>NC_137888.1:138599616-139199616 GCF_963455335.1 Martes martes
CTTCTCCCTAAACTATTAATTTGTCTGTCTTTCTTGCAACATCAACAGTATTTGAGCATTGAAGAATTAAACAATGCTATTTTTTAAAAAGATTTTATTTATTTATTTGACAGATAGAGATCACAAGTAGGCAGAGGGGCAGGCAGAGAGAGAGAGAGAGAGAGAGAGAGAGGAGGAAGCAGACTCCCTGCTGAGCAGAGAGCCGGATGTAGGGCTGGATCCCAGGACCCTGGGATCATAACCCGAGCCGAAGGCAGGCAGAGGCTTTAACCCACTGAGCCACCCAGGCGCCCTTAAACAATGCTATTTAACTTCTTATAAATGGGTGGTATTTACTCTGATTGGGAAGCGGAAAAGAAATATTTAAAAAAATGTGATCATATAGATCAGCATTTTATATTTTGGAAACATAGAAGGTAACAGATGGTTTTGTTGAAAATGGCAAAAATTTTAAACCGCAACTAAGTCTGTCTTGCATCTTTGTTTTTAATAATTTCTCTTGCTTCACATCTCTGAAAAGCAAACAGGCCATTAAAAGTATGCATGACATGCCAGACACTTAACCAGGTTTATTACTGAATGGAGTAAAATTTTATTAAACTTTAAACACATTTTAATGAGGTACAGGCATAGTTTGCTCTGCAAAACTACAATGAATTACTCACTGTCTGACTCATGTTAAAAAAGAAATACAAGTGTCAGGTCAGAGATGAGCTGGAAATCCCATCTAATTATCAAAATAACACAATGTAAAGGGATCCATGTTGCCATGTAATCAAGTGAATCTGCAGTCTTGGGTGCTAACATTATGAGCATCTATCTATAATGCTGTTACTCAAGCTGGCTAGAAATTAGATACTTCCCAGTCCTTCCAGCTGGGGCTTAATAGAAACATTGCTAGCATCCATGCAATTCTTGCAAGGGTCTGCAAAGGAACTGAAGTAGCAGCTAACGATGGGTCAATTACTCAGGACATGGAGACGTAAGTTGGTGTTCTGGAAATTGGATGGGACTGGGAGTTGGCAGAGGTGAATTCTAGCCTCTGCCTTCATCCTCAATCAGCCAGGGGCTCTTTTTCTCTTTGGCCTTTTGATTCCCTTTGTAAAATAGAAGCTCGACTAGGTTATTTCTGAATTTCTTTCCTTCTTTAACATTCTTTGGTTCTTAAAAGCATGAGTTTTCATCTAATCTTGCATGGAAATGTTCAGAACAAAATGTGAGGAGGAACATCGACCGTAGCTGGTCCAGATGGACGAGGTCCTTGGGAGAAGGAGGAGAACACACAGTGAAGTCCTTAGCTAGCAGACATCTGTCCATACCCAACAGGGGGATACACTTGTATGGGGTGAAAGTGCTGTCTTTTATTTTCCTTCTCCCACTGGGCGCCATTGTTCCAGCTAACCAATGGTCATGCCCCAGCACCTTCTGGAATCAATGTGAACTACAAGACAGGCTATCTATGTCATTGTCATGCACAGTTAAAACGCTGTAGAGTCAGATCCTTCAGCAAAATGGTGAAAGGCATAGATTGGAGCAAACTTCTTACTGGGCTGTAATCTGCATGTTAGATTCCCCTCTCACTGCCAGAATGAGTGGTTGCCTCTGAGAGATACCCAAGAAGGTATGCTTCCACTAAGCCAATGCTCAAATGGGCATGATTCTAGGGAGACACAGAATAGCAAGTTTGGAGCTGTGCTCAGCAGGGACATAAAGGATCACCAACCAAAGGAAAGGCAATCACAACAGATAAGTCTGAAGCACATACAGTGCAAATGATCAAGGAGCAGATACTAAGGAGGGTCCAGAGGACCCAGACTAAACCAGCAAGAGAGAGAAGGGGGGGAGGGGAAAACGGAACCACAGGAGAGAAGGTACTATGATACCGTGCACTCCAGAAGTTCTGACACTACACAGCCCATATAAACTCTGAAGAATCCAGAGGATTCTGTTGGCCAAACTCCTGAGTCAAAAGAGAAAATGGGAGTCATTTTTAAGTGGGGTGTGGCAGAGTTAGGGCTAGAGGAAGGCATGACACAAAACCTGTTTGCATTTTATTAGCTAAAATGAGCCATTAGCAGATATTATTGTGAAAGCTACCTTTCAAAGTGTTATGAAAAGAAACGGGGGAGTCCAAATACAGATGAAGCACAGGGCCCTGGGCACCTTTTATCGTTCAGCTAGCGGCACTGGAGAGAGCTGACCTGCACTTATAATCATCATAGGCCACAGCACAGCAGCTGGCACATCTCGTGGTCCAGATTCTTAAGACAAATTTTTTCGTCATTTTTCCTCAGAAAGTAATAGTGTTGTGAGGTGATGGATGGTAGCTACACTCACGGTGAGTGGCGCATAGTGCAGAGAAGTTAAATCACTATGTTGTACAGTTCAAACTAAAGTAACATTATGTGTCAACTATACCAAATAAACACATTCAAATAAATAAGTAAATAGTTTAAAGTTAAAAAAAAAAAAAAAAAACACAGTTCAGGGGTGCCTGGGTGGCTCAGTAGGTTAGGCAACTGGCTCCTGGTTTTGGCTCAGGTCCCGATCTCGTGATCATGGGATCGAGCCCTGTGTTGGCCTCTGCCTCGGTGTGGAGTCTCCTTCAGATTCTTTCTCCCTGCCCCTCCCCGCTGGTGCTCTCTCTCAAATAAATAAAATCTTCAAAAAAAAGAAGTCCATTATTTCACTCTTCCTGGAATCAAGGCATTACACAATTAGGAATCTAACAGGTTTAACTGTTGTTTTAAGCATACCCGAGGTCCTCCAGTGAAACACAGTGTCATTGTGGGCGAACAAATGGCCAGTCCTCTGGGTTGTGTGCCAAATCGTTATGGCTGAATGTCAGTCTTGGGTAATCTTCATGGTTATTCACTGTCACAGAATTTTGGTACAGGGAAGCTCTTAAAAGTTTTCCCAGTTCAACCCTCATGCCTTCTAATAAAGGAAACTGAGGACTTTGGAGGGTGAACGAGATGGTCTCGTTTACATGGTTAACTGGTGAAGAACAGGGGACTAGAACACTGGTTTCTCAACTCCATTTTTTAAGAATGAGCATTGCCAGGGGTACCTGGGTGACTCAGTAGTTAAGTGTCTGCCTTTGGCTCAGGTCATGTCCTGGGATTGAGCCCCGCATGGGGCTCCCTGCTCAGTAGGAAGCCTGCTTCTCCTTCTCCCACTCCCCCTGCTTATGTTCCCTCTCTCTCTGTCAAATAAATAAATAAAATCTTGGGGAAAAAAAAAGAATGAGTGTTGCCAAATATTACTTATCCACGTATAACTTCCAAAATCTTGGCCGTATCTGAATAACAATTGTACTTAATAATTCCCTCCGAATCAACTCATACTTTTTAAAAAAACTTAAATTTGTTGAAAAAAAAAACTATTTGTCACTATTCTAAATGAACAATGTGTATGGGTTCTCAAACATAGAAAATGAGACAATGCTAGGAATTGGTAGCTAGATACAGGTGTCAGGGAACAAGCCAGTCACCTGAGACCCAAAGCTGTTGCAGGGATAGGCAGGAGTGGAGAGTGAGTAAGGGTGAGTAGCCCAGCGGCGGTGTTGGCTTGGGTCTAATCAATCTGGAGGTGAACTAAGAGGCGAGTTCACGTCAATGCCTCCTCCTTTTCTGCCTACAATCATTCTGGGCCTAACTACAATCATTTCCTAGACCACCAGGAGTGCAGAGTCCCCATCTTGGGAACAACACAGCATTGTAGATCATACATTTTTTGGACTGAAGGAACAATCCCTAGCCTTTTTTTTTTTTTTTTAAATGGGGATTCAGAGTCTTATCTCTAGCTGCTTTCAAGATTTTATCCCCATGTTGGCTGTTCTTCACAGTGTTTCTAGGCACGGATACATTCTTATCTATCTGCTAAGGATTTCATTATGCTTCTCAACTAATTTAGGAAAATTAACTGTGATTATCACTTTGAAAATCACCCCTTGCCCATTCTGTTTACCTTGCCTTGTTCCTTCTGAAATTTCGGTTCTGTTTATCTTGGACCTGTTATTCTATTAGCTGTATCTCCCAGTCTTTCATATGTTCCATCTCTTTATTGTTATGGGATAGATTTTTGGGAATTTTCTGATACTTCACTAGCTCAACTGTTTCTGTTTAACCTGTTTATCCTATCAGGCCTCTAATTTAGCAGGTACTTTTCCCACAACTTCTAGGTAGTTCATTTTCAAATCTGTGCATTTTTCTTCTTATTATAGTGATAGCTTATTTCTTATGGCATTTATTCCTTATTGTGACTCTAATTATTTTACTCATTTCTACTTATGGTCTTTCCAATTGTTTCCATCATATAAAGTTCTCGGGGTGGCAATCCTTCATTTATAGTATCTGACGACTCTCACTTGTGGTATTTGCTTTCCTTGTGATATTTCTGGGAACCTGTGATTTACCTTTTAGTGTCTGCTTTCACTTCTGGTACCTGGTAACTTCTAGTGGTGTGCTTCTCAGCTGTACATGAACAACTTTTTGTTACAGTTTACTTAGCTCATTGAGAGTTTTGTGATGTAAAAGTTTCCATGTTGGCTAACCCTACCAGGCTTCTAGGACCAGAAGCAATGCTGACACAGGGAAAGTGAAGGACTCCACAGAAATCTACTTTTTCCTCTTTTTGCTGCTTCTATTCTTGCTAGGACCTGCACGCCCACCCCACTTTACACATGCCTGTAATCAATAGCCCGTGTCTGCCTCAGAAAGGGCAAGGAGTTAATGATTTCTCTAGAATAGATCATATCTGAGGAAGGACCAGGTGAGAAGGACCAGAGGAAGCTATCATATGCCTATTCCAGACCATCTTGATGCCAAGGCCCCCTGGCTTCAAGGAATAACACCTGTGCCCTCGTCTTTCTTCTGCCAGTTCCTGGGTGTCTGAGAAGGCAGGTACACCAAACCACTACCCTCAGTAAAACTCCTCAGACCCCGAACAAAGACAAGACTCATACTCCTTTCCTTCCAGAGTCTACAGACACTCCACCTGTATCTGCTCTCTCAATATCTTTCGTAAACTCTGCTCACTTTTTGCGGGCTCTTGTTTGATGTCCATCCTATGAGAAGCTAAGACCCTCCTGGCTGGCCCTGTGGGACCCCCCCTCTCCAGGTCCCTGCCTGCTGGCATCAATGCTGTACGTTCAATATTAAGAAAACTTAAACATGTTTGCATTATAATTCTTGAATTGGTGAATTTTGCTGTTTTTACATTTCTTATTTCATGTCTTCTCTCTTAACATTCCTCCTTAGTTCTTATGTATTTGCCTCCTTTTCATCTCTTACGTTCTGGTCTCTATCTATTGCTTTCCTCCTGCTAAATAAGTTTATCAAAGGATTTCTGTGGGAGCAATCGTCTGGTTCGGTGAGCAATATCTTAAAGGTTACTTAGCTTTTAGATGTAGACGAGGACAGATGCCTTGGAAGGAGATTGCATTTGTGAGACATTAAATATTATTTATTAGAAAGTATTTTGTGTGCTTATATAGTTATGATTAGAGACAAATTATTCTTCCTATATACTTTAGCCAGTGATGTGCCTTAGATGTCTGTATTTAGAGTGCTAAATCAGAGCTTGGCAACCTTTTCTATAAAGGGTTAGATAGTAAATATTTCAGGCTTTGCAGGCCATACAGTCTCTGTGACCATTATTCAGATCTGCCCTTATAGTGTGAAAGCAGCGCTAGACAATATGCAACAATCCCTTGCCTTTATGGTCTTATCTCAAACATCAGCCTTAACAGGAGTTTTAAAGCCTCTTTTCACTTAAAGGGACTCAGCGTCTCCTTATTAAATTGGATTTCAGATTCCCCAAAGCACCTACACCAATTTCTAACACGTACCAGGGCACTCAATGCATTTGTTAAATGTATGAATTGATGATTTATGGTTTTAATTACACTTGACTTCTATGGCAGTATTTTCTTACTTTGGTTTGTTCATATGCGGAATCTCTAGTTAAACTAGGTTGCATAAAATAGGAATTCTGTAATTCTTTTCTGGTGGTGACTGGCAAAGCTAAAAGTTTCATTATTTAAGACATGACAGCACAAGATAACAATTAATTACACAACTAAAATCCCACAAATCTATTTCAGAATGAGCCATTTTAATAACCAGGTGAGAAACTAATGGAAAGTTGAGAAGAACATTCGCTGAGATGAACGGCTCTTGACTTTCTGGGTGCGTTTATTGTCATAAGCAGCAGCAGAAGACGAAAACACTCAATGGAAGAAAGTAAATTACAGTAACTGGAAGTCACTCATGCTGTTGGGTGTCAGTTACCTTTACATCAGAGGGTCACAGAGTTTTAGCATTTCATGTGGCCGGAGTGGCTAGAGGAAGACAGAGTGGTACAATGGTGACATACGGGTAGATGGGTCTGGATTACAACCACCGCTTTGCCACTTACCATGGTATAAACTTAGAAAGTCATTGAAACTTTCTGAATTCCAACACCCTCAATTCTAAAATGGCAGTGGGGGGCCGTGAAACCAGTAAGTGTGTTAGATGAGTAGTGTTTATTGTACAGTGCCTGGCAAATAATAAACACTCACTAAGTGAGAATCATTATGATCACAATGGTCCAAGGGTTGTTAATGTTTCGAAGGTAATGGCTATTCACTAAAAATTGAGCTCCATAATCTTTGGATGGATGGGATCATAAGCCATTTAAAAATTCACTATACTCTGCAGTTGGTACATGCCTGCTGGATTTCATCTGAGTTCTGAAAAAGATTGCCAATAATTTATGATGTGCTAACATGTTGTCTTTACTTAGAAGATACTGCCTTTCTCTTCGTTGGGTAATTTTTTTCCTGGCAAAGAAGTTTTGCTCATTTAATCACACTTATCAAAACCATACCCATATGAGTCAAGGGAAGAGAACCAATTTAACTTCCTCTCTAAAAGTTGTGCTAGTTTCCTTTTGCCATCACATTTCGTCCAGCTGTAGTCATATTTTGTTGCGATCATGAAAATCAATTCAGATCCTTGGTTGCTAAGCAATTTCTTTTTAAAATTTCACTGTATTTTATTTTGCTGAATTACTTTATTTCCACTGAATATTTCACTGTATTCATGGTCTTTTTTCCTATTAAATTTCATTGACCTTTCACCTATTTTTTGACCATCTGGATTCAAAATAGCAAAGAACATGTAATATTCTGTTTTTAAAAAATAACCATCAGTACCAAATTCTTATTTCTGTTGACTCAGGAGTTTCAGATGATTCAATATATGACATCATTATCTGAAACTTTCTTATTCACATTCTGTTTACAACTGAAGAACCAGTGGGAAGAACTCACATATACATATTTTTTTTTGTAGAAATATGTAGCAGATTGCTCTGAATTGAACACACACTCACGCATGCCATAACTCAACTCTATGTCCATGAGCTATCAGTGATAGCTTTAGTATTTTCATGGGTTGTTAACTTACAAATCTTTCATTGATTTAACAAACACTGAGCACCTATAATTTGCCAGGCACTCTTAAGTGCTTGGAATATATCTGTGAACAAAACAGACATCTCTGCCCCATAGAGCACATTCTAGCAGGTGACCGTTTAGGAATCTCTTCAATAACATTCAAGTAGACATGAATTAATACATCTCATCACCACAGGACGATGATTCTAAGTGGAGAACAAATGAAGAAATTATACACACTCCAGGCATCCTCATTCCTGTCAGTGATAACGTGTTTCCTGCTCCACAGCAAAATGAAAAGAAAAAGGGCAATTCTATATAATATATATGAGCATAATTCCTTATTTTTAATTTTGAAATCTAAAGCTGTCGGAAACTAAAAGTTTTTCATAACTTATTTGGTGGTAAAAACTGACCTGATTTCTTATGGGTGTTCTGTCTGTATTGATTCAACTTAATGTGAATGTTTATATTTATATGTATTTATCTATAGTGTGAATATTTTTCTGCAGAATTGTGAATGTGCTTCACATGGTATGGGATGTTCCCTCAGATGCTTTAATACTATTTTCATACCTTCTAGAACCCCATACCCTCCAAAACATCTGAATTCTGGGGCCGTCTAACAAAGATTTCAGATAAGGGGCTGTTAGCCTACGTGTATGTGTCTCTGTAAGGTTGCCAACCATATTTTTTTGGGAAGGCCTATCCCTTCTTTCTGCTGTTGTCTTTCTTGCTTTTAGGGTATGAAAATATTTTATCTTTTATTGGGTGATGGTAGGTTTCAATGTTTTTTGTTCTGTTTTCAAATATCTTTATTTGGCAAAATAGAAAAGCTGGCAGTTCTCTATTTCTTTTTAAGCATGATGTTCAGCTGTGAAATGTGAAATTCTGGGTGATACTGACCTAGTCTAGCACGCCTGCTTGCTGGTCATATTCCATTCTCGATATATCTGCCCCATCATTTAATTATTATAGTTCTTTAAATTGACCCACTTAAAAACCTGAAATCAATTTCTTTTCAAAGCAAATATTTTATCACCACTGTAAATGAAAGAAAAAAACCAAAACCAAACCCAGTGCCATTTGTCATAAATAAGAGGTCACTGACCAAACAACATCCCTTGGGGGATCTAACCCACCCTCCTATCCTTGAAATGGATCAGATAGAAAGCATTTTAGGTTTCTTTCTATCTGACCCTTCACTTTCATCTCTCTCAAGACTATTTCCATTTCCTTTTGTTCTGACTGGAACAGGTCAATCACGAACCTCCTTCCAAGTATTTCACATATTCCACCATGATAATCAAATTACACCTTGAATTTTTCCCACTTGGGTGGTTGTGACTATACTTTGATCTCAATTGCTCCCGTGTAACCTTGGGTTTCTTTTCCCTTATAAGGATATAGACCACTGCTTCTCAAACTTTAACATACACTCAAATTCCCTGGGCGCCTTGATAAATGCAGACTGTGATCCGGGAGGTTTGGGGTGGACTCTGAGATTCGCATCTCTTACAAGCTCCTGGGTGATGCCTATGCTGCTGGTCACAGGATCACACTTTGAGTGGCAACGGTGTCTTTGACAATGAGTGTCAGGACAGGCTGGTGGGGCGGGATGGGTTAGATTATCATTCTTCTTTGCCCTTTAATTTCAAGGAGTGTTTTCCTAAGAGTGATTTGGAGAGGGCAGTCTAAGTTATTTTTATTTCCATTCAGCAATTGAGTCTGTGGCAAACTGACTTTTCCCAATCTCTAATTCTCTGCATCTGATGGTAAATGGTATGTACTACATTGAAATACTGTTTATACAGACTTAAATTATACAACGTTCAGAGCAAAAACCAAAGGGATAAACAGTTAAGGTTAACTGGGAGAGCAAATTAGTGTTAGCTATTTTAAAGTTTCTATGGACTCATTTGTATTCCCTTTCTTTGTGGGTTATATACATTTGTAATATCATCTTTTCCCAAAAAACTACCTCAAGAAACCAGGAATGAATGAACGTATGCATAAATCACGTATAAAGTCTTTGTACTGATCAGTTTTGATGACTCATTCCTTTTCTCTGTTTTCTTTTCCTCCCATTCTTTCACTCCCATTTGTCTATTTCTCTTCTATGATTATCACAATCACAAGCATTTATATCCTAATTGTGACAAACAAAGAAGTCGACATTCCCAGGGCACCTGCCTTGAGAAAGTGAAGCAAGAATTCATCATATTTCGTTCACTGCAAAAATGCCAGATTGCTGCTGTCCCCATTAGTGGTTATTGGTTAATTCAATTTTAAGAATCACTAAACCTGACAGAAAACTGTGCTGGCAGCAAAGTTTCCACTCAAACATCCTATACTGTTTGCTTTTCCATTTATTTTTCTCTGAGAGAAAAGATTCTTATACTCTTTGCTTGGTTTGGCCTTACTTACAAAGTATATAATACCTAAACTAAATAAGTGCATGTATATTAGAATTTATATATTAGAATATATAAATTCTAATATGTTAGAATTTAGGCATCAGTCTATTTTTTCTTTAGCTAGCCACTCCTTTGTCGTTTGAAGAGTAAAACGAGAGAGAGCAGTTAAGCAAGTAAGCTTGGGCTGTGGACTCACAAGACAGCTTCTTCCCTTGGTGGAGAAACTGCCATCTCTTTCAGCGCCTGTTTACTCATCTGTGAGAGCGGAGCACCTACGTTATTGTGGGAGAATGAAATGATGTAATTCCTCCAAAGCACTTGACACCCAGCCCAGTTCATTGAGTTTAATAAAATGATTAATCTTCTAATATCCCATGGGAACAGATGCTATTGTTCTTCCAGTATGCTCTGGGGTTTTCTCCTAAGGAAAATTTGTGTCATTGTTTATAGAATCATTACTCAGATTTTGGGAATAACTGAATTTTTAAAGGACAGAGCTGGTTTTTTAAAATTTAATTTTCTCAATTTATGTTAAATAAGAGTGCAACTTTGGGCAAGTCACTTAACCTCTTATGTACTTATTTAATTTACTTTTATTTATTTATTTTTTAAAGATGTTATTTACCTGAGAGTGAGAGAGAGAGACCAGGCAAGTACATGGATGGGGGGAGATGGGAGAGGCAGAAGCAGACTTCCCGGTGAGCAAGGAGCCCGATGCGGGCTTGATCCCAGGACCCTCAGACCATGATCCGAGTCAAAGGCAGTTGCTTAACGGACTGAACCACCCAAGCACTCCTAACCTCTTTTGGTCTAACTTTTTTCCTATCTATAATGTGAAGGTATTATAGGTATTATTGGACTAGATGATCTATGATAAGTACATTTTGCATCTCGAAACTCCCCCCTCCACACACCCCAAGCCAAGTTTCATGAAATACTACCTAACCTTCCAATGAGAGATTTATTATACAGCTTCTATTCTAATCCATTGTTTTTCATGAAAAAATGCTGGATATGACGCAGTTAATTCATTTCATGCTCACTACTTTTACAACTTGCTGTGTGAAAATCCTGGAGAAGATCATCTCCACGTTTCTGCTTTTTAGCCAGCAGAAACAATCTCCGGTTCTAGTGGGTTGTGACGGGAACTTTTTCGAGGACTAAAGGAGCTTCGACTCCAATATTCTTGAACTGACTTTAGTGCCACCTTGACTTTCAGCTCAAAGCACTCTGTTTTTCTGCTCTCACATAATGTGCTGTTTATGGATTTGTAAACCAAGACTCAAGGAGTCTAAATGACACTCTCTTATCGGAGCACGTGAGTTCCTCCCAACTGTGGTCCTCTGCTTGGCCCAGCACCTTCCTGGCACTCGGTTTCTGGCCCGCGTTTTCCTCTTCCAAATATTTTGGAAACAAGAAGTTTGAATCTTGAGTTTTGCAACAAACATAAATGTGTGTTTGGAAAAGGAAATAGAAAGCAACGTCTAACAATCATTTTAAATTCACGTAAGGATACGGGATAGCCATGGACAGCTAAAGTTTAATTTAAACATTATGCTTAAAAACCTGTGAGTTTGCCCAGAATGTTAATAATCACTCCTAACTTTACGAAACTTTGAAAATTGGACACCACCACTGGTCTTGCTTTCTTCATCTATGAATGAAGGAGCTGACATAGATCATCTCTGAGGATACTTCCGGCTTTTTAAAACACTGTTTTTTTAAAAATTTTTAATTTTTTAAATTTCTTTTCATTGTACCAGAAGTCATTGTTTATGCACCACACCCAGTGCTCCACGCAATACATGCCCTCCTTAATACCCACCCCACCAGGCTCACCCAACTTCCCACCCCCCACCCCTTCCAAACCCTCAGGTTGTTTTTCAGAGTCCATAGTCTCTCATGGTTCATCTCCCCTTCCAATTTCCCTCAACTCCCTTCACTGTTTGGTTTTAAAACCAAACAGAGATAGACTGTTTGGTCTATCTCGAAAATCCAGCCTGCCATTACGGCACCTTTGCTACTGAAAACTTCACTGTCTGATCCTTTCTCTTACGAGGGGGAAGAATTCAAGGGAAAAGAAACTGCCAATGATTGTCACACTGCTTTTGGGGCCCTATTTGTATTTCTCATTTGGCTCTGTGTCAAGTGGGATGGAAATGCGTGTTTTTGAGAGCAACCTAACTCTGACTGACTGTGGTGGGCTTTCTTTTCTGTCCCCTTTTTTCGGACTTTGGGGACTGCCTGGGAGAAGACAATGACCTGCATGGGCTCTCGACCTTTGGTGTGCAGCCGAACCACCTGGGGACTTGAAAACATGACTCAAAAGACCAGGCTGTGGCCTTTGAGCCTCTGATTCACTAGGTCCTGCTGGACCTCCTGCGACCCTCTACATGCTGAAAATGCTCTATCCAGGTGATCTGATGGATGTCAGAGGCTGAATAACTCTTGGACTTAGACACATCAATGGGCTTTGTACTCACCCCTAAACTGCCACCTCCCCAGGAACTGAAATGTCCAGGGACTGCAGGAGACGAAAGGAGTCTGGGAAACCTCCCTATATTCTTCTCTATTTCTTCTGTTAACCTCCTTTTCATGCTAAGTCACTATTATCCTTGGAGACTGAAGGCCAAAAAATCCAACTGTCTCTATTGTATATGGCTTCTCCAAGTAGTAACTGTTTGGGGCAGTTTCGAAACCATTCTCCCAAATGTTGCCGGTTAGCATTAATAATTGATACAGGCGTACCTCAGAGATATTATGGGTTTGGTCCCAGATCCAGGCAACAAAGGGAATATCATAATAAAGCGAGTCTATTTTGGGGGGGTCCCAGTGTACTTAAAAATTATGTTTACACTATTCTACAGTCTATTAAGTGTGCAATAGCATTATTATCTTAAAAAAAAAACCAATGTACGTACCTTAATTAAAAACGCTTTATTGCTAAAAAATGCTAACCATCATCTGAGCTTCCAGTGAGTCATGATCTTTCTGCTGGTGGAGGGTCCTGCCTCCACGCCGACGGCTGCTGACTGATCCGGGTGGCGGTCACTGAAAGTGAGGGCGACCGCAGCAATTTCTCAAAACAAGAAAAATGAAGTTTGCCGCATCCAGTGACTCTTGCGCAAACGATCTCTCTGTAGCGTGTGATGCTGCTTAAGAGCCCTTTACCCACAGCAGAACTTCTGTTCAAGATTGGAGTGAACCCTCGCAAACTCTGCGCTGCTTTACGTGCTATTTTACACTCAGTTTACGTGCTATTTTAAGACCTTTGTTGTCATCTCAACACACTTCCCAGCATCTTCACCAGGAGTAGTTTCCATCTCAGGAAATCACTTTCTTTGTTCATTTGTAAGAACCAACTCCTCTCCTGTTCAAGTTTATCATGAGACTGAAGCAGTTCAGCCCCATCTTCAGGCTCCACTTCTAATTCTAGTTCTCTTGCTATTTCCACCACATCTGCAGTGACTTTCTCCCTGGAAGTCCTGAACTTTCAGTTCATAAAACACACAATGTCTACGAAGTGTAGTAACGTGGAATGCAAGGAAACGAGGTGCGCCTGCATTCACACTTACGATAGGCTGATGAATGAACTTTTAGGTAATTCATCTGAAAGCTTTCATCATTAGCTTTAAATAATCAAGTCAGTTATTCGTTCATTCATCCTGCATTAAAGAGTGAATGCATTTGCTAGACATTTAAGTACTCAAAATCGTGTACTGATTAACAGCCTGAGATCAAGTTCTCCCTTGGTTCTAATCCAGCTCCATCATTTCTCAGCTCTTGGACCTGGAACAAAGTATCCAGCTCAGCAAATTTTCTTTTCTGCAAACGGGAATAATGATAGGACTTGCCTTAGTGGTGGCGGTATGAGAAGATGAACTTAAAAACACTTAGCACTGCCTAGGAGATGATGGATAAAATAAGGACAAGATGGGTAAGATCAGATGATTTAGTGCATAGAAGTAAGGAGTCAAACACTAATTAATAGATGGGGTAAATGTGCAGAGAACATCTGAGCGGATCCAGGGTCTATTGTGGGTAGGATGGGGCGGGAGCAGTGTGTGCTCTGGGAAGCCTGAATGATACGATGCTGAAATACAGCTCTGAAGAAAGACCCATAATCAAGCACACTTGAAAAAATTCATTCTTGGGTTGCCTGGGTGGCTCAGTTGTTTAAGCATCTGCCTTTGGCTCAGGTCATGATCCCAGGATCCTGGTATAGAGCCCTGCATTGGTCTCCCTGCTCGGCAGGGAGTCTGCTTCTCTCTCTGTCCCTCTCTCTCTCATAACTAGATAAAATCTTAAGCAAAAATTCATTTATTTTATTATATGATTTATTTATTTTTATTTGATTTATTATATAATTGCATGCCATTTATAAAAATTTTATAGATACTCTAAATATATTTAAAATGTTTCAGTTTTTAGTAATTATATGTTGGGGTAGGGTTTGTTTTTTTTTTAAAGCGAGGCAATTTTTTTTTTTTTAAGATTTTATTTATCCATTTGACAGAGAGACAGACCACAAGTAGGCAGAGAGGCAGGCAGAGAGAGAGGAGGGGAAGCAGGTTCCCCGCCGAGCAGAAAGCCCGACGCAGGACTCGATCCCATGACCCTGGGATCATGACACGAGCCGAAGGCAGAGGCCCCAACCCACTGAGCCACCCAGGTGCCCCATGGGGTAGGGTTTTTGAGTTTATGAGTTCCATGGCTTCTAAGGGGAGAAGGAAAAGAAAAGAACTCACACCTGTAGTAGAAGTATCTGTCCAGAATGCTGTACAGGAGATTCCTGTATTGGGCTTGGAGGGTAGTCTAGAGCAGTGGTTCTCAACAGGGAACAGGTTTGTACCCCCCACCCAAAGGGACATTTGGCAATGTCTGGAGACATTTTTTATTGTCATGATTGGGGAGGGGTGCTGCTGGCATCTGTGGGTAGAGGCCAGGCATGCTGCTAGACATCTTACAATACACAGGACAGCCCCCGACCACAAAGAATGATCTGGATCAAAATGTGGAGAGTGCCACCTGAAAAACCAGAGATTCTGAAACTGTAGTGCACCAGGATCACACAGAGTGTCCTTACAACCCACACTGCTGGGCCCCACCCCTAAAATTTTTGGTTCAGTAGATCTGGGGTAGGACCCGAAAATTTGTATCTCTAAGTTCCCAGGTGATGCTGATGCTGCTGGTTTGGGGGCTCTACTTTGAGGACCCCTGGTCTACATAACCTCCATATGCATTTTCAAATTCAAAATCTCAGAGTTATGTAAACTTTTTTCACTTATACAAAATTTGAGTGGAAAGTTGCTGAGGTTATATTTATGCCATTTTCCAACAAGGCCCAGTTTATTATAGACATGTGTAGAATTAAACTAGTTATAAAATTTTTAAAAGTAAGCGGTCAATGTGCTGCCCCAGATTTCAGCTGCTGCCTTCTGGTTGTCTTTTTCCTCAGTGGCTTTCTTGGCCAAAAGTAATGTCACATTTAAGTTCCACATATGAAGAATTACTGACCCTTTTTCTAAAATTCAAGTAAATCAGCCCTTTGGCATTTGCCAAGTAATCAATGTTCCCAAGCGGTAGCATCATTAATAATCATTTGCTTGCCAATAATTATGCTATGATATTTCATACCATGTGTGGATATATTTTTATTAAGCTTGATTTTTCCTTCTAAGTAGGCGAAAGTGTCATTCCATTCTTCTCACCTTAAGAGGAGTTTGGAATTTAGGGCCACTGAAAGGAACCCATAATGATGCTGGAACCCAGAGGATAGGCAGAAACATTAAAGAGACTAGACTTCCAGAGCACAAAATAGAAAATATTCATAATGCTTGCACATGCACTTATTCCGTCTCTAACTAATTCATTATATTTTTATTCGATAAACTACATGAAGTATATAAAAGCTATTATGGTGTCTGTCTAATCTCCATTTCAGGACCAACAGAAGCAGGCATGAAGTATACTTTAAGGAAACTGGAAAAGAGAAATGAGAAATAATTTGAGCACTGTTAAAACTGCTAAGATTTACTAAGAGAGCTTGCATAATGTTTAAAAAAATCAGCAAAGTTCATTCTATTAGCAAAGTCCAAGTCCATCTTGCCCAAAGGCAGAGAATTAGAAGACTCAGCATTTGAGCCCTGCTCAGTATCCCCTGAAAAAGCCCATTCTGTTTCTTGAATCAGCAGTTTAATACCATACTGTGTGCAATACATGATGCACAAAAATGCATTGTATTTTTCATTTAGCAAAGACCCAGAATTATGGAAAAGGAGGGCATATTACATCCCAGCCCTCTATCGAAGTCACAGCATTTGAGAACAAGTTTTGAAATGTCAGTAGTACCATTGTAGTGAAAGTGTCTTTTTACTAGTCTCTCCTACCTCCAAACTCTTAACTTCTTTGGGCAGGAACCTCATCTCAAACCACCTATAATTCCCCAAGCCAGCACAGCCCCTGCTGTGGGCTCTGCTCAGAACGGCTCACTCAATGAACAGGCACCACTCAGGTAGATGTCCATCACACCACTGACATTTAACTTTCAGCTTTCACAGGACATGAGGTGAAGGGTATCTTGATTCTTTAAGCAGAGAACTAGAAAAGAGTCGTCATAGGAAGAGTGAACCTGTGGACTGGTCTGAGAGAAAATGCAACACTTTTTTTTTTTTTTAAAGGATTTTATTTATTTATTTTGAGGGAGAGAGAGAACACAAGTAGGCAGAGCTGCAGGCAGAGGGAAAGGAAGAAGAAGCTCCCTGCTGAGCAAGAAGCCCGGTCTGGGGCTCGATCCTAGGACCCTGGGATCATGACCTGGCCTGAAGGCAGACGCTTAACTGATTGAGCCACCCAGGTGGCCCCAAATTCGACACTTCTAATATTGAAAAACATCTGGAAGCTTCATATGAGAAAGAAGTTACAGATTTTGCGGTCCCAGTTTCGGCCGCTCTCAAGAGCTCTCCTCAAACATTGTGATGGGCTCTTAGGCTACTTTTAGATCAAGGCAGAACTTTGCTCTTCATCCCTAGTGTGAAGCAGTAATTGTAATGCGCTGAAAATTCTTTGGATTCTGTTGACCTTATCGCTCTTTTTTACCCATCTTCGGGCTTCAAGTATGTGGGGTTCTTCATCTGTGGTCCATCGACCATGGTCCCTAATGGGTCCAGGGATGAAACACTATTTCAGTATAATTAGTTTCCTTTGGGATCCTATGTCTTTTATTTCATACACTTAAAAGCAGTATTCTGAGAAGGAGTCTATAAGCTTCATCAGATGGCCACATGGGTCCATGGCACGAAAATGGTTACAAATAACCAGGCTGCTTTGGCTGAAAGGTGCTTGTTTATTACTCTTCCCTCCTCATAAGCTATAAAAGCAATTTCTTATGCCACATATATTTTATTTCCCTCCCAGAAGACTATGTGACCTTACCTTCCTGATTATTTCCTAGGTTTCAAGTGGAACTAACATGTCCCAGAAAATAGTACTTCTGCTATTATTTGAAGAATTGCTAAATCATCACTCACAATTTACCTAGAGTAAAAGTAATTTTACATTACACTGACTATTGAAGTTAGAAGCTTTTCAGAATTTTTTAATGTTCATTTTTAAGGCTATACTTGTTATGGGATAAAGGTTTGTGTCTCCCCCAAATTCACACATTGAAGCTCTAACCCTGCGACCCTCATGATGGGATTAGTGTCTTTATAAGAAGAGGAAGTCAGAGAGATCTCACTCTCTCCCAGGGCATCCAAGGAATGGCCATGTGAACATGGCCGTCTGCAAACCAGGAAGAGGGCCTTCCCCAGACATTAAATCAGCTGGCACCTTGATGTTGGACTTCCCAGCTTCTAGAACTGTGAGAAACAAATTTCTGTTGTTTTAGTCACCCAGTCTGTGGTATTTTGTTATAGCAGCCCAAACTAAGACATGTCTCTTCTCATTTACAAGTCTTTATCAACAAAGTAGGGTTCACCCATACCAACATACTTTTATAAAATAGCAACTTTCTAAAGAAAACATTTTTTAATACTACTTTTTCAGCATGATTCAATAAGATGCTTACACACACAATGAAAGAAAGGAATCCCAGACATGCCATATTTCTTCATAGCTCTACTCTGTTGCCATCACTAGCTAACAGGCAAAGGAGAAATTTTGTGTGCAGCTGACTTAATGTAAATGGCTTAATATTTAAGCCTCAACAATCAGGTTCCTCTCATTTAAGCATCTCAAAAGCCTGCATTCGGACAAATGGCTAGATCATCTGTAGATAAAGCTGAAGAACACGAATCCTCTGTGAGGCTGAGCTCCCTCATGTCAGGCTCAAAGCATTTCACGAGCAGCTTTGTTTACTCATGTTGAAACCAGAACAGTTTCGAGATTTAAGATCATGGTGTGACTAGAAGAAATGGAAATTTTATATTGAGACACAACTTCTTCATTGCAACGTCTCTCTCTTCCCGTGTAAACACCATTCTTCACACCTCTTCTTGACCTTCATTTCTCTGGTAAACAACCATGTTTCTGTGAGGAAGCAAAAATTCTACATTTCCTACCCTAGCCAGGGTGGGATGGGATGCAGAACCAGGAGGAATGCAAGAATGGGGTTTAAATGGCCCTTCTCACTTCAAACTTCAGTATGTTCCTGTAAGTTAAGAAGTTGAAGATCAAGTCTGATGGAGGTTGAAGTTGGGTAAATTCCAATGAATAATGTTCAACGTTCACGAGACACAGGACTCTCCAGCAGCCATTTAAAGGCCCAGCACTTCTGGAGAGTTTCTAGAATACATGGTATAACCCCCAGATGTACCTTGGACCGATTTTCTTTTCATATTCTTTCTTTTGCTCCTGAACACCCCCTGACTAGCTCCCCTTACCAGATGCCTTTGATTTAAGCCCCTCTTTTATTCAGATCTAAGCCTTGCACTTTCTCCATAAAATCCAAACTCCTAGAGAGATGAGGACTTAAAAATACCACCTTCCTCCCCACGTTAGGTTTGGACTGATGGAAAACAGAAAAGAACACAGCCTTTAGACTTTATGTTTGCTGTAGTGTTTTCGTGTGTTTTATCTTATTTGACGGCCACATCCATCCTAAGAGCAATGTAGGCCAAGAGTTTTCCTAGCCTAGAGAAGCAGAAAATCAGTTGTCGAGCAGCACAGACTTCTAGAATCTCCCGTTTGCAGGTGACATGAGAATTATCCTCAGGGCTTCTGCTACCCTACTGCCTACTCTTCTGGCTCTTCCTGCTCTGTTTGAAAGAGAGAAGAAAACTATCCTTTAGTGGAAGAGATGTCCCAGCTTTGTTCAGAATCCTCGAGAATGCCCAAGAATCTTTACCTTCAGGAATGTCTCTTGATGACTTTTAAAAATGGTTTCTGAATGGCACAGGGAAAGTGCAGAAGGTATGAGGCAGAATGCCTGGGGTGGCCCCTTTGAAGTTAAACTTGATGTAGCATGGTAGGGAAATAGAAAGGCAGGCTCCCGGACTGGTGAGATCTGGCCCACTTGCAGTTGTCATCTGGTAAATTCCTATCCCACTTCAGCATAAGCTTAAAAAGGACACATCCGTAGCACAAGACCAGGAAGAGAAGGGACCATTTACTCACAGAACTAATGAAAATTGCCAAACACAGAATGAACGGTGCATGCATCCCAGATCTTCTCTACACTCATGGTTTTCATGGAAGCGGCCGCTCTGAAGTGGAACGGACTAGGATTCTGATCTGGGACAGGATTACACTGCAGAGTAAAAGCACCTGGTAGACTACTGCCTTCAGGTTTCAAGAACAACTTTTAGTTTGTACCACATCTAGAAAACAAGTTTTCACCCAGGTGGTCAAAGTAGAACAAGTTGTGGCCCAAGCTGGTAAAAGGGAGGGTGGGGGAAGGCCAGGAGGTGGCTGAAGACAGCCAGTGGCTGTGAGCCCAGAGGAGACTCCGGTCCCAGTCCCAGCAGGAAATGGGGCATGACGGACAGTCAGAGAGCCAGCCTTTCTGCATGTGATGTACCCCCTGCCCCCAGTGCTGGCATCTGAAATACCTCCCTTCCCTACTACCTGGAAAACACACCAGCCCTCTTCTTCTTCTTCTTCTTTTTTTAATCAGCTGAGAGCTGTGCTTGGAAGCAAAGTTCTAGAACCAGAGTCTGTGGGATTCTGTCCACCTTCTGAGAGTACATGACAGCCATTTTTTTAACCCCTTGCTATTTTCTGGCCTAGACAGTCTTCCATTAATAAACTTAATACCTGTTTATTCTGCTGCTATTAAAAAAGTCTTCTGAAAGCTGCCAAAGGATGTTTTCACCATGTTCCTAGCAATGAATAGTCCTGCCTTTTCTGCCGATATAAGCAAGCCTGTGATTGACTGCCAAACTTAAAATTCTCGGGCTGAATCAAGTACACTAAAGCAGTGTTTCTCAAACTATGGGTCGCAATCCATCAGTGGGTTGAGAAATCAATTTAGTGGGTAGCAAGAAGCATCTTTTAAAAAACAAAATAAAGTTGACTGGAAGGCGTTCACTGCACTTACTAAGAGCAAGGATTGTTTTGTGGAACTTTTGTTTGAGTTTGTAAACACACGCCACTTGTAGGCTCAGGAGTTATATAAAATGTATTTTTTACTGGGGCCTGTGGTCATCCGTTTAAAGCCACTGCACCAAAGCAATGCCAGAAACACTGAAAGAAGTGACTTGCTTGAGGAAATAAAGCCCTTCTGATTTCTGACTGTCGTCCAGAGCGCTGGCTAAGAAGAGGGAGGGGAGAGGAGACTCACGAAAAATGGACCAGAGCCCAGTACGGGGTTTCAAGCCAGAGGCTTACTGGCCAAATGGGAGGGTTGGCAAGTGGACAAACGAGGGCTTTATTACGGCTGCTTATTAGCCGCATGAAGACTGGAGAATTTTTTAAAGAAATCAAGCATATGGGATTTAAAACACCAAAAAGAGGTCCAGGTACGCAACTTCACTTTGAGAGAGCTATTTCATAAACGGCGTGCTTGACGGCTTTGCACAAAGTTCTAAATTCTTAGTAAATACACACAAATTTTGTGTGCCTGAGATGCGTGTTCTATTTAGGTAGAGACATAAAACAGTGCCACAATCTGCTCATTTTAAATGCAGTTTTATATGGTTCTCACTTCAAAGAAACTGCATTCTAATTTTTGTTCAGGCAAAACAGCCAGCGTGTCGGTGTATATCCATCCATTCAGCAATCTTTTTGGAGGGCAGGGGGGTTAGAGGTAGGGCGCTAAGGATTAAAAGACAACTTCGCCTTTCAGAAATCAAAATTTAAGTTAACACTTGATTATTTATTATAATTGCACTTAAAGAAAACCTAGTCATCTTCAACAAAGATGTTTCTTGGTGAAGGGTATTAAACGTAGCCTAGGCTACATTTACGTCTATAAAGACCATTCCTTTTTCTTTCTTTAAATGAAATCCCTCTAAAATATTTTTAAATACCCTGAGATTGAAATCAGTTTCCTTACTTACTGGCATGACTAAAAATTCTCTATCTATATATAAACAAAAAAATCAGAGTATTGGGCTGTTCCCCAGCATGCTGACGAATCTAAAATCTTCGCAACTTTACCTACAGATTTCCCCATCTCCAGCAAAGGCCTTTGATGCTTTTCATAAACAACTTCCTTATTTTCAAAGGCAATGCTCAGCTTCTTCCTCCTGATTTTTAACTGTGGCAGATAGTATTTATTTTTCTGGATACTATTTCCTAGCAAAGAAGGAATCAACTAAGTTGTGCTTCCTTTTCATTCCCTCAGCTGCCCAGAAACGTGTCTGCAAGGCAATAAAGTTTTCCATAATGTCTGAGCTGAAAAAGCACGAGCCAAGATAAACCCCAAAACACTGGCAGAGGGAAAAATAGTTGGTGCTTAGTTACGTTTCTTTTTAGATATGAAGGAAGGGAAATAAATCTCCCAGCAAGTTTGCTTTAATTAAGTGCAATGCATGTTTCTCTCTTCATGGGCCGTGCAGTCTCTGAGAGCTGTGTGTCATGTTCTGGGCCCTTCTGAAATGTCTGAATTGACACCAGAGACATCTTGTAAACAAAATGTTCTTTCAAGGCAGCATCATATCCTAGGCATGTCCACTATAAACTTCAAAAACTATGTTCAACCGTTTGAAACAAAATGATTATGGATCAAATTTCCTCCGTAGATAGACTCAAAGGACTTCAGTTGTTAAAGGTGTGATTTTCTGACAACTTAATTCTGTTCCTGCCTCAAGAGATACGATGCACAATTAAGTGGTTAGAACACCCTCATTAATAAGAAATTAAAAAAAAAATCTTTCTGACGAGAGGAGCCTGATTTTTCTAGCAATTGTTGATCCTGGGCTGGTGTTCAAATCAGTCATAGCAGCCGAACTGCCTATTAATGACTAACCTTGAAACCTTTTACTTGGAAATCCCAAAGCAGTCTTCTAGGCCCAGAGGCTAATATTTTTCTGTGCTCTGCCAGGCGTGGAATAAAAGATCCTAAAATGATTCTTGAAATTTTTCTGACTGACCTGACTGTAGGGAAATGGCATAGTTACTCAAGACACGTCTTGTTCCCACAAATTTCCATACCAAAGAGGAACAGTTAGGGCAGGTCAGGTTCAAACTGAGCTTAGTCTTAGGGCTTCCCCAGGACTGTGTAAGGAGAGGGAGCGGGGCAGTCATTTGTCCTGGTCACCTGTGATTAATCACACTTTCCCTCCAGAGAGCCTTCCCCGACTAAGAGAGATCCACAAAATAGGTTCCTGTTTCATTTTCCTCCTGCAACTGGTGATGAGAAGCCAAGTTGTACCTGAACCCAAAGTTCAAGGAAACACTTAAATTAAATTCCTAAGATACAGCAGTTGAAAGACTTTAGAAGAAGGACTCTGGAAAACAGAGGCATTTTGAATTGTGGCTCTGTCCTTTTCTCTTATTAGCAAATGACCCAGGACTTTGCTTACATCTGTCTCAAATATGAGGTGCACTTTTCTTGCTTTCAAAGCTCCTTCAGGCACTCTGTGAATGCACGGGTTATTGTATTTCACGTGAAAGAAAATGGTGGCTCTCTAACATACAGTCAATAAGGTACAAATCAGTCCAGCATTTTGACAGTATGTGTCAAAATTCCATGAGCATATATGCCATGAACTTACAACCCCACATCTTGGAATTTATCTCACAGACACGTTTATTCAGATAGAAGTAGTCACTGTGGCTTGTGTGAATGTTCATCAGTAGAAGACCCAATAATAAGTCTTGGTGCATTAATTATACTATAGACTAATATGTGACTATTAAAAAGAATGAGAGGGACTAGAGTATATTTACAGTATTTACACAAAATCATAACACCTGTTACCTGTGAAATAGAATGATATGGAGAGGTATGGAAAAGTGTCAAAGTTTTGTTATTTAAAGGGAGAATAAATCATGGCGTGATACATGAGTATGGTCCAGTTTGTGCGAAAGGTGTATTTGCAGTATGTGTGTGTGTATAGTAGAAACGCTTTGGCACAAAAAATTTTTGATAAGGTAGACAAAAAAATTTTTACTAGTGGTGACCTGCAGAGAGTAGGGCTGGGAGATGGGAGATGGGGATTTTATATTTTATTTTATATCCTTCTGAACTTCTCAATGTCATTATTATTATTATCTTTTTTACTACAGGCATACATTACTTTTAATAAAACACTTTTTGAAGAGCTTCATGATCACAGTTTCTACAAAAATGATACATTTCAGGGGAGTCTGGGTGGCTCAGTCGTTAAACGTCTCCTTCAGCTCAGGTCATGATCCCAGGGTCCTAGGATGGAGCCCTGCCTTGGGCTCTCTGCTCAGCGGGAAGCCTGCCTCTCCTTCTTCCACTCCCTCTGCTCGTGTTCCTTCTCTTGTTGTGTTTCTCTCTGGCAAATAAATAAAATCTTTTAAAAAAAATGTTACATTTCAGCCCTTAGGGGCATTAGGGAGGTGTATAACTGTCATACTTGTATTTTGGACATAAGCAGGGCTCCAAAAGAGCTAGAGATGTTGGCTCCCTTCTCTGAGTTCCCACACATTGCAGTAAGTGCACCAGTTTGCTCTTTGCCCTTCTTCCCAGCTAGATGGTAAGCTCCCCTGCTCAGGGCCAGGAACCGTCTCGCCCTCATTCATGAGTTCCTGGTTCTCAGCACAGTATCTGGCAAATATTGGGTAGCCAATAAATCTGGTTGATAAAAAAGTCAGTGGCCTCATCTCAACTACAGTTGTAACAGGATCATTAAATGTTAGGTTTAAAAATCAATAAAGGAAGGAAAGCAACTTGCTTTGAAGCTATTTGCAAAACTAGTCATCAACCAAAAATTCAGAACACAAGGAGTAGAGCAGAGGCCCTTGAACCACTCTTCGGAAGGCTTTGTAGACTCTTGTTCTGATTCTCTCTCTCTTGTGTTAAAGGACAGCTACTTCTGCAAAATGCATTTCACCAAGATTTAAAACTGCTTGCTGGAATTTCTCCAGAAGTTCTGGGAAAAGGATTTTGGTGAAATGTTCATTTAGGTTGATTAAATTATTCTCTTTGTGGAATTTGATGGAGAGGTGGGCAGGGGATGGAGGAATCAGGAGTACATGACAAATCACCTAAAGACTACAACTGCTCTCTGGAATGGAAAACCAATAGAATGCTGTAGACATGGGCGTCTGGCTTGGTAGCCCAAACTCTTCCAGAAGTCCTGGGCAGGCTAAGCCAAGGATCTCCTTGGCCTTTCTTTGAGAGGCAATATCTTGTAGCAGTTTTGAAGTCAGGATGTCCTGGGTTCAAATGCAGCCCCATTGCTTCCTAGTTGTGCAAGTAGTAAGTGGGTAGTTCACTTCACCTCTCTCACCTGTTTCCTTATCAGTAAAATAAGACCACATAGTTCCATCTCTTAGAGCATTTGTGAAGGTTGAGTGGGATAATAGCTGTAAGACGTTTCACATGGAATACCATAAGGGTAACAAGTGTTACGACTTTGTGTAAATGATACTATAACTACGCTTTGGCAAAACAATACCAGATTACCACAAACATAGGCATCCAGCTGCAAACTTGGACCAGTTGCTTTGGCTTCCTGGCCCTTTCACTGATCTATGCCCACATTCCCAAGGCCACATAAAACATCCATGTCCCATAAATTACACGGGGGCATTTCAATGCAAAAATGGAAGTTTTGCCAAAGTTAAATATTTTAATTTATTTAAAAAACAACAAATTTTACGAATTTTCTAAGAAAAATATATCATTTGATAGAACTTCTTAACAGCAAATTTTCTTTTGTTCCTCTCTCATAGTGTTTTTATACACTATCCCTCATGGGTCTGTCTCAGAATCAAGTATAAAATATTAGTGGTTTCACCCAAAATTAGGTTGGTTACCTTTGAAAGTTCCCTGTATCACTGCATTGTGGGGCTCTGAAAAGAGGAGCATGACTTCCAGACACTGTGATGCGGAATGGACTGGAGAACGTTGAGACATGTTGTTAAATGAGCTAAGCTGTTGAGCTTTCCTTAGAATTTGGAGCCACTCACGCCAGTATCATCCAACCACACTGCAGGGTCTGCATTTCCAGTCAAATAACACAAACGTTCTGGACATGTGACTCCATTCACCAGAGAGGAAATGTCCCCTTCACACGAGCTGTACACTGCTTTCTTTCTTTTTTTTTTTTTTTTAAAGATTTTTATTTATTTACTTGACAGGCAGAGATCACAAGCAGGCAGAGAGTCAGGCAGAGAGAGAGAGAGAGAGGTGGAAGCAGGCTCCCTGCTGAACAGAGAGTCCGACACGGGGCTCGATCCCAGGACCCTGGGATCACGACCTGAGCCGAAAGCAGAGGCTTTAACCCACTGAGCCACACAGGCGCCCCTGTACACTGCTTTCTATTTTTTTTTTTTTTTAAGATTTCATTTATTTACTTGACAGAGAGAGAGACAGAGAGCACAAGCAGGCAGAGAGGCAGGCAGAGAGGCAGGCAGAGGCCGAGAGAGAAGCAGACTCCCCACTGAGCAAGGAGCCCGATGCGGGGCTCGATCCCAGGACCCTGAGATCATGACCTGAGCCGAAGGCAGCGGCCCAACCCACTGAGCCACCCAGGCGCCCCTGTATGCTGCTTTCTAATAAGTGACCGGTTCTCAGCACGGTCATCCAAGGCTTGTAAGGAAACAGGATAGAAATGTTCTCCCTCAAAAGTAAGAGGATAAATTATCTGCAAATTCAAGAAAATCCCTGTTGGCCTTCTGAAAAACCAGGACCAAAAATGTCCCTGTATATATGACACCAACTCAAATTTCTCACATAATCCATTTTACATGTTGCCCCAGGTCTGAAAACTTATCACTGTCATTCTTGGAAACCCAATTTTAATGTATAAAGAAAGTTGATATTCCTTACAGGAGGGCATACATGGGCACATTATTATATTATCGAAACCAGCTCAAGATATGAGAAAGAAATTTGAATATGTATAAGTAACATTTTGAAAAGCCAAATAATTTATGTCATTGCATGATGTGTGACAGCTCTAACCACAGTCATGTATACTTGGAAGATGCAAATGTGAATTTTTTGGAGGTAATATTTTATGGCACAACAATGTGTAATTGTTATACAAAAGCAGGCGGTTAAAGAGCTACAGGTGTGTGCATGGAGTTACTGATTAGCATGCAGCCTTCTGAGCTGATATTAAGCTGAGTGACTAAATGATGCTTTTAAAGACCATGTAGCTTAGTGTTTTAAGTATAAAGACAAGCTTTGTTCAGAAGTTTTCCATTTTAGATAATTACTATACCTGAACTTTTTACTTACAAATCTTCTTTCTGTAAGTTTGCTTAGTGTAACGGCACCAAATGGCTACTGGGTACTGTTGACTTGAACTGGAATTTGCCAGCCTTCCTCATTTTCTTTGACTCACACAGACAAATAGGAGCGGAAGTGGGTGAATCTCACAGCATGGAGTGTTGGAAGGCCAGCCTTGGGTTCCTGAGGTTTGGGTCCCAGGCGTAGGCCTACTGTGTGTCTGTGGCTAGTCACTAGCCTTCTCCAGCTGTCAGGCTTCCCATCTGCAAAGGGTGGGATTTATCCAACGATGTCTGATAGGACTTACTGTGATAACGGCAGTGCTCTTCATCTGCACTGTCCAAAGTGGGAGCCATTAGCCACGTGTGGCTCCTGAGCACCTGAAATGTGGCTAATGTGACTGAGGAAATGAATATTTAATTTTTTTATCAACTTGCATTTAAATTAAATAGCCATGCATGGCTGATGGCCGTAGTCCTGGACAGCACAGACTGATGATCTCCATCCCTTCTTAATAATGTTATACACCCCTCCTACCCCAACTTACCACTTGTTTTCCCTTTCGTACCTTCACCTCTCCAACTCCATTGTCTTTTTATTTCACTTAGAATTAAAGGTCAGATATGCCTCCATTGCCATTCCAGCTTTGGGTCAAGAGCTTAGAATTAACCTGTAGCATTAACCCACTACTTGAAATGGAGAAAAGGACCAGGCCTTAAAAGCCTCTTTGATCTTCCATTAGGGCCCCGTTGGAGAGTCTGGAGTTATTTGGATGGAATGAGAGCTGACATTTATCGAGTCAAAAGGAAGCACTGATGTGGCTTCCTATTTTAGGATAACGTCAGCTTCAGTTAGAAGCTTTGCTGTCCAAAGCTTCTGCTAATAAATATGGCCACACTGTCGGGATGGGCAATTCATTCGCCAAACATCGTCTACTGTAATTAGGTGGTGTGAGTCCTACCATGTGCCAAGGCCTCGGACTAAGTTCTGAGACTGGGAATTTGATTAAGTTTCCCTTTTCTTTTAAGAAGAGCCCAGGTCTAAAAGAGGAGCCTGGACAGAACACAAATATTTATAACACACCATGACATATCCTATAATCAATATGTGAACAGTGTGTTGTGAGAATATAAGGGGAGAGCAAATCCTCATCCTCAACTCCTGGTCAGCTAGAGAAGGTTTCAGAAATGAGTTATCATGGGGTGGACAGGAGTGTATTATGGTATCAAGGATGGAGGAGGGCATTTCTGACAGAGGAGCATGGTTCCTTCTGGGATGGCCATTGAACAGGGCTGCTTAGAAGCTTTATGCTTAAGTTTATGAGAACAATGTGACATTAGAACTGATTTTGCTACCTCTCACTGAAGAGTCTCTAATAGGCAAAATGACTCAAACTTTGGGTTCTTAATTTTTGCTTGTTTCAAGGGCAACTTCCACTTCTTTGATAAATGACAAAAGCCCTACTCTTTCCAATCCCACTTAGCTCCACTTCTTGGACATAGTAAAGGAAATTCTAAGGCATGTCTCATGTCTATGAGACAAGAAGTCTTTTTTTTTTTTTTTAAGATTTTATTTATTTATTTATTTATTTATTTAGAGAGTGTATGAATGGGGGGAGGGGCAGAGGGAGAGAGAGAATCTCAAGCAGACTCTGCACTGAGCGTGGAGCCCAATGTAGGGCTCGATCTCACCACCCTGATATTATGACCAGAGCAGAAACCAAGAGTCAGATGCTTAACCCACTGAGCCACCCAGGTGTCCTAATAAGCAGTCTTTTGGAGGGACTGTGTCCAAGGTAGGACCCATGAGTTAGAGACGAGGAAAAGAGTTAAGAATTTGTATAAACATGCAGCATAGTCGTCTGGAGCATTGAGTTCCCAATCAAAAGAGAAGCAGTTTTCATCACCAGAGTGATGGAATCCTGGAGTACGCACCTTACTTGGGACAGTCTACAGTGGGGAAGATGAGATATAAAATGCTGGTGTCTGCCTCTCTGGAGACCTGCAGAAAGCAATTTCTGTGTTCTTGCGATTGTCCATTGAACGGCTACGCTCCGTTGTCTGTACAAGCAGTTACCCTGCCCTCCACCCTGCCATTTAGAAATTTATAGGCTAGAAGGAGGACGACTCAGACAGGATATTAAGACCCCATAAACAAATACACATCATTATAGAAGCATATGATAAAAGTTTTCCTTATGTGGAAGCCACAGGCCAGGGCAGATGGTGGATGGCGTGGTGGCAGATCTGGCGTCTGCCAATTAGATGATGCTGAGATTTCACCCATGTTCTCACTGCTGTTCATAAACACCTGTAAGAGCTTTCCAAGCTCCTTCCCTCTGTTTTAGAGAGTTGTTCATAAATATTATACACTGGGATCATCTGAGGGGAGCTTTTAAAAATGCAGATGCCCAGAAAAACAAAAATCTGGACGTCCTAGTCACTTCCCAGATAACTAACTTAGGAGCTCTAGGGGTGAAATCCAGGCCTCAATATTGTTTAAACACCTTGGGTGATCCTAAAATGCAGCAAAGTTTAGAAACCTCTGCTTTATTCTTGAAAGCAGTCTAATATTCCTAATTTTGGAGTTAAAAAGTACAGATTCCCAGGCCCCACTCCCAGATCCAGTGACTCATCGTCTCTAGTGGTAGGCAGATCTTGAGGTTTACCTTTTTTTTTTTTTTTAAAGATTTATTTACTTATTTTACAGAGAGAGTGAGAGTGAGGGAGCATGTGTGTGTGCTGAGGGAGGAGTTAGAAAAAGAGATCTCAAGCAGAGTGCTTGCTGAACATGGAGCCTAACATGGGGCTCGATCCCACAACCCTGAAATCATGACCTGAGCTGAAACCAAGAGTTGGACGTTCAATCAACCCAGGTGCCCCTTGATGTTTACTAAAAAAAAAAAAAAAAAAAAAAAAAAAAAAAAACCCTCCCAAACCAGCCTGATGCTCAACCTTAGTTGAAAACCTCTATTCTAAAGAACTCATTTTGATTTCTTCTCTGATGTGTATATGAAATGTGAGAAAGATTAAAATAGAAGAATGAGGTCCATTCAAGATATATAGGTGATACTTTTTGGGAGATCCCTTTGCTTTTTTCTTTTTTTGGTTCCACTTTTTATTAAAGCATAACACACTTATAGACATGCAGGGGATATAAATGTATGAAGTGTGTAAACAGCACACAGATAAAAAACCTGATGCTTACCAGTCACCCAGGAGCCTTCCCTCACAGGCATGACCCAGGCCCCAGGGGAACCACAGACCTGATTTCTAATGTCACTTCTCATTAAAAACTTTTATTTGTTCCCGTGATCGCACTGCAGTACAGTGCACTTATTTATTGAGCGATAATCAATGGCCCAATAGACTATTTTGAAGACAAATGGACTAATCCATCATGGTTATTTAAAACAAGGAAGACCATGATAAAGAGATATTTTCCTGGATTTTCATACGTTATTAGTTATTGGGTGCAATTTTCCGACACTCTGTAACCTTAAGCCTTGTGACAACTCTGCAAAAGTAAGAATTATTGTCTCCTCAACAAATGAATAAACAGAGGCTTATGGGGGAAGTGAATTGCTACGTTTGGCTTTAGGTCCCTCTTACACAGGCCTTTCCCCTGTGCTGCACACTGTCTCTCACGGTTGTAACTAATTGAGAGTTTAATCTCCTATAAACATCAGCATGAAAAAAGGTCTCCAGGCACTCATGCTATGAAATTCTGATTAGGGATTGTAACTCGTTTGGCTGTTTCTTTAAAAATCCACTCCAAAAATACTTTATGAACTGTAATTCTCAAATCACATAGATGAGTTTTTAGTTAATGTGGTTTTTTTCTGATTAGGAAAGTAATTTATATTCACTGTAGAATAAGATAAAAATATAGAAGAAGAAATTACAAATCGTGTCTTGTACCCAGTGTTCTCTAAAAATAAGAAGGGCTTTCAAGAGCTTGGGCAGGGTAGGTCTCTGGGAAGAGTTACCTGATCTTTGGATGCTTTTCAAGAGATCTGCTGTGATGACTTATTTTTGAATATTTCTAAGCCATCTGGAGTTGACACAGATCTGATGCTCTATACCACATAGTGTGCAAACAATTTGAAAGGATCAATAAACTCTCTGATCTCAGGTTTTCACAGATTACCAGGTGTAACTGCATTTCCCCACAATTTTTAAGAAATAGTTCCTATGAACACACACACACACACACACACACACACACACACACACACACCCCATTCCTCTTTTTCTGCTTGTTAATAGTATTGGCTGAAATTAAGGTATTTAGAAATTTATCATCAGCACATCTGAATTCTTTTTTTTTCTAATTTTTTTTTTAAATTTATTTATTTGTTAGAGAGAGCGAGCGAGCGAGCACAGGCAGACAGAGTGGTAGGCAGAGGCAGAGGGAGAAGCAGGCTCCCCGCCGAGCAAGGAGCCCAATGTGGGACTCGATCCCAGGACGCTGGGATCATGACCTGAGCCGAAGGCAGCCTCTTAACCAACTGAGCCACCCAGGCGTCCCAGCACATCTGAATTCTTAATGGAGATTCCAGGAAGCCTTGAGTTTTCTGGGCAAGTATGCTTCTTCTTCTTTTTTTTTTTTTTAAGCAAACATACCAGAGTTTATACCTTTGAATGCGTGTGGGTTTTTTTCTGGAGGAAAAGCTGTGTACCTTTTTCAATGCGTTCCCATTGCTCAAAATATTCTGGGGGAATTACAGGAAGCAGGGCCCCAGCGTCTTTGACTGGACTGGCCCAATACTGCCTCTTAGTTCCTGGACTAAACGGCACAGGAACTTTCTCACCTACTCAGCAGTGACTCTGTCAAAAGCCACTGATTACATCTCTGTGTCTGTCCAGTCAAATCACAAAACAATATCCTCACTACGCCTCAGGGCGAGCAGAACCCAAACACTTTGCTCTTTCTGGAATTTGGCATCTACTCACAGGATGAAGGAGCTTGAGAGGTGAGCAGGGGTGGCCTCTTACCCGAGGCTGACAGTCACAGATTCAGAGTGGCTGCTGACGTGTCCCTTTGCTCAGTCACACCAAGAATTAGGGAATCAAGAAGTTTAAACAGGATCCCAGGCATTGTGACTCAAAAGAAAGAAATCTTTCCACTGAAAACCTCAAACATGACTTCTAGCATGATCTACCAATCACTCTGCCCATAATAAAATCTGATGCTTATTCTTCCAGATAGTTCTCAAATCTCTTACACATACATATCCATGGTATAGGTGTACCACAATGTTTTTCAGTCACTCCCTGATTGCTGGGCATTCATTTTGTTTCCATATTCGTCTTTCCTTCACCACAACAATGATGCAATAACATTCTTGTGTACAAAATCTTGCATACTGATGCCTTTATTTTTATGGGCTAGTTTCCCAGAAGCTGAGTCGTATAATATATGATGTGTGTGTGTGTGTGTGTGTGTGTGTGTGTGTGTGTTTGCATTAAGACTTTGCTAGATTGTTTTTTCAAAAATTCACAAGACCACAGCAGTGTATGAGGTCCACCTCTCCCCACCTTCAACTGTCCATCGACCAAAGTGGTGGATATTAGTGATCTTTTAAAATATTTACCAATTTGATGGAAAGGTTAGTATCTTATTATAGTGGACGAATGGTAGCCCCCATCTCCCTAAAAGATATGTCCACGTCCTCATTCCCAGAATCTAGAAATATGACCTCGCTGGAAAAAGGGTCTTTGCAGATATAACTAAGGATATCTAGAGGAAATCATTGTGGATTATCTGGTGGGCCCTGAATTCAACAAATATGTTTATAAGAGACACACAGGAGAGAGACACAGGGAGAAGAGAGCCAGGTGGAGAAGAAGATGGAGACTGGGGTGATAGAGCCATCAGACACTGGAACACCAATGGGCATATTCTCCCTTACAGCCTTCGAGAGGAGCAGGGCTCTGACCTTGATGTTGCACTTCTCACCCTCAGAACGTGAGAATAAATTTCTATTGTTTCAAGGGACCAAGTTTGTAGTAATTCATTCTGGCAGCTTTATGGAACAAATACACTCATTGTTACCATAAACTTGCGTTTTTCTGAAAACTACTGAGGTTGAACATTTTTTCATGTGGTTTTTTGGCCATTTGGATTTGCTTTCATGTGAACTGACTATTCATATCTTTTCCCCATTTTCCAAAAATTTTCCCCCCTAATAATTCTTATAACCCCTATAAAAATGCAGATGTGAACATGTTGTCTGCCACATGTTGGAAGACATCTAGCATGTGTCTTTAGAGTTTGTTTATGATATGTTTGGTCATACAATTAAAACAAATTACATGGTACAGCAGGCTCATCTTTTCCTTTAGCCTTTATGAGTTACTTCCCTGTTGACTGTAAACATTTCCCTGACATCTGGGTTATAAAAATATTCTCCTAAATCTCCTTTAACTTGTTTGCAGTAGGCACAGAGAAGGTCCCCAGAGATGTCCATGCCCTCATCCCTGGGACTTAGGAAGATGCTACCTTCCACGGCAGAAGGGACTACCAGGTGTGATGAGGGGGGCAGACTTGAGATGGGGAGATTATCCTAGATTATCCAGGGGGGTAATCTAGTCACACAAATCCTTAAGGGGAGAACATTTCCCAGGTGTGGCCAGAGGGAGATGTGACTAAAGAAGTATGGTTAGAGAGATGCAACATTGCTGGCTCTGAAGATAGAGGAAGAGGCCACAAGCCAAGGAATGTGGACAACCCTTAGGAATAGCAAAGACATGGATTTTCCCTTAGTGCCTCAGAAAGGAATACAGCCCAGCTGACACCTGAGCCCTGTGAAGCCTATGTCAGACTTGTTACCTACAGAATTGTTAGATAATACATTTGTTTTCCTGAAGCTACTGGGTTAATGATGATTTGTTATGGCAGCAATAGACAACTAACATATATTAATTTCTCATTTAAAAAATGTGTGCCATTATCTATCTAGAATTTACTTTTGAAGATGTTACCAAGTAGGGGTATAGTTTTAGTTCCAGATGGATTCTCCAATCAGCAATGATCAGTTTGTTTACTCCTTTGCCAATATCATGCTGTGTTGATATGGTTGCTTCAATATGTTCAAGTATCTGGTAGGCAAGTTGGCTTCCTCTTTTTTTGTTTTTGTTTTGTTTTTAAAATAGTTTCTGGGTGCCTTGGTAGCTCAGTCAGTCAAGTGTCTGCCTTTGGTTTAGGTCATGATCCCAGCATCCTAGGATCGAGTCCTGCATCAGGGCCCCTGCTCAGCAGGGAGTCTCTTTCCCCCTCTCCCTCTGCCCCTCCCCCGCTCCTTCTCTCTCTCTCTCTCTCTCACTCACTCCCTCTCTTTTAAATAAATAAATAAATTCTTTTTTTTTTAAAGGATAGACATATTTTTTTAAAGATTTTATTTATTTATTTGACAGAGAGAGATCACAAGTAGGCAGAGAGGCAGGCAGAGAGAGAGAGAGGAGGAAGCAGGCTCCCTGCTGAGCATATAGCCCGATGCAGGGCTCAATCCCAGGACCCTGAGATCATGACCTGAGCCGAAGGCAGAGGCTTAACCCACTGAGCCACCCAGGCGCCACTTTTTATTTTATTTATTTTTATTTTTTATTTTTTTAAAGGATAGAAATATACTTTTTAAAGATTTTATTTATTTATTTGACAGAGAGAGATCACAAGTAGGCAGAGAGGAAGGCAGAGAGAGAGAGGGGAGGAAATAAATTCTTAAAAAAATAAAATAATTCCTATGGTTTTCACAGATGATGTTTTATGTTCTTCAAATGATCATTTCTTGTTCAAATTTGTTCCTAAGTATTTTATAATTTGCACTGTTATGGTAACAGTCCCATCTCCATCTATAATTGATAACTCTTAAAATAAATAAAGCACACTGCGTACTACACTGTCTCAAAGCATGGCAGGCTTCCTTATAGACTTTGAGCCTCTGCTCAGATGTTCACATTTTTAACAGTGAGGTTTTCCCTGATCACCCCATAGACAACAGCGTACCATTGTCTGCTGCCCACCTACCTACTAAGCATTTGCTATAAGCTATTTTGCTTTCTATTTTTCTCCACAGCACTTGTCACCATCTGACTTATATTTAGTCAGTTGTGGTTCATTTTCCATTTCCTACAACTGCAATGTCTCTTTTGTTTACTGCTATTATCTCTAGGCCCTACATGAGTGCTTAGCGTTCATTCAGCCAGTGTTCAATAAATATTTGCCAAAGCAATGACTAAAAAGAAGACCTATTGATTTTTCTACATTTATTTTTCAATCTAGACACTTTCCCAAACATCATTACCAACTGTAGCATTTTTTTACTAGAGTCTTTGGCTTTTGTAGGTATGCCATCACATCATCAACAACAACAAAAAAGGTAAGATTTATTTTCTGGTTACATGAATTATGCTAAATACTTATTCAATATAAATTTACTGGACTCTCTGAAGCTATGATAAATAATACTGGTGGAACCAGGGATTCCATCTGAAGGAGATTGCAAAGACAGTCTCCGATATTCCTGTATCCATGTCCTTTGCCATGAAACTTGTCATTGCCCTCACACCCTGGGTCTAGGATGAGCCCCATGGGTGCTTTGGGCAATGGGATGTTAGCAAATATGATGCCAGCTTAGAAAATGCTCTGACGTTGGGCTTCCTCTTGTTCCTACTCCTCTGTCACCACTGCGAAGGCATGCCTGGGCTAGCCTGCTGGAAGGTGAGAGCATGTTGTATAGAGTAGAATTTTCCCAATTGTTCTAGCAGAGGCCATCTTAAATCAGTCCACAGGCAGCCAGCCCCAGACACATGGATAAGCCCAGACATGATCCCATAGCTGCCTAGATGACCTGTAGCTGACCACAGACATGCACAAAAGCCCAGCTCCGATCCCCTGATCACCACTGACTGTGAGTTACTCATATGTTATTATCATATCACCTGGAGTTTGGTAGTTGTTTGTTCTGAGGCATTATTGTGACAATAGATCACCGAGACACTCTTATGCCTAAATTTAAAGAGTCTTAGAGTTTCACCATTTAGAATTTTGTTATTTATTAGTTTTTGGCAGATGGTCTTTATCATATTTAAGTAAATCAGAAACAGAAAGTAATTAAAGTTATCATGTTTAAGTAATTAAGGTTATCATATTTAAGTGAAAGAGAAATAGAAAGTAAGGTTTTTTAAAATTAAAAATGGCTAAAATTTACAAATGCTTCTATACATATTGTCATAATCTTTTTTTATTGATGAGACAAATTATTCTGATAGCTTTTCTGATTTTTTTTTACCAGGCTTATGCTCCAGGAACAAGTCCTTCTTGGTCATAAGATATTCTTTTGGGGTCCTTCTGGGTTATTTCATTTAGAAGTTTGCATCTATATGTATATGTATATAATTGGGTCATGATTTTTGGTTTGTATTTTGTTCCTTAGGTTTCAGGATAAAGGTAACATTGGCTTTGGGAAATTATTTGGGGTTTTCAGAATTGATCAAGGAGCCCCAATATAAGAAAGGACATAAAGATTTGAAACACATAAGCCACACAATCTAAGAGATTTCTGCACAGACCTGCATCACAATTGAACATTAATAAAATAAATAAATTACAAGGCCGAAGAGAAAATTTTAACTTACTTTGCAAAGTAGATATTTTAATAGACCATAATCATAGATCATAAGCTAATAAACTTGAGATTAAACAAGAAAGCAATAGCTAGTCAAACTTAACTACTCAAAAAATAAAAAAAACTTTCAAAATAACTCTATGGTTAATGAGAAAGGCAAAATTTTAATTATAAACTACTTAGAACTATGTAAAGGAGAATATTTATTTCCTACCCAAACTTACAGGAACATAGTTAAAGCTATATTCAGAGGAAAATGTATAGCTTATAGTTATGACAGCTTTGTTACTGAGAGACTTATAATAAATGAACACAGTGCGGATACTAAGAAATTCCATGAAGAACAAAAGGACAAACCTAAGTAAAGTATGAAGATGTAATTAGTAAAGATAAATACTGGAATGAAGTGGGAAACAAGAATGGTAGAAAGAACAAACAAATTCAAAAGTTGTTTCTTTTATAAAATATAAAACCATTGTGTGAGTATGATTAGGGAGAGAAGAGAGGGAGAATTAGAACTGAAAAGAAGAAATACACACAATCATGAAAATAGTTTTGAAGAAGTACTACATTATATCCTATTGCAATAGATGTGAAATTCTAGAGAGAATGGATTATTTCTTAACAAAATAGGAATTGACTAACCCAAGAAGAACGAGAAAAATTTAATAAAAAGAGACTGAAACAGTGATCAAAATTCTGTCATTTAAAAGGGTGTGTTGGGGGAGGGGGAGTGCCAGGATGAAGCAATTTCACAGCTGGGTTCCAACTAACTTTTAAAGAACAGATGATTCCAATGCTATTTAAACTGTTCTGGACCATTTACCCAAAGGATACAAGAATATGAATTCAGAGGGATACCTGCACCCTAATGTTTATCGCAACATTACCATCATTAGCCAAATTAAGGAAAGAGTCCAAATGTTCATCCACTGATGAATGGATAAAGAAGAGGTATAGATGTACAGTGGAATATTACTCAGCCACCACCAGGAATGAAATCTTGCCATTTGCAACAACATGGATGGAGCTAGAGAGTATACTGTTAAGTGAAATAAGTCAGAGAAAAACAAATACCATAATACTTCACTCATATATGAAATTTAAGAAACAAAACAAATGAACATGGGGGGGAAAAAGAGAGACAAACCAAGAACAGACTCTTAACTGTAGAGAACAAACTGACAGTTACCAGAGGAGATGTGGGTGAGGGGTCTGGTGAAATAGGTGATGGAAATTAAGGAGGGAACCTGCTGGGGTGAGCACCAAGTGCTGTATGGAAGTGTTGAATCATGCTAACATATATCCGAAACTAATATTATACTGTACACTAACTAACTGAAATTTAAATACTAACTTGGGGGGAAATTATTCTGGACCACTGAAAAAGATGAAAAGCTCCAAAATTCATTTTCGAATTATATCAATCATTTGTTCTCAGAGTGGTTTCCTGGACCAGCAGCATCAGCATCATCTGGAAACTTGTTAGAAATGCAAATTACATGGCCCCACCGAGACCTACTGAATCAGAAGCTCTGGGAGTGAGGGACCGGGAATCCAAAGGCCCTTCTGGAAGTCAAGTACATGCTAAAATTTGAGAGGCACTGCTCTCAGTGTAACTGGCATACATTTTACATAACAAAGGCTATAATTTGCTTTATATTTAGAAGTATGCCTTCTAAATCTACCCTCTTTCCTTTCTTTTTCTCAACATCATAATCCATCTTCCAACATATTATATTGAACTTGCTCACACAATGTATATAAATATATACATACATATACATATATTTATGTGTAATGCATGAAAACAAAAATTTATGTATAATATGTAATAATTTATATATAAATACTTTAATAAATTATATTTTTACATATTTATATATAAATAATTTATATATTTTTTTATTTTTTCAAAACAAGTCTCTTCCATGTGTAGTTACATACAGGAATTTACTCCTATGACTGATTACCTGGGAACTCATTTCTATGGATTGCAAAGGATGCAGGGGTAGGAATTAGCGGATGGAGTGTGCGCTGTATATGGCTGTATTGGGTGGAAACGTGCATGTAACATCAATACACTGATGTTGGGGTTTCTGCTGCCAATAGAAGTTGCTTGTGTGGGGTGAGGTGAAGGGTAATGGTGGTACTGGTATCAATGTAAGTATCTGTCTATAGGTGGTAACTGATCCCAAGTTAAGTCCAGCATGACCATTTGCATGTTGCATTCTAATTATCAAATAAAAAGAAGTACAGTTTCCTTGGAAGCGCCAACTGATAACAATGGGTTGGAAGCATTTTGATATGCTTTAATCATGAGATTAAGAGGTATGTGATATGCACACCACAAAAGCCAAGTGTTTCACGTCCATTATATTATTTTGCCTATATCACTGTGAAAAGTATTTGTTGTGAGCTCCATTGTTTAAGCGAGGAAAGAAAGGGTTGGAAAAGTTTGGGAAGTAGCCTAAGGACACCCAATTCTATGGGATTCAAAATCAGGTTTGCCTTGCTTTAAATCCAGCTTTGGCTCCTTCAGCTAAATCTTTTAGAGCTTTTTTCTAAGACCAAGTTTGCGCCCAAGAAATCTGAGTCTATCTCCATGATGGACTAACTCCTTCTGAGTCTTTTCCAGCAGATAACATACTTCCTCCCTTTTTCATTTAGATGGTCTTCAAAGTTAAAGACCTTCCGTGATGTTTTTATTGCACTGGCCCCTGAGACTAACAAATGGTTACACAAACTATATAAAAGAAACCATTTTAATATTAATAGCCCAGTCATTTGGGGATTAAAGGTTTGGGGTTTGCTTTGGCACGCAAAAGAAATATTAGTTACCTGTAATTCTGGTTTTGGGGAGGCTCATAGCTGTAACAGATAACAGCTCCCTGAATCTAAATTTTCTGGCACATGACAGACCTGGGACAGAAAGCTCAGGTTTCCCTACCTCTGACCACCCACAGGGAGGAGGCATGAATCTGTCACCAGTGTGGGCTCTGTAAAGCTGCCTTCCACAGGAGGCTCACACTGAGACACAGTACATAGGCCAAGACGATTAGGTTGTCATAAACAGAGACTCCCTGTGAGCAGAAATTATTAACAAGGCTGGGGAACAAAGGAAAAATTCTCCAAAACAGAAGAGCATAAGTTTTCTTAGTATGTGGCTGTGTCCAGCTGACTAATTTGACCTGTGGGGATGGGGACTGCTCTACTACCAGTTTTCAAGGTCATCAGGATAGTAGCCTATCTCTTTTTTTTTTCCCCCCTAAGACATAGCAAATAGTTTGACAACAGGGTGAAGAAATAAAGTGTCAGGCTTAAACTCTCTTTTGCCAGTCTATAGCTCAATATCCTTGAAGAGGTCCATTACTCTAACCTTGTAGATCATAAAATATAATGTTGTAGCTTATAACCATGCAGGGCTCTGGAGGCTAATGACACTTCCAAAGGCAACTTGAATCTGCATGTAAATAGTTTCCTCTTTACTAAAATTATTTGACAAAATTTAGTCATCAATATTTATTATGAGCCAATTAATTTCCTATCACATCTGGTTCTAAAAAAAGGTCACATTTTTATTTTTTGGTTTTATTTTTTTAAAGATTTTCTTTGTTTAGTTGACATAGACACAGTGAGCAAGGGAACACAAGCAGGGGGAGTGGGAGAGGGAGAAGCAGGCTTCCTGCCGTGCAGGGAGCCCGATGTGGGGCTCGATCCCAGGACCCTGGGATCATGACCTGAGCCGAAGGCAGATGCTTAACAACTGAGCCACCCAGGGACCCCAAAAGGTCACATTTTTAAAGAAAATGATGATTACACATCATTCTCTTTTTTCTCATAATAAAGAGTGGAAATCTCCTATGAGAGTTCTTATTTATTTTTAGATATAGTTGAAATCATATCATAAATTCCAATTTTTATCCTTTTCCACCAAACATTATAACTTAACCATTTTACTACACTATAATCTCTCTATGAATAGCCCTTTTAGTGACTTTAAATAGTCTATTATATAAATATAACAATATGTATTTAACATTCTCCTGTTGAATGATATTTGGTTGATTTTCAAATATAAATAATGCCACACATAACATTTCTGTGCCAAAATCTATTTCTGAATTCTGGATTTATTTCTTTAGGAAAGATTTTCAAAACCATTCCAGAAGATTCTCAAATTATTGCTTCAAGGAATATGAACATTTAGTGGCCTCTTGATACAACTACAAATTACCATGTTCCAAAACCTTTGGTTAAAGGATCCTCCAAGAATTTCCCAGAGGTTTTGCTGTGTCCATATTCACAGCTCTTACTAGATCCCAGCTGCCTTGAGCGACAGTACAGAATGTTGTCTCCAGTTTCCAGACCACTTGCCAATGGCCCGAGATCCCACAGTCCACTATAGTCAAGTCAGAACAGTAGGTATATATCAACAATCACTGAAATAGCCTTTGTTGCCACTGCGGTAGCCTCTGTGAGTTCTCCGCACTAGCCAAGGAAGTGGGAAGTTAAGTTTTGAAGAGGTTGCAAGCTCTGCGTTTTCAGGAAAGTAGGGGAACGGATGCTTGGGTTGGTAGAAGGAGCTTAGGCAGCTAAACAAAGTGAGAGAGTAAGGAGATAGAGCGCATTTCAATAATAATGATAAAACTGAGTAACAACAATAGTAAATTTGATACAAACATGGGCATAAGCACTATCAAAGTGTTGGCTTTAGAATTTGGGGTTCTATGAAAGAATTTGGGAGTCTTAGCTTGAAGGATTAGAGTGTTACAGAGCTCATAATTCTCTTTGCAAAGCTTTGTTTAAGGTCCCAGAATATAAAATAACCACTGTATACAGAGCACCCCTATCTTCTGAAATATAGATCAGGGCAGGTAATCTAAATAGGCAGAAAGCATTCTGTTATCTAACTGAGCAGCAACCATTCTGGAATGAGTGAAATCTTTGTTATAAAGCCAAATAGAGAAAAATAAATTTGGTGCATGTGGAGTAGGAATTAAATTATAATCTTTGGTCTTTTGTATATATGTGTGTTTCAAACCTTACTCTTGGTCATCTTTGAATTCACCACTGTGTAATTTTTTGCGATGGTAAAAAAATTAATAAATGTTTGTGGATTTCATTTGAGTATGTGTCTTCCTCCTATGAAAATTTTGAGGATTTTTCATGTCTTGGAAGTGAAATCTATCTGTGTTTCTGGAATAGGTTCATGCCTCTCTTTCGTTTTTGTTCCACAATCAACCAAAAATTCTAGAATTTTCCTTCCTAAGGAGGAAGGAAACTAATTGTCCATTTTGGTTTTTTTTTCCATTTAGGTTGTCGCACTGCTACACCCCAGGTATTCAGGCCCTAAACAGACTCTTTACACTTGTTACTCCCTTTGTCTGGAAGGTTCATCTACTCTCTCTGGCTGGCTTCCTCTCTTCAGAGAGGCCATCTCTGACCATACAGCTGGTGTTGGTTCTGTCTCCCTGCGCTTGTTGTTTATTGTTATTTCCTTTTTTTTCTTTTTTCTGTTTTTTAAAGTGTGAAATTTAAATTTTGTTTCATTTTTACATTATTACATTCAGTTAGTGAACATATAGCACATCATTAGTTTTTGATGTAGTGCTCAATGTTTCATTAATTGCATATAATACCCAGTGCTCATCACAACACATAATTTTCTATCTAAGCCTCTTAGCCTTTCATAGCATGTATTACAATTCAAAATCATTTCATTTATTTCTGTGTTTTAAACATTTCAGTATTTTTCAAGTTAAAACATAATATACATGTTTTATATTGATTCATGTCCTCATATGTGTGTGTGCGCACGCGCGCACGCACACACACACACACACACAGACAGCTGAAAGAACAGTTTGGTAAAATAACGTGCTTAAGAAGTATGGTAGAATGGAACCAAATTTCTTCATTCTATTCTAGTTTGTTCATTAAAGAAACAGCCACAAAAGCAATTTGTGACCCACTAAATTGATCCCATAGACAGGATATGATCCAAAATTTGAAACATTAGGTTGTCTTCTGCTTCCCCCTGCCTACAAAAAAATGTAAGCTCCATGAGGTCAGAAAATATATATTTGTCTTATTCACTGGTATATGGTTGATACTCAGTTAATAGTTTTTGAACAAATCAATACATGAGAAAATGAGTAAGTTAATGAATGAAGTCTTACTAAAATTATCTTCCTTGTTTTGGCATGCCTGTGCTCCTAAGAAAAGAGTAATTATTCAAAGGGAGCATCATTTTCTTTTCTCACAAAGTGATATTCAGAATCCAGTCTAACAATCAGAGACCCAACTGCATTTTCATGGGAGCTGCTGAGATCACGGAACTGGTTAGCAACTCACAGAATGTGAAGATACACTCGAACAGTGGAACGTTCCATCTCAACTTTTATAATTTGTAGCATGCATCATAAAGCTGCTGCTTAAATGAACCAGAAAACCCCACTCCTTTATTTAGAGCTGTTTTTGGCGGAAAAGGGGTGAGTGAACAAACAAGTAAAAAAGGGAAGCTAAGGAAGAAAACAAAGGGAAGTTCTCCTGTACACAGACATCTGTCCTATCTTTCCAAATTCTAGTGAGTGCTGGGGCAGACAAGCGGGCCTACTAGCCTGAATAGAAGCTCTATATCAACATTACTATTCTGCCTGCAGAAAGTTTTTCCATGTGCTTATTTATTTGTTTCAAGATTTTATTTATTTATTTGACAGAGAGAGACACAGCGAGAGAGGGAACACAAGCAGGGGGAATGGGAGAGGGAGAAGCAGTCTTCCCGCTGAGCGGAGAGCCCGATAGGGGGCTCGATCCCAGGACCCTGGATCACGACCTGAGCCGAAGGCAGACGCCAAATGACTGAGCCACTCAGGTGCCCCTATTTATTTATTTATTTATTTATTTATTTTTAAAGATTATTTAAAAATTATTTAAAAGGAGGGAGCATGAGCAGTGTGTGTGTGTGGGAGATGGAGAAGAAAACTCCTTGCTGGGCAGGGAGCATGAGGCAGGGGCTCTATCCCAGGACCCCCAGATCAGGACCTGAGCTGATGGCAGACACTTAACCAACTGAGCCACCCAGGCATCCCCTCCATGTGCTTATTTATAATCTCTCTTTGTCAATTGAATATAGAATCACTCTATGACTGTTTGATCTTTGTGAACTAAGGGGAGTGAATTCTGTTTGGTGTATCAAACTTTTCATTGGATTTAAAAATTGTTGTATATCTATAAGAGTTTCCATGATAGAAATTTATTTATCAATAATCTTTGCCTTTCAGATATAAAATGATGTACTTTCATTTCCCTTGTTGAAAGAGAAAGGAAAAAGGAAGAGAAAAGACCTTCTTCTATTCAAAAATTTTTTTAAAGACTTTATTTATCTAATTTATGAGAGAGAGGGAGAGCATGGAAATATACTTGAGTGGGGAGAGGGGAGAAGGCGAGGGAGAGTAAGAGAATCCCAAGCAGACTCCAAGCTGAGTGTGGAGCACAACGGTGGACTTGACCTCATAACCCCGAGATCACGACCTGAGCTGAAACCAAGAGTTAGATACCCAACCAACTGAGCCACCCTGGTGCTCCCCCAAATCTCTCTCTCTCTCTTTTAAAATATATATAACTATTTCTTGTGAAACTTTAGTTACCATTCATGTGTTCTGGAGGTGTGCTTCCCAAACTTCAGTGTATATATGAATCATCTGGCAGGCTTCTTAAACACAGATCACTGAGCCCTATACACCTAGAGTTTCCTTCTCAGTTGGTGTGGGTTGGGGCTTCACAAGTTCCATTTCTAACAACTTTTCAGGTGACGCCAATGCTCCTGGTCTGAGCACCATATTTTGAGAACCACTGCTCTGAAGCAATGATTCTCAACTGGGAGTGGTTGTGCCCCCTCACCCCCCACCAGTGGACATCTGGTGACATCTGGAGACATATCTGACTGTCACAACAGAGTGTGTGTGTATGTGTGTGTGTGTGTGTATGTGTAGGCGGGTCTCTTACTGGCAATTTGTGGGTAGAAGCCAGAGATGCTACTAAATATCCTACAGTACAGAGGACAGGTCTCCCCACCAAGCATTATCCAGCTCAAAATGTCCATAGTGCCAAGGTTGAGAAAATTTTTCTAAAGGAACTTTCCGTCTCATGGAAGCACATTGTTTAATAAGAGTTTGAACAACACATAAAACAAGAGCTACTCATTTCAGAAGACTTCAGCTAAAGTGGGATGATGTCACAGAAATTAAATTAATTGGGTGGTGTCTGAAGCAGATATCTACTGTCATCTTTCTCTGTGTCTGTTTCTCCCACATTCACATGTCCATTAAGCTTATAAAACACCATACAGTCCAGACGTTTACTCATCCAAAATGTAAATGACCTGTGTATGGCTGAAGAGAGATGTGAAGCCAGTTGGGATGAGGAAACACTTTTATTCCCCCCAAGGGGCTGCAATTGCCTTGACCGAAGCAGATAAGATCCTGGACACACCTTGACTGTGGAAAATGTAAACACCAGGTACCACAGAATCACAGAGGTGGAAGGACCCTACCATTAATGAGTAGAGCCAATATCCTCTTTAATATTGTTTATTGACAAAAGAACTTGCTTGGCATCTTGTCCAGGGCTTAAACAAAATTAAAGAGGAGTTAATGATTGTCTTAGGTACCTTCTGGTCTCTCCTGTCTATCTGTTGTGGACTCTTCCAACCACCTATTTTCAGTATTTCCAGAGCCCATACCATGAAGAAAACCTGCTCTTAGATTTAAAAAAGTATCTCACTATCAGGTGTGACTTCTCCCCATCTTTAGAAGCCTCTTTTTGCACCCGAGTCCCCATCTTAGTAAATGGTACCCTGGAAAAGGTTTCCCATGGTGGAAACATAAGAATCACTGTTTTTGCTCTTTTCCCACCCCTGAATTATCCAGTCCATCTCCTAAAGTCTTATGGATTATTCTCGCTACATTTCTTTTTCGGATTTCTCTCAATCATTTCTACCTCTATGTTGGTTAATATCGACATCTCTTCTGGATTATAGAACAGCCTTTCAAATAGTCCATCAACCTCCGGACTGAGCTCTCTCTGGAATGAGCTCTCCAAAACACATATCAGAACTTGTCATCCCACTGCTTAAAACCTTTCATCTGTTACTGGTAGTTCCAAAGACCTTATGATGTTTTATAAGGCTCTATATACAAGGACAACTGCTTGCTTTTCATATCTCGGTCCTCTCCTCTCCCCTCTCCCCACTTTCCCATTGTGTTGCAGCAATTCTGAACTTTGCTGGATTTCACTAAAATGCCATGCTCTCCTTTAATACCATCCTTTTGCCTGTGCTGTTTCCCCTGCCAAGAACACTTAAATGCTTGCCCCTGCCCTGTGACCCACTATTTCAGGTCTCAACTAAAATGGCACTTCCCCTGGGAAGCTTTCCTTGACCTCCCAAGTTAGACTTGGGTGCTCCACCCTTGTGTTCTCTGGGCATCTCGTAAACCATCTCATTTGTGATGATCTTCTGTTGTAACTGCGTCCCTCAGTAGGTTGAAAGCACTATGAAGATAGGGTCTGCCTGTCTTTAAAACATTGTTGTAGCTCCTGTACCCAGCACAGTACTTGGTACAAAGTAAATACTGGCTGTACTTCTTGGTGGGAATTTAATAAAACTTATTATCTTGAAAAGAATTGAATGGAGCTGGTAGGGAAATAAATTTTGAAATACAAAGGAAGTCTTGAAATCAAATCATGCTGCTGACATCTTCTACTTATATGTCCACATTTGTGTGGCAGAATCATTATAAAACTGAGCTTTCCTACTAATTTTGAGAAATGATCTCCTTAGATAAGTTTCAGTAATTTTCACACTATTTTTTAATCTACTGTACATCTAACTGGATCGAAGCATCATAGGAAGGCAGTGTGACTGGACCACGCTGAGGAATGAGGGTGAGAGCAATAGGGCTGGCCACGTCCCTCAGGGCCTAGGAAGCCAGGGTGAGGAATGAAGACTTCATTGTTAACCCAAGGGGAATATTTTAAAGACTTTCTCACTCTGGCCGCTTTATGGAAAACAGACTTGAGGATGAACCAAAAGCAGAAGGAGGGACCAGCAAATAGACCCAGTGAGGTGTTTCAGTGGTAGGACGCTGGCCATGGAGGTGGGGGGAGTGTGCCGATTTAAGACAAATTTTGGAGGTAGAAGATGTAGGAGTTCCTGAGAGTTTGGATTTTGGGGCGAGGGAAAGAGGAAGCCAGTGTGATTTTTAGGTTTTTGGACAGAACACCTACAAGAATGGTGCTGCCACATTGAGATGGGAAGACAAGCGCCTACGCATCTTCATGGCCCAGCACGGTTCTCACCTCCTCCTTGCAGGCTGTCATCAACTTCAAAACCCTTCTCTCTCTCCTCTCAATAGCTTGGGAAATCAGTGCCTGCACAACCGTGCTTTTAGGAGGAATGCTGAGCTCCCCAACCTGGTTCATGTTCCTTGAAGGTGAGGGAATCTCCCCTTCACATCCAGCGAGGCCTGTAGGTGGGCCCACAAATCTGCTGGCTGGGGGATGCCGGGCAGTTCACACTGTGGCCAACACTCTGGAGCTGTTCCCTGGAGCTGTCAGCTGCTAAGAATATCCTGCCACCCATGGGACTAAATGTTCATATCCTCCAATTCATGCCCCAATTGGACATTTTAAAAAGGCCATTACCAAAAGCCTTTGAAAATCATGCTCCTTTCTAGAATCTTAAAGACAGCTACTTAACTTCTATTATATACTCTATGATTATTTAGCATTAACACTTTTCACTTGATATATAGTTACTTTTCTTCCCCATTATTAAGTATTACCTTAAAATGCAACCTCATTTCCTCTTCTATTAAATAGAAATTCAGGATAAGTTTCTCCTCATTGAAAATGTGTTGAATTATTTCAAGAACATTTCATTTCTACAATGCTCATTCACACTTTGGTTAGAAAGCTCTTTAAAAAAATAAAACTTCAAGGTACCATAATATCACCTTTCAATTCACTTTTTAAATGTTTTTTTAATATAAATCTGGTGCATATTTGGAATTATACATTTATTGTAACTTCCCACACAAAGCTAGAATGCTGTCTATAATATTCTTAGCAGTCAAAAAGGAACATAATTATGAAGAACTTATGCAGAGGCAGGAATCAAGCTTTTTCTTGTTCTTCCTTTCAACACATGATTTTTGAGAATTACTTTAAAAAGTTAATTCTTGTTCATCATCTTCCTCTAGCAGCAGGATAGGCATTTTATATACCTTTGTCATTGAATTATCCCAACCACCCCGTGATGAATTTTTGCCTCCAATTCCCAGTGGATTGAAGGTATATTTAGCAGGGCTGAATAATAAGTCTGAGGATGCACAGCTAGAAGCAGCAGCTCCTGCCTCCAGATCCACATATCGGTGAGACTAAAGCTCACATGGCCATTCATTTGGGGTCTAGTTATGGGGAGAGAATCCCCTTTTGAAAAACCCAGATCCATGGGAGCACTTGCCAAACAACTTGAGAATTCTTCCTTAGATCAAGCCAAATCCTCAAATTCCCATCCACTGTCAGTCTTACCATCCCAAGCAGGAGTTCCTTAAATGAAACAGAAGTTTCCATGAAATTCCTGATGGTGAGCACCATTTTTGCCTTTATTTAAATGTATTTTCTGGGGAGTAAGTCTAAGTTTGTTTTTGTTCTTGTTTTTTTAAAATCAGATTGTCAGTGGGGTCTGTAATCCGCTCTTCCCAAAGGATCAAACCCTTCTTCCTGGGGAAATATGGAACAAGTAATCTCCTTACTCTGAATTTCAGGCCTTCTCTTTGAAAATAAGCGGCAGTCATTTCTGCAGGCTTTTCTTCTCCAGTTGGACACTCACAGTTCTTCCCATATTTCTTGTGCAACAGAGAACATCTCCAGAGCCTTAGCCTCTAGGGAACACACTATGGTTTTTCCCCCAAGCATGGCACTTGGGGGAACTCAGTGTCCCTCAAAGTTTAGCACTGGGAACTGATTACAATTTCCTATCCCTATATCCATTTAATATTTTACTTGAGAATAAGATGATAGTTTATTTTCTTCTTGAAAGTCTCCTTAAAACTTTCCAAGTTTATATTTTCAAATCAGTATGTTGTACACCTGAAACTAATATTACATGGTACAACAATTATACTTCCAGAATAATACCTTTTTTTTTTTTCCAAGTTCAGATAATACAGGATTGTAATCTATATCCCTTTAGGATCCTCCTTCTTTTCCATTTCCAACCAAAAAAGCCTGAAATACAGGAGTTATATTTTCTTTACTTTGTCTTTTAACTTCAAGAAACATGAGAAATCCTGGAAAAGCACATTTGTGTAATCTCATCCTTAGCAAAGATACGTTAGGGTTTTAGGAAAAGTTGGCCATTGGAAGCCCATACCCTGAATATGGACAGATCTTGACCCACCCATGAATTGTAACAAAATCTCTCTTAGCGTTCACACGGAGAGCATCATAGGGGCGGTCAAGCACTCACCCTGCCGTCCTGCCCACTTCCAGAACCTGCTGACATCTCCACGCCTTCCGCATGAGCTGCTCCTAGTCTACTTCCACGTCAGGTAGAACGAAGGCTCTCTAAGCAAATGACCTGCTAGGGACCCAACTCCGCCGTCCTGCACTTCCGTGGCTGAGCGATCCCAATTATACGTTCTTGAGACGCATCTTAGATGAGCGCGTTGACTGACGCTGGGCTGGCGTCATGACTGCACGGGCTTGGCCACAGAACACACTCCCCAGACAAACGGCTCCCCACTCCAGACTGTTCTCTCGATCTGGGATTCCACACCATGCCTCCCGCCTGCTACCAGCAGCCAGTCTTGCAGCAGGAAGATGAGCAAAGCTTGTGGAAACTGAAACCCCTAGTGAAATGGGACTCCTATGACACCAGGAGGCTGCCAGGACAGCTAACACCTGACATACTACCTTACCCACGTTCTTGCGCCCTGGATCGATGAGAACTCTTACTCTCTCCCTCCTCCATCCAGCCTTATCATCAGAATCACGGAGAGAAATTGTTCACCCCACGGCTGCTGCTGCTTGTAACCGGCAAAGAGGATGGGAATCGTTTCTTTGGCTTGAGATAAGGCTTAGGATTCCCACAGATTTGAAGTTTCCATGGGTTTGAGGCCATCCAGGTTCAGGCTTCTGGGTCAATTTCCAATGGCCTCCCCATCCTCCTCCTTTTTTAAAAGAAAGGCACGATTCTGAAGATGTCCCATAGAGCTGCCTTGCTTGCTGCCAGGGTACCTAGCAATGCGTTTAGTTCGTTTTACTGTGCTCTTCAGATAACATGTTTCTGCTGGTGTGTAAGGTCTGGAAGCTGTCTGCATGCCAAGGCAATGCCCCTTAAATGAAGTCTTACATAAGCCTGACAAATTATCTTCAGATACAAGTAATCTCAATGAGCTATTACAGAGCCATGAAAGAACTGCTGGTGAACCACCAAAACAAAAGCTACCTGAGCAAATACATCAAAATGCCTGTCATATGGGGATTTTGCCAGTAACATTTCACCGTGAGATTTTTTTTTTTTTTTAGGGTACTGGCACATTTTTTCTTGCCTCCCATCCTTTGCTCCCTTTTTCCTCCCTCCCTTCATCCCACTCTCCCTCTCTTCTTCTTTTCAGCAGACATCATTCTCTCTCTTTTCCCCATTCCTTCCTCCTTCTCTCCTTCTTCCCTCTCCTGTCTGTCCCCTCCCCCGTACATCCCTGTCCCCCTCTCCGCACACCATTGTTGAGACTCCATATTTTATTGTTGCCCACCAGATACTCTTAGATTACAAGTACCCTGCCTAGCCTCTCTTGTATTCTAGCAAGGAGAATGGTGTATCACTTCTCTCCTCGACTTGACAGCTCTCAATGGCTTCTTCCTGGGTCCAAGATAAAGCCCTAATCTTCAGCCTGCATACAACACCCCTCATGCAGTCCTGACCATCAGCCCTGTCTCCCAAATTCACACTGGCCACAGCACACCTTACCACCTCACACGTGCACTTGACAACTCCCGGACACATTTTGCCTTGTCCTAACTCTGACAGCTGCCCCTTCTGTTCACCGCTTTTCACAAAAGGTGAGGCGAGCCTGTCTTTAACGTTCCGGCCCTTCCCTGAGTTCCTCAGACAGTCAGTTACTTTCCTCCTTGGGTTAACATTGCATTGCAATTTTTTTTTCCTGTCTCTTCAAATAGATTAAGAGTTCCTGGGGCAAAGGCGTTGCTGACTCACCCACCAGGCAGTTGCTCAATAAATGTTTGCTGAATGAACTCTGTTTCTCTGAGTTTCTCCTGGATATTTCACAAGTATTCAGAAGCAGCAACACAGTATACTGTTTACAAGAATGAAAGTGTGGGTTCAAATTCCATCCGTGATTTGAGCGAGTTACTTAACCTCTCGCTGTCCCAGCTTCCCCGTCTGTAAAATGGGACTAATATTGTCCAACTCTAGGTGAGTCATTATGTGGGATATAGTTAGAACACTGCCTGGAAAACGGAAAGAGTTACATGCTACATGAATGTTTGCTAAATACAGTGGTGGTAATTCAGATAGCCCACGGCTGCCTCAGCTTTGCTCAGGGAGAAAGTTCAGACATGATCAGGGCTGACTTGATTTAGATGAGTAGATACCTTATTGGGAATGGAAACATCTGCCTCACTTCTCCAATCAAAAGGAGAGATGCTAGGCCAAGAATAAAACTGCATTCCACAAGAACACTCTTAACGGGCTTTGCCATTCCTAGGGTTCTTCTGTGAGCCAGGGGTTGGGGTCTGGATGGCACATAATAGAAAACCGAGTAAAGAAATTGTAATTTGTGGGGGCGCCTGGGTGGCTCAGTGAGTTAAAGCCTCTGCCTTCGGCTCAGGTCATGATCCCAGAGTCCTGGGATCAAGCCCCACATGGGGCTCTCTGCTCAACAGGGAGCCTGCTTCCCTTCCTCTCTCTCTGCCTGCCTCTCTCCTTACTTGTGATCTCTATCTGTCAAATAAATAAATTAAAAAAAAAAGAAATTATAATTTGTAGACTGTCGTGTATGAAGAAGTACACACCGGTTGCAAACTGTTTAAAAGAAAATGTGTTTGTGTCCAGATAAGAAGTTAGAAAGAAGTTTGACATCTCCCCATTTAACATCAAAAAGTGAGTAAAAGTCAAAACTCAGAGACAACAACCAAAGGAAGTCTTGCTTCCTTTTGTTTGCAGGTTCACTGAGAAGATTTTCTGGGCTGAAATTCTGCAGAAAAGAATCCCACCTAAGTATACCTGCATGATATGGCCCTACAGACATTCTAGGTGTATCTCTTGCCAGTGGCCTCCCACACGAGCCTTAATGCTCCCATTGCCCTGGAAATCCTGGAAAAACCCACGCTGAAGGTTAGCTCCATGCCTTGGCTGTGCAGCTCCCTTGCCTGGGATGCCTTCTCTCTGTTTTTTGTAACACTCAGGTTGTCACTCTTCCAGGGAAGACTTTCTTTGCTCTCTCCAACCTCCTTTGCTCTGGGCCTCAGAGCCCCCCAAGCATACACACTTCTCAACGCATGAACATACTGCCTTACACTTGTGTGCTCACTTTCTGTCTCCCTCACTAGATTGTGAGCCTTCCAAGAAGAGACAGTGCCTAGGTCCCTGTTGTTTCCCAATGCTCAACACAGTGCCTGGAACAAAGATGCTCAATAAATGTTCCCTGGGGACTCATTGAACAGGCAGGCTGCCCTATGTCGGTAGGGACAGACTCGTTGCCAGATGTCTATGGCAGCAATGCTAGGTGTCCCCTGTGCAACACTGACCGGGGCCATCCCTGGGGTTATCGCATTAGGGGTGTGGCTAAGAAATGTTCACATGTGACAAAGCTGGGATGATTGCACAATTAGGCATCATGTCCCTCATGAAGGGGAAATAAGATTTCTGAAAAACGGTTAATAACAGTTGCACATAGTGTAGCCTGAGACAAGAATTGAAAGGAATCTTGATGAAACTTCAACAATTTCTGTGACTCACTGATGTCTGGTGAAAATGTACATTAAAGCCATTTGGTGAGAAACTGACAGCCCCATCAGAATGACCACACTGAAAAAGACCAACATTGGAAATACTGGAGGGGGTTAGGAGGAGCTAGAATGCTCTTGGGCTGGTGGCAGCATTGTCAGTTTACACAGCCAGTTTGGAAAGCTGTCTGGCAATTTCTTATACAGTGAAACACACACTTACCCTCTGACCTATCTCCTAGATAGACATCCAGGAGAAATGCATACGCTCACCAAAGGATGGCCCCAAACAGGGAATGACCCAAAGGTCTACCAACCAGAGAATGAATAAACAAATTGTGGTTTATTCACACAATCACTGTTACTCTGCAGTAACAACAACGCCATACACACATGCACAGGAACGTGTATGACTCTCACAGACAACCCATTGCACAAGAAGCGTCAAATATGAAAGAGGACATATCATGTAATTCCATGTTGAGCGAGTTCAAAAATGGGCAAAAAAAAAAAAAAAAGAATCAGTGGTGATGGAAATCAGAACAGTGGTAATCCTTGGGGTGAGTGTTAGGTTCAGATAGGGGCCAGATGGGGTGGAGCGGGGCATGAGAGGACATTCTGGGATGCTGAAAGCGTTTTCTATCTCCCCATTAGTGTTGGCAGGGGTGTATACCTGTTTAAAAAATCCATAGAATCTTACCTATTTTAGCGTATGTGTGTTATACCTCACTGAAGAGTGGTAGATTGATCGCTTGACTGATCAATCGATCAATCACCAGAAATCTAGATGAGTGGAAGGGATCTCACCTGTTATTTGTTTTTTTTAACATGGTTGCCAGAAAATTTAAAATTAAATATGTGACTTACATTTGTGGCTCACCCTACATTTTCAAAGGACAATACTGGGTTACAGTATAAAGGCAGGAAAAATAAAATAGAATTCAGAAGTCCATGAGAAATTATAACTACATGTAATGTAAGAATAATATAGTCATATTTCATATGTATTTTGTAATATATTTCATACATTCATAAAGCATATTATCAAGCAAGATACTAGAGAGGAATTTGGAGAGAAAAAAATAAACTTTGGTGATATACTGATTTCCAAAGAAACAATGATGTAAGTATAAATTTCACACTGTCTCCTTAATCACTTAGCCAGAAAAATAAACCAGTATCAGAGGCTGGAATACTTTTTATCTCTTCAAATTAGAACCATACTTTCCATAGGTTCAGACAGGATTTTTAAGCTCCTGGGAAAAGTAGGTAAGTGTGTTAAGTGTCTTTTTTTTTTTTTCTTTTTGGTTAATCTATCTATAAGCAACAAATAACAAAGAGTTTATTGTATTATTTGCCTTGGGCCAGGTCCAGCTTCCAACTCTGTCTTCTGACCCTTCCTAGAGGTAATTAGAGTGTATACAGTCTTTTAGCAACTCTTGAATCTCCTATCGTTGCCTGGAGTTTCAGGAAGGCAGTTTCGCACTTTGGGTCTTCAGATCTTGGGGGCATCAGAACCTCTCCTCAGCTTTTTGAGCTGAAAGCTAACTCCTTCAGGATATAGCTGTCCAGATGCAAAGAAATATTACTATAATTTTTTTTCTCTTCTACTGTTATTATCAAGGTTTTGACTCATCTAGAACATTCTACCAAAGTCATGTATTTCCTATGAAAGGAGTTTGATCTGTGCTGAACAGTATGTGGGCGTCATTTCATGTTCTTACATAGTCCTGCATGTAATCGATTATAGAAAAGATTTAACTCTTAGCTCCATCTCACCTTTCTACTATCCCAGCATGTTTTGCCGTGTCCCCACTGTCTGTGTGCTGATTAGTGGGTCCTTCAGGTTGGCAGAGATATGGAAATCATGGGTGAAGAATCATAAGTGCATTTTTCTCATGAGCACTGCATTCATGCCCACTCATCTCCCATTCGATCCACTTCCTATTCCCCCAGAACTTTAAACGGTAGTCCTCTTGGTGTCCAAGATTTTCATAAAACCATGCCATTCATTTTGATGAGTGTAAGAAGTCCACAGATAAAACTACCAACTTGTTTTCCTCTGCACGTTGACTTGTTTCAACAAACTCAGGCCTCAGGCAACCACAGTTCCTAAGCATATTTTTTTGGATCCAGCATCTCTAACTTTTAAAATGGCAACTGCTTCCCTAGCCAAGACGGACGCCCTTAAAAGCTCTGTGTTGTTTTCAGATGTTCTTAGGATGGCAACAACAGCAATCATGCAATGCAACCAGCCACACGGCACGCAAAGGCTCTGAGTATGGACTTCGCCTTCTCCCAGTGTACTGGGCCTAAGAATCCTCTGGGGGGCTTCTTAAAGAGTGAAGATTCTGATTTGCTAAATCTAGAGAAAGCTCTGAGATTCTGTATTTCTTTTTTCTTTTTCTTCTTCTTTTTTTTAAAAAGATTTTATTTATTTATTAGACAAAGATCACACGTAGGCAGCGAGAGGAGGAAGCAGGCTCCCCGAGCCATGCAGAGAGCCCGATGCGGGGCTCTGTCCCAGGACCCTGACACCATGACCTGAGCCGAAGGCAGAGACTTTAAGCCACCGAGCCACCCAGGCGCCCATCTTTTTTTTTTTTTTTTTTTTTTTCAAGATTTATTTATTTGAGAGAACTGTGCACACGAGCATGAATGGGGGTGAGGCAGAGGGACAGAGGAAGAGGGAAAGAGAGACTCTCCAGTAGATTCCCGGCCGAGCTCGAAGCCTGATCCTGGGACCCAGGAGATCATGATCCAAGTGGAAATCAAGAATCGGATGCTTAATGACCTGAACCACGCAGGGCCCCTGAGGTTCTGCATTTCTAACAAACTCCCAGGTGGTTCCAATACCACGAACCCTAAAGCACACACTGAGTAGAAAGGAGACCTTCTCTAGGAAATCTTCCATCTATAGGATTCCATAATTCTGTGTGTCAGAAACCAATAGCTGACATAAGCAGGGGCAGATTCTCCTTAGGACCTTTGCTGGAATACTCCAGAAGTCATACTACCAGTTATAGACATATATCTAGATAGGAGGATTTAGAAATTAAGTCTGAGAGTCACTGAATCATTTTAGAATCTTGCAGTGGATAAAAGTTACTATTAGTTCTTTCAAATGTGGATTCAGCTACTTTGTTCCTAGAATATCTCTACAAATGAGCCCCTTTACGCCCCAGCTGGATCTCTGATTATGCTGGATGCAAAACACATCTAAGTTTATTCAGTAACTAGTTACATAAAGCAGCTCTCTTGAAGCGTTATGCAAAGAAGAATTTTGCTAAATAAATATTTGCTACTCAATTTATCTATTCTGTAAACATAGATGCTACAGTGTAAGGTTTGCTTAAAGGGGAACATATCGCTCTCATTCCATATCTGATAAGAATGAAAAAAAAATTTATATTCATAGCACACACGAAAACTCACAGATGTTTCCATCACATCAATCGTTTATCAATTCCAAGGAAATATATATAACACCCTGTCTTCGATGCTGATATTAAATTCCTTTGTGTAGGTAAATTCTAAAAGAACGATGATGTAAACTAAGTGCAAGTGAAAATGAAACTTATATACGATCTTTATTATGTATGATTTTTCTGCCTCTCTTGACTCTAGGCAGATGCTGTTTCGCCATATGAACTGAGTGCTATGCGCATACCATATGCCAAATACTGTGCCAGGTGCTGGCAGGTGATGGGAGAGCGGTAAGGGGTGAGAAGACAAATAATTCCAGTCTCTACCCCAGCCAGACTCAATTGAGTGGGGGAAGATAGGCACCTGACTAAGTATTTACAACATAATATGCCTATAATAGCTGAAGCTAACAATTATATAGCTTTTATCTGTCAAACACTCACTGTTCTAAGCATTTTACATATATTAATTCATTTAATCTTCATAGCAATCCTATGAGGTATTATCTCCATTTTATGGCTGCAAAAACAGGCAAAGGCAAGTTAAATGCTTTCCTCGGAGTCACACAGAAATGCACGGCAAACTAGGATTTGGACCTGGAAGATCTATTTCGGAGCTGCTTTGTCGCTCAGAGTGTGGTCTGTTACCAGCACCACGGGCATCACTGAGGAGCTCTGTTAGGAACAGAATCTCAGACCCTGCCCTAGACCTCTGGATTCAGAATCAGCATTTTAACAAGACTTCTCGGTGCCTGTATGATTGTTAAAACTTGAGATGCACTACTCTAGATGCTCCCCCAGCTTCTACTCTCATTAAATTTTCATGGAAGAAAACCCTGTTCTCCACTAACAACATATTAAATAAAAGTATGAACCATATAATTTAGTAAAATGACCATAATTAGTAGCTCACAGGTCCAAGATACAAATGAGCTAAGGCCACTCTTGGACTAGAAAGCTCCAGGTCTATGTATCCTGTTGGTTGATAACCAACAATACACTGGATTGTCTCTTAAGCCCCATTACTAGAAAATCAGGGAGGCAAATGCTCTTAGAATAAGCATATTCCAGTGTTGTGTCTATCTGGCTGAAAAATATACATATTACATTATTTTTGATTAAATGGGAAATATAAAATATACATGAGAATATTTGAGATTAAACTGGAGTTTCTAGATAAGGTGAATAAAATGGATGACTGCAGCACGCTCCTAGTTAGTCATGGTCCGTCTTTTCAGACTGTGGATTAAGTTCCCGCTTCCTACGTCTGTCCGTCTATCTTGGATCCTCTTCAAGGCAGTAGGAAGAAGCAGTAAAAGAGAAAGAAGCCAAATACTTATTTTAGCAGATGAATTCTGTTATTTATTCATTGCTCCTATAAAAGTTGCTGTGAGAAAAAGGTTATACTAATTACTAAATGGTGGTCTCTAGATGATGTGAGAGGAACAGCTTCCTCTGATACATTGATAACTAATGACTGTCATGATACCTGCCATATCAGATGTTTCCTCTCAAAGGAAGAAAACGACACTGAAAGAAGTGGCTGGGCCATGCTTGATTCACAATAGCAAGTGGTTTTAAAAGAGTAGAGAGCCTGCTTACTGCTGTCTCACGGTATCAGTCTAAGTTTAACCATCCCTGCTAGCTCTTCCTCATTGATTCATTTCAACTTCAAGCTATATTAGTGTAATAAATGTTTAAAGGAGAAATAAAACCCCGTTTTGATGTGTATCAAACCATAAGACAGCAATTGTCTGGTAGTGAAACCACCTGTTGCCTATAACAACAGCAACAATGAAAACACAGAAAAAAACACACAACTGCTGAATGATGGAAACAGGTTTTAGGACTAGCGACTTCTCACTTCCTTTCTCTCTTCTATAAACATGAAATCTTGCTTAATTGTTGAGGCCTGATTCAAATTCTAATCCCTGCAGTAAAGGCTTCACAGGTCGCTGCAACCACCATTATCTCTTTCTTGTAATATCTCGACTATGGAGTCTGCCCCATTCATTTTGCCAAAAACATAAATAATAATGAATAACTAAGATTATTATTTACCTCTGCCTGCATATGTATCTCAACTCCCCAGTTAATTTTATGCTTCTTTGGGGAATATAATTGGCTGTGCTTTTTGTGCCTCCCACTGGTATGGTCTGGTGTTTTGCATAGAGAAAAGCTTAATAAATATTTGACAGCATTTTGCCCAAAGGGTGCTAGTAACTAGCTGTTCCATCTATTATTAATAGAAAGCACAACCCAAACCCAGAAATTAATGTGTGTTGGTATGAGTTCACATTTCAAGAAAAAGCTGTCTAATCAATTGTGGTCTTCTTAGATGGTTGCCATTGAAGATATTAATAAAATAAGTCAACACAACACTAAAAACAGTTCTAGAAACCTGTGTTTAAATGAGGTAATTTGTCCATTTTGTGAAAGAGATGAACATTTTCTGATAATCTATTTTCTTCATCCAAGTGAAGGCTAAAGAAAGCCCTCCCCCATTCTCCTACTTCTAATGAATGTATTTAGGAATTAAGAAATTTCAGTCTTATAGTTCAACCAAATACTTGCTATAAAACCGTTGGCAAGTCCTAATGGCAAGGGTTTAAAACGTTCACCGGTGGATAATGGAACAATCAAGGTTCCAGTGAACACTTCTAGGTTCTAATAAGACCCTCCTGTATGAAGTTAGTATAGGATTTTCAAAAAAGTAGTTTACAAACCAATGCCAGAGTGATGAAGTTTGAAAAAAATGAGGTGAAATTGACAGTTCTGGGGGAAAATACCTTGGTAGAGCCTCCTCCTACATTACACACTCTAGTGAATCCCAGATGTTTTAAAGACTAATTCTTTTAAGGGAATTTAAAAAAATTCAAGAAAATACAGCTAATTATGTAATTGATTTTTATATGGGGAAAATATTTAAGTGTGAAAATAATGGAAGATATTGCAAAGGAAAGAGTAATAAATTTATATGAATTAAAATCTGAAACTCTATAACAATAATACAAATATAACGGAATTAATATTCATGTAGCAGATATTTATTAAGCATCTACTATTTGTCAGGCATTTTTCAAGGTGTTTGGGAGATTATATCTATATATAAACAAAACAGACAGACGTTTGGATGTCTTTGCTGTTAAGGTGGCTATTGTACTGTATAAAGACTGACAACAAAATGAATAATCCCATTATATGGGAAAAGGTGGAAAATGCTGTGGGGAAAAAGGAAAGTAGAGCCAAGAGCGGGAATCAGAAGTGCCAAGGACTGTGCTTGTTCGGTGCTCGAAGTTTGAAATGTGGTGGTCAGAGTGGACTTCAAGAGTGGTAACATTCAAATAAACATATGCAGTAGGTACACTTACTGGCTACCTTGAGGGATATTTGGGGGTTCTAGGCAGAGGGAAGAGTCATCCTCTAGAGCAGAGACAAATGAGAATTTGGAAAAACTTCCTTGCAATGCATGAGATTGGCAGAGATAAAATCCTTAATTGAGAAAAAGAGTTCCTAAAAATCAGCTTAAAAAATCAATGTCTTGTAGAAAATAGACAAATGACATGAACAGACAATCTTTGGATAGAAGTCAGTGAAAAATGAAATCTTTCCCACCTTATAAGTAATCAAGTAAACTCAAAGTAACCTCACTATTGGGATATCCAGTTTCTGAAGATTAAATCATATTGGTGAAGATGTGATGAGATTCTCTTCTACAGTGCTAATGGAGGCATGAAATAATGCAACCTTTGTAAAACACAGTTATATTTATCAACAACCTTTATCCTAGAAATATCTCTTATGGAAATCATCAGATATTAAGACAAAATTTATGTATATTTATGGCAGCATTGTTTATAATGATATATAAATGATTAATACCTAGATATCAAGCTGAAATTTCCAGCCCAGGATGTATCTATGAGCATTTGATGCCTCCACCTCCAATTTCACACGTCCCAATCAAAGTTACCTTCTCCAATCCCATCCCAGCTCCTAAATCTACTCCTTGTCTTGTCTTTCTTAGTTCAGTGAATGGTTCAAATGGACTCCCACTGCATAAGACACAAACCCAGGAGCCATCCTTGATGACTTCTCCCTTGTTTCCTGAATTCTATCATTCCCATGTTTTGTCAGTTCTGCTTTTGTAATATTTCTTGAACCCATCCCATCCTCTTCATTCCCAGAACAACTGCCTTAGTTCAGCTCTCATCATTATCCACCTGGGCTAATTAGTGGCTGCTTACGTGGCCCATAGAGGCCAAGTTCACTTCCATCCCATCTGTCACACCCTTGCCATAGGACTCTTTCGGAAATATTAAACTAGATCAAATCACTACCTTGTTTAATTTTTTAAAAATGGTTCTCTACTTCTGTCAGATTAAAACCCAAATATCTTAAACCAACTTCTATGACATAACACCTGATTATCAGCTGTCTTGCCCCATCAGCTTGAATTCTTCACCCCATCTGTAACAATGAACTTACAAATTACCGATCATTCCCATTGTCTTTTCATATGCTTTCTTCTGCCTGCCCCCCTACTCTTACTGTTCTTCAGACAACTCCTCTTTACTTTTCCAGACTCAACTGACAACGTGAAATCTCTGCTTTTTGTTTGATCAATCTAAGTTAATATATCTCAAAGTTACGTGTGCATCAGAATCCTCTAGAGGGCTTGTTAAATTTTCCTGGGTTCTACCTCCAGAGTTTCTGACTTAGTAGGTCTGGGGTGGAGCCTGAGAATCTGCATTTTAACAAGTTCCCAGGTGATGTAGATGCTGTGGTGCGGGGGCCCCACTTTGAGAACTACTTGTCTAGAGAATTCTTTATCAAGGCAACTAGAGTTTGGTTGACTGCTCATTTTTTTCATTCATTAAACAAGTGTTTGCTATGTGAGTATGTGTCTGTTCTGCATTTGGACCTGGCGAGGTATTCCGCATAGGGGTATAGTGATGGTCTCTGTCTGGGACAGAGAAGGCAGAACTGACCCATACAATTGTGTAGGTTGAATATTGTGTAAATGGTGCTCATTGGGAGTATTACAGCTCAGCCAGAGCTAATAGTCTTGGAAGTCAGAGAAACAAACCAGTGGTGTGCACAACAGTGTAAAACATACCATGATACTGATATGGTATATACCATGATACAAACACATACCATGATGCAAATACGCACAATGTTCTTTGAGACACGAGCAGAGCCTTCAAACCCAGATATGAATTGAAGGCAAGGAGACAGGCAAGGCTTCCTAGAGACTGTGATACATTGTGGAGTCTGGAAAGGTGAACAGGAGTTATTTGGGAAAAGAGTAGAGGGAGGTAGAGAGAAGTCGCATATGCAAAGACACAGAAGGATGATATGTGGTTGTAAGTAGATAGTTAGGATGGAGTAAAGAATATAGAGGGCTCTAATCACTTTGTCTATGTGAAGGGCTTAAATTTTTTTAAAATTATGAAATACGGCATGCACCAAGTGGTATATAAAACAATATTACAGATGCCCATTCAGATTCGCTCTATTTGCTTTATCTCTTTTTATAAGAAACGGAACAGAACAAAACACTAATGACCTATCTCCTTCTTTTTCCTCCCCCTCCCTTGTCTTGCCAAGGTAGCCATGATTTCACAGTTGATGTGAACTGTTCCCATGTGTATTTTTGTACTTTTACTATGTAAATGTACAGGCATTTACTTTTGAGTTTCATTTATTTTTTATCAAAAAATTTTTTTTAAAGATTTATGTATTTATTTAAGTAATCACTACACCCAGTGTGGTGTTTGAACTCATGACCCTGATATCAAGAGTGGCATGCTTCACTGACTGAGCCAGCCAGATACCCTGACATTTACTTTCTAATGAGAGACATCTTCCAGGATGTGACAACAGAAATTACAACTTTCTGCCTCAGCAGCCTTCCTGAGAAGATACCTTGAGCAGCAGGCAGCCTGTGCCCAACAAAACTTGTTCTTCTCCAACATTTGACGGGTAAAACAGGGTACGTGTGAGCTTTATAAAATGCAATCAAAGAGGGTTAAAATCAGAAAATCAAGTTAGGCTTATTCAGTGGTAGGTGATTCTAAAAGCTAAAATGAAAAATTATTTTTGTTTTATAGTCAAGGTGTCAAACACACAGGATCAAGAGAGTTGTACTGAGAGACTCGGTCATTTCTGCTCAGCCCTGTGGATTACATACACGAGGGATGCGTGCATTTGTGGTGTACCATGGACGCAATGGAGTTCCCAAAGAGCTATGCCGGGAAGCTCTGGTTCCAACCTACCAGTGCCACAGATGTGCTCTGATTTTATCATCTACAAAATGGCAAGATGTTACCTGCTGTGTTCTGGTTTAACAAAAGGGATGTGATGACAACCTGGAGGATAAATTCTTATTTGGGAGCTCGTAATGAAAAGCCTATGAAAATATAGTTACCAAAGATTCTGTTCCTCTTAAAGTTAAGGAAAGAAGGAAGTGGGGGTGGAGCGTGGGGGGAGGGAGGCGAGAAGGAAGAAAAGAGTTGAAAGAAAAACTGGTTTCCTTCCCCCTCCTGACTTTCCTACTTTCTCTAGCTTGGCTTCTTATGATAACTTCTTAGTTATCTTTACAAATCCCTTTCTCCTTATTCCTTTTAAAATCTATTGCTTAGCCCCCTTTTATTTTTCCTTTTTATTTTTTTAGGGATGCCAAAGTTTGAAGATCTTCGCTACTAGTTTTATGGAGCCTTAGAAAAGTTTTATGTTTATGTTGTATGTGTGCATCCATGTATTCATTTATGTACGCATGCATGTATTATTTATCCATTGCAGGAGGATGCATCATAAATTCCCAGCCAAAATTCTGTATAAACAAATACTAGTAATTTTTTTTTAAAATCCAGATCTGTTTCTTAGAAGTTCAGCTAAATGTCTTTCCTGAGTTGCCATTCCTATATAAGCATTTGAATATACATACGCGTAAATAATGTACATACATATATACAGCCCACACACATATGTGTGTGTATTTGCTGAAACACAGTCTTGAACCACACAGTTAATGACTATATTCTCTGTGGTCAGTTCATTCTTCATAAATTCTATCACATCCTTCTCTTCTCTCCTGTCCCTAATGCAACCTCACTAATAAGAAGTTTATCACCACAAACTGAAGTCCTCAAAGCCATTTTTTTTAGAGAGGGCGAGGGGAAGGGCAGAGGGATAGGAGAGAGCAAATCTTAAGCAGGCTCTACGCTGGGCTGATGTGGGGCTCCATCTCATGACCCTGAGATCATGACCTGAGCCAGAAATCAAGAGTCAGATGCTTAACCAACTGAGCTACCCAGGTACCCCTCAAAGCTACTTTTTATTGCTCCCGCTTTTATCCATCACGGAGTTGGCTACAAGATCATTTCCTCTAAAGAACCACCCTGATCATTCTTCTCCGGAACTGAAAAGCTTCTCATATTTGCCTAACTGTGACTTGGTCTGCTAGGTGCCTCCATGATATACTTTTATAATCAAATTTCACTTTACTTCTGGGTAGCAAAGTACCCAACTACATTTTCCAGCTTCCTTTATAATTAAGAACTGGTAGAATATAGGTAAAAGTTGTGGGGTGGGAATTCTGGTAATGACTCCTAAAGAGAACAAACATAGCTATTGATGGGTGCCTTTTACTTTCCTCTTCCCAACTTTTCTGCTGCCTGGAATTCATATGTGAGGGCTAGAGCTCCAGCAGCCATATTCAATCAAGAGGTAACCTTAAGGATAAAGTCATGTATGAAGGATAGAAATACAGAAAGATAGAAGGCACCTGAGTCCCTGATGATTACAGAACTACCCCCTGCTGCTGTGGAGAGAAAAATACTTTTGAGTGTTTGTCACTATTATTTATGGTTTTCTGTTATGGGCAGCCTCCAAATAGTAGCTTATTTTCTTCACCAATGTAGCTATTTCTCCGCTCCAGTTAATGTAATATTTTGATTAGTTTTGAGCCATTGCTTTTCTTCTTAAGATGAGGTTTACAGATAGAAAGACCTAAGTTCAAGTCCAGCCCTGCCCCTGTGACAGTTATGTCTTTAGGCATTGTTTCTGTTCATTTTACCCTCAATTATCTTGTCTGGGAACCCATAATAATAATAATAGTAATCATTATTATTATCATTATTAATATGCACATTAAACTGTTACTTTTCTTTCATTCTGTTTTTCAGTTATTATCCCAATGGCACCAGTAGGAAAAATAGTTAAGGAAGGAAAGGGGAGTAAAACTCAAAACAGGATATTGTCCCAGTTGTTAACAGTCCTTATAAGGAGCTGAATTAGTTTAAAGTTTCAGGCTGCTGATTTTTAGAAGTCAATGGGAAAAAAAAATCAATAGATTGGACTTCAATTATTAATATTTTGTCCTCTTTTTCATGAATTACTAGAATCTGACTACACACATGTTGCATTGTCCTAAGACCACTTGACCTGTAGATAAATGCATGCATACATACATGCATACGTATTAAGAATGTTGGCTCCAGGAGAATCACTTTCCCCTAATCACTGGGATGGAGAAGACACACAACTTCTGTCTTCTATTTTCCATTTAGACAAATTAACTCTTAATGACGTGAAGAAATAGTTCCTTTCAAATGGGCATAAAATTGCAAAAAAAAAAGAGCACATTCTGCCCAAACACTTAGATCATGTAAGTTCATTTCTGCTCTTATGCACGTTAAATGAAATTGGTTAAATAAAAATCTTGCTCAGTTAAATTTGATTCAATTAGGAAATCTATATGTGCAAAGCATGGAATGTGTGGGTTAAAATAAGTTCTGGTTATTTCAAATGTTATTTTTTATGGATGGTTCTTTTTTGCCATGGCTTCATTAGTGAACTAAATTTTTGTTAATGTGGATCAGTCTTGTGAGTTAAACAGACCTCAGCCCTTTGCTGGGAAATCACTCAAGTTGTAGAGAGTTTGTCTGCATAGCCTCAAAGGCTGGAACATCTGAGTATCTTCAAATGCTTTCTGTGCTAGCTTCACATGACCCTCTCTTACCCTTCTGAACAGTGCCATCATTTCCTTTTCAAAAACATTTTCTGAGGCACCTGAGTGGCTCAGTCAGTTAAAAGTTGGACTCTTGACTTTGGCTCAGGTCATGATCTCAGGGTCCTGAGACTGAGCTCCATGTCAGGCTCCGGAAGCCCCTTTCCCTCTGCCCCTCCCACCTCCCAAAACACTTTCTCTGACTATAAGACAAATACCATATGATTTCACTCATTTGTGGAATTTTAAAAAAAGATTTATTTATTTATTTGTTTATTTATTTATTATGATGGGGGATTGTGCGGGATGGTGCAGAGGGAGAGGGAGAACCAGGGAGCCTGACACGGGGCTCCATCCCAGGATTCTGGGATCATGTCCTGAGCTGGAGGCAGCTGACTAACCGACTGAGCCACCCAGGCTCTCCCGTATGTGGAATTTAAGAAACAAAACAGGTGAACATAGGAGAAGGGAAGGAAAAATAAAATAAGATGAAAACAGAGAGGGAGGCAAACCTTAAGAGGCTCTTAACTGTAGTAAACAAACTGAGGGTTGCTATAAGGGCAGTAGGTGGGGGATGGGGTAACTGGGTGATGGGCATTTGGGATGGCAGTTGATGGAATGAGCACTGAGTATTGTATGTAGCTGATGAATCACTAAATTCTACTTCTGAAACTAATAATAAAGTATATGTTAATTAAATGGAATTTAAATTTAAAAAACATTAAAATCATTAAAAATAAATACTAAAAAACAAACCAAACCGAACCATTTCCCTTCCTTCTCCCTGCTTAGTGTTCTCATCAGGCTCTAAATGCAGAGTTGGCTGCTGGGTCCCATCTGGCCGGCCTATGTCCTTAGCTGCACTTCAACCCAAACAATTACCTTTCCTGTCACTGCCGGAATTCTAAAACATACAAGTAAAAAAATTTAAGTAGGGTTGGTGCAAAGTATTTCAGGGAAAAGAAAGTATTTTTTTAAGGGTCAAAGTGCCTGCGGCAAAGGTACAGGTACAAAGCCAATCGTTTGAGAGTCCTCGACACACATACCCAAAGCAGAAAGACCGAACCTAGCGTAGCCCTATTCCACAGGTGTCTCTGGAGGCCCGAATCCCAATCTCGGTCACCAGAAGTTCCATTCCACTAAGATATGGGAAAGGGAATCCTGCATTTCATAGGTGATGGAAAAGCACTGAGATGAGGGAGCAAAGGATTCAAAAGTTCTGAAGGCTTTCTGGAGCATTATTGATACATCGACAGTACATGTGAAATCAATTCACTCACCAAGTACTGTGCTCAAGATTTCCACGATGTGACTGCCCACATAGCACCTTTAGCTACATCACAGTTTAGAAGATCCCAAAAGGCAGCCTGTGGTCCCACTGTCTGGTATTCTCTGAGAACTTTCCCCCTGTCCCAGCTTTGGTGATTACTGAACAAAGAAAATTCCTGAAAAGGAGAACAGTCTCCTGTCTTCCAAAACTGCCTAATGATCTTAGAGCCCATTCACTAAATAATCCACATAACTTCAAGGAAGTTCATTAGTATTTTCAATATTTAAGGAAGCTCATAAGTATTTCTTGTATCCAATGCCTAATTCATTTATCTGTTGCCTTATTTTCCGTCTTTGTTTTTGTATTTTGATGGAGGTATACTTTATAGACAGTACAAAGCACAGAGGGATTTTGACAAATGCTGTGTAGCCTGCACTTCTATAAAGATCTGCATTTCCATTGCTCCAGAAGATTCCCTTATGCCCCTTCCCAGGCAATCCCGTCTTTTCCTCGAGGTAACCACTATTTTGATTTCTATCATCATAGATGAGTTTTGTCTTTTCTAGAGCTATATGAAAATGGATTAGTACACGGTGCACTCTTCTGTGGCTTAGTGTCTAATGTCTCATGTTTGAAGCCTGTTAAAAATCACCTCTTAGTTTCCTTATCTGTAAGTGGAAGGGGTCGCCTTATAAGATCCTGAGGAGTCGGGAGGTCTCCTGGGAGCGATGAGGGGGGCCTGAGGAGTCACCTTGATTGGGATGGGTGAAGAGGAGGCTGAAGGGTGGGCTTTGTGGCAACCCTCCTCCTCTTCAAACAGAACAGCTGTACTTTTCCATGTCTTGCAAATTGGGGTTCCCTGGGAGATTCCATTTGGGAGAAGGTTCTTTGTTTAAAAAAAAAAAAAGTTAGAGACCTGCAGGCCCGGGTGATCCTTACTGATACTTTTCCCTCGAACATTCTATAAATTGCAAATAGTGCTTTCTGATATGAGAGCTTTGAATAGCTCCCTTGAGGGAGGGCTGGGAGACAGAGGCAGCCAGACTGGGGGCCCCCGGGGAGGGCCCGGGCACTGAGCACTGTAATACTAGCTGTGGTTACCATCAGATAGCATCACCCCAACTGAGGTGCCCAGACAATAAGCCAGAGGCCCTGGGCAAGGGGAGGCACAAAGACAGCATTCAAAAGACCCACTCTCACAGCCCGGGAGCATTTCTATAGACTCCACCAGACCCTGGCCCAGCCGGAACGTCACCTGACAGCCAGAAAGCCATTTTTCACGGTTAGCTTTTAAACTGCTAAAAATAATAAACACAGAAAGGAAAGTGCTGACATAATCTTTGCTGCAGAGACAAACTGAAACTGTTGTTATAATAATGTAAACAAACTGGGTTCCAAATTATAACCTAGCCTTCCAAACAGGCTGCTTGACATTACCAAACATCTGGGGACCAGAGGGAGAATTGAGGGCTTGCCCAGGAAACAAGGGAATGGGCACTGCGCAGGTGCCGAGCCCTATCCCACTGGCTCTAACCCATAACCCACCGATTAGCTACTCCTGACACCTTTTTTTTTTTTTTTTTAAGGAAAAGGCAGTTGGAAAGGGCTGCTCGATCTTCCTTGAGCACAACTTCCCCACATAACAAGTGAAATACAGCTCCTCTCTCTCATTGTCCAATTATTACCTTTCTCGCCCCAAGTTAATTCTTGCAGACTTCCTTTTCTCCATTATGTTTTTCCAGCCCATTTAATGTTTTATATTCCTCCTGAATGTCTGCAGAGGTCAAAACTATGTTAAATACCAAGAGCAGCAATGCCACAAATTAGCAGGTAATTCCCCTCGTGCTAAAAAGTGACAATTAATCACAAAGATCATGAGTCTGCAAACAGCCAAGTCAAGCCTGATATCTGACCTTCTGATCCATTAAATCACGCGCAGAAGCTGGCACCCTCACAGGACGGCCAACGGGAGGGAAACCGCAGATCTGGAAAAAAGGAAACACAAGAAGGTAAATAGAAGTGTTTTGTTTTTGTTTTTCTTTTCTTTTTTTAAGTTCCCCAACATTTATTTAATCTGCAACTGCTCTTCTTTCTTTGTTTAAATAGGGTCTGGTTTCAGAGCGGTCTCTGATTCTGAATAAATGCAAATAGACTGAGATAAAAATCTCATTCCAGAGGGGTGATGGTTTCAGAGAAAGGAACTTGAACACAGAAGTGTAATAAGACATTATAGGCATAGGACAACGTTTGTGGATCCTAAAGATCTACTTTGCTGTGGGCAAGATGCGGGAGTTTTGGGAAGATGGTTATAAGGCAAATGTAAATCTTAAACAGTGTAGAGATTTTGTGCTAAAGAAGGGATGGCTGGCCTCAGAGGACAGTTCCTAGGATAGGTCTCAACCAGCAGTAGCATCCCCCACCTGTGGTGAAATGACAGGTGTTCATCAGGGGATGTAGCCGGGCTTGGAACTATGGAGCTGTCTAGATTGTGTTCAGTGTGATTATGCTGGAGACACAGCCCGCACGGGTAAACAGATGAAAGAGAGAGCCAAATGCACGGGGGCAACTACTTGTTCAGCAGAGGACGGCTCGTAGTATCTGTAAAGAGCAAGCGAGAAGTTGCTTTTCAGTTAACTATAGTCCTGCAATTCTTGTGGTTGTTGTGGGGAACTTAGAACTCAGAAAAACAGAGGTTAGTAGAGCTGATGTCTGCATTCCTGCTGCCTTGGGGGGACCATTGGTAAATTTTGTCATAACTGCTTTTTTTTTTAATTAAAAAATAGAGAGCATAGGTATAGTCTTGATAACTCCACTCTTTGTCCAGACCATGAATTCGTTTGTCTTTTTCTAGTCCACTTTTTTTTTACATTTATATACAATATGTGCATCCAGGACAATGAACGGTGTTTGTGCATTTCAAATTGATCTCTACGACATGAGTCCCTGGATGTGTATCTAATGTTCTCCATTTTTGACTCAACGTCGTCTGTGTGAGAACTAACCATGTTGGTCTGTCACATTCCTTGTAGCTGCCATGTTGGATGAACATATGCTCGGTCATTGTCTTTTCACTCAACACCCAACATTATAGCACCATAAAAGCCCTTGTTATATCATTAAAGTGATTGTTGGGTGTGTGTGGGTGTGCACAGGCATGTGCGGATGTGTGAGTTTCCGCTGTGATGGACTCTGAGGTCCTCAGGATGCTGTTGTGTCTTGCTTTCACAGTGGCTCTTTTGCTCCATGACTCCATGCAGAAGGGACACTCAGGGTGTTAAAAGGAAAAACAGATTTGTTTTATTCATTTTCCTCCCTTTAAAAACAACATGATGGAAGACTTTGGAGTTGTATTTGTCTGCTTTTATCGGTCTCTGTCCACTGCTCTTGTAACAGACTTTAAATCTCCAGCCATCGACATCACCTCACTGTTTTCTAGAACATCAGAGAATCTGATAGCGTGAGGCTGAAGACCAAGACATTTTTAAGAAGCCTATTCTAAAAGCGTTCTCAAAGAATAAATGGACAGGCCCAGGAAGAAGCTAGTGTTTGTAACTGTCTTTGTGGCTTTATGGTGAGTATAAATAACTATATACCACTATCCTTGACATCGATATTTAAAAACTAACTGTGTCTTTTGTATGAAAATACTAGACCCCATTTATTTTTTGAAGGTATAAGTCTGATTTGTATTTTGAAGAATGTATGTGACCCTGACTCAATGAAAACAATCTAAACATTCTCACATAATGATTCATAATAATATGCATTTTATACATGACCTATATTAAGAACATTTTGTGGGCTGGCCTGTGCTAATGTTTTTACTTAGTTTAATCCTCACAATGGTCATATGGTCATTTTTCAGATGAGGCAAGGAGAGGCACAGGAAGGTTTAACATTTTTGCCCAAAGCCAAACAGTAAAGAAGAGGCCAGCTAGCAATCTCATCCCAGTAGTAAGATATCATGAACCTCATTCTCAGTTACTAAGAACAGGCCCAGGTTTTAAGATAAAACTTCAGAGAGGGGAAATTGAAAAACAGTGTGACTGAGGGTGCTTCCTACTTTTGCCATAAACCCAACAGTATCTCTTTCAATGTGTGCCTCAAACCAAGATCAAACCAAATTAGAGTACTCCAACCAGAGAAATTCAAAGTGATTCCTTAGTGAAGAAGGAAATTTCAAGTAGCAAGGTCAAGCCCCAGACCCTTCCAACTCAAACATGCCCATTTTTAATTCTTCTTCTCTTTAGAAAACTGGGGGCCATGGATTTGCTCATGGCTCAAAGGAGTCTGCGCAGTTGTGTTTACATGAGATCCAAAGCAAAAATGAGGATCACTCCCTGGGACAACTTTAGCCTAGAATGTGTGCTATTTACACATTTTTAATTGGGGCACAAATATATTAACAGTGTGGTTATTTTGTGCTTTCAAAAGAATCTGTTTTGTAACCGATTTGTATTTATATTTGGAATATATTTATTTCTAGGCATGAAACAGTTCATTTTGTTGAGCCATCTGACCTGAGGTGAAGTTGGCACAATTTCCCGTGACTGTTCCTAATTAATGCAAATTGAAGGTTAAAGGATAAATAAAGTTCTTTTAACTTGGTTTATTAATACGTTATTTATAAATGGCTCTTTACTTGGTCAATTTCTTTTTTAGTCAGTAACTATGTACAAATGAACCGTACCCAACAAACGAGCAAATACACCATGTGTATTTTATTACAAAGTTGTTTTAAAAGGGTTAATATGGCAAAAAAAAAAAAAAAAAGTCATCTGTCGTCTATTTATCTATCTCTTTCGTCCCAGTTCTGAACTCCGAGACAGACTATATTGCATTATGGCCCACATTCTTCATCCCTCCCTGTACCTACTGTTTGGTCATGTAACTTTGCACTAAAGAATAGCCTCTTTAGTAAAATCTAGTTTACTGTGCCTTTTGAGTCTGGTTTTAGTCATGTGACTTGCTTTGGCCAATGGAATGTTAGCAGGTATGCTGTTTGTAGAAGTCTGAAAAAGTTCTTGCTGTGCTTATGTTTTTTCTTGCTCCTCTGTGATTGCTATGAGAAGATGCCTCAACTAGCCTGTCACGGTTGAGAAACATGGAATGAAGTTGACTCACATCAGTGGTCTCTGCCAAGGCTATCCTGGATCAGCCTAGACTAGTCAGGCCATGTAAGTACGACAGCTGGGCAAGATGAGCAGAGCCACCCAGCTGACCCACAGATAACACATAGGAAGGAGGTTGAAAATCCACCCCACCAACCCTGAGACTCCTGACCTTATAAACACCAGTTTGGTCTAATTATTGAGTTTTGAGATAATCTGTTACTACCCCAAGTAACCCTATTCAATGCTACTATATACTAGATAACTGATACAGGACATACATCTGGTTCACTAAAAAAAAAAAAAAAAAAAAAAGATGCCCACCTAGAAGATGGTTTAAAATTAGGTAATAGAATCCAGCAAATATCCACCAAATGAGCTGTATCACTCAAGGTTCAACTGGGAAAATATAAGTTGGTCTAGGTATTTAAACAGAAGGGCTACAATGTAGGAAATTCATCATTCAGGTGAAGGGAAAGATGTAAAGGCCAACGGGAGAATGAGGCATCGAGGAGTTGAATAATTGCAGGAAATCCTTGAGCTACAGGGCAAAAAAGAGTATCAATACTGGGGTCCTGGGGCCAAGGTCACCCAGCAGAAGCTCAAAGGGCCTCTCTTATTGGAGCTGAAGCACTAGAGGAGAGACATGGTCTTTATCTAAGATACTGTGTGAAGCAGGGAGTGTGGGGAAGAAATACCCTGGCTTCTTTCTTCCTTCAGTCTTCCATTTCTCTCCTGGGCTTTCCAGGGCTTGAACCCAAATGGAGGCCAACTGGACTTAGGGACCAGGCCAGCACAACCCACAGGGGCAAGGCTCTCAGTAATGCAAGGGAAAGATAAAAAGTGAGGGAGAGGATGTTCAGGTAGCAGCAACTGTGGAAGCAAAGTGCAGGCAGTATTGGGAGAAATAGCAGGTGTACTGGTTCACCTTAGAAGGTTGTGTATTTGGGAGGAGGAGGCAGGGGTGTGGAGGGGGTAATGGGGCTATAAAAGTGAGAGTGTGAAGGAGTCTGGATTCCAGTCAGACTGGACTTCTGTTCCGAAGACAGCAGGAAATAAGATGGTTCTGAGCAGAGAGTTACACGATCCAAATTGCGCATTAGGAACGTTACTCTGATAGAGACTGGAGGGATGTAGATTGGAGGGTGACAACTAGACTAAGGGTTTTTAATTAAGTACAGACCTCAGAGAATTCACAACCCTTCTGAACAAACTGGCAGGTGTTTGTGTAAGTATTCGGTTTTCTGAGAGATGGTACCTAGCTTTCACATGGCTTTCAGGGGAGCCCATGACCCTTGCTCCTATCAAAACTGTAAGCACCAGCAGAAGGAACACAATCTAGAAATCTATAAGTACTTCTTTTAATGAAGATCAAAAATGTAAGAGTGGCAGTGATAATGGAAGGAGGAAACGGACAAACATTTATAAGGTACTAGCTAAACAAATAATCCAGATGAATGTGAACAGAAATAAAATGAGAAAGAGAGATGCTAAAAGGTTTAACTCTGGGCTAGATCTGTCTGCTATTCCTTTCCCTCCTCTATAAAACAGAGAAAAGCAATCCATGCATCCAAGATACTGCCCATATTTATCACAGGTATCACTAATCAAATGCAACATTTATTTATTACTGAGTCTAAACACCATCTCCGAATCTTTCTCCAATAGCACCCCGGGCAACCACTGCCTTGTTCTACAGCAACTATTTTTATTTATTGTATTGACTATTCTTTAGTTTCATACAGATGAAGTACCAATGAATGGATATATTTGGCAAAACATACTATGTACTGATATGATCTGTGTACGCATATTTATATGCGTATTTCCCACATTTGGGAAACTTACTTATATACAGTTGGGCCACGAGCTGGATCTTACCCAAGTTCAAGAGTCTACTTAATGTTAACTCAAAGCAATTAACACAGATTTAAATAAAGATGAATTAGGGGGAAAAAAAACTTGGATCCATGAAAACTTATTTTTTTTATGAAATTATCATCATAAAAATTTGAAATTAAAACATTATTACCATCAACTACTAGTAACTTCATGGTAAATTCTTAACTCTAATCACAGGCAAGTAGGTGTACAGTATTACCATAAACAATCCTCTTGTCAGTCTGGTGACCTTGGGTTTGGTATTTGAATGGCACTATGGTGGTTTTCTCCCCTTGGGGTGTTTTCTAGCTGACATTTGAAAAGGGGTGTCACTATCAGAGTTACTTTCTACATAGGACCATAATAAAGACAGATTCAGATAAGCCAAATTTTTTTCTACTTGGAGTTTTAGTTGTTGGTTGATTCTGTTTTGTTTTGTTTCTTTTTTTAAAGGAGATAGAAGTCTATTGACTGCACGGCAAGGGAACAGCAGGCAGGACAGGAAAGGATAAACTGTCTACCCTTTTTCTACTTGGAATTTTAGTCAGCAAGAAGATAATTACTGTCCATGTCAATATGAAAACTTTCTTTGCTCACCTCAACCCCAAACCCCAAAGTCTGATCTGTTCAATTCCAAGCAACTTATAGAAAATTGTCTATATACAAAAATAATCCTGGGGGGGGGAAGAAAACATCTCTAAGTGTAAAAAATTCCTGGCAGTAATTATTTGACCATGACCCACAATAAAAAGTATGTTTCAATCTGCAACACAAGTACTTACATATAGATGTGTGTGTATATATCTAACTAAAACAAAAGTTCTACAAAATAATATTCTCACTTGTATGTTGCACTTGGACATTTTTTATTCCATTGAACTCTATCTTCTTTTATTCTGTTGTATATACTATTTCATTAAGGAAAAGTTAGTAATGACCTGCTGCTAAATGGATTTCATTACCCTCTAATAGGGCACAGTCCACAGTCTGAAAAACATTACTGTAGCAAAATGACTAAAGTACTCTAACTTTATTCACCGATGTAAACATATTCACAAAAGACCAATCCTGAGCAACCGCAAGGGAAAAAAAATCTCTTGGCTCTCTCCCTGGCGTCCTGGATGAAGCCGAGGTTTGCCGGGCCAACTTTTGTACTTCGTGGTTGACAATGACTGCAAACTGAAAGGCAGAGATCAAATCCTCACTCTCCTTCTCGACACATCTCTTCCGCTGGGTAATTTATACTGTGCAAGTATCAAGCTATTCAATTTTGCTGTCATTTACTGTTCTTTTTCCAGCAGCAATGGAAACACAGGATCGGTTTACTGTTGTCTCTCTTTGGTAGAATTAGATTATTCTCCCTCCTGCCCCCTTAAACAAAGATGGCATTCATCACTCCAGAGAACCACCCCCGGAGGATCTCCAAACAAAGCATGGCAGGGAAACCGCTACCCGTGAAGGAGCAAACGCAGAAGCTGGGCATGGAGGCTGTCAGTCCAGATTCTATACCAGAATGAACTTCGTAATGATTCTTTCGATTGAGTGAACACAACTGTAATTGGAGCAACAGAATTAACAGTAATAACAAACAACGAGAGAGAGAGAGAGAGAGAGGCTCTATATCTTTAAATCCAGTGGTATCTACCAAAAGAAAGCTATGTATGAAAAATAATTAAAATCCATTTTCTCTTTCTAAAAGGAAAAAAACAATTATACAAAATCATCATATCAGAGATCCTTTGGAGGCTTTCTTGCCTGTACTCTGGGATTCAAACATTCTTTCTTCTATGTGACGTCTCCGACATTCGTTCACCTTGATATTCATCTGCTTACTGTGTACTCTCCCCTACGCCTTTACCCATTTAACTAGTAAAACATTAGCGAGTGCATTAAAAGTTTCACATTTTTGTGTTCTTTTATTCAGCATTTCTGCTTCTCAGAATTTGCCTTAAAAAAATGATCATGACTTTATAGAAAGCTAACAAAGACATTCCTGTGGTATTATCTATAATGGCAAAAGACTCAAAGGATGCAATTAATTGCCAGAAGTTGTAATCTTTGGGTGGTTGGATTATTAGTGATTTATATTTTACTCTGTATACCTATAAATATTCTCCAAATTTTTCACAATAAAAATAAAATAACAGATTAAAAATAACACATCTGTGCTCAGTACTGAAACACTGGTGGATCTCCAGGTAGAAGGTTTTCACCAGGCCAAAGGGTACACATATTCGATCATTCCCTGAAATACCTTCTAGTATCTACCTCACTTCCTCAGTGGTAAAATGGGCCTGATGATAATACCCAATTCATAAAGTTGTGATGAGGAGTAAATCCAATAAATCAAGTACTAAAATACGTGAAGTGCTTAGAACTGTTCCTGGCACATAGAAACATGATATGCATTAGCTGTTATTGTTACTACTATACTGGCCTAGGAAGTTGGAAGACTCTTTTTTTTTTTTTTTTTAAAGTATTATATGCTGAACTCAATGCAGAGGCCCAGGAAAAGATGAGCTTGTTCCAAATGCCCTCAAAGTTATGTTCTGCATCTGGAGGATCAAAATGGGGCAGAAAGAAACTTTTGGTAATAATGGATATGTTCATTATGTGATGTTTTGGCAGTGTATACATATGTCAGCATCTACCAAGTTGTATATTTTATATACACTCAGTTTGTTTTATATCAATCGGACCTGAATAAAGTTATTTAAAAATGAAGGCAAAATGAAGACTTTTTCAGATAAGCAATCCTAAGAGAATTTTCCACCAGCAGACCAACACTAAAAAAAAAAAGAAAAAAATTAGGTAGAAGGAAAAAAAAATTCAGATGGAAGTTTAGTAATACAGGAAGGAATGATGAGCAATAAAATTAGTGAGTGGGGGGAAATCGGAGGGGGAGACAAACCAAGAGAGACTGTGGACTCTGAAAAACAAACTGAGGGTTTTGGAGGGGAGGGGAGTGGGAAGTTGGGTGAGCCTGGTGGTGGGTATTAAGGAGGGCACATATTGCATGGAGCACTGGGTGTGGTGTATAAACAATGAATTTTGGAACGCTGAAAAAAAATACACTAAAATTTTTTAAAAAAGTAAATATGCAGCAAATCTAAATAAATATTAACTCTTTAAAACAATAATTGTAATTTCTTATAGTTTAAAAATGTATGTAAAATTGAACTAAAAGCAATAATAACACAAAAGGTGGGAGGAGTAAATGGAATTGAAATGGTCTAAGTCCCCTACATTTTCTGGAAAGTAGTCAGTCACAGTTTATATTGTACATTAATAAATTAATGAAACAATTTATAAATTCTAGTTAAGCACTAAAAAATAAAAAATCAAAAGAATATATGACTAAAACACCAATTGAGACAGAGTACTTCATTAATTTAAAAAAAGGAAACAAGGGAAAGGAAAAAAAACACTAAACAGCTGGGCGTAAATAAAAAATCAAGAATAATGTCATAGGTTATAACCCCAATATATCAGTACTTGCACAAAATACAAATAAACTAAACATTGCGAGTAATACACATGTACTAAATGAAAAAGAAAGCCCTAGTTAAATGTTGCTCAAATGAGACACATTTTGGTATAAGGACACAACATTTGAAAGATAGAAAGGATTGGAGAAATGCCTATAAATTGTATTCATATTAGATACATAAATGTAATGATAAGTGATATTGTTAGAGATCCAAAGAGATATTGCATAATGATAAAAAAGTCAATCCATAGGGAGACAACAATTTAAAATACAAGCAACACATTTGATAACAAAGTCTCAAAATATATAATGCCAATATTGCTAAAACTAAAAAAAAAAAAAAAAAAAAAAAAAAAGAGCAAGCAAATCCATAATCAGAGTAGAAGATTTCAATGCACCTCTCTCAGTAACTGGTAGAATGGTCTTTTTTTTTTTTTTAAAGATTTTATTTATTTGACAGACAGAGATCACAAGTAGGCAGAGAGGCAGGTAGAGAAAGAGGAGGAAGCAGGCTCCCCGCTGAGCAGAGAGCCCGATGCAGGGCTCGATCCCAGGACCCCGAGATCACGACCTGAGTCAAAGGCAGGGCTTTAACCCATTGAGCCACCCAGGTGCCCCTAGAATGGTCTTTTTAAGATGAGTTAGGGTATAGATCTGCACAACGTGATTACTAAATTTGACTTTATTTAGAACATTGTGGCCAAAAACTATAGAATACACAGAATACACATTAAACATTTGCCAAAATTTACCATGTTCTGGGCAACAAATATATATGAAAAAATTTCAAAGATCAAAAGTCTCATAGAATATGTTATCCAATCACAGAGGAATTAAGCTAGAAATTGACCAAAAAAACCCCAATAAGACAATCACAAATGTTTGAAATTAAGCTGTATACTTCCAATTACCTCATGGGTTAAGGTAAAGCACAATGAAAATTAATCAATATTATGAATCAAAATATGAAGAAAACATGACATATCAATATATGTAAACTGCTTGGGGCACCTGGGTAGCTCAGTTGGTTAAGTGACCAACTCTTGGTTTCCACTCAGGTCATGATCTTGGGGTCCTGGGATGACTCCCATGTCAGACTCTACACTTAGCAGGGAGTGTGTTTATTCCTCTCCTTCCCCCCCGCCCCCTGGCTCTTTCTCTCTAATAAACGGATAAATAAAATGTTAAAAAAAAATGCGTAAGCTGCAGCTAAAAGTGTCCTTGGAGGGAAATGCATATACTGAAATGTATCTATTAGAAAAAAAGGAAACCGAAAAATTAATGATGTAATTATCTATCTCATTAAGTCATAAAGACAATACCAAATTAAACAAAGTGGAAGGAAAAAATAATAATTAGAAACTAATGATACAGAAAACAGAGATGTAACAGAGAAGGTAACCCAGACCAAAAATTTCTTTTTGAAAAATACCAACAAAATCCATAAGCCTGTAACCAGGTTAATTAAGAAAAAAGAAGAGGAGGCAAAAAATTACAAATATGGAATAAAAAAGGGAATCACTATAGATTTTAGACATTAAAAAGATAAGAGGATACATGGACTCCTTATGGCAATATTTGAAAATATTGATGAAATGGATAAATCACCAAAAAAATTTGCCCAAATAGGAAAACAATAATACAAATATGAATACTCCTATATCTTTCAAGAAATAGACATTTTTGTACTTAAAAACTTTCTCACAAAATATTCTCCAGTCTTGAACTGCTTTATTGGTGAATTTTACCATACACTTAAGGGAACACCACACCAGTCTTACACAGTTCATCCATAATATAGATAAAGAGGGATCATATCTCAATTCATTATATGAAACTCATTTTATGAGGTCATTGTGGTCTTGATCCCATAACTCAGCAAGGACATTACAAAATATAATTTTATAAACTAATACCCCATATGAATTTAGGAGAAAGATACTAAACAAAATATTAGCAAAATGAATTCTGAGTTGTTTTTTAAGTGATACCACATTATAAGCAAGAGGAATTTATTCTAGAAATAGAATGTTGGTTTAATATTAAAAAATCAATCAATGTAAAGCATCCTATTAACAGAAAAGTGGAAAAAAGCATATGATTATCTCAATGGTTATGGAAAAAAGCATTTGCTATCATTCATAACTATCCATGATTAAAAACTCTCAGCAAACTAGGATTAGAAGGAAACTTTCTCAATCTGATAAAACCTGTAACATCTTAATGATAAATACTGCAAGTTTTCTCTTAGACTAGGAAACATTCAAAGATATCATCTATAACCATCTTTATTAAACATTATGCTAGAGGTCCTAGCTACAGCAATAAGGGAAAAAAACTGAACAAAAAGAAGACATAGAACCATGGGTATAATTATGATTATAATCTGACATTATAATTTATAAGAAAACCCAAAACATCTACAAAGAAACTATTAAAACTAATAAGTGAATTTAGTGAGGTCATTGGATATAGGATCAATGTACAAAATTCAATTAGATTGCTATATAGCAATAACAAGCAGTTAGAAAATAAAATCTAGTAAATTATCAAATTTATATTAACATAAAAATATAAAATATCCAAAAATTAAATATCATATAAAGATATGAGAGCCCTCTACACAGAAAGCTACACTTAGCTTACTGAAAGTAAAAAAGAAGGTGGGAGTACACAATTATAGATTGGAAGAATCAGTACTGTCAAGATGTTGATTCTCCCCAAATCAGTTAAATATAATCCCTATCAAAATCACATAAGCATTTTTTAGTGGAAGTTAGCAAACTAATGCTAAATTTATGGGAAAAGCAATGAGCTAAGAAGGCAACATTGGAAAGAACATGTGAGAATTTAATACCACCAGTTTCATATTATGAATCTGCATTAACCGACATAGTATGCCATTGACACAAGGATAAACAAATAGATCAAAGAATTCAAAAGAGAGTCTAGAAACAGACCAACCTGTATATTATCACTGGTCATTAAAGATGATCCTGCATTGCAGCAAGACAGGGGCGACTTTGAATAATAAGTAGTGGTAATATCACTGACTTCGCAGGCCACAGAAAAATCAATTCCAGGTAGATTGTTGGTCTCAATGTAACATAGGGAAATGTATTAGTGATTTTTAAGTAACAAAGTTTTCTTAAACATGACACAAAAAGCACTAACAATAAGGGGAAAAGGAGATAAAGAAAAAAGGAGCAAAATAAAAACAGAAATGAGGAACAATAAAGGGAAAATAAATAATTAAAGTTAAGAATTTCTGCTCACCATTATAAGACTGAGAAGTGCAAAATAATATTTGCTATATATATGGCTGACAAAGGAATCATATTCAAGATATATATAAAGTTCCTATAAATCCATAAGAAAAAGGATAATCCAATAAAAAATAGCCAAAGCCTGGGTATCCTCACATGAGAGGATATTCAAACGTAAACAAGCACGTAAAAAGTGCTCAATCTCCTCATTTATCAAGGAAAGGCAAACAGGAAGTAGAAGATTTCAATGCACCTCTCTCAGTGACTGGTAGAATGTTCTTTTTAAGACGAATTAGGGTATAGACATGGATAATATGATTACTAAATTTGACTTTATTTAGAACGTTGTGGCCAACAACAATAGAATACACAGAATGTATATTAAACACAAGCAAGTATCTATACACTCCACCCGATGGCTAAAATAAAAAATACTTCCTATACCTAGTGTTGGAGAAGATAGGAGAAATAGGAAGTCTTATACCCTGCTGGTGAGAATATACTCACTTTGACCTTTCTACAGTATCCATTGAAACTGAATATATGGTTATGAACCAGAAATTCCATCCTCAAAGCCAATGCAGGTGTGTACCCATGTTCAGTAATAACCCATACAAAAATGCCCAGAGCTGCCCTTTTCATAATAGCCAAAAGCTGGAAAGAATTAAAATATTCATCACAGTTGAATGGAGAAAAATTTGCAATATGTATACAATGGAAAATGAGTCACCAATGACGGAATATCTCACAAAAATAATATTGAACAAAATAAGTCAGACCCAGAAATGCATACTACATGAGGCTTTTATATAAAGTTCAAAATAAAGCTTCTAAAGTTTTAGAAGAGTTCAGTCAAAACAAAACTTCTAAAGTTTTAGAAGAGTTCAGTCTTTTGGGGAGAGCATGAATGAGGACATGGAGAGGATGTCCTTCCTGTCAGTGTTCCATTTCATGATCTAACTAGTGGTTACGTGAGTATATGTGCTTTGTGAAAACTTACCAAGCTGTATGTTAACAATTTGCATACTTAATTGAAACACATTAATGGCCATGAAACCATCTTAGGAGGTGACTACCATTCTTAATAGAGTGTATGTATGTGTTTTAAAGTATGTTTTAATGTAAAGTATAAGCATGTTCTGCTTCAAAGCGTAAGTTTATTTATGAAAAGTTTAAGAAATATCACATGTGTGTTTCCTACTTAGTATTAATAAGAACACAGTCAGGCATGGTAAGGAATTCTGATGGGACATATAGCATACATCAGGGGAAATTTCAGACATCTTGCAAAGTGTAAAACAATGCTGTCACCAATACGGGGTGGGGGAAGGGTCAGGAGGCTGAGAGAAACAGCTTTAAGTTACCAGGGCTTTGTGTAAAGGAGTTGTAGAGTATGTTATTCCCTTTTTCTCTTTATGAAGAATAGGGAAAATTGTTCCTCTTGCAGGAAATGAGCAGCAAAAATTGTGTAACTCATGTCTTCCCTCTTCTCATTGGCTTCTAGAAAACTCAGTCCTTGGTATGTGCATACTCGTAGAGCAGGGTTTTTCACACTTTCTTTTACTATGACCATGATAAACACATTTTATATCATGACCCAATACACAAAAACACACATAAACTTGAAACATACATTTTTAGTAAATAACGCCCTTAGTGTAAGGCCCTGTGAAATTTTCTAGTCTACTCTGTTCTAACCTTCACATCCCATTTCATTAAAAATGTGACCACTTACTACATGGAGTCATGGACCATCAACCATGCAACTAAGTTTAAGAAACACGTCCAGAAACGGACGCCTGGGTGGCTCAGTGGGTTAAGCTGCTGCATTTGGCTCAGGTCATGGTCTCAGGGTCCTAGGATCTAGTCCCACATCAGGCTCTCTCCTCAGCAGGGAGCCTGCTTCCCCCTCTCTCTCTCTGCCTGCTGCTCTGCCTATTTGTGATCTCTCTCTCTTTCTGTGTCAAATAAATAAATAAAATCTTAAAAAAAAATGTCCAGAGTTCCTGGCAAATATTAAGCATTCGATAGAACACTATTAAATGAATCATGGTATATATTTTGCATATTAACCTAACCTCTGGCTCCTTTTTCATGCCTATCTTTGTTTGCCTTCTTGTTCTTTTTCTTTTCTAATTTATATTAACGTATTATAGTGTACGTATTTTTATAAGTTGTCATGATCTTTTCCAGAACAAGTCCTTAATGCTTTCAAAGTCACGTCGTAAATCAGTCGGAGCAAAGCCAGGAGAGAAAAGGTCCTCCAACGGGGCTGTTTTGTGCTTCTCTGAGAACAGGAAGCTCAATAACCTGTAAGAGACACTTCCTGTCCCACCACCGTAACAATGTCTGCGGCACCAGGGTACCTGAGAGCAGATGGCAACTGGGATGAAGTGACAGAAGCTCACCTCTAACCTTACAGGGACTACATATACTCTTGCTTTCCATGAAGTTCTTTTGCATTTCCGACAGCTGGGAGAGACAGAGCCAGCTCATTCTGAGAAACACAAAGACACTTTTTGAAAGAGGAACAAAGAGTTCTGCAACTGACAGTGAAGAATGGTGTGAGCATCTATGTGCATTACTGTGATAAAGGAGTTCATGGTCTTGAGTTTCCTTTATCTCTCTCTTCAGGGTGTAAAGTCTTTCTCAGGTCATTGAGACTGTGTCTAAAGAAGAGCTAGCAAACACGTTGGAAGGAACGCGTCTGGGCATGTCAGAATAAACAATCTTTCTGATGCAGGAACAAAGTTCACCTTAATAAAACTTGCATTTTAAAATTCTGTTCTCTTGAGCATAACTTTCTCTACAAAAGATTCTTGGATCACTGTTGGGCAAGTGCCATCCTGGCTTATTTTTCCACACCCAAAGAAAGGAAAACATGGTTTGGGCCAACCACTATGGTACAATTTGGTAATGCTGTCCTTGTGAGGACAACGTTGTGGGCCAAAGAGGGATGTGAACTCGGACTGGTCATTCCTTTCGCGAAAAAGAGTCACAAATGACAAGGAATTTAACAGGGTTGGAATGGATCATTTCTTTTCTAGGAAATGGATCCTAAGCTTTGTTTCTACTTTAACTCTAAGAAAGCATGGATGCCTTCCAGGGAAATAACCAAAAAATACAGACTACGATTTTCAGGCACCGATGTCTACAGAAGTATTTGTCTTAGTAGGATGAAATCAGAAGCGGCCTGCAAGTTCCAAACCGGGGGGAATACTTTAAAAAGTACTTGTGCAGCCATTGAGACTAGTACTTACAAACCACAACATGAGAAATACTCACAATAACATGTTAAATATAAAAGCAGTTCAAAAAACTACACACACAAAATATGAATGCAACCATTTTGTAAGCGTAAGCGTAAATATTATATATGCATAGAGAAAGATTCATAGAAACACTCCACAGTGTTACAAGGAACTACAAACAGTGCCTAGTGAAATCAAGGATGAATATTAAATGTCTTTATTATTTTCTTGTTGTTCAAAGTTTCCACCAAAGGCAGGGATTGCTTTTACAACTAGGTAAATAAAAGCCATTGTTAAAAAAAGTAATGATGCATTTTTTTTTATAAATTCTAGTTTATTCATGCATTGATTCATAAATATCTGGAAACTTTGTCCATTTTCTCTCTAATGACAATTTCGGGAGTTAAATTTCTAGCTTCACACAGAGAAAAGGAAGACTGGATAGACCACTGAATCTCAGGCAAAGTAGAAATGAAACATGGCTTCTTAGCCTCCGGACATACCTGCATGAAGGAAGACCACGTTTTAAAGAAAACTCCTTTTCTTATATACGTGTATTTTTCACATGGGCTGTAAGGACTAATTTAAAACTGTACTTTATAAATTACATTAAAGCTTTAGTTGGCCCAGCTGAAAGCCTGCACAGTTGATGTGAACGTCACACATGCTCATGAATTTCCTCGGCATAAATCCCCAGTCCTTTTGTCCAGCCGGCCACAGGCAAAAGTGAGCAAGAGAGTAGTCTCTATAGTGCTTTGAAAAGGAAATGAAGGCAGTCCAAAGAAATGAAGCTGCCGTATTCAAGCTAGGACCACAGGGTAGTCACAATTATTTTAACAATTATTTAACAGATGCTGAAGCATCTCCATTTTTCATGTGGTTTCTGGTTACTTTGTCACTTTCCAGACCCATGCCTGTCTGTACGGTCTACCAGGAAAGTCTCACTGTTGCATTGGCAGATGCAGAGGGCAAGAGGACAGGATAATGTTTAATCATTTATTTCTGAATTTATATATTTGACAGGTAATTCCATATTGGAAAAAAGGAAATGAGAAACCCCCTATAAAACCTTGCTACTTGCAAGCCACTTAATTAAGAAGTTCATTAAAAAAAATTCTTAATTAAAATAAAGCACAATCTAACAAAGCAGGTCCGTGTAGCAAATTATAAATACTGAGATTTTGGCAATGAAGCTACCACAATCCCCTGCTAAACCTTACTAAATTTTTTTGACAATTTCTCAGTAATATGGACAGATACAGCACCTAGGAGATGGCCTCCAAGTTTCTCCAAGTTTCTAAGCAGAGAGTTTTAAAGGAACTTCGGATGCTGTCACAAATTGGATAGAAACATGTTTACTTTGGAAAAACACGTGAAGCATAAAGAGTTACTAGGATTTACCCATCGTGTTTTCTGGTTTATAATGGGAAGATAAACTTCTTCAAGACTTTGGAACATCGTCCAGCCTTTAGACTAAAACTTTTACTACTGATTGGGAACTGACGTTTGCCCCATAATGATGGGATCTGTCTGGGTGTCTGATCTCAAAGACAGGACGACAGTGTCAACCTGTGAGTAAAAGTGAAGGAAGCCAAAAGGCTTTGGTTTGGGAATAAGAGTACAAATTCCCTATGGCTGTGAAGATTTCCACGTTCACCTACCCTCCCATGTCCCCACCCTAGGAAGCTCCAAACCCACTCCATGGAAGCTCTGGGTGGTTCTCAGTGATTCTTGGTGGGGGAAGATCACAGAAGGCTCAAAATCTAAGGGTCAGGGATTTCTCTGTAAGTCCATACTGATAAATAAATCCATGGATAAATAAACAGGAGAAAAGTGAAAGCTCTTCAGAGTTCAATGCCAACTAATAAATACAGAAGGAATGATAAAGTTGGAAAACCATCACTGGATGCTAACATTAGTAGGTGAACATTTGAGGAGGAAAATGGTGTTTGTACAGTTTCAAGGTATTTGCACCTTACCCAAGTGATCAAAACTATCATTACCAATAGCGGAATAAACCAACATCATGTTTCCTGATACAATGCACTGAAAAGGACACAAGATCACTTCTGTGATATTCCTTCCTTCCAAAAATTTACTACCTGAATCCAACATTGAGGAAACATCAGAAATCCAAGCAGAGAGACATTCCACAAAAAGAACTGACCTGTACCCTCCCAAAGTGTCAAGGTCAAGAAACATAAAGGCAAGGAACTGTTTCAGAATAGAGACAACTGCATGCAGCATGATACTACGGAACGGGTCCTAATTGGGAAAGAAATTGCTATCAAGAATATTATTGGGAGCGCCTGGGTGGCTCAGTGGGTTAAAGCCTCTGCCTTCGGCTCAGGTCATGATCCTAGGGTCCTGGAATCGAGCCCCACATCGGGCTCTCTGCTCAGCAGGGAGCCTTCTTCCCTTCCTCTCTCTCTGTCTGCCTTTCTGCCTACTTGTAATCTCTGTCTGTCAAATAAATAAATAAAATCTTACAAAAATAAAAGAATATAATTGGACAATCAGCAAAACGTGATGGAATGTTGATTGATAGGATCATGTCATTGTCGGATTTCCTAGGTTTAAAGACTATGTTGTGATTATGTAGGAAACTGGCCTTGTTCTTAGGAAATGTGTGCTGCAGCATTTAAGAGTGAGGGCAAAAAAAGACAGCAAGGTGGGGAACAGAGATTTAATGGTACAGAAACACCATTTTCTCTACTCTGGGATTCTTCCCCAGCCCTATCAGAGAGTAGGGCCATCTGGGGTGAGGTCAACTGGGAAATGAGTCTCAGTACATTCAATGGGAGGGAGAAAGGATGTGCACAAGATACATACACACACACACACACACACACACACACACACACACAGCCCCATTCCAGGGGAAGCTTGGAGATCTGGGGGAGCTTCTATAATCTCAGTGATTATGATGTAGACAGGAATCTTTTCTGAAAGCTCCTAAACTTGAGTTTTGTGACTGGCATTGCTGCTTTCTGGGGTGAGGAGAATGATGGTGTTTCTCATAATTTATTTGTTTGCATTTGATACTTGGCTTGAAGACAGAACTCTGAGGACATCTGTCCCAGGAATCTATGATCTGCAGGGCTTCCCAAGACCTATTTCCCAGTCCCTCCCACTTTAGGGCAATCCTCTAACATACTGCAAGGTGAATGTCATTTGTCCCCCGGGGCAAGTCTGTTCAGAAGGTTTGTTTAGAATATACAGCATTTGCTAGTGCATTTTTGCAACCTGCAAGCAAATCATTCTCTAAATGGCTTCTCTTTTGGAAATAAAATGCTCTTTTGACTGTAGACAACGCTGGTTAACCAGTCAGAAAACTGAGAATATGGCAAAAAGGAAAACCAGAACTTGAAAGTTAATCCATCTTTACACCCAGACACATGTCGAAAGCCTTATTTTAAGCAATAATTTAAATACTAGTTAATCTAGACTATGTGGGGATCCTGTTAAAATTCAGATTCTGACTCAAGAGGTCTGAATGGAACCTGCGATTCTGTATTTCTAACACGTAGGTGCCAAGGCTGCTGGCCTGCTTCTCTAAGACCAAGGTTTTTAGTAGCACACTATTTTAGCACCTTCGACCGGACGACTGAGGTATAATGAGGCCCATTTTTTTTTAAAGATTTATTTATTTATTTATTTGACAGACAGAGATCACAAGTAGGCAGAGAGGCAGGCAGTAAGAGAGAGAGGGGGAAGCAGGCTCCCTGCTGAGCAGAGAGCCTGATGTGGGGCTCGATCCCAGGACCCTGAGATCATGACCTGAGCCGAAGGCAGAGACTTAACCCACTGAGCCACCCAGGCGCCCCAGTGGGGCCCATTTTTAAGATGAGAAAACTGAAGCTCCGTGTGACCAAATAAGATTTCCCAAGGTGCCAAGGCAAGTTGGTGAGAAGTAGGATTTAAGCTCAGGCCTCTTCCACTCGTATCGCCTTTCCAAGCTAAGGTTGGCCAAGGCCCCGCTCTCCTCCTCAGGTGGCTGAAAGAGCGCCAGCGTGGCACTGTGGTCCCATGCTGGAGACAACAAGCAGTCCTCAGCGACACTGATAGGAGGTGGGTCCCTAATCTTTGTTGAGGGTCATATATCCCTTTTTGAGCCTAACATGGCATCTCTGTGGTTGTTGCTGCTTGGATTTAATTCCAGAAGGGTGTTCTTGCCTGCATCTACAGTCCTACACGCAGTCCTGCCGAGGATTATGGACCCACTCGAAGACTACTCTGTGGGCTCCCCAGAGAAGAAAAGCTGATGTAAAGGCCTCGGGAGGACACCAGAGATCTCACAAAGCTTTAGTACTTCAGAAATGGTGCCATTTTAATCACCAAAGGCCCTTCAGTGGTCGCCACCCCAACTTCCAGAGGGATGTGAAAAGGGGCATTCTTCTCTTGCTTGTTACTCAAGCACCTTCAAGCTATGACTACTGCTGAGGTAAATTCTTAAAAAGAGTTTTTACAACTCAGCCAAAATAACTTAAATCATTATACAATAAATAGCTCTGATCCTACCGCTTCAAGATGATATGATTCATAAAAATTCAACCCAATGGGATTTCATGGTCCAAAAGTCACTAGAAGGGCGAGTCAGATATGATGGTGTCAATTGAAAATGAAAACCAGAAAGAACAAACACAGACATACTTGAGGCTTTTCTTATCCTGAGCTCATGTCGGATGCCTCCCAGAAAAGCCTGGCTCTGACTGCCACAAGTCTAAAACATTTCTTCTTAGGAAACGGGGTACAGGAATGGAAAGACCTAGAATAAGTTATCCTTTGGTAGCATAAGGAGCTTTGTACTTAAAGAATTTCAGCATCCAGCTACTATTCTCAGTGACTTATTGTCAATAATTTAACCAAAACATAAGGCTTTTATTTGCTTTGTAGCACTTGGCCTAAAGATTGAGATCAAACAAAATTTGCTGCTAGCCCCGAATCAATTTTATAGTTTTTTATTCTAGCTGCTTTCATGTTTCTTTTTCTTAATCTTAGAGAAAATAATATACAAAGAACACCAATATTTCAGGCTTGAAATCTCAGAGCTTAAAGGAATGTTTAGAGATAATTTCATTTAAATTCCTCTTTTTTACAGTTGGGGAAAGCAAGAAGCAGAAAGATGAAGTGACTTTCTCAGTTTTAAACTTGTGCCAGGACTGGAATCTCTGATCTTTTACTGTTAGGCTAGAGATAAAACATATGTGTAACTTAAATTTTTTTTAAGTTCAAGAGTATACCGTGGAAAGTGAATTTCTGTAGAGCTGACTTATTCTCTAGGGTAAAGCCTGAGTTATTAACCTGGAAATGTTCCTTGCATACATGCGTGTGTATCTATCTTTAATCTTCATAGAAGAAGGATCGTCTTACAAATTGTTCTTGCTCATTTTCTTTGGCTCTTAAATTGAACTCCTTCCATAGTGCTATGTTCAAATGTACTTTCTTCTTCTAAATGGGTTACATAGTTTCCCACTATATGTATTCCATTTGTAATTTACTAAACCATTTCCCTAATGATGTACTTTTGGGTTGCTTGCTGTTCTTGATACAACAAGCAATTGAATATATTGTAACTGTACGCATCTTTTCATACACTTCTCTCACTTGTTTCTTTTTCTGAAAACTTCCTACTTTAGCAACTCCTTTCCCTCTTGCTTTGTTTTAGTTTCCTCTGCCTCATTTGGTCACTACCTGAAATGGGATGTATTTGTTCATTTTTTGTCATTTGTATCTGCCTAGTAGGATGGAACTTCCTTGGGTGAAGAACTCATTTTATTCACTGCTGTGTCCTCAGCACAGAGAATAGAGAGGGGCTCCTAGTAGGTGCTCAGTAAATATATGATGAATAAATGAATGAATGCATGCATATTTTACTATTTGATGATTGGTCTTTTTTTATTGATTCATGAAGTTATTTATAGAGTAGCCAGAAGAGCTTTAATTTGTCATTTGTGTTACTACTATATTTTCCAATGCGGTTTGTTATATGTGTTTGTTATTTGACTTTGTTGATGAAATTTTTCTTTTTTGCATTTAAAGATAGTTCAGTTATTATGTACTCATATTAACATCTGTCCTTTATGGCTTCTGAGTTTCGTGTCTTGCTTAGAAAGGCCTTATGCAGTCCAGAGTTATTTTTAAAAACTTGTCTGGTACTTTCATGGTTTGTTTTTACACTGGAATCTTTGATTCATTTGGAATTTATTTTGGCATAAGCAGTGGCTATGTATTCAACTTTGTTATTTTTTCCCCAATAGTTAGTCAGTTGACCCAACTTTAATTAAAGAATAATCCATCCTCTTTTCATTGTTCTGAATGCCATCATTATTGTATACCAAATTCCCATAAATATTTACCTCTATATCTGGTCTCAATTCTGTTCTGCTAATTTGCCTGCCTTTTCCTGTGTTCGTACTAATTAATCTTAATTCTCTCTGCTTTATGGTGTATTTTAACATCTGAGTAAGACTGGACCCTTCTTTTTGTCCTCTTTCCACCATGATTTTCCTATCAACTCTCACATCATTGTCTCTCCAAAGAACATTGGAAAGCCACAGAACCAGTCAAACCTCCCTCCAAAAAATTCTGCTACTATTTTATTGAGGTTGATTACTTTATAGATTAATTTAGGAAGAAATGACATTGATACAAGAACCCAACTTTCTGACTTTTGAATGTCCTTTATGCTCTTTCAACTTCCTTGACACACACAAATAAATTTAATTTTCTACCATGGGAAGAGTTAAGAGGACTCTTATACCAAAACCAAAACTATTTTTTTTCCCATTTATCCATTAATGTGAAGCAAACCATTCTAAAAGTTAGTGGCTTAAAACAATAACCATTTTATTATATCTCTCGATTTTGTAGGTTGAGCATTCAAGCAGGGCTTGGTTAATTCTTCGGCTTTCCTGTGTGGTTTGTTTGTTTTCATGTACTGTTAATTGGGGACACACTCAGGGACATTCAGCTGGTGGCTGGGATGGCCTAGAGGGACAAGATAGCTTCACTCCAGGTATGACATCTTGGCAGGAGTGACAGGAAGGCCGAGCTCAGCTGGGACTGTCTCCTACATGCACCTAGATGTGGTCTCTCTAGCAGGACAGCTTTGGGTAGCAGGAATTCTGAGAGGGACGCTGAAGGACCAGAGAGGGAATGTCCAGAGAACAAAGAAGGAGCTGCCTGGCTTTCTGTATTCTTCACAGTCTCAGAAGTCACATCGTGTCTCTTTCACCGTACACTAGAGGTCAAAGCAGTCACAAGCCACCCAAATTCAAGCCTTCCCAGATCCGCTCCCCCTCTTATGGGGAGAAGGTCAAAGACTTTGTAGCCCTGTTTGAAAATTACATCTTCTGTTAGTAGAAAACTAGACAACTTCCCCACATTAGTTTAATTACTTGCGACTTTTCTACAATATTCTTTCTACTTCCATCACTTCTATCCCTGGAAACACTGACATGATGCAGAACCTTAGAGTATTTCATTTTTTAAATGAAAATTTCCCTTGAGTTGCATTCTGTGCCAGTGTACAAGAGGACAGCCATGCCCTCAGCAGGACTGGCTTTCTTCATCCATTCTTCCTGCCTCCTCCTCCTGGCCGCTGGACAGCTTGCTGCTGTCTCTACCCGAGGGTGGCAGCAGCACAGAAAGTCAACTCTAATTTGTCAGTTTTTAAAAACTTGTTATTTGGCAGCAATTTTGCATAAAGGCAGAAAAGAAATTAAAATGAAAAGTACATGTTTCAAGGATTAATAGTGAAACTCAACCAGTTATTATGAAGAACACAGGGCTGACTGTTTTTCTATTGCTCTATGGCCTTATTTCCAAGACCCCTAAAGACAAGCCTTGCTAATTCCCTGCACACCTTCCTCAGTGATTCCCTTCTTGTCTAAATTCCAGCGATTCCAGCAGCACATAATGAGTATCTATTGTACCAGGCACTTCACATACGCTTACTGTTGTACCGAACCCCAACAGCACTTCAAGGGTGGGAACTGTTATGCCCCTATTAGAGCCAAGAACACTACTGCTCAGTGATGCACTGAGCTGTGCAAGGGTCACAGAGCTAAAGTGTAGCATGCTCTCCCCTACATCCTTGCTGCACAAAATGTGGCCCCCTTCCTCAAGGCATCAGGATCACTTGGGAATTGTTAGAACCTCAGATCCCAGCCCAGACCGTGTGCATCAAGAACCGGAAGTGATAGTTGTTCCTCTTACAGTTTGAGAAGCACAGCTCTGTACCCCAGGCCCTGCAAAGATTCTGCACATTGCAATCCCATGAGGGAGCTTTACAAATACTGATTTTTGAGTTCCTTTCTCCTGTCTCAATTCCAGTTTCATTGGTATGGGGTGCAACTTTGGCACTGGGATTTTTCAAAGCTCTTCATGTGGTTTTAACATTCAGCTAAGTTAGAACTAGTGCTCTATGTAGCTCGTTGATACAAAGTGTATCTTATAGCTTGCATACTTGTTTATCATTTGTATGCATGTTTGATGTCTGCAACATGAATATATTTTTTAATATCAGCTCTCTTTCCAGGGTAGTTTCTTGCACAAAATATGAATTCCATCCTATTGATGGAATCTGAACTGCTATGGCTATTGTTGCAAATGATGCTTTAATTGGTCTGCCGTGGGGCTGGGCATTGGTATTTTTTGAAAAAGGGCCTCATGTGATTCTATTGTGCAGTCAATGTTGAACACCACTGGGTTGGTTCCTACAGCTCCAGCTGATGGTTGCTATGGAGAAATTTGGGTGGAGGAGTGCCAAATGTTCTGATTTTTGAAGAAGAAACTTAAAACCCAGATTTTTATAATTATGACTGTCAACAAATCTAGATTTTTTAAAAAACCATGTGCAAGTAAAATAAATCACATCTGCAGGCTGCTTGTGCGTGTGCCCATGTTTGGGTGTGTCTGTCTGTAGGTGTGTGCCTATTAAGGGATATAACATGCTCAATAGATTTAAGGTCATTTACTTGGAGGTCCATGACCCCCCCAAAGTCTGATTATTATACATGCCACCACTACTGATAACCTTGGAAAAAACAAGCAAGAATAATTGCATGAAAAGGAGTCACAGTATCATTTCTGACAATGTATATAATATACAGCCCAGACTAGAGATTGCCAGATCTTGGAGAGTGATGAATCAGTGGCTAACTTTGTGTTCTATGCTATGCCTGGCTATGCCAACAGAGCCAGGGAATGTGTAACAACAAGAGGGGCAGAAGGCATCCTGAGGAAAAGAGCTGCTGTGTGAGGACAAGGCACTATGGTCATGATTTTCCCCCATGGCCTGAACACCATTTAGAGATGAAGCAAAATCAAGAAAAGGAGATGCAAGAAGAAAAGTGGGGGCCAGAAATAAAGGTGTCTACAAGAAATATCATGGCGAGAAGAAAAGTTTTCTCTCTGGTTTCCACACCACTGGGGGCTCCTCACATCTGAACTCATTTGCCTGGACTAATAAATAGTGAGGGCCTCTCTGAAGCCATGCTGGGGTAGTTGAGGTACTGGGGACTTGAGCCACATAGCTGATGAGGTTCTGAGCAATGCCCCAGTTGTAGAATTTGCTGATGTAATTTGGGTGCAAAGGGATAGAGGGTCGTGAATCTAAGACTAACAGCCCACATCGTTACATTTGTCTCATGGTGATTAAGGAGTCGCAGGAAGCATCAACATCAAAATAAATAATGATGACGATGATGGTGATGATGACAATGATGATATTACCATCACTGATAACAGTAGCAGTCATAATTACCAAATGTTTACCATGGGCCACACACTGTGCTAAATGTCTTACGTGTTGTATCCTATTCATTCTCAACACAGCAACCACACTGGTTCTTTTATTTTTATTTACTTATTTATTTTTAATTTTTTTGACAGAGAGAGAGAAAGAGAGAGGGAGGTGCACAAGCAGGGGAACAGCAGGAGAGGGAGAGGCAGGATCCCCATCAAGCAGGGAGCCCGATGAGTGACTCGATCACAGGACCCCAGGATCAGGACCTGAGCCAAGGACAGACGCTTAACCGACTGAGCCACCCAGGTGCCCCCACATTGGTTCTTTTAAAACAGAAGCCAGGTCTTGCTCTCCTCTTCTTAAAACACATCAGTGGATCCCATATTCCTGAGCATAAGAGACAAAATCCCTTTGACAGCCTGCAAAGCTCTACCTCCAACAACTGCCAATTTCCCCTCCTTACTTATCTCTCTGACCATCCCCTCTGGCCTGCAGAAACTTCTGCTGCTCCTCAAACATGAAGCTTCTGTCTGCACTGTGTGCCTGAGGTAGGAAAGTCTTGTCCCAGAGAGAAAGCTTCATACCCATCACCTTCTTAGGGAGGCCTTCTCAGACCAGTCCATTTAAAATTGCTTAAATAGTGAAACTCAACCAGTTATTATGAAGAACACAAGGGCTGACTGTTTTTTTTAATTGACCCATGTCCTTAATTCCAAGACCCCTAAAGACAAGCCCTGCTAATTCCCCGCACACCTTCCTCAGTGATCCCCTTCTTGTCTAAATTCCAGCGATTCCAGCAGCACATAATGAGTACCTGTTGTACCAGGCACTTCACATACACTTACTGTTGTACTGAACCCCAACAGCACTTCAAGGGTGGGAACTGTTATGCCCCTATTATAGCCAAGAACACTACTGCTCAGTGATGCACTGAGCTGTGCAAGGGTCACAGAGCTAAAGTGTAGCATGCTCTCCCCTACATCCTTGCTGCACAAAATGGGCCCCCTTCCTCAAGGTATCAGGATCGCTTGAGAAATTTTTATTTTTCACTCCTCGTCCCCCATGCTGTTTTTCATTCTCTCCATTCTGACATCCCATATTTTACTCATTGATTTTAATTTTTACTTTCCTTCATCCACTGGAAGGCATGCTTCATGAAAGCAGAGGTTATCTTTATTTTGTTCATTTCTGTATTCCTAGTGCCTAGAAAATGCTGGGCATATAGCTGGCACTTGAGAAATACTTTTGGAAATGAGTAAATAAATGGATTTAACCCTTGCAGCAACCCTAAAAGATAGGTGCTATAATTATCCCGCTTTAACAAATGCTGAGCATTAAGTTTAAAAATGTCTCATTTGCCCAAGATCACAACCGAGAACTTGGCAGGAAGGAGACATAAATGTAGGACCACCTTGACATTACGGCTCATAAAAATTTATGACCCACTCTATCATTGTTTTAAAATGTTTGGACCTTTCTTGGGAAATCATAAATGTAAGTTAAAATCTAGGAGTGGAGCTATATTATGTGTAGTTTGGACTAGGGCAGTTTCTGGGAGCCAATGAGAAAATGAAGGAAAAACTCCAAAGTCAACTATTTTTGTTTCCTGTGGCTACAGAATTTTTAATTTTTAGAGAAGTTGATACCACTTCTTAGATAATAATTTGTTGAAGAGTTGGACCTTCTGAAGTATTATAGTGAGGGGAAATAAATCAATGTTTAACAAGTCCTATTTCCTGGAGGTGAGTCGTCAAGGACCACTTTGACTTTAAACTGGTTAAGAACTTTATCCAGTGAGAGCCATAGAATTTAGGAGTCCAAAGACACTGTAGGAAGTGACCACATGTCATGCAAACGTGTCCCCAGGACTCTGAAAGTCCTTGTGTAAAGAATGCTTTGACTCAATTTCTAAGACCATTCCAACATTCCCTAATCCAAAAATAAATTGGATAGAATTCAACTCATGCCAAACACAAGACTCCTGAGCTGGCTGAATGTGCCTGAAGTCTTGGGAGCACTTGGTAAATATTAAGCAATCTACTTAAGCCTGAGCTTTCAGTGGGCCAAAGTGCTTAGTTCATACGGCATTCATTTGTATGGTGTTCGGCCAAACCAAAAAGCAAAGTTCAAGGAGAAAAGATTAAAAATTTTTTTTCTGAAGGAAAAAAGAAAGAAAGAAGGAATAGAAAGGAGAGGAAAAGAAATAATGTATTCAAATGCCCCTTGAAAACTGTTCGAAAAAAGATACATAAGCAGGAAACATTTTTTGAAACTAAGTCATGAACTTGATGGTTGAGATGTTTCTTAAATCTTAATATAATTTAAAGATAAGAAAGAAATTGCTGATGACATTTTAAGCTCACTAATTTCAAATAATAAATTTTATAATTTCCAGAAAAATGTAGTTTCTTATGTGCATGGTATTTTGGAGGTAGAAAAGTCTGAACTACCACACGCAGGACAGAGAAATTAGAAAAATGTGGCATTCTGTCTTATTATATACATAAATGTCCTTAAACAATTTGAGATTACTTTCCATTCCTTAGGTAAATCCCCAGTTATCTCTTTTGTTACTAAGGAAATAACACAAGGCTCAGTTCACGCATCCAGAATGACGGCTCCAAGTGCAAACATGAAAATTCCACCTCAGCCTTATTTGAAATGAAATAGATACTGGGTTCAGTTACGAAGGCTTTGCACTCTTAAGGCGAACGGGTGTTTATTAAGGACTACTTGGCAAACTGATATTTGAAAAGCACATGATGGTAGGGGAAAAAATACCCAAGGAGATAGAGGGAAGTTTTGGAAATGGTGACAGAGGAACATGAGTAACACGTGCCCAGACACATGTTATAGTTACAGTGAAGTGTCCCCTCAGTCATCTGACCTATTACTGGAGTAATGACTCGACCGTGCCAACCTCAGCGAGTTAACGTGGTGGTTCAGGATGGAAGGAAATCGCCTTTTCTAAATGTCTACTCTTTTGTTCAGACACTTTATATTTTAATAAAACCTATAGTCAGTAGGAGCCTTTGAGACAGAACTTCCCACAAGTTATTTCTAACCTTTACAATAATCCTATGAAATAGATACCCTTAACCTTATTTCACAGATGAGAAAACTGGGATTTGAAAAGGTTAAGTTGTTCCATATTACCTAGTTACTGAGCTGATTAGAATTCGAACCTAGTTCTGATTCCAGAGCCCCAAATCTTTCTTTACCACCTGCCCCAAAACAAGACTACAAATGATAATGAATAATTTCACGTGGGTTATACTGCTCCCTAAAGAAAGGGCTGCTGCGAAATTTCACATAAAGAGTTACAAAGAAGACAATAAACAAGAAGGAATAGACACGGAGGTTATACCTTTTATGACAAACAACTGATTAAAGTGGGCCTTGAAAAACTCTATGAAAAATTTTTATATTAAAAAAATTGTGTTGCTTCAGGGAAATAACAAACAAGCAAAATACATCATTTTGCAGTGAGACGATAACTCACAGATATGTATTTATCTGTGTATGAACACCCAGAGTCTAGGTATCAGGATGCCCATTTTTCCAAATGTTATCCGTCTTACTTCCAGATACATTTGGAATAATGCCCCAAGTGAATGTTTCTCCATCTCTAGCATGTTGGAGATCTGCTGCCTCATTTAAAAACATCTCTAAGCCCCGTGTTTATAAGAAAAATCATTTACCTGCCACATTTATTAGCCTATTTTTTAATCCAAGAGCTCTTCACCAAGAGTTACTTGAAAGAGTGCACCCATCCAGCAAAGAGCCATGGCATCAGACCTTGGAGGTGCTCAGGAGTGTGCGATAGGCAGAGGACAGAACGGGCACTCTGTCTGCCCATGTTTGGAAGCTGACAGACTGCAGAGAGGAAATGATGAATGCCACAGAGGCTGCAGCCAACTTTATGTCACTGGACTTTATAAAAACAAATAAACTAAGGCTTTTCAACTGCTGGAAGACTGGACTGGAACTGCTTAAACAACTTTAATAATGCGGCTCCTTCAAAAGGCCCTGTGAAGTTTAATCTTTGGGCTGTAGATAAAATACTTAGTAAAGAGAAAACCCATTGATAGTCATTATTATAACCCGGATTGCTACTTTGGGAATCACAAAGAAATAAGGCACTTGTAAACAAGATGATCAATTGTCATATGAAGGTGGAAAATTAATTTGATTACCTTAATAATCTTAATTTTATTTTTAAGAGTCTAAACTTTAAAAGCCTTAATATTGCAGGGTATAATTAGTTTATAGGAATCTCATGTAATAACACTGTATTTGTAATAACATTTTTACTTCTTAGGTCTTATATTTCCTTCCTTAGTGACTATTTCATATGGCTCCCGGAAGCTCATGAGAAATACAAATTCATTAGAGTATCTTTTCTCCTTATCAGTAATCTCAATGTATTAGCAAAGCAGATAACTTTTGCCACTTTTGGTAAATTTAGAAAGGAGAGAAAGAAATAAGAAGTTTTAACAAGGGGTATTTTGACCCCCAGCAGATTTATTGGCTAAAAACCTGTGTAATGCATTTAGAAGGTCAGAATTACTTACTTGGCTACTTCTAATATTAATCAGGTACCCATTATTGGCACATTAAAATCTAGTGTTGCCTTTTCCAAACCAAAAAGCAAAATATGATTGACAAGGACAGGTATACTTAAAATAAAATGAGAAGAAATATTTGAAATTGGAACTGTTCTTAGGAAACCAGTTCATGTAATCACACTTAACGAGTCTCATTGTAATCCAGACCTGTCCGTCAACATAGAGATTAGCCTTTAAGGACAACTCTATCCACTTCCAGTTTTTGGCAGCAGAGACAATGTATACAATGTATCAACTGGACAGCTCGCTAGCAACCAGAGTGGAGTTAGAGCTGACTCAATCCATAAAGAATTAGCATCTTCCACTTGTCCTAACGAGCCTTTATCTTATTTTATCATACATGCTGGTGACTTCCAGAGGAGTCCTAATCTAGACCACAGCTGGGTGAGTTGGGGGAAGACAGTTTCTCTTCCACTTCACCCTTATCCTTGAGCTTGGGGAAAGTCATGGCCAGGTGGCAGTAATAGTGGGAGAGAGAGGCCAAGGCCAACCTCTGCTGCCTGCTTTCTTCACCCACGTCTTTGCTCACCAAACTGTCAGTTTCTCTACTTCCTGAAAGCATGTGTGCTCTGATCATTTTCAGAACCCGGAGGTGAGATTTTTGTACTACCACTCATTAGGTCTTTGGTTTCATGTTCATTATTTCTGTGTGCATCCCACAGCTGCCCCTTTTTAAACACTGCTAGTCAACTTTTGCAGATTTGATGACACATTCAGAATTCCTTCAACAAACGTGTACAGAGCACCAGTTGTTTGCCAGGAAGTGAGCTGGGGGCTGAGGATATAAAGCTGACTCACATATAGGGTCCTTAACTTCAAAGAACTTTCAGCTTATGGGGAGGAAGGATATGGAACCATTCCCGAAGAATTAGAAGACCTGCAGGCAGAGCTTAATAAAGACACTGAAGAGGGAGTGAACATTGACACAGGGGAAGAGCCCAAGGAAGCCTTCAAAACCACCGTGGTGCTTAAACACCTGATCAACTCAGAGGAATAAATGGTAAAAACACTTTCATATGTTAAACAAAGATCATAATGCTTTAAATCGGAAACTGCAGTCAGGGGAGAAAACCCTGTGGTCTTTATTAACCACACTGGGATTAACAGAATTAACATGAAATGACTATCCCCTGGGCTTATTTCCCCACGGGTACATACCACCATCGGGCTTGATATACCTGGTTACTAACAGAAGACTAACTTCTATTAGTCTTTGGGTTGGACTCAGATTGACCAGGTTCAAGTCCTGCTATGAGACAGCAGATAAGTTGCTTGGATTCCTGTTTTCTTATCTGTAATAGCAACACTAAGGCATGTAACATGTTCTGAAGATTTCCAAATTTTTTTTTTTTTTTTTTTTTTTGAGAGAGATAGAGATAGAGGGAGAGCTAGCCAGGGCAGGGGGAGGAGCAGGGGCATGGGGAGAGGGAGAGAGAGAGAATCTTAAGCAGGCTCCATGTTCAGCATAGAGCCTGATGCAGGGCTGGATCTCACACTCTGAGATCAATGACCTGAGTCAAAATCAAGAATCGGAAGCTTAATTGACTAAGCTCTCTAGGCGCCCCTAGATTTCCACTTTCATTGGGTATTCTGGAGGACCTCTCACAGCAATACAACTAGATCACAGGAAGCAAAATATGTGAATGCTGGGCTTGCAGGAAATTTCGAAGGGGTATGATGAACCAAAACAAGAAAAGTGGTGGTGAGCAAACATATAAACTACAATTGCCATGGGGCCATATGTGGGACTAGCACTGGGAACGGAAGTGTAAGCCTGAGGCTTAATATGAGGGGACTTACACCTGAGACCTACTTTAGGCCCAAATCTTAAAAAGAACCAACCAGGTTAGCACAAAAACAGATAGAAGGCTAGAATTGGTCTATGGATCATAGTGATCCCTGATATAAGATACTGATAATGTCTAACATATGTAACTGCTTTATGATCTATAATGTCTTTCCTATATATTATCTAATTTGATCCTTCTACAACTCCTACAAGCTAAGTCAAAGGCAGAATAGCTTTTATTCTGTTGGATACAATGGTACCACTAATAAGACAGGAGGAACCAGAAAAATTAATGTTAGGTATAAATAAAAGAGATTAGACGCAATCTATAACTTCGTAGAAGGAAGGGATAGAAAGGTTGAGCAAACATTGAAAATGCTCTTTTGGGTGCCACTACCAACATACGCTGAACTACCCACAAAAGTGGAATAAACTCTCAACCTAATTGAGTCCCGTTTCCTTTCATCCAGGTATGTACATCCTTTATCTCAGAAGCCAATGAAAGTGGCGGATGGCCACTTCGGTTACTCTGTTTCTCTGGCAAAGGCTGAGAACAGAAAATTTCATGTATGCCTGAATTCACGATATACAAGCATTTCCTCTTCCCACTGTGTGTGTGTGCAAGAAAGACTTCCCTCATCTAGGAAGGATTTACACAGCATTTGACACCTGGACGGTAGCTCAGAAAGTCCCTCATTTATGCGTTGCATTTGCAAGTGGAGTTGGGAGGGTTTCAGAGGGGCAGATCAGATTATAAGCAGTGGTCATGTATTAGTTGTTGAGTATGTAAGGCATTATTAATGTCATGCAGATATTGTTTTCAACTACTCTAATCCTATAAAGACAAGAGCCCTGGCAGGCAAGATAAGTGACAATGCGGGAATGAGCAGGAGAAAGGTGGGGAGGGAGGAGAAAACTGACATCATGTGGAGGACACTTTCCATGTTATATCTGATTTAATTTTCACAACTCTGCTACCAAATTGTATTCTCAATTTGCAAAAGAGGAAGCTGGGATTAAGCAATGCATCCCAGGAAGGCCTGTGAGCTAGTGAGTGGCGGGGCTGAGGTTTAAATTCTGGCCTCTACTGGCTTCAAAGGACCTCTTACTGCATACACTGTTCCTACAACAGGGAGTTAGTTCCTCACTGGGAATGCTACAGAAAGGAAAGATGAGAAGAAAATAGTCAAATCAACTTTTATTGCAAGATGTCAGAAAATAGAAGTATGTCTGTTTGTCTGAAACCAACACTGGAGCACTATTTTACCCCTAGGCTGGGTCATTTGTTAACATTTTTCAACAACAATCATAAAATGAAACAAACATATTTCATGCTTAACTAAAATTTGCACTTACCAAACACAAATATTTCACCTCTCAGTGTATACACTCTGTCTCACTGTTTTAAATTTAAAACACAGAAATTCCAGGTGGTCACAAACTCAAGCTCTGTTTCCTTTGCCTGTAAAAGCATTGGGCTATCATTATTTGTTTTGAATCTATTTAACTGCTAACTATGTATTGCCCCAAGGGTTGGAGACTTAAACTGTACTCAAAGTGTCAAACACCATCATTCAAAACTTTAGGAACTAATCCTGGGAACTGACACGTGCTGCTGAGTCCTATATGCTGGGGCTGACTGGGGACCTGGGAGTTCCCCAAATTAACTGGCATGTGAATTTATGTTCTTCAAAAGATAAGTACTAAAATGTACTAATTTGATGCTGAAATATATAGCACTTAACGATTTCATTGCAGAAATTGCATAGAACTTAGATCAACAAAATATATTTTTCCGGCAGAGTGTTTTATTACTGAGATTGTTTAGAACGGGGCAGAATGTTAGTAAAAAGCCGACAGACTTTCTATTGGTTTTATTATTGCTTTTAAAATTATTTGAGGACAATATGTCCTTCATTCCTTGCAGTGCCTAGTTCAGACCATTCCCACCATCTTGCTGTTGGTATGTCTTTGCCCTGGAATCTTTATTTTGAAAAAAAAAAAAAAAAAATGTGTGGATGACTCTTCTTTCTAGCATGCTCCATTACTTCACAATGCATTGGGCTCCTCTTTGAGCCCCACTGCCACTGGCTCTATTGTGGCATGATGTCAAGATGATCAACGCAGGGTGTGTGTGATGTGTGCACGTGAGTGTGCACAAAGGAGCAGGAGAAGATTCCCCGGCATGGAATGCACCACTCAACATAGCTAATAATCCACTGAGTGACGACTGGGAGAAAGTACACCTCACCCTTCCAGAATATTCCATAGTCACCTCACAGGTCTGGGGGACAGCACACTGAAACCAGATGGATTATTATAGGGAGTGCTAAGGAATCTCACCAGGCATAATGCCATGTTTCAGACACCATTTCACCCTATCTTCGCAACACAAGCTTTGCCTCTGACAAACTCAGACAGACTCCAAAGGCTTCCCAAGCTGGAAGGTGGCTTGCTTTTTAGCTTTGGCCACTCTGGCTCCAGTTTTACCACATTGCTGGTCAAGATTCTAACTGAAGTTATCACTTGAATTTAGGCCATATTACCATTTGGGTCATTTCTTTAAAGAGGTTAATGGCTTTACATTAATTAAGCTCTATTTGTGGGTAATTTTCAAAAGAGCCCCAGGAAAGAAAGACTATTATTAGTCCCATTTGATGGACAGAGAAACAGAGGCTTAAGGAGGTTAAGAAACTTCACAAGGTTAGGAAAACAGCAGGTAATAGAGCCAGAACTCCAAGACAGTTCTAATTCTTAAGTCCATTCTCTTAAATGGTATCGTATACTGCGAAGTAATAAAGAGGTTAAAAACCCTAGCCACAACAAGCACAATTTCAAAATGATAAATTTAGTTTAAGATTCAAGTACAAAGTAAAATGTCCACTCATGAAAATATTTTTTACCCAAGAACACTAGAAGCCCCAGGGTAACATCATCCAGAACCCTGATCCACAAAAAGAAAAAGGTTATACTGAATGTACAACTAGTGAATATTAGTTTAAGACTTTTTTTTTCTTTAAGATTTTATTTATTTATTTGTTAGAGAGAGAGAGTGAGAGAACATGAGCAGGGGGAGTGGCAGGCAGCTCCTTGCTGAGCAGTGACCCTCCCCCCAATATGGGACTCGGGACATGGGACTCAATCCCAAGATCCTGGGATCATGACCTGAGCTGAAGGCAGACACCTAATTGACTGAGTCACCCAGGCATCCTTTTTTGGGAGGTAAGTCTTAAGACAAGATTACTATTATGTGTTCATTCAAAAAGTGAATAAGATCACCTTCTTTGAAGTACCCTTGATAGAAATTTAATGTTATTATCTTATTAGTGATAATCATATATCCATCAATTGCTTTATGCAGCGATTTTCTATTAGGTTTAATTTGAAAGCCCCTCCAGAAGTTGCCAGCAGTGCTAGGATCACCGATGGCCGCCCTTTCATCCAGATCCTAGTGTGAACGGATGAGTGTTACTCACAAACTGAGACACTGTCTGGTTTCTTGCACCTTCTATAAGAAGTAAGCCATTCCAAGCTCCTCATCTGTACTGTGCCATGGTGGTATCAGCAGAAGCACCCTCAGGGCTGAAATCAGGGCATGGTAGAAGCTGGTGTCCAACAGAAACCCTTCAGTACCCAGTGGTCCTACTCCTTGGAAGTGCTGGGGGTATGTGTCCTTTATTTATCTGTGGCTCCATTTTAAAGAATGACTTCAAATACATCTCAAGGTAGTTCAACCTGTGTTTGATATTTATGACTCTTTAAGAGCATATGTAATTTTGTGTTTATAAGATCTGTAAGATCTTATAAACCACTTCCATTGGTATGCATTTTGGTTTTCAAAGTTCTTTCACATACATTTCAATTCCCATAACAAATCTGTGAGACAGAGCAGGTATTGTCTTCCATATTTAACAGGTGAGAAAATTGAGACTTGAGATGTTTAGGAGGAGAAGTACTGGGACTTCAAATCTCTCAACTTGATGGCGTGCTGATAAAACAGCTCTCAAAAAAATGCTCCAAATTATAACATTTGCTGAATTTCAGGTGTAAATAATCACTCTACAGCCATTTTCAAGCTACCAAGGTGATGTTACTGCATGCAAGTTGGGGAGTTGTGCCACGTTGGCTTTCTTGAGGTGGTACAAGCCATCTCTAGTACCATACGGGATCCTTCAACTCCGAATCCAATGTTCTGTATATGCCATCAGATTAAATATTTATAGCATTAATTTAAAACCAGGATTTAGCCCAGCGTATGGAAGAGGAAACCTCAAGACCGTATGCACATGTGAGGCAGAGTTCACTTATGGGAAAAGCAGCCGTAGACACTTCGGCATACATTGATCTGCTCCAGTTTCGAGACCCTACCCTGACTACAACCAAATGGACCAGAGAAGTAGTCCTTGAGTGAGCCAGAGATCACTGTGTAAACTTGGATGAGTCAGAGATCAATAGCTTCTTCAGTCCAATCCCACTGACACAATATCTTTGAGCAGACAATTTCTAGGCGTATTTCATGCCTGTCTGACCACCCCCATTTTACTGACAGGGGAGTCCAAAGTCCAGGATATAAAATGATGTACATTAAAGCCTGATTGAATCATGACTGGAGTGATTGAATCATCACTACTACACCAGGATGCCTCCTCTACCACTTTGAAAAACAAAAACTTCTATAAAGTGGGACAGGAAGGTCAGGACACCCATTGAAAGCAATACAGGATGTCAGAGGTAGGACTCCTATATGTCTATTTTTGCCGTGGTTTTCAGACTACACCCCATGGAGCCACAAGGGGTGTAGGGACCTCCTCCGGGACATAAGAGAGAAGGCCAATGAGGAAAAGACTCTGGACCTTCCCACCCAAGTGTGATATAAGCATTTTTATATATTGGGTGTCAGATTAAGATTTCTTTTGGAGAAAAGGTTCTATGACTTTAAAAAAAAGTTGGAAAACCCCAGCAAAGACCAAAGTCTAGACTGTTAATTTTTAAACAAGACTTAAACGAGACTCCCTGGTGTGCGATACTGGCTCTCATAAACCAAAGGAGCCTTCCGGCTGCTCCGTTCCCATGATCTGGCAAGATAATACATGTGCAAACACACAGGAAAGAATGAAGTTGTATGGGAGCTAAAGTCAACACAGGTCTTTTAGTCCCAGTCTGATCCATTCTGAAAGTAAGTGGATGCCATTTATGGCAACCTCACTGGTGAGTTTTCTATCATATGACCTCCCAAACAGCCCAGGCACGCCAGGTCCTCAGCTGACACCCTGGAGGCCAGCCACGACTCCTGGCTGCCTGAATGAGCACACAAAGGTAGGACTCTTCCCATACTTGCTGGGTGACAGTAGCATGGACCACAGATACCTCTGACAAACCCTCAGAGGTCTCTGAAAACAGATAAGGCAGATGGGAATTACAATAAACCAACACCTGGCTTTCAGACCTACAAACATGCAGTCACTTTATCATGCATTTCAGTTGGATAACTGAAGAAACAAAGAACATCTTAATCAGCCAAAGTAATTCAACTCTTCAAGTAGAAAAAGGAGACATAGTGGATACACCCAATCAAAGGGTATAAATTTAGTTTGCACAGAACTTTATTAATTTTAGGGTAACTCAGAACAAATTAAACACTAAATATTTCTTGAGACAACATTATAAGCTTAAAGGTAAAGATAGACACTTAAGCACATATTTTTTAAAAACAAATATTCATCCTGAAGCTATGATGGAAAAGTACGTAGAAAGAGAATACATATATGTTATTTGTTTCTGTTATACTTTAAAAAGCATTTAAGGATATGTATGTATATATGTGTAATGTATTTAAATGTTTGTTTATGGGGGCACCTGGGTGGCTCAGTGGGTTAAAGCCTCTGCCTTTGGCTCAGGTCATGATCTCGGGGTCCTGGGATTGAGCCCCATGTCGGGCTCTCTGCTCAGCAGGGAGCCTGCTTCCCCCTCTCTCTGCCTGCCTCTCTGTCTACTAGTGATCTCTGTCTGTCAAATGAATAAATAAAATCTTTAAAAAAAATAAATGCTTGTTTATGTGTATATATATTTATAATGTCCTTTTAAAGACTAATAAAACATATAACTTCTGGATGAAATAAAGTCTTTAAGATGAATACTACTATTTTATTTTATTTTATTTTATTTTTTGAATACTACTATTTTAAAAAAACAAATAATTATAACATTTTCACATCATAGAAAATGTGAATCAAAACATTTGTGGAATCCAGGACAGACTACTTATTTTTTTGGGGGGGGGGTGGGGATGAGGGTTCTAAAATATTTATTTTTCTAGATTTTAATGAGAATATACAATGAACACAAACAGAAATGAAAAGTAAAGTGAGGCTAAAATTAAGTTTTAGTTTATCACAGGCTACTTATTCACTTTCTACTAGGAATATATGTACTAAGATAAATGCTCAAGTCACATTGGTTGCAAATGAATGTAACAAACTGAGGAGAGATGTTAGTCTTTTGCTAGAAATCCCAAACACAGGCATTGATGGAAAATATTCAAAGCTTAAATTTAACCATATTTACTAGGTATGTAAAAAGTTAATTTTTAGCAAAGCTAATGTGCTTAAAATAGTCTACTGTTCTCCACACATTATAAACCCGGATTATGAAACTGTTAAACACTCAAATACACAGATTCTTTGGCACACAGTTTTTTTCCTCTGGTTTACTTCTCTTTTATAAAGACTCAGATTTTATGACTCAGGGATTAACAAAAAAGAAAAGAAAAGAAGTGCAAACTTCTATAAGGCAAAGCCAAGTGCTGACAGACACATTTTAAAGTGGCAAACACTGTCTTTTCTTTCAGTAATAATTTTGGATTTGTTTGCTTTGTTAAATTGAAATACACCATGTTCAAACATTTTATTAATATTGTATTTAGCTATACAGAAAAGAAGACATCAGCTAGTTCAAGGAATCAAGGAATAGCCTTAATGTCACCTACTTCTAGATTTGCCTAGTCCCCTATTATCATAACAATCCTGAAATGATGGTATTTTTAGCTAGTTTACAGACAACCTCAAGTGCAGGGATGTTTGAAAATGGATGGGGTTTGAAAATGGATCTTCTAAATTTAAGTCCATTTCTCTTCCAAATTCAACAGACAATCATATTCTTGTTGAAAAGAAAACAAGGAGATAAATAAATATTAGAATTTATAGAGATGCAAATTAATTAGGAAAAGATTATTCATTTTCACAAAGAATTCACCCCAGATTAAGCTGCCAGCTCCCATAACTCATTTCAAGAGACCTGAGTTGTCCTCAGTACTTTTCAGGAAAATATCTGTGACTGGAAGTAGCCTTGCATTTAGAGCCAAGCCTGGTGAGCGAGGAAATCTATTTGTGTTTCAGTTACAGTATCATAAAAAAGGTTTTACATCTGGCTGAAAAGGGTAGGTGGATATAAGCCTGGACAAAATTTTGGAGCAACCGTTTTCAGTAACTGGACAACAGGCAGTACATAACTTATCCTTGAGAGGAGGAAAACACAGGAGATGAGCTCCACATTCATCTTGGCTTTCTGCCTAGGGGCACTTTTCAAACTGCAGCTCAGGAAAGTGGGGTCCAAACAGAATGCAGCTGGGTGGAGGAAATGGAGAGCTGGCTGGCAGATACGGCAGGGCATTGTGGGGCAGGGTATTGAAGAAGCTGTATGAAGAAAGAATTCCAGAAATATGCATAAGGGTTCCCTTGAGTCTTTAGCTGAATATTAAGCAGAGTATATACAAGGTCTTGCCAAAACAGCTATGATGTGAGCAGGAAAAGGGTTTCTCATGGTTGCACACTGCAAGGAGACGTTGGGGTTCCAACCAGTCACAGAAAAAAGACCTTCCTAAACATTCCCAAGATTCAGCTGAGACCCCCAAAAGGCAATGCCTTATAAAACTCCAGCCCTAGAGTGAGGACCACTCTAGATTTGCCCTGAGGCCAAGACTTGACCTCCCAGTTCATCTGCCAGAAAATTAAAAGTTTGCCAGATCAACACTGATCCTATTCTAAAAGAAGACAATGATAGCTGAAATTTTAACATTGTCACATTCACAATGTCCACCAACAGGTAAAAAATTACTGGGCATGTAGTCTGATTGACATCTGAGGTGGACTGCTGTTGCTTCTGCCTGCCCAAGGTGTATTTTTCTTCTACGAACACAAATTTACAGCAAAGGAATCTTTCTTTCCTGTATGGAGCAGACTTCTTTTGGTTTAGCTAGGATCCTCTCTTCTCACTAGTGGCCAAGTAAGTCATCAGGAGAGACAGAATGTCCTACCTATGGGACACAGGATGGGCCATATGACACAAGTTGGGCCAGTGAGAATCCTCTTTGGCATCTGTCCCCTAAAAGTGTGTTCATTCAAACTAGTGTGCTGTGAAGGTAGGGGTGCTGATGGCATCATACCTGACACGCAAAGTTAGCCTGTACAGAGAGGAGGAAGAATAGAGGCCATGATGACATTTGTGCCCTAGGATTTAGCCATGTCAAAATGACTTTGTAAACCTGGTAGGGAGGGATTCAGAAGTCTTCTAGTTCTAGATTATTAAGCCATAACAGTTCTGACAGGGCCTCAGATGCTCAGGGTAGCATGTATGCTAGACTGTGTAGACTGTGACTCAGAACATAACTGTCTGGTAAAAGAATCAACATTTGATAGCTGGAAATGGATAGTCCTGGCTCCTTGTTAAAGAGCTGTATTATCTTGGGCAAATCTCTTACTTTCCCCCTCCCCTCTCTGTAAACTGAGAAGACAGACCTTCTAGGGCCCTTTCTAGCTACAAAATTTCAAGAGTCTATGAAATAAGGGACCTTCCAAAGTCAGCTAGATAACAGGTTAATGCTAATTTATAAAAGTGACTTGTTCAAGCCAACAAAGAAAGGGTGTAAGATGAGAGATACAGGAATCCAGTGACCAAGCTTGAAGAAAAAGCTCATATAGCCTCCCAATGCTCTGGTTTGCTGATTCTTAGACCAATTTTCTCTCGTTTTCAAGGTTGAATTAAACCAATTCTATCATTCAGTAACATGGGCTCAAGAGAAATTCAGCGTGAATAAGACACAGACAAAATAGGGCAAGTGAACTATTGTTTTCTCTCAATTCTGCTGTCTCTTAAGGATTTTGAACAAATCCCCTAATACCTCCTCCACTTTCTAATGTGAAATTATACATGACAATTTAGGGCTGATGTTGTGAATAAAAAAGAGAAAAGACTGCAAATATTTGGATAAAGGTAGTAAAATTATACCTGTCTTCTACGCATTTTTTAGGATCACCTGAAATTCCCATTGTGAACAAGGATTTGTTTTAGATCTACCAGTAGCTCTTAATTTGTTTTAATGAAAATATACGTTTAGTGAGATATTCCTCTTGTACTTGAATAGAGACAATTCTGTCCATCTTTTAATTGTGTGATCAGGGAATGGCTAGATCTTAGAAATGGGAAGACTGAAGTATGAATGAAGACAAAACTGAGCGAATCTGTAAAAATACTGGATATTTCTTTTCTGACTTAATGGTCTGTCAGGTCTTTGAGGCTAGGTGACAATGGTCTTAGTAATAGGTCACTGATTCTTACCTCTTTAGAAGGGGAAGAGTTGACAAAGGGCTTCAAGAAGCCAGGAGGGACATGCCACACAGATAGGAAACACATGAACTGAGAATTTTGAACTCAAAAAACTCATTAATAAACATGTAAGAATTTTTTTCCAGTGGTAAATACTATTCTGAAAAACTCATCTTACTGATAAAAATTTTTACTGTATCAATTTTATTTTATTTTTTGTCTTCTTATAAAGAATAACAGAGAAAATCTTGGGGGAAAAAAGAGAAGTATAAAGAAGAAAACAAACATTCCCAAATCCCACAACCCAAACATAATGGTGTTTTAAAAACTGGTTATATATTTTTTTCCAGTCTTTTGTTTTGTTTTTAATGCCAGAATCATTTGCAAGCATTTTATAATCATCACCTCATTTAACCCTATGAAGCAGGCATTATTCCCACTTCAGAGATGAGGGTTGTACGGTCTGCCTGATTCTAGAGCCTGTGCATTTAAGCATTACACTGACTTGGATGTAAATGTGTGTGTGTATAAATACATATGTGTGTGTATATATATGTATATATATATATATATACATGTACAAATTTATATATGCATTTATATGTTCACTTCTATATTCATATATGCACAAATTTTCATCATTGTACCCTAAATGTTATAACTGATACATAGCGTTTAATGATATATATTTCTCAGTTACAACGTATCAAGCAAAGGTTCCCAGTGAGGTCACAAAAAGCCACAAACTAAGAGATAAGAAAAGGCCAACTGCAATTTGTCAGGTGTTGAGCTCCAAGAAAGGAGAGTCAAGGGTACAAAAATCTTGAGAATGTTTTCTGACTTGAAAAGAGACCCATGTCTAAAGCCAAGAGAAACACCTGACTCAGGATCCTTGAAGTGCAGGGGTTTTTCAGTGTAACAGAATGTATCTGGGTGTTTCTTATTATTTGTTTTGTCTGAGCCACTTACCCCTTCTAGGAGTGTAAAGTACTATAACGTAATTTTTATTTTATTGGACAAGAAGTTTCTGTGACAAGTCTCCATAATTCAGAGAAGTGACTCAGCAAGGGGACTTGGAATCTCTAATCTGCCTCACAATGCTCAGCACAAGTCAATGAATGCATTATAAATGTGACATAAAACTCCTAAGCTTCATCAGACAACTCTGTGCGATCGACCAATCTGTGTCCTCATTGACTTCAGCAACTTAACAGTCCTCAACAAGCTAATTCTTGTTCTCTTTAAGCCATGTTATTTCCAGTCCCTGCCACAAGCCCCTCCCCCTTTCAAAAAATCACTCAACACCATTATCCCAGTTCATCTGGCAGAAAATTTGGACCCGCATATAGTCTCCCCTCTTCACTCTTTGCTCCTACCCTAAAGCATCAAACTCCAACAGTTCTTTATTTTTTATATCCTGGCACTGGCTCCTTCCTTTGTCTGCACATTGCCCTAACCCTGGTCAAGGTCCTTGAAGAACATTTTATCACCTTTATTTTATTATAGACAGCATTAAGAGGGACTACTATTAGTAATTACTCTGGTTATAAGAAGCTTAAACCTGATCGTCCTGGGCACATTTAGGGAACCTCCCCCTCTGCTTTCTCATCTCCATTTTTCCTGCATACCACTGCCACATAATCATCCTTAAAAATAAAGTGTAAGCTTTCTGCTATTTTTTAAAAGATTTTATTTATTTATTTGACAGAGAGAGACACAGGGAGAGAGGGAATACAAGCAGGAAGAGTGGGAGAGGGAAAAGCGGGCTCCCTGCTGAGCAGGGAGCCCAATGCCCGGCTTGATCCCAAGACCCTGGGATCGTGACCTGAGCCAAGGGCAGATGCTTAATGACTGAGCCACCCAGGCATCCCACTGCTAATGTTTTAAAAATCAAATCAAGGTTTGGAGTGCCTGCGTAGCTCAGTTGGGTAAGTGTCTGACTCTTGATTTCATCTCAGGTCTTGATCTCAGGGTCCTGAGTTCAAGCCTTGCATTGGGCTCCACACTGGGAATGGAGCCTACTTAAAAAAAAAAAAAAAAAAAATCAAATCTCTGTTTGATACTGCATTCAGAACAATGTCCAGCTTCCTCTATCAGGTCTTTGTAATTTGGCCCCTCTTACCTCTATGTGTGTCCCCTCCTACTTTGTTCTATGACACTGCAATTTCAATGAAATTGTGGTATTCAGTGGTCTCTCAGCATACTGAGTACACCCCCTCCACCATTTCTCTATTTGTATCTTCCCTACCCCTCTCCATCACAAAACTACGATTTCTTTCAAGTCCATTTCACTTTTTATACCAGCCCTAAATGCTTAACTGTACTTTCCTATGAACACATACATACTCTATCACTTCAGTGCTCAGGATATATTCTCCTAGTCTTTACTCTTGTCTCTGCGTGTCTCTAAGCAAATAGTAGTTAAGAATAATTTACAACCTTATAGAACATGACAGCTCACAAAACACCTTTTTCCCCCTATTTTCCCAGCTTTCTTAAAATATAATCAACACAACATATAAACTTGAGGTATACAATCTGATGGCTTGATATATATGTATTAGTTAACACACCCATCATTTCACATAGTTACCTTTTTTTAAGTTTGTGGTAAGAACTTTTAAGATCTCTTTTCTTAGAAACTTTCAAGTATACAGCACAGTACTGGTAATTATAGTCACCATGCTATATGTTATATCCCCAGAATGAATTATCTTATTATCTTATAACTGGAAGTCTGTACCCTTTGACCATCTTCATCCACTTTGTCCAAATTCTGCTCCTGGCAACCATGAATCTACTCTGTTTCTATGAGTTTATTTTCTTTTAGATTTTAGATTTAAATGAGATTATACAGTGCTTGCCTTTCTCTGTCTGACTTATTTCACCTAGGATAATACCCTTAAGTTTCATCCATGTTGCCACAAATGGCAGGATTTCTGTCTTTTTTATGGTTGAATAATACTGCATATATATGAATAATACTGCATTATATATATTGCATATATATGTGTATATATAATGTGTTTATATATAAATATATAATATACATATTTATAAATTATAATGCATATATCAACTCTGTATCTGAATTTGCAAATATTTTCTCCTTTTCCACAGGGTTTTTTCTTTTTTCCATTTTGTTAATTGTTCCTTTTTGGTGTACAGGAGCTTTTTAGTTCAAGGCAGTCCCACTTATTTGACTTTTGTTGCTTGTGCCTTTTGGTGTCATATCCAAAAAATCATTACCAAGACCAATATTAAGGAGGCTTGCCTCTATGTTTTCTTCAGTTTCCTGTTTTCCAGTTTCTTGACTTACATTTAAGTTTTTAATCCATTTTGAGTTAATTTTTGTGTATGGGGTCTAGTTTCATTCTTTTGCATGCAGATATCCAGTTTTTCCACCACCACTTATTGAAGAGACACTATCTTTTCCCCATTGAGTATTATTGACTCCATTGTCGCCAAATATTAATTGATGATATATACATGGGTTTTATTTCTGAGCTATCAGTTCTGTTCCCTTGATCCTACAGTCTGCTTTTACATCAGTATCATATTGTTCTGATTTCTATAGCTTTGTAGTATAGTTTGAAAACAGTAAGTGTGATGCCTCCAGCTTTGTTCTTCTTTCTCAAGACTGCTTTGGCTATCTGGAGTCTTTGTGGTTCCATACAAATTTTAGGATTTTTTCTGTTCCTGTAAAAAGTGTTTTTGGGATTTCGATAGGGATTGTATTGACTCTATAGATGGCTTCAGGCAGTATGGAAATTTTAACATGAACTTCTGATCCATGAACACAACATATTTTTCCACTCATTTCTTTTTCATTTTCTTTCATCAGTGTCTTATAGTTTGAAGTGTACAGATCTTTCACATACTCAGTAAAATTTATTTCTAAATGGAATTTTAAAAATTTATTTTTAAATGGAATGGAATTTTTTAAAATTTATTTTTCAGATAGTTTGTTTTTAGTATATGGAAAAGCAAGTGATTTTTATATATCAATAAATTTGTTCATTAATTTTAATAGTTTTTTAATGAATTTTAGGGTTTTCTATGTAGAAGATCATCTTTTCTGCAAAGAAATACCATGTTATCTGCAAACAGAAACAATTTCACTACTTTCTGTCCTATTTAAATGTCTTTTTTATTTTCTTGCCTGATTATTCTGGCTAGGACTTCCAGAGCTATGTTGAATAGGAATGATGAAAGTCTTTGTCTTATTCCTGATTTTATAGGAAAAGCTCTCAACCTTTCACCATTGAGTATGATGTTAGTTGTGAGCTTGTCATTTATGTCCTTTATTATGTTGAGGTGTGTTCTTTCTAAACTCAATATGCTGAGAGCTTGTATCATGAAAGAATGTTGAATTTTGTCAAACACTTCTTCTGTGTGTATCAAGATGATTGTATGATGTTTGTCTTTCATTCTACAATGTGATGTATCACTTTTATTGATTTGTCTGTATTGAACCATCTTTGCATTCCAGGATGAATCTCGTTTATCCTAGTAAATGACCCTTTTAATGGACTGTTGAACTCAGTTTCCTTGTACTTTACTGAGAAATTTTTCATCTATATTCATCAGGGATGTTAGCCTACAGTGCTGTTTGCTCATTTGTTTATTTATTTATAGTGTCTTTATTTGGGTTTGGTATCAGGGTAACGTTAACTTCATAAAATGACTTTGGGAGTGTTCTATTTCTTCAATATATTGGAAAAGTTGGCAAAAAATTCCTGTGAATTTTTCTTTAGACATTTCACAGAACTAACCAGTAAAACCATTTGGTCTTGGGCTTTTCTTTGTTAAGATATTTATGATTACTGATTCAATTTCTTTACTCATTGTTGGTCTATTCAGATTTCCTATTTCTTCATAATTCATTATTGGTAGGTTGTATGTTTCTAGCTATTTATCCATTTCTTTTGGTATCTGATTTGTTGGTGAACAGTTGTTCATAGTAGTCTCTTATGATCTTTGCATTTTTGTGGTATCTGTTGTAATGTCTCATCTTCCACTTATAATTTTATTTGAGTCCTCTCTCCTTTTTTCTTGGTTAGTCTAGCCAAAGATTTGCCAGTTCACTTATCTTTTCAAAGAATTCCCACTTAACTTTGTTAATATTCCTATTATTTTCTTATTCTTAGTCCATTTATTTGTGCCCCAATCTTTATTATTTCCTTCTTTCTGCTAACTTTGAATTTAGTTTGTTTTTTCTTTCAGTCTTTGAGGTATAATATTAGGTTGTTTATCACAAAGCACTTTCTAATAAATTATCTGATTTGATCCTAAAAACAGAAAGGGTAGCAATTATTTGTTCCCATTTTGCAGATAAGAAAATTTGATACAAAAAGGCTAAAAGATATAGCCAAGGTCATGCAGCCAAAATCCCCTTCTCCCAAATTTAGTGAAGTGAGTAAAAACATTAAATAGCAAGAGCCTTCAAACAAAGGAAGGGATACAATCTGGCAAAACAATATCTGAAAGATGGTGATCAGAGAGAGAGATACAACAGTGTAGAGATCCAAGAGTAAGTGATTTTTATTTCCAAAGCAATTCTAGGAGAGCAAAGCAGTTCTGGGAGAGTTGAACAAATTTGGGGGGAATCTGACAAATTCCCTGTAATTCAGAGAGCAGCATTCTGAGTGGTCAGTAGGCCATGTGGGCTACAAACATTTTTGCAAACTGAGCTGGAGTAGAAATCTTGACCCAACACCATGACACTGACTCACCTAAGGTAAGAAGACTCTTTGGAATGAAGAGCTGAAGCTGGGGAAGTAAGTGCATTGAACTGTCTGTCAAAAGCAAAAACTCTTTTCAAATTATAGCATAATTTGTATCAAAGTGTTCCCATGGATAACACCATGTCCCTTCTTAAAAAAAATAAATATTGGTATAAATTGCTAAATGAAACTGCAGAACAAACAGTAGAACCCAAATTCATCAACTATTACTGTCCGTGTTTCCCAGATGAGTCTCTAAATTCAAGCAGTAGTAGAATCCCAGTAAGACCCAGTCCTCAAACTTAAGTTCCTAGAGAAAATGAACAGGTCTTAGAGAAGATAGGATGATAAGTATGTTCATGGATACAATCTTTGAGAAAAGAGATGGTATAGTTATCATTTTCCACATTAAATATGAAGAAGATGAAAGTAAATGGTGTGAAAACTATGCAAAAAGAAAAAAGAACATAAAGGAAAGAAGAGGAAAGAGAGTAAGGAAGAGATAAAAGTGTCAAAGACTAATGAAAAATATATTCTAGAAAAAAGTCCTTAAGAAACAAGAAAAAATAGACAATGAATACATTGCTTCACATGAGATATTAAAAAGGATGAGTTTGTTGAAAGAATAAAGCAAAAATGAGATGAAAAAATAGTAGAATAAACAGAAAAAGGAGACAATGGAGCTCAGAATACAAAATAAAAACCAGAATACTATTTCTGGAGAACTAATAAAGAGGAGGGGAAAAAGTTGATAAATTTTGTAAAATGCCTTTCTGGTATCTCTGGTACCTATGATGATGATTTTTTAAAATATATTTTTATACTATTACTAGACAAAGGACTGATACCCTTAAGAAACAAAAATCTTTTACAAATATAGAAAAAAATCATTAGATATATGGATGAATATTATGAACAAGTTGCTTACATTAAAAATAAGGACTAATGGGGGGATGCCTGGGTAGTTCAGTCCTTTGAGCATCTGCCTTCAGCTCAGGTCATGGTCCCAGGGTTCTGGGATCAGCCCTGAGTCTGGCTTCCTGCTCAGCAGGGAGTCTGCTTCTCTCTTTGCTTCTCCTCCCCCTGCTTGTGCTCTTTCTTTCTCTCTCAGATAAATAAATAAACTCTTTTAAAAAAATAAGGACTACTGGTCAATAACACAGACACACTCAGACTTGTTTTAAAGGAGGCAAATTACAAAAAAAGTTTTAGTACCAATCAAATTGGCAAAAATTAAAAACATTGTTAAGTTTGCAAATGGAATGATGACCCAAGCAATCTTAACAAATTATTGGTGATGGCATAAAATACTGTAATCTTTTTTTTTTTAGGGCATTCTGAAATTATCTATCAAATATTAAATGTACCATTTTTTTAACCCAGCAATTAACACTGGTGGGGAATTTATTGCATCACACTGCCCAAATTAAAAAATGCAAATGTACAGCATAAGTATGTTATTTTAAATTGCACTATTGCTTTAAATACCACCTCCCCCATTAAAAAAACAAAAACATAAAACGTAATGAGGTACTGGTGAAAAGAACTATGACACATTTATACCATGAAATACATTGAACTTATTAAAAAAGATATTATTGAAAGGAGAGGGAAGAAATCTCCAAAACAATTTATTCAAAGAAAAAAAATGCAAGGTCAGAGCAATGAATGTAGGATAATTCCATATATACAAAGAAATAAAGAAACAGAGTTTCTTTCTTCCTTGCCATGTACGTCCAATTGATTACTAAATCATGTGGGCTTTATTTTCCAAAAGACCATTAAATGTCTCCATTTTTCTTCAATGATATGCTAGTCCAAGTTGCCTTTATTCTTTGCCTTATATTTCTTCAATAGCCTCCTAACTGGATTCTAACTAAACACTTAACTTTTTGCTCAGTCTACCTTCCAGCCACCTCGGGTACCTTGAACAAGCTATGGTCCTCTTGACACACGGTCTTTTCTCTGTCTAGAACATTCACCTCCATATCCAACTCAGTTTTCCATTCCTCCTTCAGATTCCAGTGCAATTGTCACTTCCTCAGAGAAACTCACACACTCTGTTGCATTAATTTATAACTATACATTTACCTGTGTATATGATTAGTATTTATTTCCCTCTGCTGAACTATAATCTCTAGGAAAGTTGGTGATATATCTGTTTTGGCTCATTGTTGAATCTTCAAGAAGATAACTGACTCAGAAATGGAATAAATAAATAATTCACTCAAATCCATCCATCTATCCCTCTATCAATCCATCTGTTCATGCTGTAGTTGCATTAACAATATCTAGAAGAGGGGCACCTGGATTGCTCAGTCAGTTAAGCATCTGCCTTTGGCTCAGGTCATGGTCCCAGGGTCCTGGGACCGAGCCCTGTGTTGGGGTTCTTGCTCCACTGAGGGCCTGTCCCTCTGCCTGCAGCTCTCCTGATTGTGTTTGCTCTCTCTCTCTGTCAAATAATAATAATAATAATAATAAAAATCTGCAATAAACTAATAACCGTAGTTGTCTTCCCCAACTAAGGGAAGGGATGGGGGTAAAAAGCAATAATGACTACCTTTTATTTTAAGTATTTGAAATTGTTTGCATTTCCATGAGGTGCACTGAATAATTTAAAAACGTCATGACATATTTTGTTGATGGCACGCGATCAAGTATATCCTGAAAATGTCTCCTTCAACCTAGAAGGGTAATTAGTTTCTTGTTATCCTGTCAATAGGACTATAATTGTAACTTTGAGAAACCTTCATATTAACACAATTCCCTTCTCTTGCCAACTCAATTCAGTTCTATTTTAAGCATAGAGTAAATAGATCTTCTCACAAGCATTCTTACATGTGTTTACATACTCATGCAAATACACATTTTTTTTTTCTCATTAAAGGTGTTAGAAAATTCTCTCAGGAAACTAAGTCACGTTGTCACAATCTTTTCACAGAAAGGAACAATGTATAGGAAATAGGACTCTCTTAACTTTGATTAATAAATCTCATTAACCAATTTGCCTTAGAGTAGCTTCCTTTGATGGAATTGCGAGCTTCTGCTACTATTCAAGAAGGCAAATTCTCAACAATTAGGGAAGAATTTTTGGAATTAATAACCAAAGAACACTTTTTTTAAAAAAGATTTTATTTATTTACTTAGAGAGAGAGTGAGTGAGAGGGAGAGAGAGAAAGCGCATGAGGCAGGGGAGGGGCAGAGAAGTAGACTCCCCACTGAGCAGGGAAGCCAATGGGACACTTGATCCAGGACCCTGGGATCATGACCTGGGCCAAAGGCAGACGCTTAACCATCTTAGCCACCTAGGCACCCCCAAAGAACATTCTTTACCTTTATTTCTATCTAACCTATTGCTAGTCTCTCTCAGACGCCTCTTTGGTCTGGATAATTATCTCACCAGTAGCAACAATCAGCAATCTGGGCCACACTGAGTCTTGCCACCCTTCATCAGATTTAATTGAAGAAATGAGCTTAAGCTAGATCTCTACATTGGGTTTCTCAACAGCATCAAGTTTGGACTCAGAGTACAATTGTAGAACAGCCCTTAGAAGAAGCCCCATAGAGCAGAAAGAAAATAAGGCCATTTGGTGTTGTTTTCATGTGTTCCGAGTTATTAAAACAAGAGGGTTGATCTCGAACTGTCATTTTTATCAAGTTCTGCAATTTTATGTGTTGGAAACTGTCCCAACCAGGAGAACCTCCAGAGTTGGAGACAAGGATTATAAGGACAAGGTATTATCATTACTATATATACTATAATTTGATTCAATGGACACAAAGAAATTTCATTCAGATAATATCCACCAGCCTACTTAGGGGTGGGGGAATGGTGAAAGGAGAGCAAAATTTAGTAGAGATTTAATTTTGTGAAAATGGTGAAAATCCATGACCTCCTTTAGAGGGCACAATTCCATAAAATCATTCACGCTTAGTATAATTTCCACCCTTGATATTATTCACCCTTCATATAATTAGAGGGTGCCACTTCTGATTCAAAAGCCTAAGGATTAGTCACTTAAATAGAGAGAGTTCTTCTTATACAAGTGAACTCTGGAAAGGAGTCAAGAGCACTTCCCAGTAATTCTAGCACATTCCCATAGATATAGTTCAAAATATTGATTCGTAAGTATTAAACTTAAAATCCATGCATCATTGACCAATAACATAGCTATCAGAATAGAGGTTACCTTTGAGGCAGGAGACTGACAGTAAGGGGGACTGAAATAGGGAGCCTCATTCCAGAGGTGCTGGAATGTTCTATAATTTGGTGTGGCTGGTGGCTCCACAGACACATATAACTGTAAAAATTCACAAAGCCATACATTTATGATTTGTGACTATACAAATGTATTCCTTGATTAAAACAAAATTGATGTAAAGGTATAATTTTCTTCTTGGGGAGAGAAATTTTTACCAAGAAAAATGACACAACCTGATTGTCATTTTTAAGATCTAATAGGAATTTTATGGAATAACAAGAATTCTATTATAAATGATGTCTTGCAGATGTCCTAAAGATGGGTCTCTATTAATAACTGCTAGAAAATAAGAATATAACTTGAAATGCTGAATCTTTATTAACAATTAGGCAAAGACAACTGGCCACCAGCCTACTACTTGGGAGAATAAAGTGTGTTGAAAATTTCTGCAACAGAAATTTCATTCTACTCTTGGCTTTGACATTCTTACTTATGTTTAAGGGAACACTCAAATTGTCAAATAATTCCCAGACAAAAATAAAATACACTATAATTCACACATGCGCACACACACACGCACACACACACAACATTTGTATGTGCTAGAGGAGCAGAGATGGCTGGACATATCATCACACTGTTCAAATATCGGGGGATTGTTTGTTCCTGTTACATCTAACATAATCTGTCTTTAAATGCTTCAGATTTTGAACTATATATGTCATAAAAATGGATCCTGCAATTATATTGTCATTAGAATAAAAGTAATAATCTATACTCATTCTAAACAAGTCAGAATTCAATAGCATCATACAATGGTTTAATAGAAAAATGTACATTCTGAGTAGCCAAAGACATTAGAACAACCTGAGCTCACCACCCCTCCATGGGAAGTCAGAGCTATGTTCCCATATGGAACTGAACTACTGGGCTTCTAGAAAATTTCACAACAAATCATCATGTGTTAATCTTACCCTTTCCTGGAACATTCTACCCAATCTTAAATAGGAACTCTTATCCTAAAACTATAACTTCACAGATTTCTTTCACAGCCTATAGCTATAGGAGCAGCTCATTTGTTTTTTAATAATATGATACACAACTTTTTGAAAGTCATCTTCCTTTACCCTCTCTTTAAATGTATCCTTTCAGATTACTCAACCTAGACGCTTTCTCCTGAACCTCAGTCCCACCTCATCCAAGCTCTGGGCGTCCATGAGAACCTTTAAGTGGGTGTTCCCAAGTCTCTTCTAGAAGAACCTCTCTCTTGAAGCCCCAAACTCCAATTTCACAACCTGAAAGTGAGCTCATGTTTTCTCTCCACCCAACTTTATCTTTAAAGTTGTGTGTTTCCAACATCACAACCTCAAAACCTGAGCCACCGCACTAACAGAATCCTTTGTTTCCCACCTCTTACCTCCAGTAGGTCTCTTCCTTCCATTCTGTCTCCTTGCGCTTGTCCTCATACAAAGTGCCTAGACAACATTCAGGGGCTTCCTCCTTGGTAGCACCCACCTCCAGTACGTCTACTTATATGTCCACCCTTCATAGCCACAGTTACTGTTTCCAAATGCACATCTAACCACGTCCCCTTCCACAATCCTTTCTGGCTCTCCATTCCTCATGGACTAAAACCCTGACTCCTCAGTTTGGTATTTAAGGCCACTGACCAGCATGCTTTCATCTAACTTTCCAAACGTAAACCTCAAACCATGCTTCCACCCCTGAACCTCATGTTTGGTCATACTTCATGCATTTCCCTTCCCAAATTCAAAATATCAACAGTTCTTTGAAAAACAGTTCCCTTCAGTTGGAACTCTCTGCTCTCCCATGTTTATTTCCAGGTCCATTTCAGGTGGGAAAGAGTATAGTTTTGTGATAAGACAGCAGACTTTGGCTTCAGAGTTCAAATCCCAGGGCCACCACTTTCTTCTCATCAAATCTTGGGTAAATTGCTTAATGTTTCTGAGAGCCTCAGTTTCCCCATCTCTATAGAGAGAATGGTAATAATATTGATATTACAGGATTATGGAAAAGACTTAGTGAGTTAAGACATAAAAGGCACTTAACATAACAAGACATAAAAGGCCTCAGGACTTAATAGCCATTCATATCAGCTATTGTCATCATCATCATTATTAACCTACTTCAAGAAGATCTCCCCATCTCATTAATTGAAATTAATGCCCTCCTCCCCTTTGTCCTTCCACAGTGTGCTGTCTGTGGCTCTAATTATACTTATCAAAATATGACAGATGTAAGAGTTATGAATGACTGTCTGCCTTATTTCACAAGGAAGAATAAGTTCCACAAACACTTACTAAGCACTAAACTACATCTTTATTATCAGTAGCTTATACCTTGTGCTTTGCATCTTTCTCTTTAGTTATCCCATCATTCATTCACTTCTCTCCATTTCACAATCATGTTTAAGCCTACAACCTGGACAAAGTATTAGTGTCCTCACTTCCCCACTCTTCATTATGCTAATACTCACCAAATCTTGCAGAGACCACCTCCTTAACACATTTTATAATCTGACACTCTCTGGCCCAGTTGGCATTGATTGCCTCAGTGAACTGTTGTTCACTAAGATTATTATAATTGTTTCTAACTAGAGGCTTTAATCCAAGTGGCTTTCCAAGACAACACTTGTGACCAGCACTATGACAGCACCTATCACATTGCATTTGTCTTCCTGTGCATCTGCATTGACAACTAAATACCAACTTTCTTGCATGAAGAGAACATATTTTGTTCAAAGTGGGCAGTCAGTGCCTGGTACATAGTAGCCTATCAAAAAAAAAAAAAAAACCATGTTATAAATATGAGTGAATGATTACATTTCATTACATCTCCATACCCTTACGTTGAACATTTATCCTTACAAATGCCCACAATATGCATTGTAGGCCACAACATTATAGCTCTGAGGTTGAATCAAGGGGCTAGGAATTCCTCAGGGGATTTAGGAATGCTGTTCCAATAGCTTCTGGGAGAGGTACATAGGCCGCAAGAAGTGGCAAAGAAAAGGGGAATGGGAAAATGGTGTATATGAAATCATCTCTCTTCTCCAGGGCATGTCAGATTAGTTCAAAGATGATTGAGACTTTGTCCCTTGTTTTCAGGACAACACAGTCTATATAGAAAAACCACTATGGTGGATGTCATGATGCACCATCTAGATACCCCTTCAGAGAGGAAGAACTGATTCTCTAGTTACTCAGAGTGGGGCCTGTCCAATGGATATTTCTTTATTTGATGAGAGCCTCATTATTTAAAGTCACACCCCTTTCCAAAACAATCCACATCTGATGACTCCTCCATATTGGGAATAAAGACCCTGTCCCTTCATTCAAAATGGAGCAACTCTGCTGGGCCATCCAGTTTTAGCCTTTATGAGGTTGGCTGAGACCTCCATTAAGACTTGGCTGTAGCTCAACCTTTTTTCTATCCTTAAGCTGTTTCCTTCTCTTTCCCACTAATGGTGCTGATTTCAAGAACACTTCCCAGAGTAAACCACAACCTGGTTAAATTCTCTTTCAGAATCTGCTTTCCATGCAATCTAACCTGTGACAATCAATGACAATGAAGGTGAGATGGAATTTTATTATGACATATGCCATAACCCAGAGGGAAAAAAACTACTGGCCTTTGGACCAAGTTGGGTACCTAGAATTGTTTTTGTGTATACCTTTCAGGAGTTAAACATGGTAAAATGTTTGCCAAATTAAAAAGAAAAAGTTTAAAAACGCTGTAAGCCTGGCAATAATGGACCAGCACTTGCCTGATACTGAGATCTTTCACTGAGGGATGATGTTCCATTTAAATGGTGCTCACACCTTCTACTTTGTTACCATCTGTACACATCCATCATTCATCTCCTTTACCTCTACATCCCCAAGGATATTTGAGTTTGATGGGTCATGACTGATTCTAATATTCCAATTTCTAAACTCAGGATAGGCTCTCTCCTTGGTCAGCCTACATCCCTCAAAGACTTATACCTCTCATCTGACTTTTCCCACAAAATGTAAGCTTCTTTATCGGTTGGGTCTGTGTAACTGTCACCTTGTAGATTTCCCCCAGCAGATGCCCTAGGTGGTGAAGTACCAGAAGGGGGAGAAATCAGAGTGGGAGATGAACCATGAGAGACTATGGACTCTGGGAAACAAACAGGGTTTTAGAAGGGAGAGGGGTTGGGGGATGGGTTAGCCCAGTGATGGGTATTAAGGAGCTCAGGTATTGTGTGGAGCACTAAGTGTTACACAAGAACAATGAATCATGGAACACTACATCAAAAACTAATGATGTACTGTATGGTGACTAACATAACACAATTTAAAAAAAAAGAGAAAAACAATTCAGCTTACAATTAAAAAAAAAAAAAAAAGCAAGCTTGCTATGCCAATAGAATTAAATAGAAGACCCCTTCACCACTCTGTGGGAAGCAGTATCTACTTTTCTAGAATATTTTGAGGGAGACTCTGTGTGACCTTCTGGATGTAGAACGATGTTTTCCTGACACATAGAAAGAACTTGGGCTCTCCTTTTCGGAAAAGATGACCATTAGTTTGTTTGCAAAGTTTAAGGAGGAGTTCTGGTTATTGGAGTGGTTTAAAAACCCGGGGCAGTAAATAACCCATATCACAGGCCTCATTTGCTTGGCAGAAGCCACCAGCAGCAAAGCCCAGGAGGACCCGGCGATGTAGAGCGGATCCTGGCTGTGCTGCCCACGTGCAGGTAAATGGCTGAAGTAATTGTGATCCTTGGGCAGTCAGTCAAAAAGACGGAGTCCGAACTATTAAAGGGCAAGCGCTCCCACAGAGAACAAATTATCAAGTACAGTTAGACGGAATAATAGGTGACTACTGACGTTTCACCTTTTGTCATGATAGCAATACTTCAAGAAAAAGTGCAGTTAAGGTTGTCAGAATCTCATTTTAACCCCCTCTTTGAGGCTGTTAAATATTCACTCACGCTGAAACTTGCCTTTCAGGTTCTCAGCCAGGTTTGTTCTTTGTTTTCAATCCCTTGTCTCTAATGGAATGTAAAGCATAATGCAGGGAAAAAGGCTTTTCCCAAAGATCTTTCTACAGACTGCTTCCTACCCCGGTTCCCTTTTCCTTGTTCACTCTGCTCTCTGCCAAAAGGTTAGTTTTAACCACAAAAACAACCCCAAAGATACTCTCGACCGAGAGAGAGGATTTTGGCAGTGTTTATAAAGATAGCCGAAGCAATAAGCAATGCTCAACAAGTAAGAATCTGTCCAGTGGTGTTCACTACAGGAAATCACAACCTTAGAATCTGTAAATGGCTATAACAGAGGTAGTAGAACCAACAGGCAATTTTATAGCACTCGCTGAATAAAAGATAACCAATGACAGGTCAAAAATATTGGGGCACCTGGGTGGCTCAGTGGGTTAAGCCTCTGCCTTCGGCTCAGGTCATGATCTCAGAGTCCTGGAATCGAGCCCCACATCGGGCTCTCTGCTCAGCAGGGGGCCTGCTTTCCCCCTCTTTCTCTGCCTGCCTCTCTGCCTACTTGTGATCTCTTTCAAATAAATAAATAAAATCTTAAAAAAAAATATCTTCATAGGCATGATGTAAGGTGACAATCTCGTGGGGTGACATAGGGTGACATCATCTCAAGGCTACATTTGCATAGTAAACCTACTGATTATTTAGACTGTGTGCTCTTGGCATTCAGAACGCCCCATGACCCTCTCTTCAAGCCATCTCCACTGATGACAAAATGCTAGGGGTAAGGGAAAGAACTGATGATTTATTGGTCAGTTACTATGTGCAAGACAGAATGTTAGGCACTTGATAGTCATAAGGTAACGTGAAGATACCAACAGGCATGACACGCCCCTGATCCCTACTCTCTAGCTGAAACATACTTAAGCTATGTCTACCTGTGCATAAATGGCTTTGAAACACTCCCATGCTTGCTTTGCTTATCTTATACCAAAGCATCTGTCCAGCTAGACTTATTATGTTGATCGGCATATGAGATATCTGCGTATATAATAGAGTATGTACTTTTGCACACATCCCACCAGCTCTTTGATAGACGTGTTGGGTCTTGCATGTGCCATCCTTCCCATTACAGTAGTCCCCGAACCTGGGAAAGTGCTATAATAAGCCTTTTATTATTATAAGCATTTCTGCAATACTTTCCATTTACTAACTGCCTAACAATCAACTCTCTTCTTTACGTTTCACAAGAAATCAGATAGCTCAACACTTGTTAGCTTTGTTTTATGGCCCTGAATCCTCAGGCCCAGAGTTCAAAGAAATCAAGGGTTATGCAGCCAGCTCAGGCTTAAGACCAACACAGCTGCTCTCTTTTTATCCAGCCTCTCAGCCAGGCTGCCCAGCTGCTTCCCAGCCCTGTTACTGAATACATATATATGTATATATTTTATTTTTAAACTCTTGGAATTAAGAAAATTATAGTAAGAATATTGGCCCCAATTCTCCATTTTTAGCATGAAAATCTCACAGCCTGGGCTTTTGCCAAGTGTTGCTGGAATAATTTTGGCAGATCTGAAATAGCCCACAGACAAGTTCCCTCAGCTGGTAGAGAAGCAAAGATGGCTCTCTTTGGGGGCCATTTTACCCAGTCTGTGTCTGTGGCAGCAAGGAGGGAGGGGGCATCCAGGCAGAGTTGAGGTGCACTGCGCAGGCACATGGACAACAGTCATAAAAAGGTTTGGGTGGCTCTGGCTTTCCAGGATGCAGTATTTGGCCATTGTTTTAGAAAACGAGTGGCAAAATCTTGTCAAAAGCATGAAGAATAACTACAGCTTAGCTCTGGAAAAGGTCTTGTAAAGAGATGTCCCTCTCTCTGTGGAGTGAGGCTGTTTTGCCTACCGTTCTTGAATAATGCCGTCATCCCGTATTTGTGGCAATAAAAACTTTTATTATCATACATCATCATTTCATCATCTCTGTGATACTTACTATTAAATTCTTGGTAAGCTTCATTTTTACACTGTAATTTTGTGGCTCCATAGTATATATGCAATAATTGCCCAAAATATTTCATTTGTAAATTATGCTAAGTGCTGCTAATATTTCTGCGAGCATCAAGAATCGTCTCAACCTAGAATGTATGTACGAACTGGGTATTCCTTTCCATTCTATTTCCAAATATAGTTAGTTTCTAGTATTCTGTTTACACCTCTTTAAAGAGTAGATTGGGTCAGCTTGTTTATCCCATATCTTCAAAAACAAATACTTCTTCCTTTTTGTACTCTCACTTTCCCAAATACACCTGCATCATCATCTCAACCACCAACATCATTACCAACATCAGCTGAGCACTTTCTATATGCCAGGCATTGTCTTGACAATGTTATATGTGCTAACTGATTTCTCTATATAGTTGTCATGAGAATTATTCTGTTCCCTTTTCTACATGTGGATACTGTGGGGCATAGAAGCTGGAGAATCCATACAAGCGTAGTCAGATTGGAATTTGGGATAACTAACCTGGGATACACGCAATCTGGCTCCAAAGCAAGGCTCCTTACCATGCTGCTGTATGGCCTCCTCAGGTAGCCTGCTGAAGATGCCACCCATTCCCAAGCATTCTTCTTTGCATCTTTTCATTTGATCCTTACAACAACACGAGATTTTGTTTAAACTGGAAACCCCCATTTTATTTTCTCCAAGCCTAGGGAAATTACATAATACTTTACTATTGCTGAATTTCTTGAAGGTTTGGCTATATTTTTCAAATGTAAATTCTAGATTTAATTGAAAGTCACACTACGGACTTCTCCATCTAAAAAAATTAAAGTTATTATCAACTGTAAAACATCCTCAAATTGTTCTCCGTGTCTTCTTTTTTCCCCATTATAAAGTCCTACATTTTTCAAGGGGATGTGCTGAACTCCAACAGAAATGGAGTATATTTAAATGTGTCTAAGTTATAACAGACTGCATTTCAAAATCAAATAGTTTAGGCTTACATATTTATAGTTATATGAGTAACATTTGTACTTATATGTCCAGATTTATATATTCCAGGCCAAATTCCAAAAAAGGATTTTGAGGTTTGGAACATATACTGCTTGGAATTTATATATACCTCTGTTCTCTCTTCATGTGGAGAGTAAGTAGTTTATTCTACTTTTTAATATCTCTACTTATATCCACACAGTTTCTAAAAAGGACATATATGATAATGTGGCCTAGTAAAAATAAGGGCTAAATTCCTTATTGGATTATTGTTTTTTAAATTCCATTTTGCATTATTGCTTCTTTTCAGGCTTACTCATTTATACTTCTCAAATTCATTCTTCTCCATTTTTGACACATCATCATTAAGGGAATTCTGAGTGTTCTGTAGATAGCAGCTGAACTGAATTCCATAGGAATACAAATAGAGATGCCACCACCTGGAGGTATGCATTGCTCTTTGGGCAAAATCCTCCCCTGTCTGTTGTTTTGCTGATAACCCTCAGGACATTACAGGGAAGCCCATGGAAGAAGAGATCAGTATTTTCCTCATCATTCAGAGGCAGTGGAAGTGATTGAGAGCATTACATACCCCAGGTCCCTTGAAGAAGCAAGCTAAGTTTCATGCCTCCTCATAACTTCCTCTGCACAAGACCTCACACAGTCGTCATGGTAAATGTTCCCCTACTACTGACAGTCACATGAATAGTCCTGCTGAGCAATTAACCTCTCCAAAAATAAGGTTAGGGAAACTTGGGCTTCATTTCAGCTTTGTGGCCCATAAATAGCTGCATAAACAGGCACCTGGGAAAGGTTAGTGTGTAGACCAAGGTCATAACACATTCCGGTGCTTAATCTAACCAAATGAAACAGACCAAGAAAGCTTTTCCCAAAACAGGCAGCTGCATTTCATCTTTGCATATTCAGACCAAAGAAAATAAATACCTGCTGTTTCAAACAGCTGGGTAGTTTGCCGGAATGCTGATGAATCACCAAAGTCATGGACAGTAGGGAAGTATTTCTTAGGGTGGCAGGAAGACCCCATGAGGTGACGTCCTATACCCTGCCAAGAAACAAGGGCCTTCAGACCACTGAAGGAACAGAATGATACAGGAGAGGGATCTGACATGTCAAATTCTAAACCCAACCTTCATGTTGGCTAATGGTCCTTTTCATTCTTTGGGTTCAAGGCCCAAAAAATGAGTTTTAAAACTGCAAGTGTACTCTATCTTTGGTATTAAAAGGGAGAGGGAAAATAACATATATTAACTGCCAACTCAAAGAAGGGATTTTACACTTATCCCAGCTTATCCAACAATGACCATTAATAGATATTTTTATATTCCCATAACAAAGAAGAGAAAGGTGAGGCTCAAAGAAGTTAGATACTTTGCTGAAAATTACCCAGATTGTGTGGTAGAGTCAGGATTTGAACCCAGGCCTATGAGATCCTGTGCTCATTTCCCTTGCTGCCTTCTTGGGATAAAAAAGTATTTGCCTGGGGATTTATGGGAAGGGACAGAAGTTTCAATATGATCCCACAAAGCAAAACTTAACTTGCCTTCCTTAAGCTCAGCAGTATAGAAAGACATTTGTCATGACTGTTCCCTTCCTAGAGAAGCACACAGAAGCCATTTGTGGCAGATGAACCTGCCTATACAAGAATCATCCCTTTTAGAGCTGAAGAGAGGGAAGGGACCCGACTTGTTCCTAAATTTGGACTCTCAGTCTGGCGACTCGATAGATAGTGGTTTCCTTGCTTGTTGGTGGAACTGTTCCCAATCCGACCTACCTCCCCCCCATAACAGCACAGAACTTTGGGTATGGATGGTAAACCTCTCTTCTTTGGACTACATTTCACTCAAGGGCTTTCTGAGGGATGATTTATCTGCTGTTATTCTGAGAAGTTGCAGATAAAACAATTTGTCACATTCTTGGAAGTAGTCTGACTTATAATTTTCAGAGAGTTTCCTTCTTTCATTCAAATAGGTAAGAGCACAAAGAAATGAAACATCATCAATAGCACCACGGCATTCAGCCACATATTTCCTTACTTACAGGTCACACACTACAGTTTAAGTGTGTACATGTATATTAGCACACAAAGGTGAAGATAACTCCTTCAGAAACCTTTGGTGATTGTTATCACTCTTCATCTAATTTCTAAGTACTCCCTCACCTCCTGCCACCCATTAGGGAGACCCCAGTATACTGATCAGAGTAAATGTAAATGTGTAAATGTGTATATGTGTTCAGTGTAAATGTGTTCTTTGGTAGTTCCAAGTGTGTGTTTAGAATTTTGACCAGTGTATGGGCTCCCTGGGGAAGAGCAGAAGAAGCTGGAACTCTCTGGTAATTCATTTTTGGCATAGATGCCTCATATGCCATGCCCCATGAAGTTCACCACACAGCTGACTTTAAGCAAGATGTTCACTAACCATCAGTGAAGACACTATTTTAAAAACTTGCTCTAGGATAACCACATACAAAAGAAAAAAGTTGGACCCTTTCTCATACTGTACAGAAAAATTAACTCAAAACAGATTATAGACTTAAATGTAGAGCTAAAACTGTAAAACACTTAGAAGAAAATGTAGGAGAGAATTTTCATTACCTTGGGTTATATAAAGTCTTTTTGGATAGAATGCCAAAAGCAGTAGCAACAAAGTAACAATAAATTGGGCTTTATCAAAATTAAAAACTTTTCTGCTTCAGTAGAGACCTTCAAGAAAGCGAAAAGACAACCCACAGAATGGAAGAAATATTTGAAAATCATATTTCTTATAAAGAACTTATATCTAGAATATGTATATAAAAAACTTTTACAACTCAATAACAATAAAACAAATAACTCAATTAGAAAGTGGACAGGATTTAAATAGACATTTCTCCTAAGAGGAAATACAAATGGACAATTAGCACATGAAAAGATGCTCAACTTCTTCAGCTATGATGGAAATGCAAATAAAAATCACAGTGATACCATTTTACACCCACTAGAATGGCTATCATCAAAAAGATAGATAACAACAAGTGTTGACAACGATGTGGAGAAACTGGAAAACTCAGACACTGATGAGGAAGGGAAAATGGCACAGCTACTTTGGAAAAGTCTAACAGTTCCTTGAAAGTTAGGCATAAAATTACCATATGACCCAGTAATTCTACTTCTAGATATATCCCTGGGAGAAATTAAAACATATGTGCATGCAAAAACTTTTACAAAATGTCTGTAGCAGCAGTATTCATAATGGCCAAAATTTAGAACAACCCAGATATCTACCAACTGGTGAATGGATAAACAAAATGTGTTATTACCCATGCTAGGAAATATTATTTGGCAATAAAAATGAATGAAGTCCTGATACATGTTATAATATGTATGCTAAAAACATCATGCCAAGAGACTGAAGTCATTCACAAAAGGCCATAGACTATATGATCCATTTTCATGAAATGTCTAGAATAGGCATATCTTCAGAGACAGAATGTAAGTTATTGGTAGCCTAGGGCTGGGGTGGGAATGGGGGAGAAAGGAGGAGTGTCTGCTAATGGATTTCTTTTTGGGGTAGTGAAAATGTTATAAAATTGACTGTGGGGATGGTAGCACAACAATGAATGTACTCAAAACACATGAATTGTACAATTTATATGGGTGAATAGGATACCATGTGAATTATATCTCAATAAAGCTGTTAAATATTTAAAAAGAAACCTCACTTCAGACCTTGGTTCTTAGCCCTGGCTACTCCTTAACATCACCTGGGAGGACTTCTAAAATTCCAATGCCCAGGCCAATCCCTAAATCAATTACATCAGAATCTCTCTGGGCAGAACCCAGTATTTTATTTATTTATTTATTTTTTTGCTTTCTTTGCCCAGGTGATTCCAAGGTTTGCTTTCTTTGCCCAGGTGATTCCAAGGTGCATCCAAACATGCAAACACTGAGTTTCCTGCTGAGGGGTAAAATTCCATAGAACTCACTTCCCCTTATAGGTGTTTCTGCCTAGTGTCCTGTCAGATGACATGTCATCTTACACACTTGCCAGGAGTTATCACTATGATGTTAATTGGCACCTTTAGGGTCACTCCAGAAGTTCTCTCCAGAAGAGACCAACATTTATAAGAAGATACTGAATGGGTGCCCTCCTCTCCTGGAGGTCACTGAGGAGGGACATTATAGGACATTATACTCTACTCAGTGAATACTCGAACTTCTCATTTTTTCTTCATAGGTAAACTGTGTAGTTAGGCTTTTACAGCTTTTATTTTGGAATCTTTGTAGTGTTCAAAAAGGTGTTTTGAAACTAAATGCACGGAACTAATCCATTTATCTAATTACTTGAGGAGTTTCACTTTGGTTCTTTTCATCTAAAATTCCACAGTTTCAAAGCTATTAATTTATTGCTAGAACAGTCCAATCCATTGCACAGAAAGAGCTTATAAACAGAAGCTGGGAGTGCTGTTTTTCTTGTTATCAGTCCCAGAATTGATGACCAATTGTACTCCCTTAAAAAAATGTATTAATTGTTGCTTTCCTATTCTTAAGCATAACTATGAGTCAAAACACTACTTTATATGATCCAAAAAATAAAAATGACATGTTCCCCAATTTAGAAGTCAGGAGTCAAGGCAGCAGTTAGAATTCAGCACAGGTTATGAGGAGTCCCGGGCATCGTATGAAGTGTGGAATCATTACATCGTATACCTGAAACTATTACAGCATATGTTAACTAACTGTAATTTATTTAAAACTTTAAAAAATACAGAGAAAAAAAAGTATTTGACATATAGTCACTTTCAGTTTTATTAAGGAAAAAGACTAGCTAAATATTTTAAAACATTAAGATCCTGTTAATATAATTAAAAGTTGCTATCAAGTTTTAAGTAGTAGAATTTATTCACTGAGGGCAAAAAGATAGCCTTTTGGGAGATGATGAATGCTGGATTTGTAAAGAAAAAAAACCAGTGTTTGAGGATTGGCTTGGCATTTTTGATGCTTTGAAATCAGACACTTGGGAATAACCCACCAAAGCAATTAATTATCTTGGATGTGATATGTAAATTGGTCAATCGTTGCTTAGAGATTTGTTCTACATTTCTGAAAGTAGGCTCATAATGTAAAACCACATCCAGCCTATCGATGGGCACACAGAAACGCTTTCTCTGTCTCTTTTGCGCTTTCATCCTTTGGCATGCAATAATGAACAAATGAAGAAAACATATGTCCCTTTGCAATCACAGAGTGATTTTTATCAATGTTAATGTGGACAGTGAAAATGGTTCTTGCATGAATGTGCATTTTAGCACATTTTAGCCCAGTCTCCTTTTATATGGAATTGATCTCTCATCATCTAGGGTGGCTATTCTACTTTCAAAGGTGAAGGAGAGCTCATTTGGTCAAAACAAAGCAGCTGTTGGAGGAGAAGTCATCTCTCTAGTCTATCAAGTTATTGTAATTGTAACTTCTCTGGAAACACAAAAATTGACATCAAAATCGTAATTCAAAGCCACAAGTATCCTCTATATTGTACTATAACTGATTATGTGGCAATGACAAGAATGATGCAGAGTGGAGAGACTGAAAATACCTAGTGACAAATACCAGGAAATAACCCTTATGTGTCGAAAATGGGATTGAACACAGCTTTACAAAGATTCCAAGATATGAGTCATAGAAGCTGACACACGCAGTTTACCTGTGTGAAACCGGTTCACACAGTCACCCAGAAGAGCATACTATCCCTCCTCGGGACAAGGTAAGGCAAGGAGGCATAGAGAAAGGAAAATGTAGACAAACAAAAACTCAGGTCTTTGAAAATAACCACAAAATTCCACACATTCATTTTTGCCGAGTTTTGCTCCCCTCAGTCTACCCAAAAGGTACAATGGTGGCAAAAGCAACCCATCTGAGCCGAGTGACACAAGGGTAAGAAATATATCGTCAAAAGGCAGGACGTGTTACCTACTTTGGTGCTGAGCAAAATGAAAATGCAGGGACCTCGTTCAAAAATTATGAAGAATTTCAAGGTGGTAACAGCAAACCCCTAACTAAAGCAAGTACAGGTTGCTGTCCACAAGTCAACCCTGCCAACAGGTTAGAAATAGGGAGGCAGCGTCTGCTTAACCTATAGCTGGGTCTGCTGTCTTCTAGCTAGTTTAGCTTCTCTTGGCAGAATGCACATTTACACAGACTCTACAGCTTAGGAATGACCTTGTGTCGCTTTCTCACTTATGGAAACCAACACCCAGAGAAACTAAATGACTTGTCTAAGGTCATGAGTTGAACGACAGAGCCAGCACTACATCCCAGGTAGCCCGACTCCCACACCGACATTTTTTCCCCTACACCATCCTACTGGTCTCCAGTTTAAATGTAAGTAATTAGGAAGTACTAGCTACAAAAAAGGGGGCTCAGAGGGGAGGACGTTACCTCATCAGAACTTCCTTTTCAACTGTTCTGTGCAAATAATAATGTGTGGTCTAAAAATCCGTTTCAAATTCCTTTTCTGAGTCAACTCTTCCACATCCTAGGGAAAAGACATCATATGACAGCTTCAGACACTGAAGCAAATTACCTTTGCCGCGAGCTTGCTTGAGCCCTTGGAGTTAACGATCACAAACCAAGGTGGTTATTAGCGGAGGGTTATGAGGCAATGCGTTAGTAAACTAGTCAGTCTCCTGCACAAATATTTAAAATAATTCCGAGATAATCTGAACTTTAACACTGAGCTAGCCAAATGCATTTGTAATCTGAGCCCAAGGTTCTAATAAGTTACTGCCTTTTGGATGTCCTTCAACGTGAGGGACATTTTTAGAAAGATTAGCACTTGAGTGGAAACAAAGACTGACATTTTCAACATAAACATGAGATCGGGATCTTTTTTTTTTTTTTTTAACAATACAGAACGCACGTGTCTTCCTCACTCAGGTGTATGTGTAAATTTAGTACATCAAAACATCTGGTGCAAGGACACTGTTGTTAAAAGATGCTGTACAAATCAAATATAAAGGAGCCTTAAAAGCTTATGAAATACATTCAACCAGGTGATGAAAGAGTTCAAGGTAGGCTGGCAAACAGCATGATGAATCTTGGAACACTGAACAACAACAACAACAACAACAACAAACTACTGTTCAGAGAGGCAAAAGACACGTGTCAAACCCCCTCGACAAGGCATGGGAATTAGGACCAGATAGATCTCCAGTTCAAATCCCAGCTTCACGTATATTTTGCTTCTGTAAGCTGTGGCTAATTCATCGCAAAATGGAGTTGATATGAAAGTCAAACTGCTAGATCAGATGTTTTCTAGATGCCTCAGTGATCTCTGAAATCTACAATGCACACACACCTTTAATTATACCTTATTAAGTTGCCCCTTAGAATTTTTCCTGGGGTGGGGGTGGTTAAAATTAATTTTGCATATCCAACGCTTTCCATAACTTTACAGTCTGTAGGTAGCAACAGGGAAAAACAAAATATTCTCTGGCTTGGATAAATTTTGGCATAATTATAGGTCTGGTGTGTGGAAAATGAGGGCCGGATGAAAATGGTGCAGAGACATGAGTAACCCAAAGAGTCTGAGGCTACAGCACTTACATCTCATTAACCACCAATTACCGTATTTATAATTTAACACAAAAGGAAAAACACAAATGGGGTTTTGAAAAAATCTCTTTTATCTAGACTTTAGTATATACTTGGCTGCTACAGGCAGAATTAATGCAATAGGTTAAGAAAGGGAGTAGTTAGATTGAGAAATAAAAACACTTTTCGATAACATGCAAGGCTATAAAAATGGCTTGGCTGAACCTATTAACCAAAGATAAATAATATCTTGCAGGAGGAAAAGAAAGCCTCTTCTGGATCATAAGGTTTGGCATGCTTTTAAAGACCTTGCTTTCACTAAAAATGTAACACATCCAATTTAAAGACACATTTTTCAAATTTGTGATTTCATAACATTTTCGCATCTGAAATCTTGTCTCTGGTCTGGCAATACCATGTTTGAGACTTTCATCAAAACATGGGGAGAGGGGCACCTGGGTGGCTCAGTGGGTTAAGCCTCTGCCTTCGACTCAGGTCATGATCTCAGGGTCCTGGGATCGAGCCCCGCATCGGGCTCTCAGCTCAGCAGGGAGCCTGCTTCCCTCTCTCTCTCTCTGCCTGCCTCTCTGCCTACTTGTGATCTCTCTCTCTGTCAAATAAATAAATAAAATCTTTACTCTTATTTATTTGTGTGATTTCATTATTAATCTTCCTATTACTGCTATCTGTATTCTTACTATTGCTATTCTTATTACCACTCCCACTACTAATGCTGTTAACAACTACTGCATTCACATCTGCATTTCTAAATGACCATATGATGGGAATTCTAGTGAATAACTTTTTTACCCCTTTAGTAGGTAAGTGTTTATTTTCATAAGTAACTACAAAACAGTTTTCCAAAGTGAACGTACTTTTTGCCCTCCCATCAGCAATATATGAAAATTCAAATTCCTCAATGTTCTCATTGAAACTTGGTGTTATCCTTTTTCTTTATTTTACCCATTCCAGAAAATACTAAGTGGTTTCTTTTTATTTTTCTTTCTTATTTACTTTATTTTTTAAATTTAAATTCAATTAATTAATATATAGTGCATTATTAGTTTCAGAGGTAGAGGTCAGTGAGTCATCAGTCTTATATAAAACCCAGTGCTCATTACATCACCTGCCTTCCTTAATGTCCATCACTCAGTTACCCCATCCCCCCACCCCTCTCCCTTCCAGCAATCCTCAGTTTGTTTTCTGTGATTAAGAGTCCCTTATGGTTTGTCTCCCTCTCTGATAACATTTTATTGTTCAGCCCCTGAGTCTCTGGCTGGCTCTCTCTGGTGAGGGTACTTCATGCCTCTACCTCAGTGCAGTCTATGGGCCGGCCAGAAGCTTTGTCACCTGGAAGCTTATTACAAATGAACCTACAGAACCCGAAGCTCTGGGGTTGGGAGGGCTAGGAATATGTGCCTTGACAAGCTCACCCAAAGGTCTGATGCTCAAATTTGCAGAGGAAGTTGACCCAAATGCTAGGGAATAGAGAAAGGAGGGATGGGAGAGAACTGAGGAGGAACACCTGGAGCAACCACCTGCAGACTTGACCTTGTCTGCTTCAGGGCAGGCTGCCAACGCCAAGGAGAAGAAAGCAAAGTCTGGGACAGGTTTGCAGGAAAGAGAGCTCCTTCCTGCCCCAGGATGTGGTTGCAGAGGCTCCTGCCTTCAGCTTCCATCTTCCAGGAGGAGAAGGCACCACCAGAACTTCCCCAGGCATTGCTTATCTCCTTTGCCTGCCAAATATTAAAAAGGACAAGACTCCTTATTTTTTGTCAATGCAGGCAAGTCAGATGGAATCAGCTGCGGTTTCTGAATTAGTATTTCTTCAAGTGTGAGGTTTATGCATTTCAGGGACTCAATGATCCCCAGCCCTACCAAATCAAAGTCTCTAGGGGTTTCAGGAGGCTTTAAAAATCACTCCAAAGCTGTGTCAAATTTGGGTAATGTTATTTTATTTTATTTTTTTTGGCCTCACTTAACACTTAGTTTGGGATGACGTTTCAAAATATATGCACTCATCCATCCGTCTGTCTTCCCTCCCCTCTATCTTTCCTTTTGTAGTAACACGCTCTCAATAACACAAGAAAATTTGAAATACACTCACACACAGAAAAAATTACCTGTACTTCCATCATCCACTTTGATAAATTAGTTAGATAAATAACATGTATCAATTAAATAAAATTAGGATATAAAATGGTCACACAATATCCATGAATAGATACCACAATATATTCTTGTCATCTATCTAGAAGCTTTTGTCTAGATTTTATACTTTATAAATAATCATAAGCAAATTTATAAAAAAATAACTTTGTATTCATTCCTGGCCAAAAGACCTTCATGGTCAATTCCCAGAATTGGAATTTCTGGTTCAAAAATTGTCTTCCCTTAGAGTGCTTGACACACATTGCCAAAATGCCCCTAGAGAGAGAGTACCAGTTAAGAACCATATTAGGTTGTAAATTGATAGAGCCATTTTAAGGACAATTTCATAATCTAGATATGGAAAACTGAGTTTATGTATACTTTTAGGTTTGGGAAGACCACATCATGGTATAAAACCTAGTGTGACTTTTTTTTTTTTTTAAGATTTATTTATTTATTATTTGAAAGAGAGAAAGACAAAGTGTGTGTGCATGAGCAGGGGGAGTGGCAGAGGGCTAGAGAGGAGAAGCAGACTCCCTGCTGAGGAGCCCAGGGTGGGGCTTGATCCTATGACCCTGATATCATGACCTGAACCAAAATCAAGAGTTGGATGCTTAATCAACTGAGCCACCCAGGTGCCCATAGAGTGATTCTTGCTTAAGGAAATACAATAGTGAAAAGTTGGAAATAACCTAAATATCCACCAATATAGGAACAAAGGGATAAATACAACATAGTAGTTAGAATTTATGAACTAGAGGGGCACCTGGGTGGCTCAAAATAATCTAAAAAGTAATATATGAACTAGATCTATATGTATAAACCTAGATCTATCTCTAAAACATAACGGCATAATGTTACATGTAAAAATTCTTGGTCAAAGTACACGTACAGGATGTAATTATTTATGTAAAATTTTAAAATTATTTGTTTTTACCACCATGTTGACATTTGCACTGATGGGTAAACCTGTGGGACTTAGCATGGATTGAGGCAGCAGCACCAGTGGCATGAATAGTCCCTGTGTCTTTCATGGCATGTGCACTCTAGTCTGACCAAAACCAAAAAAAGCCAGTTTCATTCAAGAGTGTCTTTAATGAAGTAATAAAAATGATTTTAATTAGGGCACGTGGGTTGCTCTGTAGGTTAAGCCCTCTGCCTTCACCGCAGGTCATGATCTCAGGGTCCTGGGATCGATTCCCACATCGGGCTCTCTGCTCGGCAGGGAGCCTACTTCTCCCCTCTCTCTGCCTGCCTCTCTGTCTACTTGTGATCTCTCTCTCTGTCAAATAAATAAATAAGATCGTTTAAAAAATGATTTTAATTAAATCTCAATACTAGACCACTTTAAAAAATATTCTGAGTGACAAAATAGTATGAATATAGCACTTCTGTTGCAATGAAAGTATGATGATTGAATTGTGAGCTGAACTACCTGCTTTCTTCACAGAACATCATTTTTTCTGATCCATGAACATGGAATGCTTTTCCCATCTTTTTGTGTCTTCTTCAATATCTTTCATGAGTGTTCTGTGGTTCTTAGAATATAGATCCCTTTCGAAGAAAGGGGAACCCTCCTACACTGTTGGTGGGAATGCAAGTCGGTTGCAGCCACTCTGGAAAACAGCACGGAGGTTCCTCAAAAAGTTGAAAATTGAGCTACCCTATGACCTAGCAATTGCACTACTGGGTATTTACCCTAAAGACACAAATGTAGTGATCCAAAGGGGCACGTGCACCCAAATGTTTATAGCAGCAATGTCCACAATAACCAAATTATGGAAAGAACCTAGATGTCCATCAACAGATGAATGGATAAAGAAGATGTGGTATATATATACAATGGAATTCTATGCAGCCATCAAAAGAAATGAAATCTTGCCATTTGCAACGATGTGGATGGAACTAGAGGGTATTATGCTTAGTGAAATAAGTCAATCAGAAAAAGACAATTATCATATGATCTCCCTCATATGAGGAAGTTGAGAGGCAATGTGGGAGGTTTAGGGGGTAGGAAAAGAATAAATGAAACAAGATGGAATCGGGAGGGAGACAAACCATAAGAAACTCTTAATCTCACAGAACAAACTGAGGGTTGCCGGGAGGAGGGGGATAGGGAGAGGGTGGTGGCGTTGTGGACATTGGGGAAGGTATGTGCTATGGTGAGTGCTGTGAAGTATGTAAACCTGGTGATTCACAGACCTGTACCCCTGGGGCTAATAATGCATTATATGTTAATAAAAAAATTAAAAATTTAAAAAAAGAATATAGATCCTTTACCTCTTTGGTTAGGTTTATTCCAAGTTATCTTATGGGTTTTGGTGCTATTATAAATGGAATTGATTATCTAATTTCTCTTTCATTGTTAGTGTATAAGAAAGCAACTGATTTCTGTGGTTTGATTTTGTATCCTGCCACATTACTGAATTGCTGTATGAGTTCTAGTGATATGGGAGAAATATTTGCAAATGACACTACAGACAAAGGGCTGATATCCAAGATCTATAAAGAACTTCTCAAACTCAACACCCCCAAAAAACAGATAATCAAGTAAAAAAATGGACAGAAGACATGAGCAGACACTGCTCCAAAGAAGACATACAAATAGCTAACAGACACATGAAAAATATTCATCATCATTAGCCATCAGGGAGATTCAAATCAAAACCATATTGAGATACCACCTTACACCAGTTAGAACGGCCAAAATTAATGACAGTACACAAGTGTTGGAGAGGAAGTGAAGAAAGGGTAACCCTCTTATACTGTTGGTGGGAATGCAAGTTGCTGCAGCCACTTTGGAAAACAGTGTGGAGGTTCCTCAAAAAATTAAAAAGAGAGCTACCCTATGACTTAGCAATTGCACTACTGGGTATTTACCCCAAAGACACAGATGTACTGAAAAGAAGGGCCATATGCATCCCAATGTTCATAGCAGCAATGTCCACAATAGCCAAACTGTGGAAAGAGTTGAGATGCTCTTCAACAGATGAATGGATAAAGAAGATATGGTCCATATACACAATGAAATATTACTCAGCCATCAGAAAGGATGAATACTCAACTTTTGCATCAACATAGTTGGGACTGGAGGAGATTATGCTAAGTGAAATAAGTCAAGCAGGAAAAGTCAATTATCATAGGTTTCACTTATTTGTGGAACATAAGGAATAGCACAGAGGACATCAGAAGAAGGAAGGGGAAAATGAAGGGGAAGAAATTGGAGCAGGAGATGAACCATGACAGACTATGAACTTCGGGAAACAAAAGGAGGGTTTTAGAAGGGAGGGGGGTGAGGGGATGGGTTAGCACAATGATGGGTATTAAGGAGGGCACTGATGTTATGGAGCACTGGATGTTATATGCAAACAATGAATCATGGAACACTACATCAAAAACAAATGATGTACTGTATGGTGACTGACATAACACAATTAAAAATTTTTAAATTGAATAAAAATTTTAAAAAAGAAAAAATATTTTTCTTAAAAGAATGAGTAAGAGACAAATTATGTTAGACTTGGGTGTTTGACCAACTTTTTCTCAAAAGTGAATGAAGGAACAACTGACAGCAATTTTTGTCAATGATAAAATTTCAAGCTTTCAAATGAAAATTAGAAGTTTGGAAAACATATATCCACTATGGAGGACTTGACGGTTTCCTAATATCTGAAGACTTTTCTGAGATCAGTGGAAATGTAGTAAATAGAACCTTGAATATTGTATGACAAAATGTATCTATATCTGGAAGATCTGTATTACTCATTGAACCAATTTTTTCTAAATGATCAGCACATGATGTTACAATACTGTGCCTGAGTAAAATATCCATTTAAAGTATAAGATAAATTAATAGATTTTAATGTAATGAAATACAAAAGTTCAGTGGTATGATTTTAGTTTCCACATTACAACTACCTGTTTAGAAACTACCAGTTGATGGGGCGCCTTGGTGGCTCAGTTGACTAAGCGTCTGCCTTTGGCTCAGGTCAGGGTCCTAGGATGAAGCCCCATGTTGGGCTCCCTGCTCAGCAGGGACCTGCTTCTCCCTCTCCCTCTCCCACTCCCTCTGCTTGTGCTCTCTCACCCTCTCTCTAATAAATAAAATCTTAAAAAAAACCACCATTTGCTGAATTTTGGTGTACTATCAAAGCAGAATTTTTGGTTATCATAAAAGGCTATTAATATACTTTTCCCTTTTCCAACTACACAACTGTTTGAAGTCTGATTTTCTTCATATACTTCACCAAAAAGCATGGCACAATAGCGTGAATTCAGAAGCAGGTATGAGAATCCAGTTGTCTTCTTTCAGGCAAGACATTAAAGAGACTTGCAAAAATGTAAAACAATGTCACTCTTCTTAATAATTTCTTTTTCTTTAGAAAATGTAATTGTCAAAAATATTATTTATGTTAACAAATAAAGAGTTTATATGGCTATTTAAATGAATTACAAATATTTTAGATGTTTCTGATTTAAATTTCCAATGTGGTAAACATAAACATTAACGGACAAATGTTCTTTGGGGTTCTCAATAATTTTTAAGAATGAACTCAAACAATTTGAAAACTGTCAGTGAAGGGAGATACTTTTATTTCTTTATGCATAGTCTATAACTGCTTTTATGCTGTAAAGGCAGAGTTGAGTAATTGTAACAGAACTGTGGTGCCTGCAAAGCCAAAAGTATTTACTATTTGTCCTTTACAGAAAAGGTTTGCTGGCCTTTGGTCTTATGGATTCTATAGGAATACTAACTTCTTCCTTCATATTTGTAAGACTACTTTATACATTTAAAAAAATTTGTCTTGTAGCTATTTTCCCACATTTATAGTCTTTTAATTTTGTTTGTGATTTTTTTCTTCATTGCATAGAGTATCACATTTTATGTTGAAACTTGATCAAATCTTTTCTTTTAACATAATTGTTCTTAACCTTTTGGGAACATTGATTTTTAAATAAGTTATTGGCTACTTTTGCTTTTCAATTTATTTTGCATGAATTTTTAAATTATTTTGTCATATTACTGAAAGAATCCCTTGGTGATTCTGATTTCATATGCAGCCAATTGTTGGATTACATTGGGGAGAATTTAATGCCTAAAATAATGATTCTTTTTGTTGAGGAATATAGAATATTTCCCTGTTAAATCTCATCTTCTTCCAAATTATTTTATATTTTTTTCAAGGTTGTCTTACACATTTTTTGGTAGTCTTATCCATTTATTTTTATATTTATTCCTAGTTATTTTTACTTTAAAGTTGCTATTATGATAAGTGGTTTTTTCTGTTTATTTTTTAATTGACTATGGCTAATAAGTACTTTATTTTTGTGTATTTTTGTGAGGAGTATGGTGAAAAACTTTGTGATACTAAAATCTTGACCATTTCAATAGCTCTTTTTTTTTTCAGTTGGTTCTCTTAAATTTTCAATATAGACAGATGGTGATTTTTTTTACTTCCCCTTTCTAATCATCTTATTTAATTTTTTCCTTGTCAATAAATTTATAATCCTCTTATTTCTCAGTTTAAGGAAAATACACATGAAATTTTATGAGTGAAAAATTTAATCTTTTTTCAAATAAATAATATTTATCATTTTAAGTAAATAGGCTTCTGTTTCTTTAAGAATTTTCATCAATAATGTACATTAAATCAAGTTCTTTTTGAACATAGAATGATCAAATTTTTCTCATTTAACCTTTTAATAAGATGAATTATAACAATAGACTACCCTAATAGTAAAATTTCTTATGTCCTTAAGAACCAACTGTTTGATTATGGTTTGTTATTGTTTTTATGTCTTGCTAGATTGAATTTGCTCATATATTACTTGGGGTTTTTCAACCTATAAGGTTGATTTAGAAGGTTTTGGTGTCATCTTTGCTGGGACTGCTCTGTACTATAAAAGGAATTGGAATACTCATCTTCATTCTACTCCTACAATAGTTTACAGCTGTTAAGATTATAAATTTATACAAATTATAAGTCAAAAAAGGGGTACATAGAATGAAGATCATGAAAATGAGATATGGTACAAATTCCTCACTAGATAACCTAGACAATTATCATAATCAGGCAGTTAAAAACAGCAATAACAATAATAGTCAGATTTAGATCTTAATTTCTTATTAAATGAAGGCAATTGTGAGGTGCTTTCACCCTTCCAAATAACTACTTGTAGCAAAGGAACAAGGTTCTCCTGTAAGCATTGAATTAACACTTCTTCTAGGTCTATGAGTATAGTCATGGATGGAGACCAACTACAGAGTTTAATCCATGATATGAACACATCCGAAGGAAGAAAAGGTCAACCCTCGGAGTATGGTCACTTTAGATGAACTGAGCTCAGAGAAAACAAACTTTGGCAGTGGGAGCTGTGTGCTGTCAGCAGGGAGGAGACAGAAAATCCAGGAGTTTTAAACATCCAGTTACAAAAAAATGTGTTCGATAGGTGGTATAAATATTTCCTCAGGCCTCACCAGGCCCTGGAGAAATGTCCTTCAAGATTATGGCCCTTTGCTGATTCCATGCACACCATCAACTCTTGGCTTACGATTTCAGCAATCTCTGCCGATTGTAGAAAAGTTAGAGGAAATGCCTAGAGTCCCAGTTCAAGAACTTTTTCCTGCTAGGAAACATCACCTTTCTGTTTTCATGCAAGATTCATTTCCATGGGTATCTCCATGGGACAGGTATGTAATACTAGACCCATTAGCTGAAACTGCACTTCTTTCTTTCTGATTTAAAATGCTATTAAATTAGTGTGGCATTTTTGGATGGATAGTTTCAAGTACATTCTAATTTATAAAAGAATAAAATAATTTGCTAACTTCAGTACTTTGAGCATTAGAAACAAAAAACATACAACATACTTCACTTCTCATAATAACATATCCATGTGGATCTGGACCCTCTAACTGGATAGCTGAGAACTGCTGGGCTGGTTAATTCCAGTGGCATTTCCATTCTGTGAGTCTATCAGCCATTCCATCTAGCTATGACTTTCTAACATGATATAGGAGGATTTCTTGAAGGAGTTACCATTGATGCCCATTCATTTTCCCTGAGGAGGTTTATCGTTTGCCCTTTAGCCAAAGGTATCAAAGGATCCTGAAAGAATTCTAATTCCCTTCTTGGTGAAATTTGCTACTGATGAACAACTATTCTATCCTTGGCTCTCATAAAGGAATGCATGGATAATAATATACCAAAATATTGACCCATATGCAAGTTATTTGTATCAGGAAAGCCCATCTTTAAAGCTGTGAATTTTCTAAATGATTAAAAATATGCCATCTTTAAAAAAATACAGACAGAATGAAATCCTAAGAGGATAAAAATGAACACAATGAGTAGTGTTCTGGTCAAACAGGACTATATAAATTTGTTGAAACTATTTTTTTTTTTTTTTTGCTGAATGAGAGATATATTTTGATCTATAGGACAGAAACATCAAATATCAGCAATTTTTTCTAGCCCATCTCAGCCATTAAAGTTCATCAGCCTATTTTCTCTTATAGAGTAGAAATGTATCTATTAATTTACCGATGACAAGAAAGTCAGACTGAAACAAACTGGTCTTATTTTTTTCTCAATTATTGAAACATGCTTCTGGGAAGGAAATGACATTTGTTTTATGATTTTCTGTCATTTGGCTTCTCTTCCTGCATCAGGCTGAACGAAACAATATTGTACCACTCTGCTGTTGTGATCACACCAAATTTCGACGTATGTTTAGTATTTGGCTCTAAGTGTCACTGTGTCACCGAGTTCACACTTGGCTCCAGACTTGAGTGTGTGTGTGAGCACGTGTGTGAGCATGTGTGTGAGCTTGTGTGCAATTGCATTTGGACATTTGTTTCCTGATAACAGAAACCCAAGCATATGTTTGAGACCAAGCATCCCTTTCCTTTTGACACATTTTCTGTGATTAGGTTCATTAAGAAATTCAGTAACAGCATTAAAAATTAGAAGGGGTGTGTATCTGTAAACATCAACTGTGGTTATGGCAAAGACCTTTATGTCAACCGAAATGTGTCTTTGGGGGCCATAATCCAACCTATAGGACACATTTTCATTTACTTTATAGTGCAGTTCATATCATTACAGAAGAAAAAAACTCTTCCCATAAAGAAAATAAAGATGGTGAAATAACATGGCTTATTTGAACACCAAACTATCCTCTATAAAAATGTCAGCCTAACTGGATTACTTCCATCAATGCTGCAAAAATAGAATCAGCAAATGAGACTTTGATGCTGGTGGTTGAAAAAAAATTTTTTTTGGTGTTTCATTCTTGTGGTTTATGAGGTTACTAAAACTCTCGATGTAATTATGGCTTGACACTTTCTATCATTATTTTATTTATAGTCTTCTAAAGGAAGTGGTGTAAATTGCATTCTTTAAAATATCGTTGAACATGTTTTAAGTGCCTGAAATGTCATAAGGAGTGAAATACAATTACTCAAAACAGGAACAAGTTTCTAGCTACAAATTTAAGACCCATGAATACCAGAGGGATGAAGCCCCAGTTCTAAGTAAAATTAACACAGACAGAATACATTCTGTAAGAATTCAGGTTGGGTGACATGAAAGATATTTGGGAATCATTTTTGGTTATTTGTTTTAAATAAAATGTGATAACACAAATAAAATCATATTATTCTTAGAAATAAAAAATAATACAAATTTTTGTGATAATGACTTTCAGGAGACAGTACAATATAGCAGTTAGGATTATAGACTTTGGATTCATACAGACCAAATTCAGGATCTGGCTCTGTCATTGTTAATGTTAGCTGTATAATCCTGGGCCACTGACTAACATTTACTACTCAGTTCCCTTAGCTGTATAATGGGAATCATATAAATATCTGGGTGTATGTCATAAGGCCATTATAAAAAATTAAATTAAATAATCCATGAAAGCACTTTTCATAGTACCTGACACATAGAAGAGCTAGATAAATTTTAGAATTTTTAGAAAAGGAATATCATGCATATTGAAATGAGATTCTGAATACAGCACTGATGGTAACAGAGAGGCAGGTGGGAGAATGTGGTCCTCATGCAGCTGCATCTGTAGGGATCAATTTTTAAAAAAACACACATGTTCTTGATTTTATTGATTAAAAGGCAATTCATGGAAACATCTGTAGACATTCTTGCATTCAAGGCTCAATTTGTTTGGCTTGTCCACTGCTATTCATTTAGGACTCAATATGTTTAGCAGAACTTTGATGAGGTGAAGTAAATATCAGGTTCTAGAAGCTATTTTCTCTATGGGCTACTAAAGTTGATTGCATTTGATGAATGCATTGTGAACAGAAGAGCTCGAAATTGGACATCCATTCATCATCAGAATATAATACTGACATTGTTGAAAATTCCTATGGATCTCTTGGTAAGTCAGAAGAAAAATTTAGGCACCAGTGAGAAAGGAATACCATCATACAAATGATATTAAGCTCCAGAAGCTCCCTACTGGGAGAGTGTGGCTTGACAGTGGATGATATGATCTGAATTCAAAGACCAGAGGAAAATGGAAAGAAATGTATCTTAATACTGGAACTGAGTACATAAACCAAACTGGCCAACATTCACCTGCATCCATTATTATCTAGGCAGTTTAACAGGAACAATGCAAATATTCTCATAGCAGAATTAAGTCCAATCTTTGCAAGAAAAGGCACAAATTGAGGATCATGCTTCCATGGATGTTACATTTTATACAACACATAAATTAGTATTAGGGAAATTGCTGCCAGAGATCCCTGTTAATACTCCTCTGTCCATAGTATTAAATGCAAGTAAAATTCAATTTCCATTTTAATGCTTATAAAAGTCTTCTCATTCCAAGGAAAAATTGCCTTATTTAGCTATTATATTGACATAGTAGCAGACATATTTATGATTATAATGACCCATTCCTCTAAGTGAATGATTACAAAATAATTTCATGAGTGGATAAAATGTACTTAACATTAAATATATAGTCAAAATTGCAAATTTGAAAACAAAAATAAAAGTTGCTTAAAAACCTTTTAAAACTACAGCTGCCCTGTTCATTGTTCCAAAAAAAAAAAAATTACAATAAACAAGTCTTTGCCTCAGTGATCTACATGGGTTCTAAAGGCAGCTCTGATTTACAGAGCACTCTTCATTTTGTGTTTCTGCAGTGAATTGGTGTAGGAATATAACACGGATGGGCCATCATCATCAATGAGATGTGACCTTTGCTTGTCCAGGCTAAATGGTCCTGGGAGTGCTGAGTCGGCAACATTCTCTGTTCTCATATTCCTTTTGGCCATTGGCTGAGAGTGGTGGCAGGGGTTAGCAGTTCAGTCTGCTGCTGTGAAGCTGGGTTTTTCCTCTGTGAAGCTAATTGAAACTGCAACATTGGCCTCATTATCATCTTGTAAAACCACTCTGAACTAACTAGCTCAGACAGCCATGGTTATATGCTAAAATCAAAGGCAAGATGAAACAAAGAATTATGGGCTTAGAGTTGGAGCCATTTTCTAAGTATCAGAAAATACAAGATTAAAACTCAGGGCATAATTTCATTTACATATATCAATATGGTTATCAAATTGATAGCTTTTCAAATTCACCCTCAACATAAGCTAAGTAGGGAGAGGTGAACCAAAAGAGATCTCTGAGATGTTTTAATTTGAACAGGGATAATTTCATTCTTTTTCCTGTGGTCATGTTTAAGTCACATGGCCATGCAGAATGCCCTAGGGTTGATTTTTTCCAGAGCAATGACAGTGAATCATTGTGCAAATAATTGGTTTGCCTTAGGTTCAACCTAATTGTATTTCTAAGATTTTAAATAATAATAATAAATAAATAAAAGTTAAATAAATTTACTATGCTATCTGACTACTTTGATCTAAATCAATAATTCTCAGTGGGGGAGATTCTGTCCCCAAAGGGACATTTCGCAACATCTGGAGACATTTTTGATTATCACATCTAGGGTGGGGAGAGAATGGGGTTATTGGTAACTAGCAGGGAATGCTGCTGACCATCCTACAGTGAATAGGACACAACGCAACATTATTTAACCCCAAATGTCAACTGTGCCACAGTTGAAAAACCCTGAACTAAATAACTAAATCAGATTGCAGGGATCTGGGATCTGGTCGACTGAGTAGTAGCTGGTCATTATTGTGGCTGAGGTGGAAAAAAAAAAGCGACTCTGTATGCTAAAAGAGTATTTATCAAATAGTTTAACAGTTTCAAGGACATTTATAAACACAATATATCATCCGGCAATGAGTTTGGGGATAGAATAAAAACAGGAGAGGGGAATATGTGGATATTATATATAGAGAGAATACTCCATCATAATGAGTCAAAAAAAGACATGCTAATAGCAATAAAAGGTGATATAAATTATTGGCAGGATAATCTATATGCTAACCAGGTTGCTCTTATAACATGCAATCACAACATTGTATTTAAGCAAAAGGTTTCTCTGATTAGAGATAAATTATAACTTTATGCCCTAATTTACCTGTATATTAAAATGTATCTTAAAAATTTCCATATAAATCTCTCATATTGTCCAAAAATAGATTAATGGAATAGAATAAATGTCCTCCAAACAGGCCCCAGTTTATATGCGAACTTTAAAAAAATGATAAAGGAACAATCACAAATCAACACTAAAGAGATGGGATTATTCAATAAGAGTGCTTTTGAGGTAATCATTTAATTCTTTAGGAGTTTGGAAAAACACAGTTATGATCTCAACCTCTCTCCACATAGCAAAATAAAAATATGGATGGATTAAAGAGTTACCAAAAACCAAAAAATATAAGGAAATTAGATATAGTTATAATAGATATCTGCTCTCTGAATGTGGGAAGATTTTCTTAAATCCTCCTACCTTGGCAGTAGAAACCTCAATACAATGTCCCTATGTCAAAGAATTTTCTGTATGTCAAAATCCCCAGTTCTCAAAACTTAGCAAAATACAAAAGCAAACCACGGACTCAGAAAAACATTCAAACACAAATTTTAAAGTGTCAGTATTCTCAACTATATAGAGTTCATAGAAAATCATTTTTTTTTTTAAAAAGCACTACCCAATTAGGCAGAGGACACATAAGAAGAAAATATATTTTGATTAAAACATACAGGAAATCATCACATTTCATTACAAATATAAATTAAAACACCAATTTTCTACTTGTGAATTTGCCCCCAAATGTTTTACTTTAAATAGGAAGGAGCAGTTAAACAGGCTTTCTTATTTACAAGTAGATAAATAAGCTATTTATTTATCTTATATATATATAGATAGGTATCTATATATATATAGATATATATATTACTAAGCTTCTAGAAAATATGCAAAGAAGTTCATATTTATAGCTTTTGGCACACTGAACTCACTTGGAGGGGAATCTCAAAATATAAGAAATATAAGAAAACAACAACCTTATACACTACGATGTTTACTGCAGTCTTATTTTAAATAAGAAATTCTGGATTTTTTCTTTAATGCTCAGTAGTTGAAATGTGTTCTATAATTAATTGTGATGGATCCATTCACATGGCAAAAGCTTTGTGACCATTTGAAATATTTACAAAAGAATTTTAATAATATGGGAACATGCTTGTGTTATAATATGAAATCAAAAAGTTGCTTATGGTAGGTGTAGGTGGCCCCCCAAACATATGTCTATGTCCCATTCTGCAGAATCTGTGAATATTATCTTATATGACAAATGAGTGAATATTACTTTTTATGGCAAAAACTATGCTTAAGTGAAGAATCTTGAGAGGAGGAGCTTCTCCTGGATTATGCAGGTGGGTCCTAAATATAGTCGCATGTTTCCCTGTAAGAAGCAGTAGAGGGAGTTTAGATACAGACACTCAGAAGAGAAGGTGATATGAAGACAGAGACAAAAATTGGAATGATGCAGCCTCCAGCCAAGGAATGCTGGCCATTACCAGAACCTGGAAGAAGCCAAGAATAGAATCTTTGTGAGAACACCTGAAAGGTGCCCTGCTGACACCTTGATTTTGGACTTCTAGCCTCCAGAAAAGAGGATAAATCTCTGTTGTTTTAACCAACCAAGTGTACACTAACTTGTTTTAGCAGCCGCGGGAAACTTATATAGTAGGCTTATGTTTAATCTTCTAAGTAACTACTTAACAATTTTCTGAAGTGGTTGTAACCATTTATAGTCCCACCAGCAGAGGACCAGTGACTCTGTTCTTCCACATGCTCTCCAGCACTTGGTATGGTCAGTTTTGCCATCTTAGTCATTCTGAAAGGAGTGTGGTTGTATTTCACTCCGGTTTCCATTTGCATTTCTCTAATGACTAATAATGTGGAGGCTCTTTTCATGTGCTCATTTGACATCTGTATATCTTCTTTGGTGAAGTGGGTTCAAATCTTTTGCCTGTTTTTATTTCGGGTTGTTTGTTTTTTTATTATTGAGTTTTGAGTTTCTTTTATGTATTTTGAATACACTTACATGCCCCAGCCATTCTACCCCTCGCTATTTACCTAAGAAAAATCAAGGCATACATCCATAGAAAGATTTGTACCCTAATGCCCATAGACATTTTATTTGTAGATGTTCCAAATTGTAAATAATCTAAATATTCATCAACAAGTAAATGGATAAAATCTATTGTAGTATCCATACAAAAGAATGCTACTTGGCCATAAATATTAAAGAAGCCAGACAAAAACATAATACATAATGTATGAGCCCACAGTTCTAGAAAAGGCAAACTAACCTATAGAGTTAGAGAGTAGATCCATGTTGCCTAGGGATGTGGGTACTGGTGAGAATGGATAACAAAGGGACAAGAGAAACCTTTGGGGGTGACGATAAGTTCATCATCTTGACTATGATGAAAATTTCCAGATATATATCTGGAAAGTATACACACACACACACACACACACACACACACACAAATTTATCAAACTGTATACTTTAAATATACTTTAAAAATGTACAGATCATTGTATGTCAATTATACCTCAATAAAGCTTAAAAATGTTGTCAATCTCTCTATGCCTCAGTTTCCTCAACTGTGAAAGGGGGGGATTATAGATTCTACCTCATAGGGTTGTTTTGAGAATTAAATTTGTAAATCACTCTGTTCAGAATCTCACACACAGTAAGCATTTAAAAGGCTAGGAATATTTTTGTAAAAATGGTACATAAACTTTTCATACTGAGATCCCAATATGCTAAAAACATGCTTTAGAAAAAAGAGAAATATTCCAAGATTATAAAAGCTATTTTATTTGAAGAATTGGGGGGAAAAGGTATTAGGGGGTGATTTTGTTTTTCTAAGTTTCCTTTATTTTCTAGATTTTCTACAATGAGTACATGTTTTTTTCCAGTAAACAAAAAGTTTGAGAAATAATAATAACAATCTCCTGGCAACACAAAACTCTGCTGAACATATCAAATGGTTAATGCATTTCTGTTTCCTGCCTACTTTGACACTCTGTCGTCCCTGTAAACTTCTGAATGGTGAGTCCAGCTTGGAGAGAAAAATAGCACCATGTAACTTCTGGGATGATGGAACAAACCTGGCTATGCTCAGCTGCAAGGGTGAGTCCCTGGTTGATCTTAAGTTGGATTCTAGTACCAAATTAAGAAAACCATAGCTGGAAGAGTCCAAAAAAAGAGGTGGGACAAAGAAGAGGAGTAGGAAGACTTCTAGCAGCTACCCTGCCAGGCTGCAGCTTGGGGGTACTTGTCTCATTTGGATACTTCAGAAGAAAGTCACCCTTTAGAGATGGAAAGCACCACCCTAAACTACCACCACTGTAGTTCCTGTCCATCATCTCTTGTTTAGATGACTTGGATTGCATCTTAACTGCTCTTCCTCTTTCCAACCACATTCCTCTCCATCCTATAGTCAGTGTTTGTACACACAGAATGCATGCATTTGTCTCTGGCCTGTTTAAAATCCTTCAGTGACTCTCCATAACCCTTTTAAGATAAGGCTCCCCCTGCCCTCTCCCATTCTCAACACGACCCATGTGGCCCTGGATAATTGACTTCCTCCTTCTCTGGCCTCATCTTATGCCACTCTTTCTCCTTCTTTTCTTCTATGCTCCTGCCCCACTAGGCTTTTCAGGCCCTCTAAGTTCCTTTGGTCCTTCCTGTCTCACTACTATCATATCATCTTTGCTTTTTATCATTAAATCTTCCCTTCCCATTGCTTCTTATTTACAAATTTTCTTTTCCTTAAAGGTTCAGCTAAACAAAGAAGTCAGACATCTCATTGCTATACTCTTCTATAATACTTTTTCCTAAAATTCAGTTAATCAGTCAGTGGGTCTTCCTAGCTAATGAGCAATCTGAGAGCAGAACCATGTCTGTGTTGTTCAAAGCAGTATCCTCTAATTTAAGTTGCAGGCACTTAAACTACTGATGATTAAAAAGGTGCTATTCCAGATTCTATAACAAAGGTATCAAGGTAGAGGAGAAAGAATATCAAATCCCTAGGATGCTCGCTTGCCTGTGTTAGCCTTGGGCAAGTCATTTCCTTCTAAATATTTATAAAACGGGCCTAAATCAACCCCTAGGTCTTCTCTAGACCTTAAATGTAATTGGGTGAGATTGAGGTCATGTCCCAAAGAGTTAGAATGATGTCTTGAGCAAATTAGTTCTCCTTAGTGTTCTGATTTCAACCAGCAAATAATAATTTAATGGTATAGAAAACTAGAGCAGTATCAACAATTTGTCACTCATTGCTTAGAAACTAAAATGTCAAAATGATGGGCTTCTGTTATTGGTTACTCAAAAAGTTTTGTTCCACCTAAATACCCTAACCCTTGGCTTTTACCACTCATTTCAGACAGTAATCAATAGGAAACCCCAAAGAATGGGGTTTTAGTTTTGGTCACTTCTGAATTGACTATGCACATTCACTCAGCAGAGTACACAGGGAAAAAAGAGCATGGAAAGGGATGTTTGGAGCCATCTCTGTCCAAGGACCAAAAAAAAAACATATTACCAGCTATTTTTCTAAATCTCTGTTTCATATTTGCCTTAGACCCCTATGGTGTATTTGGATTTTAAAATACATCTCAAATGGTCGGGAGTAGTAATGCACTTGTATTAGCAAATGAAAACATTGAATTCTAGCTCTACCTTGATAGCAATGGCATTGGTGCTGAGAGGAAATTCAAGGAAGATACTGCATAAATGAAGCAACCATGAAAATGCATCTTTATTAAGAGAAAACCAATGTTTCCAGAAACAAAAGTGGACTGATGCCTGCAAATCCTTTATCTTGATTCAGGAGACAGTAAGTAATGACTCCCAGTGTTTAAGTATGTCAAGTTTACTTTAAGTAAGTCAATCTAACAGGAAGCCTAAAGTTAATGGTGAGAATTTATTTGCTCTTCTTCTTCTTCTTTTTCTTCCTCTTCTTCTTCTTCTTCTATGTCTCTAGGCATGCTAAATGAACAGAATGTATCTATATCTTAGAAGCTTTACAACACAAACAAGGGAAAATAGACTTGAACAATCTTGTGATAACTCAACCAAATAACTCAGAAAAAAATAAAATAAACAAAAGCTTTTTCTTGACCATTTAGACAAAGCTACATTACATGATGTTAAGAAACAAACAAATACACAAAAAATGTTGCTTGAGGGTATGTCAGTGTTCCTAAAGAATTGTTTTGAATACTATCTTCCAGAATACCTACTCATGTCGTAGCCATATAATCTCTGATACTAAATAATTAGTTGGGGGGCAAATATGGAACAGTCAGCTCTTCAACTGTATTCTGGACATGAAGGCATTATAGTAGAAGGAAAATAAGTAAATAAAAACAAAGATTTCCATGAGTATTATATCATCATTGATATTTATAAATGGTATCCATTTTGGTAGAAAGAGTGATTTGCTCCATAGCTGTGTTAGCCAACAAGCATATATAAAATGAAGTGGCATATGTAGAAACCCATCCTTCAAAAGGTTTGAATAAATGTGTTCAAGAGTAAAGTATTTTCTATGGTATTGCTAAAGGAAAATTCTCCATAGGTCTTTCAAGTTTCTGCTTATCTTGTAAGCAGAGACACTGACTGCCTTTGTTCCAGATTAGCTTCTCAAGGATGTTAACATAATGAACAGACTTGGAGGGTAGAGACAATCTCTTGTCGCATCAGAGGCCAAGCATGCTTACAGCCCATTAGAATATACTTGGGTTCCCTAAACTTGGGATTCCTTCTAGTAAGGCAACTCAGGTGTCACCCAGACCTCTACATCACCTTGTGGGAATTGCGACTCAGGGAACAGAACCAAAAAATGTTGATATTCTGGCTACTGCTAGTGTGGTGAATAACAAACTCTCCTTTATCTCTGACCCAAGAGTGTCATGTTTTCTATCCTTATTCATTCACTGTGACAGGCTTTGAGCCTGCAGTAGGGGAAAAAAATCTCAGATCCTCACAGTTCTGGTCAGGCAGAAGTCTCATAAGGAATGAGATTTTGATTCTGAAGGACTGACTCTTAAGATCACTTAGTGCTTTTCAACCAAGTTAACTGTTTCTGCCTAATTTCAGATAAATATTTGTCTCTCAGAGGAAAAGGCCTGGTTCCTAGTATCACAGAAGCTATTTTGCTACTGGTTCCATTCCTGGAGCAAATTTTTAAGGAATCAAATGAAACATGTAAGTGAAAGAGAAAAAAAAGATCAGTTCAAGAAATCCAAACTACAAGGTATAAAGTATATTAATTCTCATACCACAAAATATTATACCATAAAAGTATTTGTTTCAAATTAAGGGACTCCAGAAGTCCAGAAAAATGGGAGTAGAATTATAAAATTCAAATATTTTTCAAGTATCTTGTGCCTTTTCTATGGAGATGCCAAATGGGCAAGACGGATTTTTAATATGCTCCTACCTAACTTAGTAGTAAGACGATACCTAATGACTTCAGTTTCTGAATCAATAATCTGGAATCATGTTCCAACAAGTATAAATATGTATTCATAATGGTCATGGAATGGAATATTTGAAATCAAAATTATTTCAGAAAATTTGTTACATAATGTAATTGTACTGGGTATTCAAGCACACAATTGTAAAATTCCAGGTCGATTATCTTAAGGTGCATAAAAACACATTAATGATACTGCATTATATAAACATATTTTTCATATTTTTTCCCAAGTACTTTCAGATAGATTTTAGGATCTGCAAAGAGTAGATACATCAAAGAAGACAAGGTTACATATTTGGAAGAGAAGAGAAACCCAAACCCTGAGAGGTCAGAGTCCACTATTGGCAGTCACAGAAAGTAGATGAAGTAGCCAAGGAAGCTTTCCCAGAGTAACATATGTAAATGGACTGCTGATGAGATGAAGACTTTAAGGCCTCGGAGCCTCCCACATTTCATTGGGAGCTGCCTTTTGGGAGCTGTACTTAGGTGTAGGAGGAAGTACTAATGAACAGTGAAAAGGGTTAACCGGAGGAGAACAAGAACAAGAATCTGTTAGCTTTACTTGGGGCTGTCCAATGTATAGTGTTCTGTTTATCAAATACTAACCCAGGTGTTTAATGGGTGCTTCTTTAGCCTCACAGGACTCCCCCTTCACAACAGCCTGATGCTTTGCTCTAACTCTACAACCTACTAACCTATCAACCTACAACCTATTAACTTCATCTGACCACAGGGGAACCATCCAGGCACGAAGGGATAAAGTAGAGTTTTTCAAATTCTGATACTGACACCACTTGCGTCAGTCATTGTGTTGTTTAAAATGCAGATTCCTGGGCCCCCACTCCATATCTACTGAATCAATCTTTTTAGGTGAACCCAGGAATCTGCATTCTAATAAGCCTCCCAATGGAATTGGGTAGAGGAATGAATTTTGAGACTCAGTGGGCTAGACAGAGTTTATTTCTATAGAGAAGTTCACATTGCACACTACTTTGCTCTGAATTTAATGTTTTTGAATGCAGGCCCAATTTAACCCACAATTCCTTTTAAATAAGAAATTGTTTAAAAGAAATTTTTAAATAAGAAATTCCATTTGTCTCAGAAAGAAAAAGTAGTTTCATGAACTCAAAGGGCACTTCTAAAATCTGCTTTTACTTATGCATATTTATCCTTCATTGATTCATTTTGTAAGCCAAACACACACACATATCTGATTGGATGCTCCCCAAAATTGAAGTGGCATATTAATAAAGTACATTTTCTATAGCTGTTTAAGAATGAATTCATTAAATATGTATCATTGTGTGTTTATGCAAGTAGGCTTGAAGAACACATTGATTATGTAAAATAACTAAGAAAGGACAGAATGTCAATGTCATGATACATTATCCTGGTCTGGCCTCTGATTTTGGAACATCAGGAAAGGACTTGAGTTTTTTTTTTTTTTTTTAAACGTGAAGTAGGTGCAATGATTCTTTTTTTTTTTTTTTAAAGATTTTATTTATTTATTTGAAAGACAGAGATCACAAGTAGGCAGAAAGGCAGGCAGAGAGAGAGAGAGAGAGAGGAGGAAGCAGGCTCCCTGCTGAGCAGAGAGCCTGATGCGGGGCTCGATCCCAGGATCCTGGGATCATGACCCGAGCCTAAGGCACAGGCTTTAACCCACTGAGCCACCCAGGCGCCCCAGGACTTGAGTTTTTTAACTTGATTTTAAAAGATGGTTGAAGATGAGGAGCTTATGGGAAGATTTCCATTAAGGAAGGTCTCCTATGTTGGGTTCAGTTTACAAAGTGTGTCACCAGGAATTCAGCCATTTCCTCCTCTCAAGCAAAGATTTCTCCCATCCTTTCCATTAGTCTGCCATAATTAAACTAAAATCCTTAAGTGCTGACTGGTAAACTCACCAAGGACTGAATTGCCCATTGTCCACATAAATGGATGAACAGTGGAAATGGAAGTTTGCCTACTTGCTTTTACTCGACCATCTGTTGTTTAGAGTCTACCTAGGTGAAAGCACTTTATGCTTTTCCTGGCATGTCTCCCCTACTTGGAACCTATCTGGAAAACTTATATTCATTCTTCAAAACCAAACTCATATGTCTTCTCATCAGTAAAGTTCCCTAACCCCCTTTCTAGAGACAGAGTGAGTTGGCACTTTGTATTTTTACAGCATCTAGATCAGGTCCACAAGCTTGTGAACAGTCATAGGGCAAGGCCATAGGCTGATTCATAAGGTTAGTCTCAAGTTTAAAGTATTTTTGTTGAATAAATTAATTAATTAAGGTATACTTGGGGATTGTCTAACTTTAGGGGAACAACAACAACAACAACAACAATAACAAAATGGCTCCCTCCTTGAGAAGAATCTTGGGACTTCAAGCTAATTCTGGAGTGATACTATTTGTAGAACCCTTTTGTTTTTCTGATAAGGCTTTCCTTTTGTATGAGCAACGAAGTCAGTGAAATTAACACATGCCCTCACAGGAAAATGATTCCACATTAAAATAACAATATTGATTATCTACAGATCAAAAGAGAAAGTCATTTTTAGCCTTGCTGCTCTCCAATGGATGCCACTGAATGCTTATTACATGCCAGCACCTCATATTTGTTGTCCTTGTTAACTCTTACCACCACCTACCTGTGCCCCGGGTTGTGTTGATTCTATCATTATCCAGTCTCACAAACAAGGAAACAGGAATCTAGAGAAATTAAGTAAGTTACCCAGAATCACAGGACTAGATAAGTGGTAGAGTCAGACTCAAACTGAAGTTGCTTGGCCCAAGTCCATGTTCTTTCAGAAATACTGTCCTGCTCTTATGTGACAGCCTGGTCAAATTGGAATACTTTCTCTAATGGCCTTCTGAGTATTTGTCCAATACCTTCCCCTTTCCCTGTTCTCACTCATGTTGATTTGCTATTGTTTAATTATCTCTTAGAAGTTGGTCATTCTTTTCTTTTTTGAAGATTTTATTTATTCGAGAGAGAGAGCACAAGCAGGGCAGGGAAGCAAAGGAGAGGGACAGAGGGAGAGGAAGAAGCAAAGCAGGCTCCCCACTGAACAGGGAGCCCAAATCAGGGCTTGGTTCCAGGACCCTGGGACCATGACCTAAGCCGAAGGCAGACGCTGAAACAAATGAGCCACTCAGGTGCCCCAGAAGTTGGCCATTCATAAAATAGATTCCACCCTTCAATCTTTGTTGTAGTCTTCTATAATCCTATTCTCCCTCCATTTGCATATTGATGTGTATGCACACACACACACGCACACACACACACACACACACATCAAAGACATGGGAATTTTAAAAAAAGACATATTTCTGTGACCTCATCCAACATTATTGGCTTGAGTAAGCTACAACTCTGAGACTTAAAAAAAAAAAGACTTTTTATTTGTCCTTTAGTTTTATTTAGATCCCCCACAACTATTACTGAAAAATTTGCTTAATCAAGCTGTATATTTATAACCCACTACTGAATTCTAGCACCATTTGCAAAGTGACTTCTTAGTTGAGATTATGATATACTAAATGAAAATATTGCCAGTTTTAAAAATGTAATTTTTCATATCCAATCTTATCAAGCAATGATTCTGCCAACTTCAAAACACACACACACACACAAAACAATCAATGAGGCCCCTGAAATGCAGATTTCTGGGTTTAATCCATCCAAAGACTTTGATGAAGTTAGTCTTGAATGCAGCCCAGAAAATTTTACTTTAAACAAACTAGATAGGTGATTCTGATGCAAGTATTTTGTGATTCATATTCTGAAAGATCAAGAGAAAATCCACATTTTTCACTTATATAAGACAATGCCCTAAATTTTCTAGAATCTTCTTAGCCAAATTCTGGGACTACACTTTTCTCATAGCGAAAACAAAGTTAACATGGACAGAAATGGCTGTTCAGTCTCTTATTTCCATATTTCTACAAAGCCTACACAGAACTAAGGATGGCAAATATCTAATAGATGGGATATGAGTTACATCTATCATCCTCCATACAACCACTGCCCATGACAGACATTATTTATCAATCACGCATTCTGGTTGGCTGAGCCTGGACTCATGACTGTGAAAACACTCCCAACCAATTCTAGAGCAATAGCTAGGACATGACCATCAGGTCCTAGCCCTAAGGGCGTTGAAACAGAAAGAAAGCAAAAGAGTTAAATCATGATTGAGAAATACTAGTGAATTTTGAGCTCCACTCTTCTCCCTCCTCAGCAAGTGCCCTGTACCACCTCTCCCAGCTTGCTGGCATGCTCACCGCTATTGCAGGCAAGCAACCCTGGCTCCTGGCAGACAAAGCCAAGGGCCCACAGACAGTGTGAGGAAGCCAGCCCACTCAAGGAAACTTCAGTGTACTGGGAGAGAAAGTTCTTCCTTTTTTCTCTTTCCTTTCCTTCCTCTCACTTAATGTCCTCTCTCTACATGGGAAGTCAATAGGGCTTCCTACTTAAGCTTCTAGTTGCATTGAACCTTTTTTACCAAAACTGATCATCCTTTTTCAATTAGTAGTTGACACTCAGAGAAGTCAAATGACTTACCCAATGTTATTTAAAGTCAAAAGTAGAATTCAGGTCTCTGGACTCTTAGCTTATCGCTATTCATAAATTTAAGAACCTTGATGCAATTGGGTTATTAAAATAGCACTGCGTAGTCTGGTCTTTGTTCAGTAATTCTGATATCACTCTTGATCATATTAACATATCAGAGTTTCTATCTTTGAGAAACTTTCATTAGTCCAGGCTCAACCAGGGGTAAGTTAATACGTTTTGCAGGTGGCAACTCTGTCTTATTGTAAACTACACACCTTTAATCACAGTTTAGTTTATATTCTGCAGAGGTGTAAAATCATCTCACAATAACATACCCATGAAGAGTAGGTTTTGTTTTGTTTTGTTTTTTTTTTTTTTTAAATCTCAACCATGGAGCAGCCAGGAGGGGTTAAAAGAATAAGAACACTGAAGTCATACCCATCTGGGTTTGAATTCCAGCTCCACCTCTACCCAGCTGTGTGACCTTATGAAAATGACTTAACCTCTCTGAGAATCTGTTTCCTTATCTATAAAATAACAAACCTATTTACCTCCTAGAGTTGTTCTGGAGAAGAAATTAATTAATGGGTATAAAAATGACACAGATATATACGCTTGGCATGTAAGAGGTACTCAGCAAGTTTTAGTTGTCCCTCCCCTTTTTTGCTTTATACCTGTTAAAATAAAGTAGTCTGCTCTCTTGAAAAATGAGCAGAATCTGCAATGATTTTAATGGACAATTCAGAAGGAAGCACAGTGAATTATAACAAAAAATGATGATGAGACTCTTAATAAAATTTATGAAAGTAAAATACCTAAAGTTTGTAGAATTGCTTTGTTTTCCATTACTTTTACACTATTATCCCATTTGATGTCTCCTTCCCTACACACCATCCATATATTACCATCAACATTCTGCAGGTTTTTGTAAATAAGCTTGCATGATATTTAGTGATTTTCCTAAAGATTCATGCTTTCTGAATTATCTGAAGACTCCTTATCCAGTGCTCCTTCTACACCCATATATAAAAATATTGTTAGGGTAGCATCTGTGGGTCTGTCTCTCCTATTTCTGAGCATAATTGTTTTACTACTTCAACTGACAATGATTATAACAGTAATTTTTTAAAAAGATTTTATTGATTTGAGAGCAAGAGAGAGTGTGAGAGAGAAACGAGCAGGGTGAGGGGCAGAGGGAGAAGCAGACTCCTTGCTGAACCAGGAGACAGACGCAGGGCTCAATCCTGGGACTCTAATTATGATCTGAGCCGAAGGCCAACACCTAACTGACTGAGCTACCCAGGCACCCCATAACAGTAATTTCATGTGGTTTTTGCAAAAGGAAGAAATGGAACAAGGTAGTAAATAACTCATTTCACATTTAAGTAAATTTGGGGACCTTGGTCAACTTTTGAAGCTTGAAAATCTCTCTGTCATTTATAATTACAAAGACTGCTATCAAAATTTTCATAAAAAGTTGACATTTAGGAACTTGGTGGCATGGATGGATAATTGTCTGAAGACTCATGAGTGAAAAATTGAGATAATTTGAACTTGGGATGGGATATATATTTTATCTGTACAGTGATTCTGGAAGAACTGTCACTTTCCAGTCCTGTTTTGGAGGTGAAACAGTGAGCTGAAAGAACACGTACTAGCCCTACACTGCTTGCCTTCAAACTTTATGCAAGAAACGAACTTCTTTTTACTGCACTGTTATTTTGGGTTTCTGATACTTGCAGCTGAAACTAATCCTGATAGAGCCACTCTCCTCAATTTCCTCCCCAGATGCAAACTTGTATTTTTGACTTTTTTATGACAAAATGGGAGCTAAAAGAGGGATGCACATGAATTCACCATCCTTTTAGCTGCTGCTGAAGAATTTTTTACCTCTTTGGCCTCCACTGAACTTACTTTTGGGACATGACCATATTGGTGGGTTCTACTTTGAAGAGTTAGGGCCTCACCTCTCAAACTCCTCCAGGATCCAATGGAGAAGGAATGGTCTCTGAGATGGCTACCATCATTCCTGTCCTTCCGCATATGCACATGCCCACCTCCACCCTTTGAACAGGTAGGGTCCACTTCCCCTCCCTTTTAAATTCGGGGTAGCTTTGTAATTTGTAATGCAGAAGAAGTGGTGTGTTGGCTCTTGGGACCTCCTAGCCCCAGACTTAAGAGGATTGTAGGCTTTTTCTTCTTCCCTCTTGGAAACCAGCTTCCATGTGAGAAGCCTGACTACCCACAAACCACCACACTGTGAGAGAGCACAAACAAGATATGAGTAGAAGTCACACGAGAAGCACCAGGTCACCTGGTAACTGAGTAAAACCTTCTTGGAGTTTCTAGGCCAGCCCAGTCATGGTGAATCAGGCTGAATGTTCAACCCTCCAACCAATGTCCAAGGAAGCAAAAGAACTGCCCACTCAACTCTCTCTGAAGCCCTGACCCATAGAATTGTGACAAAGAGGTATGGGGAGTTTGTCCTACAACAATTAAGTGGCTGAAACAGCTGGAGAAGGGTGATGTGTGGCAGAAAGGAGAACATTTGTGAGGGAAAGAAAGGACTGGTGAGAGAAAACTACTTTGCTACCACTTTTGCCTGGCTCCTACTGGGATTAGTTTTGGGATTTTTGAAAAGGGAGACCTAACAACCATTATTTCCATAGCAAAATAAATTCTGCATTCCCTGGAAGTAATCTTCAATGCACATTTGGAACACAACTTGTTCAGAAGCTGCAATTTACTCAATGTGTTTCAGCATCCATTCCTGACCTTCATGTGACATAAATATCAATGTTCATTTATGTGTCAGACTATTGCTTTGTATGTAAGGTGGATATGAAATACTAGCAATTCCAAAGAGCTTGGAAGCAATTCCGAGGAGCTCACAGTGTTTATAGAACCATCTGTATATTATATCTAGTATAGGGCACCAGGCATGATTATGGGTAATTTTATGTTAATTAATGCTTGTTATGGCAAGCTGTTTATTGAATCTTATTCCATCCTAAAAGAAAAAATGAATACCCAGGTATATATGACCTACTCAAAGAAAGCCTTTATTTAGTTCATAACAAAAAAGTTCTCAAAGGAAAATTCTCTGTTCCAATCCAGCAGAAGACAAAATATTTAGATAAAGAAATTTTATAAAAGTGCTTTCCAGGGATATTCTAAACATGTCATTGGAGAATCATTTTACTAAAACTGCCTGCTTTGTTATTAAGGATCTTCAAAGTATTTATAATTCAGTTAATTTAAGACACAGGGCTTCAGCTTTTTAAATTATGAAATTAATATAGTATCAAGATGGTGGCTTGAAAGTGGTGGTGGGCAGTGGTTCTCACCCATTGGCGACCACTAGAAGAACTTGGAAGCCTTCCACTCTAACCCCTAGAAGTTTTACTCAACTGTTTCAGGGTAGGCACCAGGCAAGAAGATTTATTTTTAATGTTCTCTAGATGATTTTAATGTTCATCTAAGATTGAAGACACGATTAAAACAGTTTAAGCTCTGGAATAAACCTTGGGTTTGAACTCCAAATACTATTAGTTTTATAATCTTCATCCTGAGAATCTACGTCAGTGGTTCTCAAAGTGGGGTTGCTTAATAAGTGGCATCAGCAATATCTAGGACACTTCTGGGAAATGAAAATTCTCAGGCCCCATCCATACCTACTGAATCAGAAAGTATAGGGGTGGGGACCAGCCTCCAAAAGTTTTTGCCACAGGCTACTGTTTGAGAACCACTGTACAGGAATTAAAAGGGCTGATGACTCTGTGTCCCTTCATTGTCTTCAATATCTAGTTGTTACAAATCGAATTCCTCTTCCACTTGTCAGAGCATCTTGGTGGCTTTTCTGTTTTGTTCTGTTTTTTACAGGATTGTAAAGTGTAGTAGCAAAACTCAAAATATTAAAATGTCTTGTTTTATTCCTGAGTCTGTAATTCATGTTTATTGTGTTAGACTAGAAAGGAAAAGCAGAAAGAACAAAAATAACTACACTAGTTACCCCTGAAACTAATATTACACTGCATGTTAACTAACTGGAATTTAAGTAAAAACTAAAAAACAAAAAACAACAAACTACACTACTACTTTGAAATAAGATCATTAATATTGTGATATAAATTCGCTTTTTCTTTTTCTTTGTGTCTTTTTCACCTACCACATCTTTTACATCTTAATATTTTATTAAATATCTCAGACATCATATTTTCAGAGTTGCCTTGTATTCCATCATATGAATATGCCTGTATTTAATCAAACCTCTTGTTACAGATTTTTGTTTTTATAAATAATTTTTTTATCGACTATTAAAAAAAAAAACCTTTGTTCACATACCCATGATGGCATTCTTGGGATCAGTTCCTAGATGTAGTATTGACAGATCAAAGTATAAATATTAAGGGTTTTGATACACATTGACAAATTGTTCTTTTAAAAACCTACACCTTTGGGGCACCTGGGCAGCACAGTCTGTTAAGCGTCAGACTCTTGGTTTTGGCTCAGGTCGTGATCTCAGAGTCATGAGATCAAGCCCTGCATTGGGCTCCACACTCAGCATAGTGTCAGCCTGAGATCCTCTCTCTCTTTCTCCTTTTGCCCCTTCTCCCACTCATTTTCTCTCTCTCTCTCTCAAATAAATAAATCTTAAAAAAAAAAAAAACCCAAAAAACCAAAACCTACATCCTTAATAGAAGAGAGTGCTAGTTCCCTTTCAGCATATGGTAATGTTATATATTAACATTTAATTTAATCTTTGTCCCTTGAGGACCAGGACAGGTTCATATTCTTCTTTAATGAGGTTACATCTTTTGGCACAAAAAAAAATTGTAGTCCATTGTATTTATTCTCATTCTTTGTCCATTTTTTAAAAATGTGAGTATTCAGATTTTTTCCTATCAAAATGTAAAAGTTCTTTGTATATTAAGTATAACTTTCACCAACATTTAGAGGCAAATATATATATGTATAGTAACATATACATATATATAATACATACTGATATATGTATAGTATGCCTCTCTGTCTCTCTCTCCCTCTCCATATATATATACTCTATGTATAGCAAGGACTCAGTTGAGTAGTATCAGAATGAGTTAATTGCATTTCTTATTAATAAAAAATAGACTATAAATAATTTGGTTGTGTGCAGTATTGAAAATCTCTTAAGAATCAGTATAATTCCCTTTCCAATGACTGCACTATCCTGAACAAAATTTAGTCTTCTAATGATTGAGGACTTTTTGGTGTGTCAGGGTATTTTTTCTGAATTTTGCATCGTGTAAAGAGAATGGGATTCAGAAAATCTGGGTCCTGGCTTCACAGGCTACCAGTTGTTTGACCTGGAGTGAGCACCTTTGTTTCCACTTCCTTATAACATACAAAACACAGATGACCTCTTCCTCAAGAGATTACTGTGAGAAATAATACACACAATGGTACAGCACACAGATTTCAGAGACTATCTGGATTTGAATCCCTTCCATGTAATTGCTATGGGACTTGAGCAAGTTCTTAATCTCTCCAGGCTTCAGTTTCCTTGTATAATGAGGATAATAACAGAATTTACCTATTAGAGTGGTTGTAAGGATTAAATGAGTAAAGATATACAGCACATTTAAAACAGTGCCTGGTAGGTATAAGCACTATGTATTAGCACCATAATCATTATAATTAGATATAGCAACATGCATATTATGTGCTCTCTTAACTAGAGCCCCACGCAAAAGTCAGTGGTGGGACTTACACCCTCCATGGAGGCCACCATGGTTTTTGCAGGTATAGAGTTAGGCTGAATCTCTACCAACCCCAGGATGTACTCAGAAATGACTTTCTGAATAAGGATCTGGCATCAACTTGCTTTTCGGTGATTCACCTCTTTCTACTCAATGTGGAGTGCAGGAAAACCAATCTGTTTTTTGTTAGCTGGAGTATGACTGTCAAAGCTAACCAATGGGTCTAAAGCTTTGATTCTACCCAGGAACTCACCTCCAGCAGACAGACAAACAATAAAAGTTCCATACCCAAGATGCTCTAAGACGGGTCTGTGCCAAGTTTCCTCACATAAAACAGAGCCCTGCACTGATTTTCAGGTTCACCATCTATAGTTGGCTAAACTAAATTCTGTGTTCTGGTATACGCTCTGTACCAGTTAACAAGAAAATTTTTGGTCTGAACTCTTAATATGAGTTATAATAAATACAGAAAATGATTAAAAGAAACTCTCAGCACTTTGGTCATCTTATCAGATACAACTCCCACTTTTGTCCCTATGATTTACACTGTATAAAAGAAAATATACCCATATGGAATACGCTTGTGAATCAGAAACAAAGCCAATGCCCAAAATACAAATCAAAAACACTGCCTAGAACAACAGGCCTCAACTAATGAATTAAAATGATTGCTGGTTTCTTTAAAATATTAAGCCCATCGATGCTTGCCAAAAACCCCTTGGCTAGCTGAGGGATTCAAACTGCATTGTTCAGCTAGAGATTGAAATCCTTCCATTCATCATTGACATGTGAGAGACAAGACAAGGTTTTTGACAAAAAGGGGATGAGGCGCCAGATGGTTTCCATCTGTATCTCCATTGATCATACAATGAAAACCCACCTTCCCTAATCAGAAGGCTATGCGATACATGGAAAATGAATACCCAGTGTTTTTAAAGAAGCATAATCGCCCCTTCCCAACCATAGATATATAAATATTAATGAACACAATCTGGATCTAAGCAAATTTAGCATGAACTTTTAGCAACCCTCCCTTGACAACTTCCTCCCTTTTTAACTGAATTAAACTCCTAAGTTCTGTGATTAAAAATAGCAAACCCTGCACTGAAGTTGGATCTGTGACTGAGGAAAACCTTCCCAGCTAGTAACCAGTTAACATAGCTCATATCATTGCACACATTTTATAACCAAAAAAGGGTCTCAGTTTGAATGAATGTTTAGCAAGTGTGAATAGTGAGATATAGAATCAACACAAATAAATAAGGAATTGATTATTAATTGATTATAAATTGATCACTTTTGCCATGCCTACCTCCAAAACAATGTAAGCAAAGTCAGAGATTAATACATACAACACCAGGAGTTGTCCAAGTTAATTTTTGCAAAGCCCTGTGCTACATCACATATTGAATCATTAAGCCCTAGGGAAAAAGGGTTCTTTCTCTCTCTCTCCATCTATCTACACACACACATGCGTGCGCATGCATGCATGCAAACACAAACATCTAATTTTAACCTTTCTGTAAGCTTGGAGTGTTAATTTAGAATACTAAAACAATCTTAATGACTCATATTCAAGAGAAAATACTAACTGCCTTTCCAAAATATTTGAAGTTACATCATTAGTATTACAATATCTCTAACCAAAAAGACTTGGTAGGTCTTCTTCCTTGTTGACACTCCTTTTATCAAGAATATCAGAAAAAGAAAGATTTGAAAATTTCCATTAATTCCTTCTTTTGTTCCATTCCTTCAGTTCAAACAGGGAACATTTGCATACTTGCTCTAGCTTCTATGTCTTTACTCTGTTGAAGCAGTGCATTTTCCAAGAAGTATATACCATATTTTCACTAATATTTCTCTGTAGATCAAAGTGTTCAGAATCTTAAAGTGAAAAATGTCAAATAAGCCCAAAGACAATATGAAAAATTAAATACATATTCTCAACTTAAGTTCCTCAAGTGACTGGAAGAGAATAATCTTTTCTTTTTCTCTCCTCCAATGTATATTGTTCTCATTCTGTCGATAAACAAATTTTTATTGAGAACTGTGTGCTTGGCATTGGGCTAGGCATAAAAGATTAACACAATGGACAGTATTGCTATTCTCAGGCACAAATGTTATTTCAAAACCATCCTTTAGACATTGTAAAGAATGTTCTTTGTCGGATGGTGACAGCATCACATACAGAGTTCACGTGTGTCTCTGGCTCAAGTGACCAAACTCATCTCCTAGCCACTGATTCCCTTTGGGAACAAATGCTCAGTAGGAGTAATTTCCAGTGTCACCAGCAATACTGGTGTTTGTTTAAGGTTAGCTTCGCTAGGTCTTGACAAGCTTTCTTTTACTTTTCCTAGCCCAATTTGGTTGAGAGCAACATGATCAGATGTCAAAATAACATCAACAAAGCTAAAGTCAAGGATGAGATGAAGCTTGGAGAGAAAATGCTCAATATGTAAAAATGCACTTTCAGTTGCATTCAAGGCAAGAAGAATAAGGAAGGGCTAGACTCATGGTTTGAACCAAATGGTGCAATGTTAGCATATAACAAAGAGGAAGGAAAACTATCCTTCTCCTTGTTGCTTTTGTAACTTCATCAAAAGAGTAGCATGGGATTGAGGAGGAGACATAAACAAACACATGATATGTGATACTTCAGATATGCTACAACATATGTGATATGTTAATTTATATTATATATACTTATATAACAAGGTATATCATCATATGCCTATTTGAATAAGAAGCTTGACAAAGTCTTGCAAGATATTGTGGGGTAAAGTGGTAGAATATGACATAAATCACACACAAAAAAGAATAGATGAGTTGAACAATTGTTAATTAATTAATAAATGCCAATTGAGGAGATGATACACAGAATTATGCTAGTGAGCTCTCTCCCGTCAACTGATTTTGCATGAAGTTAGAGAGGATTATCATCACAGTTAAATGGTTATGGACAGTTGAGATAATATAACCATGTTTCAAAACTAATCTGAACAAATGGATCAAAATGAATCAGATAACATTTAGCGCACAAAATATAAAGTATACATTTAATATAAAAACAATTAGCAAGTGCAGGGGCAGGGTTGAGGGACATGAGTGACAGAGTTTAGAAGAAAAAACAAAACAAAACAGACAAGAGTGATATGGTGGCAAATACTAAAACAAAAACAAAAACAAAACCTGAAGTGAGATCATACAGAAGGAATAACTGAACATATTCTTTGTCCCCTTCATTCCCATGGTCTTCCTGGTGGGGGTGGGGATGGGGACTTCCTAATATACTGGCATGTGCTATGAGAGGAAATCACCACCAACAAGAAACAGCCCTGTTTATTTTGTTTTTGATCCACTATGGAGTCTATCCGGATGTTCCTATGAAACTGGCTGACCTTGGACATAAGCGAACTATGGAAGGAAAGATCCAGGATCCTCAGAGGAAGGCAGAAGAATGGAAAATGAAAGAAGGAAAGGAAAGCAAACATGGGTTATTGACACAGAAACAGACAAGTTGCACAATAAAATAGACAGAAAGACCAAAAGCAGTCTCATGTAAATGAAAATTTTAATTTATGAAAGCCTTGGCATTGGAGATCAAAGGGGAAATCATGGACAACTCAACAAATTATACTAGTACAAATGTTTTTCCTGTGAGAAAAATGAAACTGGATCCTGATCTCATGCTGTGGAACATAAAAATCCATTCCAGAGGAAATGTAGACTTAAAGACAAAATTTTAAAACTAGTAGGAAAAATGTAGAATAGGGAGGGAAAGATTTTTAAGGTGCAATTTTAAAATTACTAGTCATAAAACAAGAGATTGATACATTTGACTATATTAAAATTAAGAATGTCTGTTCAGGGGCACCTTGCTGGATCAGTCAGAGGAGCATGCAACTCTTGATCTTGGGGTTGTGACTTTGATCCCTGCGTTGAGTGTAGAGATTATTTTAAAAAAATAAAATCTTAAAAAAAAAAAAAGAATTTCTGTTCATTAAAAAATACTACAAAGTGAAATGGCAAGCTACAAACTGGGAGAAGCCCTTTGAAACACCTAAAACCAATACAAAGGATTAGTGTTTCCTCTCCCTCTACAAAAACACACACACACCTATTAACTACTATGAATTAAGAGAGAATGGGGGGAGATATGAACAGTATTTCACCCAAAAGGAAGCACCAATGATAAATAAACATATGAAAAGACGTTCCACTTAGTTAGAAATCATGGTAATGCCTTTTCAGACTACAAAGAGATACATTTTACATGTGTGAAATTTAAGAGCCTGACATTATCAAATGTTGTTAAGGATATGGAGCAACAAGAACTCATACTACTGAAGGGAGCTTTGAAGCTTTCAACCACTTTAGGAAATAATTTTGAATCACCTAGCAAAGAATGCATTTATTTTCTGACGTAGAAATTCCATTCTTAGAGACACTTTTACATGTACCAGAAGGCAATGTGCAAGAAAATTCATAATAACATTGTTTGTAATAGCAAAATACCAGAAATAAACTCTTGAACAGGAAATAGCCTTAAAGTCTATCCATAGACAAGCTAATAAATAAAGTGGTATGTTCACACAACACAGTATTATACAACAACGGTAAAGGAACAAATACTAGCTTTATATCCTGGATGGGTAAATCTTAGAAATACAATTAGGAATGAAAAAGCAAGTTGCAGGAAAAGTATATATGGCATGCAACTATTTTTATAAAGTCCACATTTAAGCAAAATTTTAAAATACATATTATTTTGGGCGATATACACACATGTAATAATACAAAAAAAAAAAGAAACCTTTACTGATAAATACAAAATTAAAAACAGTGCACCTCAGTGGAGGGAGGCAGGAGATAGGAACGCTTGAATTTCAATATCAACCATATTTTTATATCCTACTTTCTCAGCGGGGATTGATTTCATGAGAGATATATTTCATTATTAAGTTTCATAGTCTATATATATGTTATAATATATAAATATATTTGTAAATAAAATATATCAAGGAGAAAGAGAGAGAGTGAGACCAGCCAAGGAAGGCAGGTCTTCCTAACCTCATCAAAGCTGATTATGTAGCATTGACAGGTGATCGAGATATAAAGAAATATTTTGCCTCTGTCTCTCTGACTTCAAGTAGGTTATCAGTCATGCTTGTAATTATTTTCTTTCTGGAAATGGGCTGGTCTGTCCAACTTCCCATTAATTCTGTTAATAATGTGAGATTACAGATGTATATTTCCCAATATACGAAGGGGAACATTCGACTGTGTTCAAGACTATTGAGCTATAGCTGTAATATCACGATCAATCCTTAGAACCATATTTTATGGGAAGTAAATACTAGAGAGTCTCTAGGGGAAGTCAGTGTAGACACTGAGATGTCAAAAATCCACCTCATATTAACGTATACCTAAATCTGAATTTGAGATACTCATCTGAGAGAAGAGAGAGATTAGGAGAAATACGATAGCTGACTTCAAAAATTAAAAAGAAATGCTGTCAAGTTTTAAAAATTTTAGCTTTATTCTGCACTTGGGTGGCCACCCACTACCAATGGATAGAAATGTATTGAACCCGATTTAAGCTTTGAAAATTAAAATACATGCTCACAGCAGCTAGCAGGATGACTAACTCTGGATGGTGGCCTATTATAGTCCAAGAATTACCTAGTGCTGTTAAAGAATGCTACCCTTCAAAAAAAAAAAAAAGAGTTTACAGACTCTTTGTTTTTCTTATATTTTATAATTCAGACCACAGGTTTGGTGGGTTTGTTCTTTTTTTCTGGTCTTAAAAATATAATAATTCTATGTCCTATTTACCTTGAAATCAGTTTTTCGTTTATTTTTTATTTCTTCTAACTCAGTTCCAGAGATAGTGGTAAGAATGAAGGACTCCTCCTCAGTAAGTACTTAACTCTATGAAAATTTCTTCACCTCTCTCTGAGCTCCAGTTTCCCCAGTTGTAGACTAGAACCTCTCCATGGTAGGCTGAGTAGTGGCCTCCTACTAAATATGTCCATGTCTCACTAGCCAGAACCTGTGAATATCTTACCTTATATAAGAAAAGGGACTTTGCAAATTTGACGAAGGATTTCGTAATGAAGAGATCATGCTAGATTATCTGGTGGGCCCAGTACAATCACATAGGACCCTGTAAGAGGGATGAAAAAGAATCAGAGGCAGAGGAGAGGGTCAGGTGGCAAGGAAAGAAGAGATTATAGGACATGCTTTGAAGATGGAGGAAAGAACCACAAGCCAGGGAAACAAGCAGTGCCTACAAACTGGAAAAGGCAAGGAAATGAATTCTCCTTTTAGGGCCTCAGGAAGGAACCAGGTATGCAGACCCCTTGACTTTAGTACTGTGGAACTAATTTCTGAATTCTGACCTGCAGAACTCTAAGATTATACATTTGTGTGGTTTTGAGCCACAAAGCTTGTGGTAATTTACCACAAGAGCAACAGGAAACAAATACATCATCTCACAGGATTTTTGGGATCACAAAGGAGATAAACCAGTAAAAAGTTCTTGGCTTCTATTAAAGTTATCGTCTACCTAATTGACCCAAAATGAAGGCTTGATTTCATGAGCAACTATCTCCATGTGCCCTCATTGTTTTCCCTCACAGGCCATTTTCATACCTTTGCAGATGTTAATGAGGTGGGGAAAGGGTTCCGAGTAGGAGACAGTTGACAGCCATTAATGCTGAGAGTCCTGCCAGGTGCTTGACTTCCCCCAGCCTCCTTCCTCAGCTGTAATCAGAGGCTAGATCCTTCAAGCTCTAAAATTCATTGACGATATGCTTACTAAGGTAGCCAGTACCTGCTTTCCGAGTCTCCCCCTTTCCTCTCTTCTGGTTTAAACTGGAACTCATGTCTGAATTATCTAGTGCCAACTGCCCCTACGTTATCTTTGTTTTGGGCACTGATTAACCAGGCAAATCTAATTCTGTGATTAAAACAAAAAGGAAGCCGAAAGGAGGTCAAGCCATTCTTGGCTTAAATTTATACTTAGGAGTTCAATGTCTTACAAAAAATGTTCTTAACAAAAAAACATCCTAGCTCTAAGACTCCTTATAGATTTCCCCTGGGTCTTTCTGCCATTAATTCAAGACTATCACTTTCAAGAACAGGTTGGCTGGCCATCCTTACCAAGTGTTCTGCCCAGGCTCTTATCCTCCTAAGTGGCAGGACGTTTGACACACTTTCCTTGTTGCTAAAGGTGTAGATAACAGTACCCGGGGATCAAAAATGACCAAAATAGAACAGACACCAAAGCGCTGTTGAACACAACCTCCCTTTCATATCTCTGCTTTTTCCAACTCACCATGGAGAGAAAGTCTGTGAAAAAGTTTTGCCATCTATAAATTATTCTGCAAATGCAAAGAGTTCTTTTTTTTTTTTTTTAAACCCCCAGTTTGGGGTTAGATGTCATAATAGAGACACAGACAACACCCAGCTGATGCACAAAGGAACTTCAACATGAGAAAATCCAGAAAACTTTACAAGGTGGTTTTGAAAGAAGAAGAGATCTTTGCCAGCTAGAGAAAACGAGGACATTTTGGGGGAGAAAAGATGGTATGTGGAAAAGGCAGAAAAGCATCCTCTAAAAATACTGAGAAGTTTGTGCGTCTGGCATGTAGTGGGGAGGAACAGACAATAGTGGAGGAGGAGGCCAAGGTCTGCCACTGCAGGGTTGTGTCTCTGAATTTTATTGTGTTAGAGTTCAGAACCGAAGAGACACCCACTGCCAGGGGTGTGGTATGTTCAGATTTGGCTTTTAGAAAAAATAAATAAATAAAATGGGTAGAGGTAGCCAAGAGGAATAGGCTGGGCCTGGGATGGGGGCTGTGGGGTAGGGATGGATGGGGAGAACCTTTCACTGAAAATCAACTGGATGGTGGGGAGAAGAAGTTGGTAGTGACCTGGAGGTTGATTAGGTGCCTGGTGCCAGTGCATGCAAAAGGGGGAGGGAGAGAAAACAAAGTTTGGGACTAGAAATGGTAAACTTCAAACACTGAGTTGACAGAAGGGGACAATCAGAATACTAGAAAATCTTGAAGGCCACTTAGGCAAACTGAGGCAAAGGAGACAGGTGTGGGCAGAGGGACAGAAGAGGAGACAAATAGAAAGGTCAAAGGAAGCAAATGTAGAGAAATGAGCAGGGCCTTAGCCAGCTGTGCCAAGGGCAGGAATGAGGTCTAGAAGATGAAGGACAGAAACAGGTAGCAGAGCCACACCAAAACCCCAAGACATGCATGCCCATGTGGAGATAAACATTTCTTCTCCCTGTAACTTGGTAACTCTAAACAGTAAGCATACGCCTCACACACGACATGAGCTTGGTGTGTTTGTGACAAGGAGCCAAGGGGAATGAGGCCTTCCCATAGTCTGAGGCCAGAATGCAGAGTCCAGCCCTGGCCACAGCCACTTGGGAACTTAAAACAAATCAGTCCCTGAAGAACTGACAAAGCAAGAGAGGAAAGAATGAGTTATGTGGGCCCAGGAATGGAAGCAGAGCAGCAGCAGTGGGCCTCTGTCATGGGCAAGCTGGGTGGCCTGGAAGATCACCTCCCTGTAACTCTCTCCCTCCAGCTGCTCTAAGCTGCTCTGGGCACTCTACATATCATAATAATAATGTAGACCGGCAGGCATTATGATAAAGGAATCAGCCAATCATTCCTTAAAAAGCAGATATATATGCATAAATTTCAGCTCTCAGATATGGCTGATGTAGTAAAATCCATTGGAAAACACTCTAAAGTCTCATTGCAGAGGATTGATTCTGAAGAGATTACTTAGTCCTTGCCTCAGTTAGATAGATAGACAGACAGACAGACAGACAGAGGGAGGGAAAGAGATGACGGACATGGCTTTTTTCGCCATTAAGCATACAAAGGGGTAAGAGATTTTTGTTACTTCCCAGTTTTTACGCAAAGGTCCTGCTGTTTACAAGCCCCAAGCCAGATAGGAAATACAAAGAAGATGAACACATTTGGGCCCAAAGAACAAATGGGTTCACCCTCCTCTGAACTCCTATGCAACTTTGTCCCTCCCAGGTAATGTTGATTATCCCCACCCTCAACAGTTTCTGCATGTGTTTGTGTCTCAGGTCTCCTACTACTTCAGAAGCTCTTAATGGGCAATCTTGCCTTTAAAATGGTATCTGAATGATGTCTCATGTTTAGCAAGGGCTTTATACTATCATAGGATGCTCTTTCACACTTGGTCTTCATGAGCCTGTTAGGTAGGGCAAGCCCATTCCACTCATTTCATACATGAGGAAATGAGATTATAAGAAAGGTTAAGTTACTGGAAGGTCACATAGCTGTCCCGATGAATGCCAGCATCAGGAACTGAGTACCTCCATCTACACCCCAAGCCAGGCCTCTTGCCCCCACGCCAAGCTCTTCTTCCTCCTCTCCTGCAAGCCACCTGACACGACTGGAGGTCAGTCAGGTGCTCATTACAAGTAGGATGTTTGGAGAAAAGAACACAGAAGCAGAAACATACAGCAGTTAAAACGAAAAAGGGAGATACACACCAACTGGTCTTCAGGTTCTCTGATCTGACAACAGTTGGTCAACACTGTTGTTGGGTATGCAGAGCCTCTAATCTGTCATCTCCACGGGAGAATCAGGTAGTATCGCGTTCATCAGAGAAGGAGCATGGGAAGTTGTGTGCATGAGTGTGTATGTGTGTGTGTGTGTGTGTGTGTGTGCACGTGTGTGCACCCACTGTGTGCTTGGAGTAATGAAGCAGTATTATGAGAAGAACAGAATCACTGATGCCGAGGTGGGCTGAGCTCTCAGAACACTCCCTTCCAGTGTTGCTGGAGAGGTCCTCAGACACGCCTGCTGGGGATGCTTCTGGCAAAATGACCTCCTCTCCATCCAGTCCCATAATATAAACACAGAGGATGATATCTTGGCCCAGTTACCAGCCCTGGGTTAGAGGGTAGATGAAAAGGCAGAAGCTCCTATCAGCAGAGGGGCAAGAGGTTATAAATGCTCACAAAAAGGCAGAAGTGGTAGCTCAGATAAGGAGCCTTAGAAACAAAGCTTAGCCTGAGATGACAATGCCTGTGCAAGTCAGGGCCCTCAGGGGGAATGTACAAGGGAGTCATGCATGAGAGGGCAGAGGGGAAGGCAAGAGAGATGTGGTGTCAGGAGAAGTCTAGCCTGATCCCACCAGGAACCCTGGAGTGTAAATTGCTCCGCGGAAGATGTCCTGCACGATACAAGGGACTGAGCCTTTGCATTTCTGCACCAGCCAGTTATTGGCCAATCCCAAGGATGGGTGCTATACCCTCCTAGGCATCTTTGGATATGACAGATGTTATCAGTCAAGGGCGATTTTAAAGGGAAGGATGCAGATGGGAGAAGCTGGCAGCCAGCACCCACAGCAGCTGGAGGAAAAGGGACGTGGGTGGGGCACTACCAGCCTCTGCTACAGGCAGTTTCTCACACCTAGAGGAATCTGCATTCCACTTGGGTGGCTGAATTTAGGAGTGGACACCCATGCTTGGGGAACTTTGGGCAAGCTGGGGGAGCCAATCCTCTGCCTGGAATTATGCTGTGTTATATGAAAACATATACATAAGTTTCTATACTCTTTACCAGTAATGAAACTTTCTTGCCCCTGTATGTGTTAGTGTCTTTTGGTCCATGGTTGTCTCATTGTGGCAATGCATGCAAAAGACCTCTTCGCAAATCTGCTAACCTTTGTTTGTACAGCTCAGGGACAGTGGGCTCAATAACTCCCAAAGGCTACTAAGTCTATTTTGTTATTAAGTACATGTTTGTAATTACTTGTTTAATAAAATAAAAAATTTGATTTTCCCTGTAATTTCCATTCACCAAAGTCATAGGAAAGAAGTCTGATCCTTTAGACATCTTTTCTTTCACAGACAAAATACCCACAACTCAAATTATTCCACAATATTGTACTCATGTACTCAAAATCTGCTCACCCGTCTCCCATATGGTTCCTGCCCAATGGAGAAATTCCAGTTTGTCTATGACCCCACTGAAGGAGGTGCCCAGAACCACCCCACCCTCCAGGAGTGGTGTGACTCATGTGGAACAGAGGAGGACTATTCTTCTTGTCCTAGACACAGTAGTTCAATTAATAGAATCTAAAATTAACTTCATGATTCAAATAAGCTCTGCTTCAAGCCCTGATATACCACTGATTTACATTAGCTTGTAAACAACTAATCTAAATATTTTTGCATATGCTGTCTGTTTTACCGCATCCTTAGTTTCTAGATTGATTTTTTTATCCCTTTACTATAGGCCTTTATACCTATTCACATAAAGTTCATCTTGTTAGAGCTGGCCTATCATTCCAACCTGAAATGATCCTTTTGGATCCCAATTCTGTGATTCAAAGTATGTGCCATGCTTCCAGGCTTCATGTCAACCACGACTTTGATAAATATGCAATCTATCCCTCACCAAAATTATTGAATAAAAAACAGTATCTTGATAGGGCCAAGGGTGAGTCTTCATAGCCTGCCATTACAGACCACCCTCCCAGGAGCCATTATAGTTCTCACACGACTTAATTCATGCTTGTTCCGAGACCCAGTCTAAATGTGACAATGAATTCACTCTTTCAGATATGGATTTGGATATATTGAGTTTTGAAGAAAGTGAAATAACTAATTCATAACATATTTGCAGTTACATTCATCTAACAGAATATAAAAACAGAATATGAAGCTGTTATGGATAAAAATAATCCAAAGAGACAAGGACCATATCTAGAGTATGATTTCAGAATTAAAGAATAATTTTCTTCCACACAGGAGGGGATGACAATTCTCAGGAGGTGGAAGAGATGGTGACTGAGCCTTGGCTGGGGATACACAGAATGCAGCAGTACTAAGGGAAATGGGGGGAGGGGGAAGTGAAGGCAAAGATAATAGTTGACTGACCACATTATTTTGCTCTTGCAGCACAACACCTTCTCACAAACTCAGCCCCTTAAAGCGACAATATCTATCATCTAATGCTTTCCATGGGTCAGTCCCATGGCTGAGGTTGGCTTGGCCCTTTGCTCAGGTGGAAATCAAGGGGTTGCTGGGGCTACCAAGTCATCCGAGGCCTGGGGGTCCCTTCTGAGCTCGCTGGTTGTTGGTGGAATTCAGTTCCTTGCCTTGCAGGACTGAGGGCCACGTTTTCCTGCCGGCTGTCAGCTGACAGCTGCTCTCAGCCCCTAACGGCACCCTGCCATCCTCTGCCATGTGGTCCTCTCCACCACACAGCAGTTTGCTTCTCCAAGACCAGCAGGAGAATCTCTCTCTTCATTTGGCTAAGAGGGAGTTTTATGGAAAGTAGTCAAAAGAGAGACAATTTCATCACACTTGCAGGAGATGGGCACCTTGGGGACCATCTGAGACGTCTGCCTGCCACAGTGTCAACAGTGTGAAGAGGAAAGAACGGCAAAGAACACGGTGGTAGGATAGGGATGCAGAGGGGCCCTCTATGTCTGCTATGATGTTCGAGCTTTATCCCAAAAGCCATGGAAGCACACTGATGAAAGCCTCTCCTTTGGGGAGGCACCAGAAAATGCTGCAAGTAGCAGGGTTAAGATAAAGTCTTCTAGGAAGCAAAGCTCTCCTAGAGAAGATCATCGAATAAATGATACGTAAGCACAGTACAATTCCTACATGACCTGGAATCACCTGTTTATAATTTATCACCTCACCTGCCTACGCGACAACTGTGAGGAAGCAAAACTACACCTTCGCCTGTTGCCGTTACGATTAGGTGTGTCCTTCATATACCAGACAGAAAAAACATACATATTTTGCGTCATTGAAGAACCCTCTCCACACACAGCTTATCTAATACCCACCCTCCCACCCCCAGCTAATAATACTTGAGTTGTTCCTGTGAATTGCTCGCTCCCTCAAGAAAACGCCTTTATATCTGACTTTTAGAATACAGCTCTCAGAAGATATGTAGGGATCCACACGGATGGGAGAAGCATGTGAAGAACTTCTGTTTTTCCACCAGTGAGGATTCTGAACAGATTAACTGTAACTACATGGTCTGTTTTAATTTTTTCTTCAAATACCTGGAATGGCTTTTGAGAATCTGGTTCCTCCAAAGGCTGGGCACCCCTGCAAACATCACAGATAAGGCTATTTTCATGTTCAGTTTGTCTTAGAATTTTCCACTTAACCACTGTATCTATACACTGTGACCTTGAGAGCAACCCCAATGTTTAATATTAAATGTAATATTGATAATAGCTAAAAGCTACTTCCTATGTGCCGGGCACTGTTTCCAAAGCCTCATAACCTCACACTCTGATGCGGAAACGATAACATGAAAAGTCTGAGTAACTTGTTGAGTTGCCGGTGGTGGAGCTGGGCTGTGAACCCAGGCAGGCTCATCTGCAACAGGTCACAACCTTGGAATGACACTGCTATAATGATTGCCAACTACTCTCTTAAGGATGGCCTTTGAGGCACTCAAATGATCTCTGACTACCAATGACTACTTTTGAGGTGGCAGAATCAGAAGTATATAAAAACTAGGGTCTAATCACTAGGATATTATGTTAAACTAAGAAAAAGAGAGAGAAACACAGATAGAAAAATCTTAGACGTTATGAGCGAATACTATATTCAATTCCATGCTTTTTATTTAAAAAATCTAACAAAAGGGCAATTCTGACCTATAATCTGAATTACCAAAATCCACACAAGAAACAGGCATACTGAGTAAATAACTAGAGAAACAACACCAGCACATAGAAAAAAAAATGTAAAAAGTTACAAAGGCATTATCTGGTTCAAAAAATAATCCAAGCATAGAAAATTCCACAGGAAACCTCTTTAAAATTCTCAAGGAAAATATAATTCCCACAGCACAGAAAAGAATAAAAACTTCCCAAACATTATCTGAAATTAACATCATTTTGATGTAAAAACTAAAAAGACAGCATAAAAATTCAACTTAAGACCAACTTATGCAAATTGATGCAATAATCTTAAACAAATATTGAAAGCAACAGTGAGTTATGAAAACATTTCATCGTGACCAACTAGGCTTTACTCCAAGAACAAAAAGATGACTTAGAAAATTTGTGATTTTAGTACACCATTTTAATAGATCAAAGGCAAAAATTACACAATACTTTTTTAATATGATACTGTATATTAAGTCTGGTGAATTGCAAACAACTCCCACTGGATATTCACAATACTCTTAAAAGATATTTATATTATTGTCCTCGTATTACGGCACAAAAAGCTGAAATTGGGAGAGGACAAATAACTTACTTAAGGTTATACAATTCTAAGGCAAGGAGTGTAATTTGAGCCCATGGATGTCAGGCCATAAAGCCTATATTCTAGTTTCCATGTTAGGTTTTCCTCAAAGATGATAATTTACCAAAATAAGTCTTGGGCATTTTATAATATTTCAAAACACTTCTTGATGAAAAAACTACCTGCAGCTTATTAGGAATGAGATAAAATTACTTAACATGGTTGGAAAAACCTATCAGAAGGAAAAAGCCAGAAACAAAAAAAGAATGGAATACTGATAAGTGTATTTAATACTGCTGTGGAAATTCCAGCTCATGCTATAAGACATAATTCTGAAATAAGAGGTATATTCTTTAGAAAGGTAATGGAATCATTATTTAGTAGAGTATGATTGTTTATTAAGAAAACTAAAAAGAACTAGGTAACAAAATAATTATTAATAAACAGAATAAAACACAAAATATAAAAATTTATCTTTCATATAATACTAATTACCAATTAGAAAACAATAGATAAAATCCTAAATATAATTAAATAAATGGTATAGAATACCTATGGATAACCTTTAAAAATAAGTAGGATTTGTATGAAGAAATGATTTTTCTATCACATCAAATATGACTTGAAAAAACAGAGGCATATCGTGAAATCATTGAAAATTGTAAAGATGCAACTCTTTCAAAATAACTCAGAGTTTGTATGTAATTCCATGCAGAATACACCAGGATATTTTTAATCAAAAATTAGTTCCAACATTCACCTTGAAGAATGCTCAGATGATAATCTCTAAGGCATATTTAAAACACGGAATAATGAAGGAGTTAGGGTATGCCATATCAGAAATGGAAATGCACTATACAAAATACAGTATGATTCTACTATAATTATTAACAGTAAAAAAATTTAAAAGAACAGAGAGCCCGGATGTATATGTGTATGTACATGCCAATTTAATTAAAGATAGATTTAATTACAACTCAAGATAAAAGGGATTATTCAATAAATGGTGTTGAAATAACTATTGGAATAAATAAAAATTATATCTCTACTTCATATAATATGTTAAACTAAATTATAGATGAGTTATATATTAAATTAAGAAAATAAAGTTCTAAAGGATCATGAAAAATCTAGGTGGTTATTTCTTACATATTGGGTCAAGAAAAGAATTTTCAAACATAAGTCAGAAAGCAATGATGGATCTGACTGCAGTAATTAAACATGAAAAAAATAATATATCAGTACAATATGCAAAATTAAAAGGCAAACACCCAACTAGGAAAATAACTTCCAGAGCTATGATATATAAAGAATCTTTAATATGGTACATAAGCAAAATATAAACACTTCAATTGATAAATGGACAAAGAAGATAGATAAACACATTACAGAAGAATTATTATAAATGTCCAACAAGCATTCAAAAAATTTTTAAACAATTAATGCTTACTGCTGTCAAGTGTGAGGACAGACAGACACTGATACACTGCCAGTATTAGTGTAAATTAATACTTTTGGCCACATCTAAGAAGAACTATAAACAAGCTCACATCCTTTGATTGCATCTACTAGCATGTTAAAGCAAGAAAGAAGATTGCAAAAGATGAAATGCGAGGCTGCATCACTCTAGGAGGAAGCAGGAACAGTCAGCTACAGGTGTACATCCCAAAGTCCCATACGACACAGTCATTAAATAATCACATTTCGAAGAATATTTAATGCCATGAGAAAATGCTACCCATCAAGTGAACATAGGTAAGATATAAAACTATATCTAGAGTTTGGTCCTGATTCTGAAACATAACAATATATACAGAGAAAAAAATTGGAGGAAAATAGCCTAAAATGTTACAGTGACTATCTCTGGATGTTAGAGTAGGTAATTTTTATTTTCTACAACACACATCAGAGTAAAATTTATTTTATAAAAGATGAGAACAAAACAATGATTGACAAGAAAAACAAGAAGCTGGACCCATTGGCTATGACCTAAGGAAACGAATTCTTCCTTTTTGTGTCCCTCCCTCTAATTTTACTGCTCTATCTCAGAGGGCAATGGTGGAGTGGGTGTCTCATAAACCACCTTTGCTTCTAGAAGGAATCATCCCAGAAGCCACATCTCCATCAGATCTGGCTAATTCCGTCTCTGTTCCTTCCACTCTGGCCTTTACCCGCTCAGCTCTGCCAACCCCCACTTTCCTCCCACTCAAAGTCCAGCCACAATAAAACAATCCCAACACAGGAAGAGGTCTGGAGGGATGTCAGCATGCTCAGTGATTATTGAGGGGAGGATGTGTGTTTCTGCAGAAATGCATTCTCCTCTGCTAAACTATCATTTCATATCACTACCCACATTAGAAAGACTTTCCTCAAAAAAACCTATACTCTTGAAAATTCCTGCAAAGCCTAGGGCAAGGATGATCTCAGAAGTCCATTTCTCCTTTGGGGACATAATTCAGAGAGCTTTACTAAAACTAATCCAGTTTTTCAATGATATTCAGCAAATATTTACTGGGTGGTATCTGGGGTTCTGGGAAATAGAATATGGCTGTGGGAGGCTGAATAGTGGCCCCCAGAGGTGTCCACATCTTCATCCTGGAACCTGTGAATTTGTTACATTAGATGGCAAAAGGAACTTTACAGATGTGATCAAGGTAAGGATTTTGAGATGGAGAGCTTGTCCTGCATTATCTGGATGGGCCCAATATAATCACGGGGTCCTTAAAAGGCAGAAAGGCAGAAAAGTCAACAGAAGGAGCAAGGATAGAAGCAAAGGTCAGAGTGATGCAGGGCCTCAACCTGAGGAAGTTGAGCACCCATAAGAGCTGGAGATACCCACTACTTCTTGTAGTTTAAACAAGTTTACACAAATGGATAAACTCTACCAATCCCTATGGACACTTGGAACATACTGTTTCAGTTTTTAGTTATCTTGATAGGTGGTTTTTTTCCTTTTCTTTTTTTATCTCACCCAACAGGAAGTTAAGTGTCTAGAAGGTAGAACTATTTCTTTACAAGCCCATCTTCTGTAGTATCTTCCCTCAGGGAGCTAATACTCTAATTGGTGAGACATGCATATATTCATAAGAAAAAGGGTGTTTGGGGAAGAATGGTGGGGGATTTTTGTTATCTAATTTGGCAAATAGATAAATATCAAGAGATTAAACTGATGGTTCCAGACTGTTTTACTGAAGGGTCCCTTGATTATATCCCAGAATTTCCTGAACAGCATGATCTTTTAGAGCCACGAAGGGACAGTCATACTTAGGGTAACCCAGAATTCATAGATTATAGTCTCCTCCTTCATTGCCTCTTCCTTCTTCCACCATTTCCCTCTCTTCTGATCTTAATCAAAGTCTGAGGTCTTGATGGTGATATTTCCTTGACTTATAAAATAGGGTAGTGGTACAGTGAATCTTTTGGGTCATCTGTGCATAACAATAATTACAAATAAAGAATAAGTATTATAAGTAAATTATAATAATTTATGAGTAATTAAAAGTAAACAAATAATAAGTAATAATATTATATAATATTAATTGTACCCCCATTTTCATAAAGGGAATAAATAACAGTTCAATATATACTGAAGGCATTCTAGTCTTCCTGCAAATGCCTGATACCATTGTTCTCCTTGAAAAGTATTTTTTGCAACTTTCAGTCTCTCATGATCATAGGAAACACAATTATGCAAATATTGCCTCTCCTATTGCATCTCCTCTCCAATTTTAAAACAAAGGTAGATGAAACTTTTAGCAACATGTATTTTAATTAGAAAATTAGCAAGCATAGCATCCCTTTTCCAATTACTTTTCAACTCAAATCAATGGAATTTCAAACAACTGCTTTTTTAATTCAATCAAGAGAAAATCTGAAGCATTTAATAAACGTTATAAATTATAACACATTACTATGAGAAAAACTTATTGACTCATTTTATGTATTATTAAATATCCTATACAATCTACCACTCTGCAACAATTAACTAGATTTAACCATTAAATAAAGAAAAAAAAATGCATTCAACCCTGAACTCGAAATGATCTCAGCAACTCAGATGGTCTAAGTGAACTTTAGTAAACCTAGACAGAGCTTTCTCATCCCACACCTTTCTTTGCAGTGACGGGGGAAAGCCTGACCCCAGAGGGAATGCTTTTTGTTTTATCTTGTCCTGTTAATACATTAATTTTAAGTTCAATTACCAGCTGTCAGTTAAATAAATCTTAGTTAAATAACCATTATGACACAGGAATAGCTTTACTTCTTCCACTTGACTTTGACTTATCCTGTGTATAGTCAGTAACATGAGGACCCTTACCTTAGGATGAATGATGGTAGTCCCCCTTAATATAAATTTAAAGCACTATACACCAGCACTCTAAGGACTGAGTCCTGAAGGGGAAGGGATGGGCAGCGATTAGATGATAAATCACCAGTGAAAGCCATGAGAATCTGTCAGTGGTCAGTGCTCTGCAAATGGGAAGGAGTGGGGAAAAAAGGATTCATATTTCAGTGGTCACCTGAATGGTATCACAGGATTTTGAACTACAAAGAGACAAATAGTTGCTTCTTGCTGCCCAACAAGACCACTATAGGTTTCAAGGAAAGAGAGTTTTTGTCATTAAGACTACTTTATTCAGTAAGCATTTATTAAGCACCTACTAAATGCCAGTCATACAGCCACAGGGGAAACTCCCCCTGTTGGCTTGTTGGGTGAAATTTCATGGAAGAGTAGTAGTATCAGCTTGAAGAGTATCAAGCTAGTAAATCATTCAGACAACCCAAACAGGGCATAAATAAGTCAAAGCAAAGCAGATTATTCAGGTCTCTTTCACTGATGAGACTCAGAGCCCCAATTTTCAAAGCTAATCAAAAAGGGGCTTTAGTGGAAGGATACTGAGACATCCTCAAACTCTGAGGAAGAAATGCAGAGCCAGGGTTGCCAGGGCGCCCACGGGGTCTCCATCTTTCAACTCTGATTTTCCCTGTTTCCATCTTTCTTCCCAGCAACAGATCTGTTTTCCATAAATATGACCAATTTCAACATGGCTCCTACCAGCTCTGATGAGGTCACCAGAGTAAGCCCACTGCTCACCCAGTCATCCCTAATCACGGAGACCAGCAGAACCTTGGTGTCAAAACATGAATTAACTGTGGGTGCCTGGACGACTCAGTCAGTTATTAAGCGTTTGCCTTTAACTCAGGTCATGATCCTGGGGTCCTGGGATCAAGTCCCATATTGGGCCCCTTGCTCAGCGGAGAGCCTGCTTTTCCCTCTGCCGGCCATTCCCCCTACTTGTGCTCTCACTCTCTCTCATTCTGTCAAATAAATAAATGAGATCTTAAAAAACAAAAATAAAAACAAGCTTGCTGTAATGACATGCTTTAAAAAAAACAAACAAACCCAACACATGAATTGTGCTCTTCCCATAGTGCTGCCCAACATGCTTTTGAGTTTAATCAAATGAGTGTTCATATTCTTTTTGCAGCTCTTTCTGTTTTAAAGTATTAAGGGCATGTCTAACATACCACAATTAAAATCATGTAATAAAAATATGTGTAGGCTAAAAAGACTTGGAGAAAAAGACACTAAAATTCTAAGTTATATTTGGGAAATGGAATCATAAATGATTTTTTCTAATGCCTGTTCTCCAAATGTTTTGCAATATGATCACCTTAATAATGAAAATTTTATTGTATATTTAAAAATTATTTTTAATATTTGTAAATATCTGAAATGTGTCTAATGCTGACAAGTGATTAATTTAATCTGTATTTTGGTGATGGAAATAGCAATTTTATTTATTTTTGGAAAGTCTTTTCTCTTTTGATGTAAAAAATATAAAAGATATATCTTTTCCTATATGTAATTGTGAATGTTTTGGTGACTTGGAGAATTTAAGGAAAATCAGATTAATACTATCACAATCTAATTTCAGGGACCACCAAAAAGACAAGGGTATAACCTAATAACTATTTTAAAAATACTTGCATATATGAAATAATCAGCATAACTGCATATAAACACTAGTCATGGGTCAAAATGCCATTGAAAAGTTCTTTAAAAAGTGTCCATTGGTTGAACACTATTTAGCCTTAAATAGGAAGGAAATTCTGACACATGGTACAAAATGGATGAAACTTTAGGACATGATGCTACCTTAAATAAGTCAGTCACAAAAAGACAAATACTGTGTGATTCTATTTATGCAAGGTACTTAGAGTAGTTTATTTTATTTTATTTTAAAGATTTTATTTATTTATTTATTTGACAGAGAGAGAGATCACAAGTAGGCAGAGAGGCAGGCAGAGAGAGAGGGGGAAGCAGGCTCCCTGCTGAGCAGAAAGCCTGATGCAGGGCTTGATCCCAGGACCCTGGGATCATGACCTGAGCCGAAGACAGAGGCTTTAACCCACTGAGCCACCCAGGTACCTCTATTTATGTGAGGTACTTAGAGTAGTTTAATTCAGAGTGGCACAGAGTAGGATGTTGGCTGCCAGGGTCTGGCAAGAGCGATATGGGGAGTTATTGTTTAATGGGTACAGTGTTCCAATTTTGCGAGATGAAAAGTTCTGGAGAAGGATGGCAGTTATGGTTGCATAATACAAATGTACTTAATACCATTGAACCGTACACTTAAAAATGGTTGAGACAGCAAAAAAGTCTCCATTAAAACAAATGGTATTGCTTAATTCTGAGAAAGACAACACTGCCAAAAAATGTAAAACAAAATGAAATTTACATTGTGGGTAGTATTAATGACCACATGAGATAACTATATAAATAATTTTCTGGAGACAAATGCTATCAATTAGGAAAGCTAAAATACACAGATAAGCAGGTCTTTCCCTGGTCTGTTTTGTCAGATGTAGAAGCAGCCTTACTGTACAGTTCCTGAGTAAAATAGACTTGTTTACACCCCGTTGTGCCAGGGCCACAACCTGGAAGTTCATTTCCTGAACCGAGACACACCCTGTTAAGCACCTGTCATGAGATTACAAAACCTATAAAAAAGAAAAATCCTGGTCCTTGAAAGTTTGCAACAATTTCACGTTGTTTGACTAAATATATATTACAATCGTCAAGAGCTAGCAAGTCTTCAGTACAAAATCTAATATCTCTGGGTCCTTTCAGAGAAGAAAAGTTCCTCAGCTGGCTTTTAGATGGAAGGAGAATGCAAGCTAGCAGATGACAGTGGAGGACCATGTGCCACCAGTTAAAAATAAATGACAGAGGAGCCCGCACAAAGACAGGTCAAGGAGCTACAAATTTAGAGAATGGCAAACAAATCAGCCCAAAGGAGGTCAAGGACAAAGGTAAGGCAGAAGGAAGACAAAGCAGGCATGGCCTGAGTTTGAAGGTCAAGGCAGTTCTGTAGTTGATTGGACGGGAGTCCTGGGAAGGCACATGGCTGGCTAGAGCAACAAGCAGTGGCTACAAAGCCAGTCAATGACGAGCAAAAAAAGGACAAGAGGGAACCAAACGTACTTTAGAAATGATGAGTTCAGATTCCTGAATACAAGCTCCCCACAGACATGTTTTAGTAGAAACACGGTGAACACTGATACCAGTATAATGAGTTTTCTTTGCTTTAAACCTGATCCCAATGGTTTTCATAGGTTCATATATGCATGACTCATTTCTGAGATCGGGGCAGGCCACTCTCACATGAAAATTCAATATATCCTATCACTGCCACACCATCCATTCCCCAGGAACGTGCAGTGGTCTTTCTGACAGCACCCAGTAACTCACGTTGGAGAACACCACTAGAGAAATGATAGCAGTTCTATATTTTAGCCTAGCAGGGAAAGTAACTCAATTTTTCTCCCTGCTTATTAATAGACGAACATTTAGTCTAACAGCTATAATTTGCAGTGGAATTTTTTACATTCTCTCCTGAGAACAGAGTCAGGTTAATGGATTTCTGAATGATGCTGTCCACAAATTCTGTGGCTATTCACATTTGTTTTAGAGATATTAAGTATAGATTTTTCAAAATGGGCTAGCCATTTTAAGAAATATAAGATATTGGTCAGTCAATTGTATATAATTATATAACATATATGTGAGAATATCTCACATACATCTTAATTCAAAGGAGGAGGCATATACCACTGAGAATTTTTGCATAAACACTAGTTTTGGTGATAACTATAATACAGGGGAAAAGAGAAGATTAAGTTTGGACAAATAGGAGGAGGTTTAAAAGAGATACTAACTTGGCTTTTTGGTTCTTAGTTGGACTAATTGCTTTGATTTAAAACTAATAATTAAAGAGGTAGAAATAAGATACTCTAAGCCCTCAAATGGACATAATAAGAATGAGTGAGCAAAGAAAGGAAGGGAGGAGAGGGGAGGGAGAGAAGAGAGAAAGAGGGAGGAGAATTAGCTAGCTCGGTAGTTACCTAGGAAGGAAAGAAGGAAGGATGGAAGTACACTAGACCTCTTCAAAGTATCACAACTTAGTTACTTTCTGTTCTTACTTAGACAATCAAAAATGTTGTTTAATTCTTTAAGAAATAACTTCCATGGGTATCCTGCACAACTGCAGCTCAGGCACCACGCACAATTTACTCATAGTCTGAAAGTCTTTGCATTCATTCTTGAGAAATAGACGGATATTCAAAAAGCGATTCCTGCAGAGGCACAGGCAACTAGACAGCAAGATCGACACCAGACCCCATATTTACAGATTGCAACCCTCAAAAAAATCGATTTGTCCCAACATTTATTCTGCCTCTAAACTTTCAGTTATAAGTTTCAGCCTCAAAATTACCTTCTTACAAGAAGTTACTTTATTACATTTTTTGTAATATCCACTTTTTCTGAAGCATTCGTCACTTTTACTCTTTAAAGTATACCACGTGATGTACCTAGGAGGATTTTCAGTCTCAATTCATGACAACCTTGCACTTATTTTTCCTAAAAACTCGAAGATGGGTTTCTGTGTTATATAATAATGAACTTTATCCTTTTGTACAAATTAAACCAGGCATACTAAAGTAGTAGGTAAGTGAAAGACTGGGTTAAAAAACAAAACGAAACAAAACAAAAACAACTGACCAGCCTACAGCAGGCTCAGCTTTTTTGAGAGCGAGATTAAGGTGCATGCAGGCAATTGGTATGAAGGTCACCAAACCAAATGTTGCAATCTTAAAGTGCCATTGACACGGAGGCGGTGTCCAGCAGCAGCCTCGGAATGATTCATGTGACTCTCTTTACTCATGGTTTCATCCAAAATCATTCATAAATGAACATTATGATGGGATGCCACATTTGCAGTAAAACGTTTTCAAACTTAACAAAGATTTTTTTCTTTAAATTCAGATAAAAATACTTAATAGAACTTTTTAAAATTTGTCTCCCCATACCCAGCTTCCGTTAGAGGAAAAGTGACCTGCCTGCTCAAAATTCCCTAACCGGTTTCTTCATGACAGATAGGAGCTTTGACAAACCTGTCCTTTAATTACTCATTATCTACCTGCTGACGGTGTCTGAATCACCAAATCGTTTCAGTGGGAAACGTTCGGTTGGTTTTTCATGGGAAAGAGCTGAAAGCCACAAGCCACCACTTGGACCACATGGACCTTCAGCTTCTTATGTCAAAATCAGAAGGAAGCATTCCTTGCCCCAGGACCTACCTCCATTCCTCTTCAGCCGGCTCCTGACCTGCTGTTTTCGTGCTGACAATAACAGCTCCTTGCAAAGCAAATAGCTACCCACACTGAAAGGAAATGCTCATCTTCTCAGTCCATATTGCAAGCGCAAAACAACCTTGAGAGTCGTCTAGGTAGTGAACTAGGCCCTGCAGCCGATAAGCACAAAGCTGACCTTTAAACCCCAGCCTTTAATAGAGCATTGGCTTATTCCACTTTGTGTTTGCTCAACAATTCCAGGGTCACAAGGGTCTGCGTTTACCGAGGTGGGGCGAACCCGGGAACCTTGCTCCAACTCCCACAGCGCAACTGATAGCAGAATGTTGGGGGTTGGGCTAGTAGAAGCCTCAGCCCCCAATCCTCAGTGTACCGAGGATCACAGGCTGTTGGAACACATTCTTCAGCCTCTAGAGACCATCGGAGAATACAAGTTTGCTGACTGGCTCTTAGCTACCAACTTTAGAAGAAGCGAGAAAGACTCTTGGAGGCCCAGGAGTGGAAGCTTTTCCTCTTTGCTTGACATGGTGCCATACTGAGGGCTAGAGCTAGAGACAAGAGGAGACAACAGTAATACTTGTTCTATCTTTACTAAACATACAATATTTCATTCATCATGGATTTTTTACATTGCTTTTGACTTTTCAAGATATGGTATTACAATATTTATCTTGGTTACTTAGGTTTTTGGTGCCCAGATGAGTGAGGTCTTGTTCACCTCACCTTAGAGCTGGACCTGCCCTGCCACCGACCTCACTGTCTCCATCTTATGTCTGAACCTACAAATGGAAGGTCTAGGCGGCGTGGTAGAGATGCTCACAGCTGATGTAAGAAGGGGAGAAGAACCCAAAGCAGACATGAAAAACATTAGTGAGCATCTACCATATTCCAAGTGCTATGCCAGGCATTTATCTGTATTTTTTCTGGTCATCACCTATGAGGAAGACATAAACCTCCACCCAAGGAAGCTAAGGTTTTGAGAAACATGCTTCCTTCCACTTTCCTTCACTCCAGAAATGGCCTTACATGTTATCTGGTGTTCAAGACAGAAACCTGAGAGTTGTCCATGATTCTCCAGCTTGAATCAACTGCACCTATTGCCAAACTTCTAATTTTCCATGGTCAGCCAACTTGTAAATGGGGGGAGTAAAATTCAAAAGACGGTCTCCACATGCATTGTCATATTTGCCACCTCTCCAAGGAAAGTCAGAGTCACTGAATGTTTTGATATCCAATGGCCAGTCCAGGACAAGTCTGGATCACTTCCAAGTGCTGACTGTTTTGAATAGGAGCAACGTTCCCAGCCACACATTAAAGCATTCACTATTTGACAAATACCCTTATGATGCATATAGAGCATTATTAACTCATTCAATTTTCATAACAACTCTATGAGATGATTCCTATTATTATTTTTATTTTACTACTAAGGAAATAGAGAAGCTAAATGCTAATTTTCCCATTGTCATATAGTTTGTGAGAGGGGGGAATTCATATTCTAACCTAATTGCTCTGGCTATAGAACACACACTCTTAACCAGGACACCATATCTTCAAAATAATATGAAATGCATTCAACCTTATTGGTTTTCCACTGCCCCATCTTTATCCAAGCTAGCATCACAGCCTGTTCCAATAAGGGCAAAAAGCCTCCTAACTGGTCATCTTGGTTCTATTTCTACTTCAGTTCCACACATCAATCTTTATGAAGCAGCCAACAAGATCTTTTGAAGTTTACATCAGAACATGTCATTTCCTCTGCTAAAATCCTCAAAATGATTCAGCTACTTTCTGGGTAAAATACAAACTTCTTAATGTGGTCTACAGCCTCTTATGTGAACTAGCTTCTGCCCTCTTCTGAGATTGTGTCTCCTATCATTTTCTACCTCACCTACTACCTATCTACCCTATTGGCCTTCTTCTTGCCCTTCCTTGCAAACTCTTTCCTGCCTCATGGCCTTTGCATATGCTGTTGCCTCTGTTTGCAATGCTTTCCTCCTTTCCTGACTAGCTATATCCAATCCTCCATATGTGTCAGGGTACTCCCCTGACTTGTTAGTCTAAAGTAGATTTTCCTATTATTCTCTCTTAGCATCTCTTTCTTATCTTCGCAGAAATTTAAAAATTTGTAACTCTACATTTATTTGCATTTTTACTTGATTTTTGTCTGTAATCTCCATATGAGGCATAATCAAGGTCAGTTTTATCCACCACCTTAGTCCCAGCACCTAACCCAGGGCCTGAAGTCAACAGTACAGTTATTTGCTGAATGAATGAGTTAGCCCTGGGATAGCTCTTATAAAGACTTCAATGAATTAACTGAAGAGGGCACATAAATAATTAATATAATCGATTTTAGTAAAAGAGATCCTTAAAAAGAAAGAAAACATGTATATATTTACATATACATGTATGTATATTACACTTCTTTGTTTCCAACATGTAAAGAAAAATTATTCAATCTTTGAAAAATACATAGAAGGTAAGAACCAAAAATCTCTAAGGAACAATTTTTCAAAGATCTTACAGTATATCTAGCTTTCTTTTTTTAAATTATTGTGTTATCATCATGACTATTAATCCCAATAAGATGAGAATGAAACTCTCAACTGTTCTTATGTAATCACGGCACATACTGGTGTTCCATAGCCATCTATCAATGATAAGCTATGGGAAATTTCAATTGCATATCTTTGATAACTTATTTCTCTTCATAACTTAGAGATTAATTTTCTCACTAGTGCAAAATCTCTCAGCAGGAACTAGCTAATTTTATATTGTACATGATTTTATATGGTCCTGTTATGTCATAGATGTTTTAGAAATAAAGATAGATTCTTTGTGTCTCTGTATAATAGATAATTATTTGGATTGAGATCAAGGTACCTATTCTTTAGGATACCAAAACTCCTAAAAAAGTAAACGAATACATTCAAGAACAGAACAGAACATCCCAATATTCCATTGGGATATATGGGAGAAAAACTGCAAATCATTTATCTGATAAGGCACTTGTATCTAGACTATATAAACAGTTCAATAATATGAAGACAACACAATTCAAAACAGGCAAAAGATCTGAGAGGACATTTCTCCAAAAAAGATACAAAAATAATCAATAAACAAACATGAAAAGATGCTTGACATCCTTGGCCATAAGAGAAACAGAACTCCGAATCCCAGGAAGATACCACTTTATACCTACCAAGATAGTAATAATCCCAAAAGTGGAAAATATTAATTGCTGTTGAGGATGTGGAGAAATTGGAACCCTTACATCCTGCTGACAGGAATGTAAAATGCTGTAGCACTTTGGAAAACAGTCTGGCAGTTCTTCAAAAGGTTAAAAATAAAGTTACCATATGACCCAGCAATTTTACTCCTAGGTATGTATATACCTAAGAGAGAGGAAACCATGTCTACACAAAAACTTGCCCATAAATGTTCAATGCAGCATTATGCATAATAGCCAAAAGGTGCAACAACCCCAAAGTTACCCAGCTTATGAATGGAAAATGAAATATGATATATCCATGCAGTGGAATATTATTCAGTAATAAAAAGAAATACTGATACATGCTACATCATAGATAAACCTTGAAAATGTTAAGTGAACAATATCCAGTCAGAAAAGACCTTATATTATATGACTCCATATATACAAAATTTCCAGAACAGGCAAATTCACAGACAAAGTAAAGTTGTGGTTGCTTAGGGCTGGGGGTTGAGATGAGGAGTGTTAAGAACCAGGTTTCCTTTGGGGGTGGTACAAATGATCTAAAGTTAGTGGTGATCGCTGCACAACAGTGTGACCATATTTTTTAAAAAAACGTGAAATGTGTAAACCTGGAGATTCACAGACCTGTACCCCTGGGGATAAAAATACATTATATGTTTATAAAAAAATTTAAAAATTAAAAAAAAAACACTGAATGGTACACTTATTTTAAATGAGTGAGTTGGATGGTATGTGAATTATATCTCAATAAGGTTGTTATGAAAAATAATGGAATATACTTTTTACTACACTTTAAAACTAGACCTATGTTTGGCATTTACATTGATGGGTACAGCTTCACCAAAGAGTATCTACATTTGCTTTCAAGCAAAGAAGATGAGTTTTAGATGAGATTTTTTCAAAAAGAATTTATGATCTCTTTCACTTACAATTCCTAGTCTGTTATCTCCAACACTGTTTAGAGGCAGACTTAAAATCTTTGGGCCAGATTTATAGGTTTTTAGAGTGTGACAAGATATAAAAGATGATGATTTTAGAGTAAGGAAACTAAGAGCCCAAGAGAATAAACATCTTTCCCAGGATTATAAAAGTAATGACAAAGAGAATCAGAGCTTTCCAGACTGAAGCTTGATTTTTATTTTTCAACAGCACTATATGAAAGGTAGAGTAGTGCATGGCATTTTCCAAAATTGCACCACCAATTGCACCCGGAGTTCTACACAACTACGTCTCATGCGTGGAAAAGGAATCCCATTCAATGTATGAAAAGAGCAAGGATGAAGTCCACACAGTGATTGCTTCCTTTTGATCCATTTCTTCAAACAACGTTAACCAAGTGCTTGTCTATGTGCTAGGCACTGGGGGAATAAAGACTTGCCATTGTTCTTAAAGACAGCAGAGACTGGGAAGTTTAGATTTGAGTCTCTTTCTTTGGCATTGAACACTTGGAGTGGTCACCTCCATCACTCAGTTCCTGAGTAGGTTTGGAAGGCACTGCAAATGGATATTCAATTTGCTTTTGAATCCTGTCTTCAATCTTCCCAGCAAAACCTTTCTTTTCCTACCTTCTCTTCTTTATCAAACACTTGTCTCTGATAGCCTGAGAGATCTCACCCAGTCTGGGGGCCTCAATGATCCCACGTATTCTGTTAGCGTCAGTGAGAAATGTGAATTCCAAAAGTGATTTGGTTTCTTAGTGTTGCTGAGGGTTGAGGAGACAACACAACTTCAGTTAAATCATTACTTATGACTCAATTCAAAACACTGGTATCAACATTATACTTTAAAAAATAATCAGACTAATCTGTTGAGATAGGAATTTTGACCCTGAAAGTTAATTTTTCACTTCTATATTCCTTTGCTACCTCCCTTTCCCAATTTTCCTCTATGTCAGAAAGTCTAAACTGCCTAGGAAAATTCTGGCTTCCTTCCAAGGGGGATATTTTATTAACAGGCAGAGAAGAGAGAACTGTATTTTAAGATTCGGTGAAATAAAGGATTGATTTCTACTACTCCATTTCGTCTGGCTGATGAGGAGAAATGAATGTGCCAGGCCCAGTGCTGGTGTAAGTGGGATGGAGAATGTGATGATGCTGTTTTGACATTACTATTATTGCTTTACTCTCTGAAACACATTTTTAAAGCATTCTATCAACCGCTTCACTGAATTTCTCTGCAAACTATTATCTTCTCGCGTCAGTCAGTAAGAAAGAAAGCATACAGTCTTTAGATTCTCTGAGAAAGGCATTTAAAAATAAGTTGAAAGTCTTCATACAGCTTATTGGAATGCATTCCTTTACTCTGTGTTGGTTGTCACTGGATAGAAACTGTGTCAAAAGGAAACCAGGGTCCTCTCCATTTTATGAAACTATGAATTAGAGTTTTGTACTTAATAGTGACTAATGTGTATAACCATCTTCCTCTCATTCAGTGACCAGCTTGTATGCTCTCCAGCTTATTAATAATTCCCCTTCAGAGTCTTTACTCATTTGGCCTAGATAGAGCACTGCCTAGCCTCCAGAGAGAGCGAGGGGGCAAAGGTGGGGAATTGTGAATTCACTTAATTCCTGCTTTGTCATTCTAGAAATAATTTGGGGGGAAAGAGGATAAAACTGGGGTAAAGTGTGGGGCATGGCGTTTTTAAGTGTCGTAGGTTCACATATCTCCCCTAATTGCGTTTCTACTTAGACTTTATGGGACTATGCGATATTTGGAAGAAATAGGGGAGCGAGGGAAGGAAATCTCAGTAGGAAGGAACGCAAGACACTTTACAATACTATACTTTTCTACACTAGCAGGTAAGATTTCCCAGTGAGGATATTTGCCTTTAGAGAAAGATTAGGCACTTTTGGGAGCTCCATGGGAGCCCATCAGGGCCATAATGGTGGCGATTGCCCAGTCATTGCTCCATTGATTTCCACCAGAGCTTCTCAGACAGTGACGAGTCACATGGACATCTTGTTCAGTGTGGATTCTAGCCCTGCAGCTCTGGGATAGAGCCTGAGACTCTGCATTGCTAATAAGCTTCTCTGGGGCTGGCCTAGGACTCAAGGTTCTGAAAAAAAGGTAGCAAGGTAAAAGAAAAAAACAAAACACTTTTGGGCTAAAGGACAGTAGGCATGGTGGGCTGATAATACCTGCCAGACAAATTATTTCAGCACCATCTTTTGTTCCTAAAAGATGAAGCAGCTTAATTTGGTTGACTGCTCTACTTTCAAGCTCTCTTCAGGCATGCTTCACAGAGCTCAAGACCCCATTACTTCTACAGAAGACTGAAATTATGCCCTGTCATTTATATTCAACTGCCTTTGGGTGTGAAGAAAAAAGTAGCTTTCTTCTCCCCAATTGCAATATTATTGCCTCTCAGTGAGTTAAACACTTTCAACTCTTTCAGACCACTCAGTAGGATACTAGTTCATTCACTGACTGCTAATAATTTAGCCTATTACTTCCAATTTCCTCCATCAGACTGTTTATAAATGGTAAAACCGACTGAGTCAAGGCACCCTCCCCTTCCCCCACAGTGCAGTAAATGCCATATCAGTAGCCTATAAGAATGGATGTTCCTCTGTGAATACCTAACACTAAACCCTGGGAGAATTAGATTCCTATTGTCCAAAAAGAAAGCCCAAACTCCAAACCAGTAAGAGTGACATAATAAGAAAGAAGACATTTAGACAGAGCTTCAGATGTCCACTCCACATGGGCTGTCCTTTAATTCTCAAATATGTTGCATATTATAAATGTCCTAAAAGAAAAAGAACCAAGTTTTTGTGTAAGTAAAATCAAGTTTTTATGTATAGAATCAAGTATCTAGTTTTTATGTAAGTGCTTGTCATGTAAATATTAATTGAGAATGTATTTATTTGTATTTGGGGGGCACAATACCACATTTTTGCTTTCAAAATACAGTTTGGTAAACAGTAGAAGCATTAAATTTTAGCCATCCGTTTGTTTTTGATGTAGTGCTCCATGATTCATTAGTTTCATGTAACACCTGGTGTTCATCACAACACATGCCCTCCTTAATTAATATCCATCACCCAAATAATACATTATATGTTAATTAAAAAATAATTCACAAAATAAAAATTTTAAGTTAAATAAAAAAATTTTAGCCATTCCGTTCTAAGAAATCATTTCAAACCACATAAATCACCCATGCTTAATGTCTTACCCACTGCCCCATTACTTTGCTCTGAATTCCCTTAAAAAGAATGTTTTTCTATGTCTTTAAGGAGATTCCTTTTAGCACATTTTCCTAATGGGATTTTAGAGTATATTATCTGGTGAACTCTGTCATTCTAATAGCAAAATAGAATGTGAAAAGAACAGCCTTATCTACCTGTAATTTATCTTTCTAAATTTAAGCAGAAGTTTTTTCTTGTTCTATATCACCCAGTGTTAAATAAATTGACTGACATAAATTATAAAGCTAACATCATTGGGAGCATCATGGAGTTTAGTGATGAACAGAAAAAAATGCACTAAAAAACAATTTACTTTCAATTATATCTATTAACAATGGGGGCATAGAAAACGGTCAGCCCACTGTGTGGGTTTTATAATGTTCACAATTTTTTTGCATCAGATTTCCTTTTATATTCCTAACATGTTGTACAGATTAATATTTATATGCTTTTCTTTTGTTCCTTTAACCTAACCTCTTCTAAAAAGGAAGAACATGAAAGTTTCAGTTTGTATTTCATTAAGTAAGTGTTGAGTATCTAGAGAGTTAGTCACTCAGCTGTGAGAGCATGTTTGTGGACTTATTCTGTGGTTAGGATTCAGTGTTAGTATTAAAATTTTTAGGGGTCCCTTCCAGAGCTGGCTGGTCCCAGAAACAAATGACGAACAGGTGAAATGTGTAACAAGTGCTTCCTGCCCTCTCTGCTTCCATTTACTAATACTCTATTTCCCCCAAAAGATCAGAATTTTAGTTGATAAATATTTCATGAGTTCTTCCTACTGGGTTATTTGTTTTATTGCAAATGATTCCAGAAGACCGAATAATTGTGAAGACGCAAAGGATATTGTTCAAGTTCTCTCTCTACAGATTGTAACGTCTGAAATTTGATGGAAAGTTATGCATTTATTTTCAAATACACCATTTTCTAGGCAAGGAGTATAGACTTCCAATGGTTTCACAATTCCCAAAAGGTTAAGAACTACCACGCATAAAAGAATTTAAATGAGCAAGAAAAAAATCCATCAGAATCACTTTGGAGAGGTTAGCCCAGTTTTGAGTTTCAGAGTGAGGCAGGTATGATTTCAAGTCTGTATTATACCACTCACTATCTGTGTCACCCCAGGCAGGTTACTCAACCTCTCTGAGCTACAATTCTTTTTTCTCTAGTGTGGGGATAATACTAGAGCCTACCTTCTTGAGCTGTTGTGAGGATCAAGTGTAATGTCTGCAAAGAGCTTGGCACAATGTTGGCATGCTGTATCCTTTCAATAAATAGTAGCTGCTTCTATTTTTACTATTATTATTTGTTTTACTTGTATTATGAAAGATGATGGGACAGCAGAAGCTTTATCTACCAAGTAATAAGGCAGATTACTCTAACACTTCTTTCAGATGGCTAATAAAACTGTGGTGTGGCAAATTAGCTTAATGATTAAGTCGTCTTTGACCAAGTCAGAGATAAACACATTTGTTCTCTAAAGTGATATGATTTCATTTACTTTAACTATAGGATTTCTAATCTAGTGACATGATATAACTGGGTTTTAAAGATTCACTAAAAAGTTTTCCAAGAATTTTCTAAATCATAGAACGACTGTGATTTCTGAACTCAAGATTTTTCATACAGCATGCAAAATATTCAAGAATTTTGTATTCAGCTATGTTCAAGGCCACATTTTTTTTGTTGAAAAATTGATACTTTTCTTAAATGGATGTTAATGGAACTTAAAATATGGTACATCTAGAGCATATTGGCATATAACTATAAAAAATAATTTTAAGGAATAATGTTCAGTGACATGGAATAATGTTCATCATACATTAAGGAAAAACAGGCACTGCTCAAAATTGTGTGAAGTCTCATCCCATTTTTGTACAACAATGACACAGAAAAATGCCCGGAAGGAAATACACCAACATTTCGATGGTGGGTGGCAAGATGATGGATCAGTTTCTACACTGAGCATTTTTGCTTTTGTAAACAAAATAATAATAAAAGATATTAAAACTGAATGGCTAAAGATTAAAAACTCATCAGCTGTGTGATATTCCAGAAAAGGTCTGAGATGACCTGGACTTGGGTTCAAGGCCAAGACATGGGCATACTGAAATGATAACCTCACACAAGTTACCTCCCCATTTTGGGTTAATATTGCTCTCTGGAATTGAGAAGGCTTGAATAAATGATCTCTATGTTCCTTTCCAGTTTGACATTCTGTAATTCCAGAAGTATGGCCACATGTGGCAGGAAAGCTCTTCTGGTTTTTCAAGCTAGCCTACACATGATGAGTGGTGCCGTAGGAGTAACACTGGAATGAGGTCCCTTTATTTTCAAAATTTCCCGTGTTGCTGATTTTTTTTAAAACAATAAGGATGTTATTCCTTTGATAATTAACAAAAATAAAAGGAAAAAATCATTTGAAATGGGTAAGGGGCTGAGTTATACACATGGGCTCACAAACAAACTGAACCATCTGATACATAATGTACCTTTAAAATGGATTCACATTTTATTTGACCTAAACAAATCAGTCAAAAAAAAAAAATCCCAGAATTGATAGCTGTAAATCTGGAATAAATGACTCAAGTCAAATAGAACAGACTCTTGTTGTGAGAAGTCAATGGTTTTCTTAAGGAAATTCTCAGATGGAACTATCACTCACAGCATTCTGGGAGCAAGGTATTGCTAACATCATGCCCTGGTCCAAACTATTAATTATCAGGAAAATACCTATGTGATTAAAATTGTTTTACATAATAAGTAGCAAGAAAATCAGATTACTTGAAGCCTAAAAATCCAAACAGAACAAAACATGTTTTAAACTGCTACCTTTTGGCCCTGTGTCTAAAATGAATGTCCTGAATCCCACTTTCTATGAGCCCTCAAAAAGAGAGAGGGAAGGAAGTTCTTTGGTTCTGCCCAGATTCTTCCCCTGGAACTGGCAGGTTTTACAGCTGCCAATGAGAAGTTTCCTCGAGGTGCTTTTTAAAGGGCATTGAAAAGCGGCAAGCAGTGACCCAGAAGCCTGGGAAAAATACCCAGTTTCTCAGGCTACCAGCCCCACCCCCTTCTGGGCAAGGCACCCAGCTGAGAGGAGCTAGTACCCAAAACTGATCTGCTTCTATGCATGAGCAAGAGCAATTTTCCACCCACACCGTGTAACCCTGCTCCTGTCCCTACTGTAGGGTTACACAATTTGGCTTCTCTCCTGGACAGAGGGGAGACTCATCCCACAGTTATCTCTTTGGGCCCTGCTATTGACAAAGAGATTGGTTTGGCCTGATTAGTAAGAACACGGGGCTGTTTTCTGTAAGCAAAGGCCAGTTAAGAAGGGAGGAAGAAGTATCTGAAACCTTAACAGAATGTTAAACGGATTAAGATTTCTACATAACTTTGTGGGTAGAAAAAGCGTTTGAAGGAGGGGTGAAAGAGCTCGCTTTATGCCATCTCATTTCTAAATTTAATAATAATCCTTAAAGACCCTGCTGATATTATATTTTAAAAGGCATGGGTAATTATGATACAGCTACATGAAGCAAGTTTAAAATTCAATCTGCTTGGGCAATTTTCACTGTGATTAAAAATTGGTTCAAAAGTATATTTGATTTCAGCCCAGAGAATCTCATGGGGGACAAACTACTTCTCAAGAATTAGAAAGACAGACTTAGAAGCTGTTGATTAGCAAGAATTGCCAACTATTCTCTAAGTATTAATGAACACCCATGGGTACAGCCCTGCTCCTGTAGGTCATATTATCACCATTTAGCACACTGATGCAGTGATTTGTTAAGTGGGATCCTTTATAAAAGAGTTATTGACACCTCAAAAATGTGTAAGAACGCCCTTAAAAAATGGTTGAACTAACTTGGTGAATATGGTGCATTTCAACAGAAATGCATAGATAAAGATAAATTATTGGGTCATTAAATTTTGGCCCAATAATTAGGTCATTAAATTTTGGCCCAAATAGTCAATGGTGATGACATAGTTTTTTTTTAAAGACTCATCTTAATATCTTATTTTACCTAATATGGATGTTGTTACTTTAGCTTTGTTTTAATTCATATTTCCCTCATATAGCTGCTGCCATCCATTATTTTCATGGTTTGTGAGTCACTGTGTTTTAGGTATGCTGCTTATAAATGATATATTGCCAGAGCTTGTACTTTGATGCAATCTGGCAATCTTTGTCTTCAAATTGGAGAATTTAATTCATTTATCTTTATTATGGTTAAATATATATTTGGGTCTATTTCAGTTGTATTATTTTATTATTGTTGTTTTATACTGGCTACACCTTTTCCTTGGCATTTCCCCCCCCTTTTTTCTTCCTATCTATTCTATCAATTTATTGAAATTTCTTTATTCCCTTTATTCCCTTCCCCTTTCAGTTTGGAAGTCATTCATTTCCTATGGAGGTTATCCCTAAATTTGTATACCCAACCAGCAAGAAGACAAGAAATGGGGCACCTAGGTGGCTCAGTTGGTGAAGCAGCTGCCTTCCACTTGGGTTGTGATCTCGGGGCTGTGAGATTGGGTCCCAGGTTGGGCTTTCTGCTCAGTGGGAAGTCTGCTTCTCTTTCTTCCTCTGCCCTTCCCCATGGCTTGTGCTCTTTCTCTTTTTCTCTCAAATAAATAAATAAAATCTTAAAAATAAAAAGGAAAAGAAGACAAGAAATAGCAAGTGTTGTTCAGGATTTGGAGAAAAAGGAACCCTCATGCACTACTGGTGAGAATGAAAATTGGTACCGCCACTGTAGAAAACAGTATGGAGGTTCCCCAAAAAATTAAAACTAGAAATACCACATGACCAATAATTCTACTATTGGGTATTTATCCAGGGAAAACAAAACACTAACTTGAAAAGATATATACACTCCTATGTTTATTATAGCATTATTTATAATAACCAAGACATGGAAACACTTAAGTGTCCATCAAAAGACAAATGGATAAGGAAAAAGTAGTATATATACAGGATAGAATATTATATAGCCATAACAAGGATATGACTGTGCCATTTGAAATAACATGGATGGACCTACAGGGTATTATGCTAAGTGAAATAAATCAGACTGAGAAAGACAAATACCATATGATTCCACTCATAAATGCAATCTTAAAAAATAAATAAACAAGCAAAAAAGTGAGTCAGAGCTATATATACAGAAAACAAAGAGGTGGTTGCTGGAGGGGAGGAGGTTGGGTGAGATGAGTGAAGGGGAGAGGGAGATACAGGCCTCTGGTTATGGAATGAGTAAGTCCTTATAAAAAGCAGAGCAAGGGGAATACAGTCAATAATACTGTAATAGTCATGTAATGGGACAGATGGCAGCTTTCCTTGTGAACATAGGATAATGTATAAACTTGGCAAATCCCTAGGTTGTATACCTAAAACTAAGGTAACATTCATTGTATGTCAACTATACTCAAAAAAATATTTTTTCTATCCTTCTCTAGAGTAATACAAAGACTATGAAAGATATTACTTCTACTTCCTCCCTATCACATGATATTATGGTATAGTAGTTCAGTATTATTCTTAATAAACACACCAAAGTAGTTACTGCCAAACTACGGAAGCAGCCCAAATGTCCACTGATAGATGAATGGAATAAGAAGATGTGGTATAGATCTATAACGGAATATTATCAGCCATAAAAAAATGAAATCTTGCCATTTGCAACAACATGGATGGTCCTAGAGGGTATAATGCTAAGTGAGATAAGTCAATCAGAGAAAGAAAAATACCATACGATCTCACTCATAAGTAGAATTTAAAACACAAAACAAATGAGCAAAGGGAGGGGGGTGCAGGGAGGGAGAGAGAGACAAACCAAAAAAAAAAAAAAAAGATTCTTAACTATAGAGAAAGAACGGATGGTTACCAGAGCGAGGTGGGTAGGGGAATGGAAGTAATAGTGGATGGAAGAAAAAAAAAAGAGAGAAGAAAAAAAAGGAGTTACCGTTATAGTTGATGGTGTTTTACTAACAGTGCTTATTTAGATTTCCTATTATCTTCCAATTTCTTTGCTCACTATCCTTCTTTGCAACCTACATGTTTTTCTTGGTTCAACTCTTTTCTCATTCAAGTATATCCTTTAGCAGTTCTTTCAGCAAGGTTAATTAGCCCAGTCTTATTAATCTGAGGAGATTTTCAATATATGCTCAATTTGACTTCTACTTTAGCCAATATAGATTTTGGGATTGATGATTTTGCTCAGCATTCTGAAAATCACTTTCTGCAGGTATCTAGAATATAGCATTGCTGATGAGAAGTTAGCTACTGTCCAATGCTGTTTCTTTGCAAGCGATGTTATTTCTGATCCCTTTACATTCAATTGGCCACATTCTCATCAGGATGAGTCTAAGAGTGGATTTGCTTTTACTTATCCTATGTAGGACTTAGAGTTTTCCTTTAGTCTGTACCTTTATGTCCAAGCTGTATGCTAGGTGATCTCGTCAGCACCATCTTCAAGTTCAGTCACTTTTCCCTTATCTTCTTCTAGTCTGCTCTTTTACCAGATTTTAATAAAAAATTTTTTGGTTTTTATTTTTTCGAATTTATACTTGCACATAGTTTAAAGTATCAAGTAGTAAAAACTACTTTCCATGTCCTCCTCCTAGAGGTAACCCTTCTAAGCTCTTCCATTTATTTATGGGAAAGAAGGCTTCCCCTCTATGTTCCTAATAACATGATTGCAGTACATGACATTTCAGTTTTAGTTAGTATGTATTTACTCCCCATTACAGACCATGAGAAGCAGCTCATTTCTCTCTCTTCCCATCACACATGTGCACCATTCTAAATGAGTTTGTTCATAGGTTCCTTCTCTTCATTTTTTCTGTTTTCTTTTCTTGATATTTATTTTATTAAGATGTTGGGCTCGGGGCACCTGGGTGTCGCTGTTGGTTAAGTGTCTGCCTTTGGCTCAGGTCATGATCCTGGAGTCCCGGGATCCAGTCCTGCATCAGGCTCCTTGCTCGGCAGGGAGTCTGCTACTCCCTCTGATCCTCCCACTTCTCATCCCCCCACCCCTCTCTCTCAAATAAATTTTTAAAAATCCTTAAAAAAAAAAAGTTGGGCTGAATAAATTTACATTTTAATTATCTTATTTTTTTCCTTCTATTTACCATCACCATCTTCTTCTTCTCTTTTCTCGAAGATTTTCTCAACTTTACTTCTTAGTTTATTGATTGATTGATGGGGCATAATTCAGTGTACCTCTGATTTAATATATTCAGGTCTTTTTTTTTTTAAGTTTTATTTATTTGAGAAAGAGAGAAAGTGTACGGTGGGGAGGGACAGAAGGAGAGGGAAAGAGAATCCCAAGTAGACTCCACACTGAGCACAGAGTCCAGTGTGGGGCTCAATCTCATGACCCTGAGATCAAGACCTGAGCCAAAACCAAGACCCGGATGCCCAACCGACTGCACCACCCAGATGCCCCTTTAGGTCTTCCTTCGTGAGCTGCTCAGATTTCCCAGGAAAGACCTTTGTCAAACTACTGTCTATAGAGCGAAGGCCTCAATGTTACGATTCTGGAAACCTAGTGGGGGGAAGAGGTTTGAGAGCCATGTGTCCAGTATGCACACATTTACCCAATTCACACACACACACACACACACACACACACTCACACACACACACACAACTCTGCCAGGCTGAATACTACTAATTCTTCAAAACAGATGAAGCATCACCTCCTCTGGGAAGTTCACTATGATCTCCCACAGAGAGATCTGATTGAGCCCTTTAATAAAAGCCAGGGTTTCCCCTATCTTAGCAGGTATCCCTTGCCTCTGTAATTGCCTAAACATCTATCCTCCTCTAGGACCAGCTCCATCCATTTTGAATTTATGGGCCCCTGGCACAGCTACAAGCATGTAATAAGCTCAACACATTCATGAGTTATTAATTAATTCCTGAGGCAGCCCAGATAAGGGAGCTGCTTGTACACGCAGAAGCCAAACAGGAGCTAGGAAAGCACTTCAAGTGAACTCTACTGTCATAGGCTTTGGCATCAACATTAGTCCTATCCCTGGCTGTACAACTCTTCAATAAGCCAGGCCACCCCAGACAAGCTTTCCCCTCTCATGTCTGGTTTTCCTTATCAGATTTAGATGTGTATCAGGGAAAGCATTCAGAATACTTCATAGTAGTACAGTGAAAGATCTCTGAAAATAATCACTATGGCTTTAAAATTTGAGGGCTTCAGATACGTGTGAAAATCAAGATACATTGTTACTAAGGAAAACTGAGGTATAAGGAAACCAGGCAAGAAATAGCTACTGGCTGTAAGAATAAATGTTATTAACTTATTTAAAGAAAAGTGTTGAAGAGCAACAGACTATGAACAGGTGTCTGTGCTGCTGAAGAGTGAGGAATGAGTAAAGAATAGAAAACAGTTTGGGTAACTTATATTTATAACTGCCTTAACAGTGACAGGCAGAGTCTTTTAGAATCAGCGTAAGGCTGCAGGGAGCAAAGGGGGAAATAATCGAACAATCTGATGAAGACTGACACTTTCAAATGAATGAAGTCCATATTTCACAGTTGCAGAATTTTAAAGTCAGAATATCAGTTAGTCTAGCCTCCACCTCAGGATGTGGATGCTACCCATGACTGTCCTTATAGAGGGCCATTTGGATTCCAAGAAATACTTTCACAGCTGAAGCCCTGGCTCTGTCTATGGATTTCCATAACTGACAGGTAGATTTTAACACTCTTCTATTACAGTCTGACCCACACACACTAACTTTACTCCCTGCTCCTAGTTTTCAATGTTACAAAAGTCTCCATACCAGACACAAGCTATATACTTTATAAATATATATTCTGACTCTTCAGAACAACCCTATAAGGCAAGGATTATCTCTGTTTTAGCAATGAAGGAACTGAATCACAGAGAAGTTGGGATGTCATTAAGGACTCACAACCAATTAGGTGGAGATGAGCCAAAAGCGGAGAACAGTGTCACACAGTATTTAAGAACATGGATTCCACGTGACTGCCTGGATTTGAATCCCAGTTCCACTGCTTACTAGGTATGTGACCTTAACAAAGTTGTTCAACCTCTCTGAAACTACTTTATAAGGTGGTTTTTTATGAGGATTAAATGAGTTAATACATGTAAAGCATTTGGAATAGTGCCTGGTACTTAATAAGCACCATAGAAGTGTTTGTTAAATATATAAAAGAGTGGCAAAATTATGAATCAAATCCAGGTTTATCTGGTTCCAGTGTATATGCTCTTAACCAAGGCTCTTCACCAAGTTGATCTCTCAAATGTTTGAAGGCAGCTACCATACCACTGAAGTTTTTCTCTTTTCCATAAGCTCCTTTTACCTTAATGGTCCTTGATGTTATGTGCTTTCTAGAATTCTTCCTGTCCTTTTGGCTCTTGTCCTAATGGGAAAAGCAGGACCCCAAATTGCTTCAATTACAGTCATCTACCTAGATTTAGCAAGGTTGTTCTTCTAATGTAGAAGTTTCCATGTGGGGTGCCCAGAGCAGAAGAATCCACATTATCTGGCAACTTGCTCAAGATGTAAATTCTCTAGCTAGAATCCAGACATACTGAATCGGAAACATGAGGGATGGATCCTAGCAATCTATATTTTAACAAGCCCATCATGTGATTATGATTCAGCTTAAGTTTGAGAACCACTGTTTTAATGAAACTTAAGACCACAGTACTGGTTGAGGTACCTACATTGCTTATTAGCTCATGTTAAACTGATGATTGGCATTGTCCTAGAATTTGGGCCTTCAACGTGTGTCTAATGTAAGGTTGTGGTTTTAAATCTTCCTTTAAGTCTTCTTGATTTGGACTCACATTGTCCCAGCCCCTCAAAATCTCTCTAAATTCATACTCTGTTTTGAGATATACTGGTTCTCCCCTCCAGCCTTGTGACCCCTGAACATTTGATAAGCATGTCATTCATTTTTTCCATGGTGTCACTCATAACATCCATATAGAGCTGAGGCAGAAGGCCAGAGGTCCTTGGCAGATCACTCCCTTTCAACCTGATGTTAATCCATGAAGACATCCCATGCATGTGGTTGTTCAATTTGTGAACTTTCCTATTAACAGACTGTGTTATCTCCATCTTATTCAAGAGAACACTATGAGAAACTTGCTTTGCTCTAAAATCCCTAGTAAAATCTCAAAAGAACCCACAAAAAACCCCCCAAAAACAAGCAAGCAAACAAGCAAAAAACTCCATAATTCCTTATGAGTAGAGAAGATGTAGATCTTCATCTGAAGTTTCCCTTTGTTGCTGTCTTTTTCCTACTCTTCCTTCTCCCTTAACCAGGAGAAAATGGCCTATAACCAGGCATGGCCTCAAAAATCTGTCAGCTCGAAGGCATAGCTACTTAGACCAGTTCCTTTTAGTTTTATACTATAACTTCTTCTCCAGGTATGACCACTCTTTACCATATTCTTACATGGTAGGCTTTTTTTTTTTTTAACCTTTTTATAGAATTGAAAATTGAAGCTCAGAGAAGAAGCTAAGCAACTTTCCTCAACATCCCACATCAGGTAACTAGTAGGGACATCATATTTATAGTCAGGTCTGTCTACCGAGATTCATATTTCACATCCCATGTTACATTACTACATTATATTAATACTATTAAAACTGTACAGGGCAGGGGCACCTGGGTGGCTCAGTGGGTTAAGCCTCTGCCTTCGGCTCAGGTCATGATCTCAGGGTCCTGGGATCGAGCCCCACATCGGGCTCTCTGCTCAGTGGGGAGCCTGCTTCTCCCTCTCTCTCTGCCTGCTGCTCTGCCTACTTGTGATTCTATCTCTCTCTCTGTCAAATAAATAAAAAAAAAAAAAAAAAAAAAAAAAAAAACTGTACAGGGCAGGACAAAAAAGAGAAGATGTTCCGATGATCTCTGAGACTCTCTTAACCTTCATTACAGAGAATACTGAACTTAATTATTGATGATCAAAACAACACATATCTCAGCTACCACAGTGGTAACATGTTGTAACATCTACAAAGATCTAGCATTTGGTCCCCTTTTACAAGAATCCCTGAAGGTAGGAAGACACATGTGGCCACAATTCATTTTGTCCTGAAGACTAGCAGCCCCTAAAAAGGAGAGTCAACTGTCTAAGTGGTCAGAACACAAAGCCAATTGTCTCATACTGCTCCCTCTGCCAGTCTTCACAGAGTCAAGTCCTGGACTTGTTGAAGAAGTGACTCAACTCTTTATGGAAAGAATGCCAAAACCAACTGTACAAAAGATTTCTTTCTTCACCTCCTTAATTCTTGAGGACCTTATAGTTCCTTAATGTAATATAAGCAATTATGAGCTTCCAGGTTCGGCAGACAGTTGAGTAATAATGAAAGGGAACATTACTCAGGTCTTCTAGGAGGCAGATTTCAAGGGAGTCCAATCAAACTGATGGACAGAACAGTCCGTTTTCCTTGGTGGAATAAGAAACACAGGCTTCATTGATCTTCCAGCTGCAGTTTTGCACTGCTGTGCCCTCTTTGCCAAATTCTTCTATCTCCCTAGCACCTATCTCCCAAAGGTGCTTCCCTGTCATCCCCCATTTACCTTTTCCTCTCACATATAATCTATTTCTTTTCTTTCTCCACGACAAGAGGCTGGCCAAAGCCTCTTGAAGATAAATATTGTAACTGAGAAATAAAGCACACCATGAAGTCCAAGTAATAAATTTCACAATACATACAATTTTGCCATTTTAAATATAGTAGAAAATACTGTCTTTCAATCTTATTTTGAAATGCTAGCATCTTCTTGAAAGATTTTCAACTGTTTTGATATTTCAATTTTTAAAATACTATTATGTATTTATACACAAAGTCTCAGAACTCAGAAAACCAAACACACAATAAAAAAGTCACTATGTGCTTTGTTTTATGGGATATTACACTCAACTTGCCAATAAGGAAACACTCTTTCATGGTCTCCTTGGTTTACTGATGAAATTTCTGATTTGCTATCAAATCAGAACAGGAACAATACCCCTTCAAAAGCACAAAAAATAAAGCCTAAAGCAACATAATGAGACAAATCTCGAGGATTCAATCCTCCTTAGGTATGGGCACAGGCTAAGAAAACACATAACACTCAAGCAATTGTTTTCGAATTATTTTTCCAACAATAACAGATATCGCTAATCAACCAGAATGGTCTTTACTGCTAAACCTAGAGATCCTCCTAAAATACTTCTCAGGCCCACCAGCCACCAAAACCTACTTGAGTTGGCACAAAACTATTTGCCATCCTACGCTTTGTGATAAATCTACCAGTTTGCAGGATTAATGATTACTGTTTTGCTTAAGTTTCTTATGTGGGGGGAAAAAATAAACTATACTAATTCAAATACACAGTACTTCCAGCAAGGATTCTGTCTTTGATACTTCATCCACACAAAACAAAACAAAACAAAACTCCAATTTTTGGATGGATGAGAAGACTGCGGCAAAATATGTGTGCTATGTATAGGTAGCTGTGGAACTGGAGGTACAGGGAAAGGTTCAAGCCTCAAACATGTAAAGATGAGCACAGTTAATTCACAATTAATTCAGTTTGGTGCATGTTGAAACTTTCACTTTTCTTACTAATTTGAAAAGTGGAAATATTAAATCTGTCCAATATATTATAGATAAGAAGAATGATTTAATACAATAAACTGCGCTTTTTCATTGAAAGAACATAATATATATGATAAATCAAAAACAACTAAATTAATGTGTGTTTTTCTATATAAGCTAATGTTCTTAGAACAAAATGTCCTCTTTGGCAAGAGCCTCAAAATTTCTCATGTTCTCACTGGTCTTGAGGATGGTGGGCTAGTTTATACAACTGTAACCATCACAAAACAATTTTTTTTTCAAGCAAGCCAAAAATTGCTAAAAACACATTATGACAAATAGGAGCACTGCAAGTTGATATTGAACTCAGTCTTTTATTTGGTAAAATAGAAAGATAACTTATGAAAAAAAATCAAACCCTAATCTTGAGTAAGTTACTCTACTCAGAAATAAATAAATGTAAAAAGTTGTTACAAGTGCTACCATTTATAATACGTCTAATACTCTTTCTCATTGATTTTCAAATCACACATATTTAGTATATATTCAACATATGTTCAAATTATATATTCCCTAGGTACTCAAATTATGAATATATATTTTATTTTCTCAAAGGGCTATTCACTAGCAAAAAGATTAGTTTTGGATGAAAAAAACAGGATAGTTTAAGAAAGTAAGCAAAACCACATATTTTAACACCTATATCTGAAGGAGAATACTTGTTATCTCACCTTTTATAGCATGGCAAATTATTGAAAAATTCCCCCCAAACACAGCATTCTCAAAGAATATGGACACCATCGATTTGTTTTCATTTTAGCAATGTGAAGATTCTATACAGTTCACGTACCTATTATAGGATAACAAAAACATGTTCATTGTTCCTTAAGAGCATATTTGAAATAATTTTAATAAAATATTGCTTAATAGCTCACTCAAACACTCAACACTCAAGTAAGCCTTCATTTCATCCGAATCAGGGGCTCCACAGATCTAGGAAGTTCAGATGGAGCTCTTAGGTTCCCCCAGCTGCTGCTCTCACAGGCAAAGACACTTTCAAAGACAACTCATTGTCTGGCGCAGATCCTGCCTGCGAGATTGAAAGCACTTCCCTGTAACCATGTCTCATCCTGGCATTAGCACCCTCCTTCACAAAGCGCCTTGGTTTCACCCCTGAGGACTGGTTCTTTCCCACACGTGGTGAAATCTGATTCTCCGGGTCGCCTCAGCTTCACACAGACCCGTGCTTGAAGAGTGACATGGTTTCCCTTCCTTCTACGGGGTGCTATCTTCAGAAGGATTAACGCTACAAATTTAGACAAGAACACCTTTTGCGAGTTTCACTATCTAAATGTCTTTGACTCTCATTCAGCTTTGTGGATTTGGGGAAGTAAATTTCGCATTTTAATTGTTTCAATGGTTGCCATCTTCAATCAGAGAGATGGGAACAAAAAATTAAAATGGAAAATTTACTTTTCAAAATCTGCACAGCTAAATGAATGTTGAAAAAAGTATAAGTGATTGAAATTCCAAATCATTTTTTGGGTACGTTTGTAGCATTTATGCTTCTGAAGATATTAAAACTAAATCTGTACCATCACTTTTGGGTCACCCTGGATCTCCTATAATCTGGAGAATGTCTTCTGGGTTCCAAATTATTATTCCCTTCAAGTTAACCTACGTGTTTTGGTCAGCCTACAGTTGTTTTTTCTTGATTTAAAATGAACTTTTCTCTAAAAGTGTCTTTTTCAAGATTTTGAGACATTCTCTGATAGAACACTATTTCCTGAAATTGAATGAAAAATTAAAATTCTTACTGTTATTCACTTGTAGTTCAGATAATTTTAACATACATAAATGCTATGTGGACATTTTACTTTTTCAGGAGTCTGAATTAGAGAATATAATCTCATAATCTCAGGTGAAAGAAAAGCGGCCAAACTTCATCAAGTGTATATTTCTGATGTTTTTAAACACTTGATCAATATATATAAAGAGATATATTCATTCTTTACAACAGTGGTTTTCAGTGATTCTTTTTTTTTTTTTTTAACTGTAACCCCAGCCAAAATTCCACTTTGTAATCATGACCCAGGACATACATACAAAATGTGTGTCTGTGTGTCTATGAGATGAAACCAATGTTTCCAAAACATGTGCTATACTCTAATAATTTTTTTTTGTTTTAAAGATTTTATTTATTTATTTGACAGACAGAGATCACAAGTAGGCAGAAAGGTAGGCAGAAAGAGAGGGAGAAGCAGGCTCCCCACTGAGCAGAGAGCCCGACATGGGGCTTGATCCCAGGACCCCGAGATCATGACCTGAGCTGAAGGCAGAGGCTTTAACCCACTGAGCCACCCAGGTGCCCCTAATAATTTCTCTTCTAGTCTTTTTTTACTTAAAATTTTTGTGGACTGTGACTCATTATGCTGATTCAAGGCCCACTAATGTGCTGATAATCATGTCTGAAGAACAATAAGTTAGGTATAAATGGGGATAATCAATACACACCAGGGTTACCGCATCAACTCTTTCATGCCTCTGGATTCTGTATGTTTTTTACTGAGAAGTAGAAGGTGGATAAAAATCAAAGCACAGCCTCCAACTCCCCCTGGGGATCTTGTTGAAATGCAGACTCTGGTTTGGCAGGTTTGAGGTGGAGCCAAGATGCTGCCCCTGTAACCAGCTGGGGTTTGGGGGGGGGGTGTGGATGCGCTGCTCTGCAGGCACCACATTCTGAAAGAATGGAGGGTGCAGAAGTCAGTCTGAGGGTACAGGGATGGACAGAAGTAACCGCATGGGACATGCCACCCCCTTATGGCTAACGCTGTCAAAACAAGGGCCTCCACTGGTGCTGAGGACACCCCAAGCATTTCCACAGGCTGCAGACAGCCCCCTCAGTGCAGCCAAACAAGGAGGCCTCTTTCAGCAGATCTCCCAGGGACATCAGAGTCTTTATAATCCTCTCCCCAGTGACCATGATGCTTTTTGGTTTCTTCATAACCAACCCCAGCCAAAAAAGCTGGGGCAGCACAACCCTGTTTCTAATTGCTTGGAAGCCCCTTTGGAAGGGATTGCCTAAAAATGTGGACAACTGTTAGATGACGTAAAGCAGGAAAAACAGAAGAGATTCTGGCAAACAAAAGTGTGAGAGACTTATTAACATTTCACTTCAGGAACTTGTTACACCGTGAAACCTGCTTCTCCAGGTAGACTGTACTCATACAATACTTCTGAATGGGACAGAAATAAATCCTGCAGTTTAAAGCAAAATAATGTCCTAATTCTAAGCCATATTGTTAGAATTCCCAAACTAGGAAAGACTATGCCAATAATTGGAACTGTTCCTGGTACAATACTGGCTTTCTGTGCTTCCAGCTTCCAGAATTTAGGGCATACATGTATTGATAAAATAAAAATATTCGTTGTTTTGATGAGGCTGTCTTTTGTGTTATAATTTTGTATATCTATCGGAAGGGACCAGGGAATGTGTTGCTCACCACTGTACCCGAGGATAAACCTGGCACATCATTGGTACTGAAAAAATGTTTGATAAAAGAATGAGTGGGTGGACATAATTTTAAAAAATAATATGTAACATCTTACTATATACTTTGTTCACTGATTTGCCATTAGTGTTTGCTTTATTGAATTGAGCAAGAGCTTTTACGAAGGGGACAGAAATGAGAGGTAGCATCTTCCAAATTGCAATTGTCCATAGTGCAAGTAGGGAAAAGAGAAAGGAGGGAGGAAAGAGAGAGACAGACCAGGTCAGTGATTCTGAATTCCTGGCTAGAGTGTGGGCATGGGAAGGTGGAGTAGGAGATATATCGGAGTCAACTGAGAAAAATATTCACCTTTCCCAGATTTTGGAATGCCTCTCCTGACCCCTCCCATTAGGACTAGGACAATAATAAATGGGCATCTATAACTGACGAGGATGGGGAGAGGGTGGGAGTAAGATTTGGAACTAAGGTCCTAGGCGGCGGTTTTAAGGTGACAGTTACGACTCTCAGGGGACACTTGGCAATGTCTGGAGACATTTTTGATTGTCACAACTCAAGACTGGAATGCTAATGCATTCAGTGGGTAGAGGGCAGGGATACTGTTAAACACTCTGCCAGACACAGAGCAGCTCCCCCAAACAAAGAATCATATGCTCTGAACTATCAATCGCACCCAGGCTGAGAAACCCTGCTCCAGGGGGGGAAAAAGTCATGGCAAGACAGGAATAGAAGTGATCAGGAGAGAGAATGTACTCACCAGACCCCCTAGGCTAACTCAGGTGAAGAGTAAGGTCTTAGAATGAAGACAGTGTGGGAGATAGATGATGGGGCTGAGCAAGAGGGTAGGAAATCTGGCTGTGTCTCCTGATTCCAGGGATCCTTCTCTAGTCAATCCTAGACCAAATGCTGGGGGGTGGGGTGGGGGGGGGGTCAGCTCCACCGCATCAGCTCAAGGCAGTTTGCCCCTCTGAAGAACCAAGCAGAATGCAAAGGAGACCTGGGGTGGAAATGGGGGTATAGGATGCCTTGCATGGTAATATGCCCATGACTAGAAAGGCTTAAGTGTAGTAGAGGCTGCTGGCATCCTGAGCCCATAGCCATGGGCACCACGTCAGGGCCCACCAGCATGTCTTCTGACTGCCAAAAACTGCATTCCTTTGCCTGGAGGCGTGCTCACGGCTGCCCAGACGGCAGTCCTGAAATACCAGGGAATCAAATGCCTCTGGAGGCAGTCCTCAACTAATGTCTGACAGGTTTTGGTGAGAAAATATGCTCTCTCTTGCATCATGGGTGGTGTAACTATGAGACATATGTCCCACACTGTCTCCCAGAGTTCACGAGGGAGATTACGCTTCAGGTGCCCACAGGGGTAACTGGTTTGATAACGCCACCTTATTGGCTACTGTCCCTGCCCTGGCTGACTTACCCACTTCCTGTTGGTGTTTTCTTGATCTTCCCCCCCAAATAATTTGCATATGAATTTTCATCTTATGGTCTGCTTAAGGCAAGTCTTCTGAAGGAATATTGGGCTGGCAGCCCCTTGAGCCTCAGGTTCCTCTGATAAAAAAGCTGAGTCCTCTGTTTTTAGAGGGACCGATTTTTCCATCCTTAAGGTCCTGAGCACAGAATCACTGGGTTCCTCTGAGCTGCAGGCACTGGTCCCACTTCTTTCAGACCATCAGAAACACAACTCCGGGCACATTCCTTTCTCTCCCATTGAAAGAATAAACAAAACCACATCTTTTGCTTAAGGATGGAAAGAAATGCAAACATAAGCCCTATGAGTTTCAGATGCCCCTAAAGTCAAACTTCGGCAAGAACTCAACTAAGTAGCAACACTTGACTCTAAGAGGGGGGTCTTACTCTAGCACTGGGAAGAGGCAGAGACGAAGACCAACCATGGCCACGGTTCAAACGGAACTTTAATGAATCACTGGTGAGGATTTACAACCACAAAATAACGAAAATGAAACAGTTATTTCAAAACCCTGCTAGACAAAGAAGAGAAATGAATTGTAAACCGGTTCAGGGCAGTGTTAACTCATTTATCTTCCATGTAATGGGAACTCCGAGACACTAAAATCTTGAGAAACAGAAAAAGTCTACACAAAAGCTAGGTGTTGTGAAAAATACCACCGCAGCAACACGTCCAAGAGTCATGTCTCAGAATGTTGTCCCCGTAGAAACTCGAACCCATCACCTAAGGAAGTCCTCGTTGTTACACAAGTTGAAGAATCAGGCTGCCAAGTTCCAGGTCTATCTACAGTAAGCCATTCTTACGGGCTTTTCTTTACAAACCCTCAGAAGCCACTCTTCTCGGATTGTGGGTTTTTGCTGGGTTTCATCTTTGCAGAGAGCATCTACTTCATGGCCCTGATTTCTTGTCAACTTAGTTGAGGAGATGGGAAGATCTTCTATCTCAGTTCTTATGTGTGGATAGCTTTTTCTTTCTTTCTTTCTTTCTTTTTTTTAAAGAAAAAGGAAAAAGGACAGCAGAGCTTTTTCCTGCCGGACAACCTATTCCCTTATTTATAATGCAGGACAGCAGGGCCTTGTAAGTGTATATTCTGGTTCATCTGAGGACACACGGTTGTTCATTTTAAAATTAGATTCATCCTGATTATATGAAAACAGCCTACGTGTGGTTGGTCAAAACAGCAAGAAAGCATTACTCAGCACCCACTTTCTGGGCCTACTTTCTAGATTCCACTAAACTTGTTCAACACACAGTCCCTGCCCTCTTGGAACTTGAAATCTGGCAAAGAAATATCTATTTCATTGACTGATATGAGGTTTGGACACTGCACAGTGAAGAAATAAATATAGTAATTGACTAACTATGTAATATTACCTTGGACAAAGGGGTGAGAAAACCTGTCATTGAAATGGCATGTTTGAAGCAGGGCAGAACTAGAAAGAATTTAGATCTGAATCCTAATTAATCAGGGCAGGATTTTGGGAGCTCCTTGAATGAAGGATTTGGGGAAGCTGGGTTAAAACAGAAGCAGGGAAAAATACGTAATGGATTTTAAGTGAAGACGTTTAAATGTGAACAGTAGAAAAGTATCAGAATAAGAAAGGGGTATAGCAGCGATGAAAAAAAGGAAGTGAGGTACTCAGCTTATACATCATAGTCACCACATGACTCCCCTGCATTTGACTCCACAAGCAGGGGAGTCAAATGTGTGTTCAAGAGTTTGGAGTCTTGGACAGGTAACTGAACATCTATTATTCTTACTTTCCTCCAAAACTGAGGGTTCAGTAACTTTAATGATTGACCATAGAACATATCTCTTAATATTGAAAAATGCTAGGTCATCTATAAAAGGAAGACTGTACCAATAAACACATCATAAAACTAAACATAGAATAATTAATGATGCAAAATGATTCCAGAAACTCAGATGTTAACTGCTGGGTCTCTTTCTTTGATTTCCTGCCTTTTGGACATCAGTGCTCTAGATCTCCAGGATACAGGTTTACCGAATGCAATTGATTTTACAATTTTTGCAGTAATAAAATGATACAATTATTTTCCACATATTGAGCACTTGCCAGGCACTATGTCCTGGCAAAGTGGTTAATAATCATGATCTCACATGATCTCTTCCACAATGCTATGGTGTAAGTACTAGGATTCTTTCCACTGCACAGGTAGTACGACTGAAGTTCAAAGCAGTTAACTAGCTTGCAGGAGAGACCATCAGCTAGAAGGGGCAAAGCCAGATATCCAACTCAACCCCTGTGGGGATGTCCAGCACCCCACATCCTGATCCCTCTCCAGTGCCTCAGCCCTCAACCAATCCAGGACACAGGACCCTCAGTTCTCCCCTCTTCACAACACACTTGGCCAATAGAGGTGTGGTGGGGTGGGAGGAGAATTTTTTCTCCCTGCTCTGCGACGGGACTTTAGAATGAGACATTACCGGCACCCACACTGTGAGTCACCTGGACCCGAGAGACCCCGATGATGGGCCAGTAACAAGTTAGGGATTATCCAGAGAATTATTTCTTCCCTCTTATTGAATATCAAGAATTAATTAGCTGGATTCTGTACCTGAGAGGCATTTATCAGGATTAACTTCTTAATATTGCAAAATTTAATTTTCAAAAGCACTGCAAAATACTTTATAAAAATAGGCTTGTGGAGTTGAAGACAACCCTACCCAGGCTAATTTAAAAGGATACAATTACTACTTTTTCTTTCACATGTCCTCAGCATGACACTTCTTATCACTGGTTAGCCTTATTTCTTAATAATCCAAGACGTATGTGTGCTTTGCATTTCCTTACTTCTTAGAATAAGACACTTTAATCATAATTAAATAATAAGGTTTCCAGAAAGGTAAAATATGCATAGTTAGAAGGAAAAGGCTTCTTTGTTCTTTTCACTTACCTCACCTTTATTATTCATGCCCCTCTTACATTTCCTTCAGGAGAGGCACTTCTATAGAACACACTGAATATTTGATAAAGCACGTTTGTAATTTGGGAAGAAAACAAGCAAACACCCCTTTTGTCTAAAAAAAAGAGGGGCCCCCATTGTAGTCAGCAACAATAAGTAGGATAAATACTAGGAAAATTGGTATTTTTAGTCAAGATATTATGTAATGAGTCATTTATTTAAACAGTCTGAAGTTCTGTAAAATGATTCCAGGAAAATGGCTTCAGTACCTCTGTCAACACATCAAGAATCAGCTCTGGCCTCTGTTTCCTGATATCTCTACTCTGAATTTTGGTTTCCTTTAGAAAATCAGCGCTCTAATCCTGTGCCAGTACTATCAGGATTGATTGGCAAACTCCCAATACTATGCGCATGTTATGATCCACATAAATCCACCAAGGCAATAAAAATGATGGTCAAAGACTACAAGGAAAAGTCAGGTCCAGCAAGATTAAAGTTGACCCCACACGAATAAGAAGGAAGTGAGGAAAGAGAATCAGGTCAGACAGGAGGATGGTACTGTACCAAAGAGTAGAAATGGGTTACCTCATGGCCGTCAAGATGTTTTCATCACTGGTCATTGCCTCCAGAAGTAACAAGACAGTGATGTGATACGATAAAGGCCAGATGAGAATTTAAAAACAGAGTAGCACAATATGGAGAAGACAGCTCCCTGGCCACCAAAGACTTCCTGCTCCTCTTTCGCCGCTCTAGAGTCATCATTGGACAGTGGCTGTAAAGTTGGGACTATGGATCCCGTTTCATTTAGGTGGGGGCACACAATTTGTTCTCACCACTGGAATCTGAGCGAAATGGTTTTCTGTCACTGTCAAGCCATGATAGTGAAGAAGCCAATGTACTTCACTCTCTCATTCCCTCCCAGGGGTCCGATGCAATGAAGACATGATCATGGCAGCCATGAGTGGAAGGAGGAGCCCAAGACCAAAGGAACTGAGACTCTCCGGAATGGCTTTGGAGCATAGCCACCAGTCAGGAAGAGCAGTTTTCAACAGCACAGGAGTGAAAAATAAACTGTTTGTTTTAGCCACTGTGCATTCTTTATTTCAAAGTGAAGTGTTTTCCTAACCTATATATATGTGGCAAAATAAAAAAAAAAAAAAGGAAAGTTTCTCAATCACTTGAAATAATGCAGATAATTTATTTTTGTATGGAATTGGGTAAAATTCATTTTTCAGGCCTAAAGTCATATTATCCAATTATAGCAGCTACTAGCCAACTCGAAATATGACTAGTTAAAGTTGAAACGTGTTGCAAGTGTAAAATACACACTAGATATTGAAGATTTAATACAGAAAAGCAAAACAGTTCATTAACATTTTTGTATTGATTACAAATTAGTAATAATTTGAATATATTGGGTGAAATAAATATATTATTGAAATTGAATCCACTGGTTGCTTTTATTTATTTGTAATGTGATTATAATAAAATTTCATACCATATATGTGGCTCACATTATATTTCTATTGTATTCCTGCCAGGCTAGTAGGGATTAGCAAACTACAACCCATCTTCTGTTTTTGTAAATAAGGTTACTGGTACACAGACATGACCATTTATTCACATACTACCTACAGCTGCTTTCACACTATGACAGCTGAGTTGAGTAGTCTCAGTGGAGATTGTATGTCCTGAAAAACTGAAAATACTAGATGGCCCACTATAGAAAATGTTTGCCAGCCTAACTGGCAGGATAACTTTGATATTTGATAAAGGATAACTTTGAGATTACCTAATTTATCCAGATAAATTTTACTGTTTTATGACTAAGAAAATTAAAACACAGGTAAGTGAAGAGACTTGTCCAAAATGGTTTTATTCTCAATTTGGTAGTATTTCCATAATGTCCCATTCATTCATCCATCCATTCATCTCCTCTATCCATCTCTAATTTTGATCATTAAAGAAATGAAATCCCTATCACTCAGAAAATCAATACTTAATACTAAATAATGAATTTGAACACAACAATGTCAATAATTCAATGTAGTTGTGTAGAAGTACGTTTCTGTCTGACTGGGAACTGTAGACATATGTATACAATAGCAGAGAAACCCTTGAGTAATATTCAGCTATGAATAGGCTGTGAGATGGTCTTTAAATTAAGCTTTATTTGAAAACATTCTAAAGAGAATCTATCATGTAATCTGCTTTCAAATTAAACTTGAAATTCTCCCAAATGTAGAGCCATCTTGCTAAAAATATTCATTATTGGAATTAACTTAGAAAAATTTTGCCACATCTTGGAAAAAGTGAAATCTGTTCCCAAAGACATCACGGCAACATATAACTGTCCCCGTTCTGACAGCCTTCATCTCTCAGTGGATTATTCCAAGAGTCTCTAACTGGGCTCATCATTTCCGGTCTCTCTCCCATTGAAGACCTATACCTATCCCAAAGAACACTTCTAAAATAAAAATCTGACTTGCTGAACATTCTTTATTCTCTTCATGCTATTAAGACAAAGTCTATCTTCCTTACTTCCTTACTTTATCTTCCTTACTGGCCAAAAAAGTCTCCACCGTGTGACTCCTACCTGTTCCAACAACCTCATTTATTGTCCATTGAGCATCAGTCAGATCCGGCTCCCTGCAGATTCCCAAAGGGTTCACACTTCTACCCCACTTCATATGTTGGTGTATGGTGTTCTTACTGCCTAGAACTCATCCCACTCCCAGCTCTGGGTTCTCACTGTACATTTTACTTGCTCCATCATAGACCTTATTAATATTATAATTGCCTGTTGAAGTATTAATTCTACCATCGATACAATAGCTAATATTTAGGAACATTTAACTGTGGGTCAAATGCTACCTGATCCCATTTAATGAGAAACTGAGTACATGCAACAAAGCCAGGTAAAACCAGGCTTTGAATGCACACATTCCCACTGCACAGACCTGGTTCTTTACTCTACACCCGTGGTTTGTAGGAGGGGTGATTTTTGCCTCCCACAAGACATTTGGCAATATCTGGAGACACTTTTGATAACTGCAACTGGGGTATGGGGGGAGCTATTGACATCTAGTGGGTAGAGGCCAGTGATGCCACTCAACATCCTACAATACACAGGGTAGCCCTCAATGGCAGAGATGGTTGAGGTGGAGAAACACTGTTATACACTAAATTAACTTTTGTAGATTGCCTCAGAAATCCCTGAGCATCTTCACAGCAAGGATTTTTATCATGTGTCTTCACATTTTACCATGTGTCTTCACACCTACCACAGAGCTGGGCACCCAGCAGATGTCCAACGCATATATGGATGGGGACTGATGGATGATGGGTAGTGGGATAGAGGTACAGAAGGAGAAATAGAAAGATGGAGGAATAGAAGGATGGACAGAATTAAAAAAAATAAGTTTACTCACTTTTAGTAAGGCCTGATTTTTGTGGCAACATCAGTAAATATAAATCCAAATATATATTCTTGATTAACAGAAATGAATGCATGTAGAGTGCATTCCAGGGTATGCCTTCACCTTAACAATACCTTGTGTTTATGAAACTGTAGAGTGTGAGATCAAACTAAGAAGCCAAATGCCTAGGGGTTTTGTTTTGTTTTGTTGTGTTGTGTTTTTGAGTTGCCTCAGAGGGACAAGATGTTTTTCAAATCCTTTCCAACTACTATACTACAGGATCAGCTGATATGTTCATCATCCACATAGGCCATAATTGAAAGTGTTTTTATTTTTTTATTTTTTTAAAAGATTTTATTTATTTAATTGACAGAGAGAGAGACACAGTGAGAGAGGGAACAGAAGCACGGGGAGTGGGAGAAGCACGCTTCGTGCAAGCAGGGAGCCTGATGCAAGGCTCGATCCCAGGACTCTGGGATCATGACCTGAGCCAAAGGCAGACGCTTAACGACTGAGCCACCCAGGTGCCCCTGAAAGTGTTTTTAAAGATTTTTTCTGTGTAAGGTTTCCCTGGTTCCTTTTTTTTTTTTTTTTAATTAAAGGACAAATAATACAAGAATATACAACCTTATACTTCCCCTTACTATAGCTATAATTCAGATACAAACACATTATTCTAGATCTCTAGATGCTGGATTTGGAGTAGAAATTATAGTGAAGCTTAGGTGAAAATTCAAAAAAGCAAACAAAGCCACATATGGCAGAAATAAACCATTCTCTAGCAATTGTAAATTAATACATCTAAATATAAGAAATAAAGTCAAGAAAAGATTATAATATTTAAAAAGTAACAGTAATTTAGCATGATTTTTACATCATTGCAAAAACACTTCAACAGTGGTAACATGAATCAGTGTTGAATACAAACTGATAGACCTTTTTGTGTGTAAAAGCAACAAGGTTCTGCTGTGAGGGCTGATGCTGCTCCTAGGAGTGATCGGTTATTATAAAATGTAGTCAGAGCTCAAAACAAATGAGACTAATTTTTTAAAGTGTAATGCTATGAACCTCACAACCTCTTGCATTGTACTCAGCCATTTGAGTTTTTACACACACACCTACACTCACACACACAAAGAATATGGTGACCAAGTAAGTTTTGCTACCTGGTCTCCCTCTTGGAATTCCTAGTACAACCTAGCATAAACAAAAAAATCTCTGAAAAATTCTTGCATTAAGTTGTTAAACTCATGATTTCCCAAACAGAATTGACCATAGAGTAACATAAGTAACTAGTTAAATAAATAAAATGTAAAATAAGATGAAGATTTGCCAAAATATTCAGGAATATCGACGAGGACTCAAAGTGATGACAGGGTTTTTAGCCTGGGACATCAGTGTGGCTGTGGCATTTCTCACCAGGATTTGGAAGCTGGGCCTGGGAACCACAGCTGAAGCCAGAGACAAGCACTGCCTGTTTCACTGTATGTAAGAACATGACACACACTTGTCACAGAGGCAGATTCTGCTTGCACAGACACGCAAGTTGCTGACCCATTTTTGCATATCGGAGAGAAATATGAAAAAGTTGACCCAAACCCAGGAATGTCAGAATCGTTATCGTCAATCATTATTTTCTGAGCACCTATTCTGTGCAACCTTTGTTGAAATCTGAGAAGACAGAGTCTAAAGGGGGAAAAGCATATCTGAACCATCTTGAGAACTACTGAACAGTGTACATCACGAGTCAGAATATTCCATGGGTTCCTGAATGTCATGATCATGCAAAATGCCATGAAAACCATGACTATCTTCTCTACTCTTCTCATCAAAAACATTCTTGAAACCGCCAGAAGAGTCACAAAAGTGTGTTTCCCAAATTAAGAAGACATACCTGCTGTCAACTGGCATTCCTCTGTCCAGGCTTTTACTTCACTCAGCTTATCACGCATGACTTTCTGAATAAACCCCACGGAAGAGAAACCAAGATGCATGGAGCCTCTCATTTGGAACTAGGAAGTTGAATGAGGAATTTCGTTTGGATCAGTCCTTTCCTAGTTGTTATCTGTTACTGTCACTCAGCACATACAACTGTATATGTGGTACACGGTTACACTGTTGTATACACAGTACACGTTATAATATATGTTGTTATGTGTTATAGGCAGATATGTTTATGTTAGAGTGTCCGACTATCATAATGGAAAGGCTACAATAAGCTTCTGGGGACACAGAGTCAAGGTTCCTGGGTCTTAATTCCAGGCTCTCCTAACTTGACGTTTGGAAAAGATACCTAAGTTCACAGCAGAGCTCAGTTTCTCACTCAATAAAAATAGTACTGCACAAGAACAGTTGCCAGCACATAAAGTCTCCAAAGTCCCTTGAAATTAGGACAGTATGGACCAAACAACACGAACACCAGCCTAGCTGTCAGTTGGCCAGATTGTTAAGAGAAGCATATGGAAATACATTATCTGTGACTCAGTGATTTGGATCCTTCCCCCTCCCCAACTTCTTAAGCATCATAATTGACTAACAAATTTGGGAACTTAAGGTGAAGAGTGAACATCCTTAATCAGAGATTCACTGGCGTAAATATATTCAATCCCACACCGCTTGGATACCAAGGGAATTCTGGCAGAATCCCACTGCAATTTACATGAATTCACATAGGCTAGAGAAACCACAAAACAATCACCTCCTCAGATGAAAATAACTTGATTTTGTCTAGGGGGCCGTATGAGGGTGCCCAATGGGCATATCTATTCTATCACGTGGAGACCATTTCATGATCCCTTTGTATTAATACATGCATACTGTCTTACAGGTCACTAGGCTGCACACTGAGCTGCAAAATGACTAGCGGAACCAGGCACATAGTAGGTACACAAATTTTTGTAGACTGAATGAGAAATCAAGTCAAATAATCAAAATTACTGTAAATAAAGCAAGGAATTAATTTGGCATCCTTTGCTCAACTAGTTCAGACACTAGAACAAGCCCTTCTAGCTATGATATAGACATATAATTCAATCCAGGCAGCAAACATTCATCTTGGGCAAAACGAAGTCCAAAGATGACACTTTAATACCAATATCAGAAGAGACAGAGAAGCACCACCCCTTTTCCCTCTCCCACTCAGTCTTCCAACAAGTGTTTCCCTGTGCCCATGTGTCCAAGTCTTTGCTAGGTGCTGGGGAGTCAAGGATGAATAAACCCATAGTCTTTCATCCCAGTTTAGAGGGGGAGACAAATGGAAACAAAACCAAAATGCTCTGCAGGGTGATAAGAGCTATAGAAACTAAAGCAAAGTGTCAAGATCACCTGTTCAGAGGGTTTATAGCCATAGGGTCATTTTCAAGTACCTGGCTGTCCTGTCCTCTCAGATTGCTCTAGTCAAAAGCTGGCTGAGACACTGGATATTTGAGAAAGTCGGCCTAAAGAACATGTTAACCATTCATTCCTCTAGGTTTTCTGAGCTCTATTTTTGCACTGGGGACAATTGCCAGAATCTCCACTGCTGAACCACAGTAGCTCAGGCTCCTAAAGACAGACTCCCACAGGGTTTCTTTTCATCATTATGCCTTAGGCATTTTTTATTCTCATAAAAGATGACCAAATACTTCATTTTCTGTAGAACTGAAGTTCAAGTACTGGCCATCCCATGATTTGGCATTTCATGGAACTATATATTAGTTGCCAGACCCCACAGTAAGCCCTCTACAAATGTTACATGACGTATCCATGATGTATTACAACTTTAACGCATACCTACCATTTCTGGACCCTGTTTTTTTCTGCTAACTTGGCCACTGAGAAGCTCAGAGCTTAGCAATATTCCAAAGCAATAAACACTTAGGATTTCAGTTTAATTATCTTTACCACTGTGTAAAATTTTGATCTTTCTTCCCCTACCATTTTACCAATGTCATCATTTTGTGGGATTTTTTTACTATGCATTTTTGCAGACACATTTCTGAAAGTCCCTACTCTATAAACAAAAACAAATTACTCTAATCACCCATTGTAATTTCATTTTTGTCTCAATTGTCAAAAGAGTTCCCATGGATAGCTCATTTGGAGATGACCGTTTGGGTATCACACCTTGGTCACTTGAAAATTCAGATAACGCGGTATTTCCCACAATCATCTGGTTCAGAGTCTGTTTATGGAAGTGTGAAAAGAGGCCAAGGGGAAAGGTTGAATGACTTTACTTACAACACCCACTCACCAGCAGGTTATTTTCAAATCTACCCCTAAGGGCCCTTTTGTCTTGTAGTATACCCTGACAGTCCCCTTTTGTCTTGTAGTACACCCTGACAGTCCCATTTTGCCCCTGCCCCAACTGCTACTTTTGTAGAGCAACTATACCACCACAGGCCCTTGGTCCCCTTAGGCTGCCAAGGCCAGAGGCACTGCCTGAACCTGCTGAGGGAGAAGGCACTGCTATCATCAGTGATGTCTGTTCCCTGGAATTTCACTCTTAGCACTGACAATGCCTCTGGAACTCATAAAGATTCTGTTGATCCCCAGGGAGTTGAAGGTCAATGTCTTCAGGGAATCAAGGTAAAGTGTAAGACAAACTGCTGCAGAGGATTTCTGTGCACTCCAGGCAAATGACCCCAGGAAGAACATGCAGAAATAACTCGAAGCAGTGTCACTATATAGAATGGGACTACCTTTCATCTCAGAAAATAAAGGGTGTGGGGGAGACAGAGATAAAGACTGAACCATATATACAGGACACACAGACATATACAGGCACAGGTCTTGACATACCCGGTTGGTACCCACTTAGGATGCTTAGTCAGGTATTCTTAAGAATACGTTTTGGCACAACCATTCATTTATTTAACAAAGATTTCTCCAGCTCTAACTGTGTGCCAAGCACTGTGTAAGATGCTGGAGAACCAAGAGTTAAAGAGGAAGTCAAGCCTCTTTCTCATGGACTCTAGATTCCAGACAGGGGGATAGGTCTTCAACAAGTACCAACTGAAATGGCAATTCAGATTGCAAATAAGATCAAGGAAGGAGGAAAAAAAAAGAAAGAAAAAGAAATAAACTAAAAACAGTATGATGGTTCTAAGAAGGAATGAGGGACTGCCCTTGCTGATGTGGTCATGGAAGGGCTTTTTAAGAAGGTGACACAAAATCTTAACACTACAATGACAAAAAGGAGCTAAAGAAACCAATCACCCCTACTCAGATTTCCATCAAAAAGATGAGCTTACTAAAAAAACTCCAAAAAACAAACTTGCAAACCCATTTGTGCCTCCACACATGCCTTCCTTCAAACAACTGCAAAAATACCAGGAAAGAAAAGGAATCCACAGCTCTCTCTTCTCCTAAGGAAATTTTAAGAAATCACCTTTTCCCAAAAATGCTAGATTAAAAAGAAGTTGTCTTAATTTGTTATGATGGCAGAATAAAGAATCTAAAAGGGGAGAAGTGGAATGTTTATTCCTCTTGTAAATTCAGTTACTCCATAAAACAATATTCCAATGTCAATAAAATTATGCCTTTGCATTATAATGCCAACAGGAATTGCTTCATTAAAAAAATAGTTCTATGGCTATATTTAGTAGCACTTACTCTCACTCACTAAAAAAGAAAAACAAATCATATCTACTACCAGATGGTCCCACTTCCAATATATATCAAACTTTGACATTCATTAAAAATAAGATTCTGATAGTATCAGTTTAACATGTACAAATAATAAATGATTGTTCATCAATGCCTCCCCATGTAGTACCCCAAACAAATCACTTACTATTGAATTTCTGTTAGTCTCAATTAAAACCCTTAGACAACTGGCATGAAAACTCCTAAAAACATCCACTGTTCAAAAACCTTTCTCTTTTTTAATTTTTTTTATTTTTTTATTAACATATAATGTATTATTAGTCCCAGGGGTACAGGTCTGTGAATCGCCAGGTTTACACACTTCACAGCACTCACCATAGCACATACCTTCCCCAAAGTCCATAACCCAACCATAACCCAGCCTCTCCCTCCTCCTCCTCCCCCTCCCACGCCCCAGCCCTCAGTTTGCAAAAACCTTTCTCTTTAATGTTTCTTAGTCCCTGACTTGTTTCAGAATAAGAAAGGTAAGCAGAAGTGAATTAGGGAGCAGATCAGTCACTGTGAATTTTCAGAATGAATCATGGAATATTTTGACTAAAATGCAATTTTTATTACTTTGTAATCTAGTACTTGCTACATAGTATTAAAATGCAATAAACATACTAAACTAAAATAAAGTCAAATAAAGATATTGCTCAACAGGTCTACATGATCCAGTACATTTACCATTATAAAAACTGCTGTGCTCTATCATTAACACACTGTCCAAGGAATGCTTCAATTTTTGAACTTCAAAACTGGTCTTTAAAACTGCATCTCACTAGCACCTAAGACCAATAACAGGCTAAGAGGAAGACTTTGTTTCAAATTTATTTACCAAAGATTAGGAACAGTGTTTGAATCTTCACAAATTTTAAACATGTGTGGAGAGGGGAGGGTGGAGAGTCTGAACTCGTTTGTTCAGGTAAACTCTTTCCTCTTTCTTTGACTCAGTTTATGAATTGTTAAGCGTCTAGACCCTCTCTGTAAAATTTCCTATTTGGGGAAAATTATACATTTAAACTTTAGTAAAATAAAAAATAAACAAACAAACAAAAAAAAACAAACCCATGCTCCCCCCCCCCCAACAAATCGGAAGGCTTAAGAATTAGCACTAATTATCCAACAATATCCAACAATAATCATTGGGAAATCATCCTCCAAAATGACAACCGCAGCTAAGAAGACGCGATCTATATTAGGGGTAAAAAACCAAAAACCAAAAAACAGAAAGCCTCCCCCAGTTTAGTCCTCCTCCACAGGAGGTCGGGGGGCCGGGAGGCCAGGGCGGGGTAGAGCACAGCTGGCACAACTCCTGGTTGCCAGAACCAACTCGAGGCGACCCAGAGGAAGATGCTGCGTCAAAAGAGGAGCGAGGCAAAGAAGCGCGACCCAGGAGGCTAGCGAAATCGCCACCAAGTCCCCGAGGAGGCGGGGAGAAGCCAAGTCGCCAGGCACCGGCAACAGTGCACGCCAACATTCAGGATTATTCTCCTTTCCAAACCCCGGAGTTCCGGAGCAGGAGAAAAAAGGGGGATGAGGGACCCACAGTCCCTTTAAACCGCCTCCCGCTCCGCGCCCCCCGCCCCCGCCGGTGTCTGCCAACCTTTTCCGAACCCCCGTGTCACAGAACTTCCTCATCATGGAAACTTCCACTCGGTTCGGCGCTGAGGATGCCAAACTCCATTTCACAAGGAGCCTGTCAACAGCTGGGCTTGGGGGTTTGAGGAACGGAGCCGCGCGATTGGAGGGGGCCCCCAGCCACCCGGCTCCACCACTGCCCACGCTGGGTCTCCCGGACTGCCGCGGCGCGGTGCCGGAGCATGAGGGGCACCTCCTCCCGGACCCGGGGTGCAGAACCCGGCGGAGGCAGGTAACGCGGCGGCTGACAACCCCCCCCACCACCACCACCACCACACACGCACACTCGCCTGCCCGCCCGCCCGCGCGCCCAGCTTCGCCGCCCGCACCCCTCAGGTTTCCGCGACACCCCCGCCGCCAGCCTGCCCACCCTTCTGGACAGTTGGAACTGCCGCCCCCTCCTCCTTCTCCCCCTCCCCCACACGCCCCCGCCTCCGCGCAGTCCTCTCGCCAAATTACCAGTGCCCTCGAGACGGTTGGGTTGAGCGCCCCTGCCCGGGGAAGGCAGCCTGCGGGCGCTTGCCCCGAGCCCGGGGAACCGAAGGTCTCCTTTCCAAGCGCACTCACATTATTCATGCAAAGTTAATCCCCGCCGCGTCACGGCCGCCCGCCCGAGGATGTGCGCCTTCCTTGGCCAAGCCCCGCAGTCTCCACCCTCCTCCGCCCCCTCCTCCCGGCGGCGGGGTCCCGGGGAGCGCAGGCGACGGGACGTCGCGCGAGTCCTGCAAAATGTCAACTCCTTGGGCGAAGAGAGGCGGCCGCCGCCAGGGCCGCGCCGGCCCTCCCCGGCCACTCCACTTTTATAGGCGTAGGAAGCTAGTGTGGTCCGGGCACCCGTGTCCCCGCCTCTCCGGACCCCCCGCGCGCCCGGCCCGCCCCGGCCAGCTCCCCGGGCGCTGCCTTACTCGGGGCCCGGGGCGCCGGCTCAGCGCCGCGTCTGCGAACCGGTGACCTGGTTTCCCCTTCAACCCTCGCGGCGGTCCCACTCGCGCGGCGGCGGTGGCGGCGGCGGCCAAGAGCAAGGAAACCCGGCTCCGCCAGGGGCGCAGCGAGGAAATGGCCTCCTAGCCGCTCGCCCCGCCGCCGCGACCGTCCGGAGCCGCCCGGCTGGCACCCGACGCCCGCCGCTCGGCCCGGGGCCGGCGCCCAGAAGTGTCCTCCCCTCTGCGCTCGCGGACCCCTACCCAGCGGCCCATGTGCACACCGCCCCGGGCCGGCCGCCTCCGCACCTGCCTCCCCAGGTTCGGGCGCTCCCTCTCCTCCCAGTCCTGGCCGTGCCCTCCACCCAGGGCGCCCTTCCCAGAGTGGCAGTGTTGCAGTGGTTTGGGTGGCCGCGCGTCCACCCACCCGGCGGCGCGCGCACCGAGGTTCGGGTTTGGCCGTCATTCCTCTGGTAGGAGAAAAGGAAGAAATGGGGGACGAGTGACAAGAAGGCGGGGGACCTTCCAGAAGCACGGGCTTTTCTTTGCCCTGCAAGACCAGCGCGGCCCCTGCCACCACGCTCCTCCCTCTTTTCCCAAACCACTTGTGGCGCGTGTCGGGCCGGCAGAGCGCTCTGACGACTCCTGGGGCCTCCCACGGGCCGGGCAGTCTGGAGATCCCTTACAGTCACCCGGCCCCCGATCCCCCCCCCCCATGATAGTTTGGAAAATACCTGACTTGCCTTCGAGCAAGACACCCCTCCGCCCCAATTATGCACATCCTGGGAGATGTGTGCAAAGTTGAGACACTCCACAGGTTCCAGAAGGGCAGCCCTATTATTTTGTCTTTGCCCTGGATCTGTACAAATAAAACCCGGAAGACAAAAGTAATTTATACTCTTGAAGAGTTCTGCCCCAGGCAAATATGAATTTTTAAAATGCCCCCCCCCGCCCCCCACCTCAAGTCTAAGTCTTGAAAGCCAAGGGTTTTAGGTTGAGAGAAAATGAAGCGGGCAGCTGCATTCTGGGCTAGAAGAATGCTTGTAAAAATATTGAGTAGCCAAAAAGGTAAAAACTGCAGTTGATACGAAGCTATAGTTGCAAAAAACTATTTTGATGACAGAGTACAATTATTTTCTCGTGGAGGATATTAAATCAGTTCCTACTTCATTATTCAATATACACATTTATTCGTACAGCAATGTGATAGAGCTATAACGATTTGTATCCTCAACTGCCTGAGCAGTGTATAGATGATTTATTGGAGACTTTTCCAGATTTCCAGCCGGTGACGTGATTTATTCCAGTGTCTTGTGAGCATCCCACGGAAAGGGGCGAGAAGCCACCACCCTAGCGAACAGCATTAACAATCACATCTGTCAGGAATTCGGAAACTGTTGCCTACGCCTGGATGCACAGTATTTCAGGTACTTCAAGAGAGAAAAGTCGCAGACCTCAAGGCGCCCTGGCGAGAGGGAGGGGCCTCCCGGTCAGACTCCACGGTCCTTAAATCCCTTCGGTTGTCGACGATAAATCCGGACTTGGTTTTATTTTTTACTTGTAGTAAAGCTATGCCATATAGGACTTGCGGGTTTTGTAGCTGGACAGAAGTTGTCCTCCCTTGCAGGCAAGTTCCTGGGCTTTGCTCCAAAGTTGCCCCGGGATGTTTTGGTTGGTTTGGAGGAAAGCGGTGGAGTCTGCCCCTTTTTTTTTCCAAATAGGCGGCCCCCTGGTGGCTAACTGTGGGTGAAAACTCTGGCCACTGAGGAAAAAGCTTGGCTCTAACAGACCACGAAGGTTGACAGCCTGGGCAATGGAGCCATGTGAATTACTTAGGAATGGGGGGGGGGGGGGGGCGGGGAACGTGATGCCAACCTTCCTTCACAAAGGTGGATAAGAGGCCCTAACCCTGTTGGAACTTTGATTTTTTTTTTTTCCTCTTCCCGAGTATAACTTGGAGCTAACTTTCTTCTTAAAAGGAAACATCATACAGAGAATGAAGTATAACAAACACTGTTGCTTCCCTTTGTTCAAATGGCTTTGTTTTTCTGGTCTCATTTCGCCTGGAAACTTCTGAAATAAAGAGTAAATTACAACATGAAATAAATAGCATGATGTTATTCAAACAATTCATGAGACTATGATTGTAAAAATGTTATATAACAATGGGGGAAGGCAATTTTAATGCAACATTATTGAAACAACATGAACTACTAAGGATTCCATTAATTGACCCTCTGATGACTGACTGCATGATGGCAAATGAGGACTGACAGTAGAATGGGGCATTTCTTTTTCTTAATTTTCACAAAGGCAGACAATGGAGGAATAATCTTATGGGGACCCGACTGAAGGCAAAAATACTATTCAAACTTTAGAGCATATGGCCCTGTGTTCCAATCTAGCTGCTTTGAGAGGGCACATCAGAGCCATCTGTAAGACATCCTCATTACCAGGATCTACAAAATCCAAGGTGCTGCCTTGGATCAAGGAAGCAATTCATTCTTATATTCATTCATTCATCTGCTGCTGGGCTAGGAAGATAAATAAAACCTGAAGTCCAACAGGACTGGGATTAAACTGAAGCCAGTGAGGCCAGTGGTACAAATACAGGGTCCGAGCCTGTCTTTATTTAAACTCTTGATATATTGTTCACCCCATCAGGCTACCTTTATGTAAGAGAGGAAGTCATGGGGCAGGCATGAGATGGTTAATATGCTCATGTCTGGGAGTCATGGGACATGTTCCTAGCTCCTTGATTAAGGGGCTGCTGTTTACAGGGAGGATCAGAAAAGGCCTAAGTAAAACAAGCATGTCATTAGCTGGAAACTTCAAAAATTCTCTAGTTACATTCTCTTTGTTTTCCAGATGGAGGTAGAAGATTCTGAGGTCTCAGGGCAGGAACTAGCAAGCCACCTTGATCACGATATGGAAAAGAACAAGAACACTCATATTCAACTATTATAGCAATTGAGTAATCAATTTCTCCATATTAAGCTACTGAAATACCCAAGTTTATTTGTTGTGATAATTCATGTTATCCCAACACACCCATCAGTCAAGCAAAACTCCACCAGAGCATAAATTTTTTTCTTTAAATAGATAGTTAAAATAATAAAATAAGCTTATGTACATCAAAAAGGATATAGCTCCAAAACAAAAGGCTATGTTAAAAAAAGTTCAGAACAATAATTTTTAAATTGAAGTGTAATTTATTTACAGTAAAATTGGCAAATTCTAAGTGTTTAGTTTGATTAATTTTTACATTTTTATACCTATGTGTAATGACCACCCAGAACAAGATAGACCTTTCCAGCAATGCAGAAAGTTTCTCTGTACCTCTTCCTTGTTGATAACCACTCCCTTTCTAGGTGTAAATGCTATTTTTTGACTTTTGTCATCGTTTATTAGCTTCACCAGTTCTTGAACATATAAATAGAACCACACAATGCATTCTCTCTTCTCTGTGGTTTCTTTTACTCAATGTTATGCTTTTGAGATAAATTCACATTATTGTGTGGATTAGAAAGTTGTTTTATTTTTCATTTCTTTTGATAGTCAATCATATAAATAGACTACAGTTTGTTAGTCATTCTCCAATTAGTGGATTTTTTTTTTCCAGTTTGGGGCTATTACAAATAAAGCAGCTATGAAAATTCTTAAATAATTCTTTTTGTGGATACATGCATTCATATCTTTTGGGCATATGCTTAGGAGTGGAATTGTTGGCATATATTATTTCTTAATTTTTCTAGTAAAGCTCTCTGAGGTACTAGCACAATTATGAGACACTAGAAGATGAGCTATTAGCATTTGCTGATTTCTGTTCATTCTTACAATTATCACAAAAAATATTCAACAAAGTTATGTGGAGTCTAACTTAAGTGAATAAATATTATCCAATATTGTAAGTATGAAAATCTTCAAAACAATCAATATTCAAATCTATGATGGCCCTATGTAGCAATTACAAGCTCTGCTAGTAGCCACAAATCATATCCTATGAACTAAGCCACAAACTAAAAACCTATGCAAAAATAAAGATTCTAATGAATTAAAGTGCATCTGGAAAAAAGTGAGTGAGGAACGGAATTTAGGAATACCAAAACCCTTTTAAATTCATTTTAATTTTCAGCTCTCTGAAGGATAGGTTTAAGATGAGCTCAGTAATTTTTAATTAGACTGTAATAAGCTATGTTCACTGTGAGTACACAAAGTATAGTGTGTTGCTAAATTCTTTGCCAATCACAGAAGAAATCTAGTGGCTCATGCATGACACACCTCCCCAAAACATTTCAATTAAGTGTACTTCCTTTTTTTTTTTTTTTAGTTATGTTCATATGCAACAAAAGTGGAAATGTAATTTTAAAAAATTACATTTTTTTAAATGTAATTTAAAAATTAATTTTTTTAAATTACTGTGAAAATATCCTTTCTGTTTAAAAAGGGAATAAAGGTGAATCTTACTCATTTTCATAGAACAAATTCTAATTTATCTAGATATAATAACACACATATGATGCTTATGATTATGGGCTATTTTCAGATCCTTAAAAACCCTGAATGAGTCATATCTGGAGTGACAGTCATAACTTCAAATTTACTTGTTTTTGTCAGTTTAAATAAGATTCTCAATTTGAGGGCAATATAAGTTTATTGACCCTTTCTATTTTCATATATTATAGCTCTCTTTTATGATAAACTTGCCTCATCCTAAGTTTATGAAGCACTGTATAAGATATTACAGATCTCCTTCAGATGCAACTGCAGAACACATTTTGAACATCTATAAATGATACATTTGAGGCAATCAAATTTAGAACTGGCAGAAAAAACATGGAAGGCCTGAGTTTCCATTTATGCAGACTCAGAGCAAAACTTTCCACTGTGGTTCATATCAAATAATGGGCTGGTTAAAGATTTGAATTTTGTGTCTTTGCTGATCATTTTGTGCATGTCACCTAGCTTCTCTACACTTCTGTTTCCTCATTGGTAAAAATGGAGAAAATAATTATGCCTGCTTGATAGGGATGTTGTGAGAAATACCTGTGATCATAAGGAGATAGTGCAGCACACAGTGTTTGGCACATAGCAAGTGCTCAATGAATACGATACGTTATTCTTGAAAAAAATAATTTATGCTATTTGAAATTCTAGAAAAATGGCAAAGGCCAACATCTTTTCTTGAAAGATAATGTTTTCTAAATTAATTAACTCAACAATATTTACAAGTATTTGTAACAGTATTTACAAACTGCCTATTCCTGGGCTGGCACTATTATAGGCTCTGGAGAGAGAACAGTGAGCAGAGCAATCAAAATCCCTCCCCTTGTGGGGCTTACATGTCTTTGAACAGGATATCAATTCTCTGAAAGAGAAGGGACACTCCTACCTTGGCAAAGATTGAGCACCAGCTCAGATACATGGCTGAATTCAGATTTGAAAAAATAATGTCTTCTGGCAACAGACTCCTTTGTTGATCAACAAGTCCCAGGCTTTAATGGTGATCTTTTGGAAGAAATCACTCTGTTTTTAGAAAAATATTTTCATAAATATTTTTTCTGTAACATTTCTTAACTGCTACAAACATCTTAAGTTGGAATAACTTTCTCTAATACTCAGTTTCTAGAATACCTGGAATTTTTTTCTAATACAGGTGAAAGTAAAGTCATCCAGAAAGCTCCAAATGTTGGATTTGATGCTGAGCTTATCTGATCTGAGCCATGCTCTTAATTACTTATATTTCCTTGGCCTAATCATTTCTTTCCTAGTTCTCCCATTCATATGAATAAATGCAAGGGATTGGTTTAAGTCATTCCTAAAATCTCTCTGAGTTCTTATATTTCAAAAGTATACACAGTTTTATCTCCATTCAGTGACCAGAGAAATGACCTTAATTTTGTGGATAGCTCCTTACTTTTCTTAGCAATATTTTAAAGTTTATTAATTAAACTAAGAACATGGGAAATATAATTTTTTTAAAGCTGGATCTGGTATTCTTCCCCACTTCATGCAGTAAAAATGAAATGGACTTAAGCTCCATCCATTATGGCAGCTTCTTTTGGAAAGACAGGAAAGCAGCTTCTTTCCCCCCCCCCCCTATTTTAATAGCATATTCCATTAGATACATAAGTCAAATCTCAGGAAGCTTTCATTCATTTGTTTGGATAAACTATAGATGATTAAATTTGCCATCACTTTTGGATTTAATTAATTAATTGCAAGAGAATTGATAAATTCAGGCCATCAAATGTTCTTTTCTGGTGTTTCTTTCAATGGTTCTTACTCGTTCTTGCACTCATTCATGACATTAAAAAATGATGATAATGAACAAAATCAGAAAAGTGCTAAAGAAATGAAAAGATATTCCATTCTCATGAATAGGAATTGTGAAGATGTCAGTCCTCCCCAGACTGATCTGTAGGTTCAAAGCGGTCCCAATCAAAATCACAACAGTATTTTGCAGATACCAACATCTGAAAGTTTATGCTAAAGTTTATATAGAGAGTCAAAAGACCTGGACAGACATCCCAATATTAAAGGAGCAAAAGAAAGCTGGAGAACTGACACCTGACATCCAAGGATTACTATAATGCTACAGTGATCAGGATAGCATGATATTGATTTACAAAAATAGCCATATAGTTCAATGGAACAGAACAGAGAGCCCAGAAATAGATCCCCATAAATATAGTCAACTGACCTTTGAAGAAAGAGCAAAGGCAGTAGAATAGAGCAAAAATAATCCCTTCAACAAATGATGCTGGGACAACGGGACATCCATATGCAAAAAAAATGACTTAGGTATAGCCATTATGTCCTTCATAAAAATTAACTCAAACTGAATCATAGACCTAAATTTAGAAGGAATGCAAAATTATCAAACTCTTATGAGATAACACAGGAGAAAACCTAGATGACCTTGGTACAGTAATAACTTTTTAGATATAACACCAAAGACATAGTCCATGAAGACAGCATTAATAAGCTGGATTTCATTCAAATGAAAAACTTCTGCTCTGCCAAAGAAAATGTTAAGAGGATGAAAAGACAAGCTACAGATTCAGAGAAAAATTTCTGCAAAGGACATATCTGATAAAAGACTGTTATTCACAATATGCAAAGAACTCTTAAATGTCAATAATAAGAAAACAAACAACCCAATTTAAAAATGAGCCAAAGATCTTAACAGACATCTCACTGAAGAAAATACATAGATGAAAAGTAAGCATAGGAAAAGATGCTCCATGTCTTACATCATCAAGTAATTGCAAATTAAAACAACAATAAGATAGTACAAAACACCTATTAGAATGGCCAAAATTCAGAACGCTAACAACACCGAATGCTGGCCAGGATGTAGAGCAAGAGGAACTCTCATTCACTTACTGGTCGGAATACAAAATGGGACTGCCACTTTGGGAGACAGTTTGGCAGGTTTTACAAGATTAAATGTACTCATGTTAACGATCCAACTAATAGTGCTTCTTAGTATTTATGCAAAGGAGTTGAAAATTTAGGTCCACACAAAACCTGCACCCAATTGTTCATAGCAGCTTTATTCATAATTGCCAAAAGTTGGAAGCAACCAAGATGTCCTTCAATAGGTGAAAGATAAAATATGATGGTACCTCTAGACAATAGAATATTAGTCAGTGCTAAAAAGAAGTAAGTTCTCAAGCTGTGAAAACAAATGGTGAGATTACTAAATTTCACTTAGTAGTACATATTATTAAGTTGACAAAGCCCATCTGAAAAGGCTACATCATGACTCCAACTGTGAGGCATTCTGGAAAAGGCAAAACCGTGGAGACAAAAAAAAAAAAAGAAAAAAAAAAAGTTCAGCGGTTGCTGGCAGGTTGGGGTGGGACAGGACGAATAGGCACTGATGATTTTTATATTTTTTATATTTTCTTGTTTTTGTGAGTGTTTTCCATTTTTATTGAGAAATAATTGAATACATCACTGTATAAGTTTAAGGCTTACAGCATGATATTCTGATTTACATATATTATGAAATGATTATCACAATACTCTGTATAATGATGAATACATGTCATTAGGCATTTGTCCAAATCTACAAAATGTACAACACCAAGAGTAAACCATAATGTAAACTATGGACTCTGTGTGATGTTGATGTGTCATTGTAGGTTCATGAAAGGTAAAGAACGTGCCACTCTGGTGATTGGTACTGATAATGAGGGAGGCTGTGTGCATGTATAAGGACAGGAGGTACAAGGAAATGCCTCTAGTTTCCCCTCATTTTGCTGTGAAGGTAAAAGAGCTCTAAAAATAAAGTATTAATAAACAGATGATGATGATGACGACAATGATGATGAAGTGTGATCCTTCATATGAAGACGTTTGAGTTTTTAAAGGATAAAATGGCCATTTCCTGTATCTTAATTTTTTAACACCTTTTATCTCTAAGCATAAAAAAAGTGTTGCTGATTCAAACTGTTGGCTTGACTTATATGAAACTGTTCTACCAGTCATTGTCACATTCCTATCATGTATGTGCCCACTTCTTGGTTCTTCCTCTAGGCTTCAATGCCATGTTAGAAGGAAGGCTCTGTGGCCACTGTAGTTGGAGGGAATACCAGTAGCAAGGAATGACATTGAGTCACTCATATTCTTGCCCTCAAGACAGGAATTAAATTCTCTCAGCCCCAGTTTTTTTCATGTACAAAATCGAGAAAAGCCCCACTGCCAAGGAGATTCACTAAAGTCATACTTTGAAATACTGAGCCAAGTTGTTTAACCATGCCTGGATCTTGGGTGCTAAATAGAACTTAGCTTTCCTTTTCTTCTCACAAATGATCTTTCTTCTGAGTGAATCCACCATTTTTATGATTGATGGTGATGGTAGTAGGCAGAAACTGAGACCAAATGTCCTCAGGAGAGACAGTGGTGGGAAGATGATGGGCTTGGCCCCCATCACCCTGCTCCACTATTGACTGCATATTTGTCACAGCTTATACAATCAGTTTACCTTTCAAAAAAAGGACCACATGAAGAGAAAAGAAAGAAATGGTTCTCAGGGTTGGCTTTTCCTAGCCTCAGTATTCTCAACTGCAGCATGGGAGTAATAGTTTTTGCCCCTCGTGGATCATGAAATTAAATTTAAGTATCTGATGTGATAAGAAATGTGAAAAATGTCTCCCACATGTACAGCATTTTAAAAACACAATATGCTCTTGTCTGGGGAAATCCGCAGATGCACAAGGAGCCATATTGGAATTATATGCGGTGACCTGAGAAATCACAGACCCTTTACAAGCCAGATATGTGGGGACTGTATGTATTTGAGTGATACCCAGTTCTGGTATCAGAACTGAAACCAGTGAACCTTTACAAATGAAACATGACACATGAGCAGCTTCCTCTTCTTGTCTTGGCACATAATTTAACCCAAACTCTGCAGCTCCTAAAGTTCCTTTTTTTCTTCTTAACTCTTTCTAAACCTGAGTATTATCAGGAAGTCATTCAGCTGAAAGCTCAACTCCAGTGGACCAGCAGGGCATGGCCTATGAAAATTGCCCCCCATAATTCATGCTGTGGTAGGGGACAAGGACCCTGGTCTGATACCACATCAATAGCTATTAGGAAAATTAGTCTTCCCACTGTTCCTCCAGTAGAACTAGCTTGATTCTGCCTCAGGGCCTCTGCATGTATTGTGCTCTGCCCTCTACCTAGAATCTCTTTCCAGATCCTCCCATGGCTTCCTCCCTCATTCAACGAGGTTTCTGATGATCCTAGAGGCTGTCTCATAGAGAAACTTCCTATCACTTTCTAGCTCCCCAGTTTTCAAGTGTGGACCTCCCACCAAATAGCATCAGCATCACCTGGGAATTTATTAGAAATGAAAATTCTTAATCCCCACTTGAGTCCTATTGAATCAGAAACCCTGGGGGATGGGACCCAGAAATCTAGATTTTAACAAATCATCCAGGTGATTCTGACACATGCTGAAGTTTAAGAACACTGTTCTAGCCCTTTATTGTGTTTGCCTCACAATCTACCATCTGAAATTTTATTATCTATTTCTTTGCAGATTTATTGTCCACCTCTTCTACTAGAACCAAACTCTCAAGGAAAGACTTGGTTACTAAAGTATCCCCAGCACTTGGAATAGTGTCTGACATACAGTAGGCTCTCAAAAAAGATTTTGAGATGAATGAATAATTTGCCACTTCAGGGTTGGCACAATTCATCAAAACCAGAACACAGTATGGAGCACAAAGTGTCAATGCATCATCTAAATTTCCAACCCAAGTGACATGAATGGGTTGACAATGACTTTGAAGAGACTTGGTGCAGGGATAATGTCTCTCATTTTACCTAATTTCAAGAAGTTAGGTTCCCATAGTTTATAAATGCTACAAATTGGACCAGAATCTAGATTTCACAGTTCTTATCCAGTTACCTTACCATTATGTTTGGATTAGGATTTCAGTGATGATGATAATGTCCAGACTGTAATGCCAAGAGGTCATGAAAGTTTGGGAAGCCGAAAGGGTTTTAAAATTTTTTAGCAGGTTTATTTTCTTTTACAGTGTTCCTCAAAATCTTCAATGTGTTAATTTGGGTTGCCAGTCTCTAAGTAGAAAATGGTTTACAATGCAGTGATTCCCAAATTTTGGATTTATAGCTTGGACAATCTTAGGGGACTACTGAGTAGGATGAACTCGGCCAAACTCATAGCGTCTGGCTGTCTGACAAGCCTTCCTGACCAGTCACATACTAATACACTCTTTGGGACTTCACTGGGTCAGTTATCTTTCACTTTCTAATAGCCACTCCCAAAATTAATGACTGAAAGCAGTAATCATTTAGTATTTTTTCATGGTCTGTAGGTTGTCTGGGCAGTTCTTTAAATTGGGGTCAGATAATCTATGGTCATCTCACTCCCATGTCTGGTGGTTGGCAGCCTGGTTAGTCTGGGGGCCCTCAGCTATGATAGATCAGTACTTTGTACCTTGTGGTCTTCCATCTTCCAGTGGGCCATCCCGGGCTTCTTCACATGGTCATCTCAGAGCCCAAAGACCAGCAAGAGAGCAAGCCCCAAATGAAGCAAAGCACATTTTATTTTATGTTATTTTATTATTTTTACTTTTTAATTTCTTTATTTGTTTTTATTAACATATAATGTATTATTGGTGTCAGGGGTACAGGTCTGTGATTCATCAGTGTTACACAATTCAGAGTACTCACCATAGCACATACCCTTCCCAATGTCCACCACCCAGCCACCCCATCCCTCCCACCTCCCTTCCCTCTGGCAACCCTCAGTTTGTTTCCTGAGATTAAGAGTCTCTTATAGTTTGTCTCCCTCTCTGGTTTCATCTTCTTTCATTTTTCCCCTCCCTTCCCCTATGAGCCTCTGTGTTGTTCTCAGATTCCACATATCAGTGAGATCATATGATAATTGTCTTTCTCTGATTGACTTATTTCACTTAGCATCCCTCCCCTCCACCCCCTAGCAACCCTCATTTTGTTTCCTGAGATTAAGAGTCTCTTATGATTTGTCTCCCTCTCCAGTCCCATCTTGTTTCATTTTTTCCCTCCCTTCCCCCCACAACCCCCCACCTTGCCTCTCAAATTCCTCTTATCAGAGATCATATGATAATTGTCTTTCTCTGATTGACTTATTTCACTTAGCATCCCTCCCCTCCACCCCCTAGCAACCCTCATTTTGTTTCCTGAGATTAAGAGTCTCTTATGATTTGTCTCCCTCTCCAGTCCCATCTTGTTTCATTTTTTCCCTCCCTTCCCCCCACAATCCCTTGCCTCTCAAATTCCTCTTATCAGAGATCATATGATAATTGTCTTTCTCTGATTGACTTATTTCACTCAGCCTAATACCTTCTAGTTCTATTCACATCATTGCAAATGGCAAGGTTTTGGGTTTTTTGATGACTGCATAGTATTCCATTATATATATATATATATTCCATTATATATATATATATATATATTCCAATATATATATTGGAATATATATTCCAATATATATATTGGAATATATATTCCAATATATATATTCCAATATATATATTCCTATATATATATTCCATTATATGTGTGTATATATATAATATATATATATTCCATTATATATATATATATAATATATGTATACATATAATGGAATACCATACACATCTTCTTTATCCATTCATCTGTTGATGGACATCTGGGCTCTTTCCATAGTTTGGCTATTATAGACGTTGCTGCTATAAACGTTGGGGTGCAGGTGACCCTTCAGATCACTACATTTGTGATCTGAAATAGTGCAATTGCTGGGTCATAGGGTAACTGTTTTCAACTTTTTGAAGAATATCGAAAAGCACTTTTTAAATCTCTGCTTACAACATGTTTGTTAAGGTTCTATTAGCCAAAGCAAGCCCCATGTTCAAGTCAGACCATGTTCAAGTCAGATTGGAGCAAGGAAAAACAGGCTCTGTATCTTGAAGGAAGGGAATAATAGCCATATCACCTTGCTAAAATGTGACTGATGCATATGGCTGATGTTTAGAAGCCCAAAGCCAAACACCTGACTTGAGAATTTTTAAGCAAGAAGAATCATAGGTCCCTTTCATTCTCTTAGAATTGAGCAACATCTTAATGGGGTCTTACCTTTTCTGATTCTTTTCTCAGCTTAAGGGACTCATCTTAATTTCTCTGTGTCAAGACTATCCAACTTTTCCACAGTGTTTCAGGGATTGATGCCCAAAGCCAAGAGCAAAGGTCACTGTGTATGTGGGGTATGAACTGGTCTTGGCAGAACCATGTCAGATACTGACAAGTTTCAACTTATCCTCGTTTTATGTCACATATACAGGGAAATTCAGACCAAAGCCAAATAATACCATGTATTTGCGCACAGCACAATGGGGGCAGGCTCTATTCACTCTATCACAGAAAATGGAAAGAAGTATGCTTTGATAGTCTCAGTGTTCTCAACAGTCAATTCACCCAGAGTAGGTAGCTTATACCTCATCCATGAACATTTGTTGAGGGCGAAGTTGGGATCAGGTGCTGTGCTCTTGAGAGATTATGGTAGACAAAATAAAACAACCTCTGCCTTTATGGAACTTTGTCAAGAAAAGTAGAAAGACCTTTAAAAATATAACCAAACGATTGATTGATAGATGGACAGATAGATGATAGATAGATAGATAGATGAAGAAGAAGAGAAGTATGAATGAAGAAGGATGATGAGTGAAGTCACCTAATTTAGATGGAGTGGGCAGGGAGGCTTCTCTGAAAGGGACATTTCAGCCATGTGCTCAGGGATGAGTGTGTGTTAGTCAGATGAAGGAGGGGGGAAAGCATTTCAAGAAAAGGATAACGAAGCTTCTGAGGCACAAAACATTTCCAACCAAGTACTCATAGAAGACCCAAGTGTTCTTACTTCCTTTTCATATATATATATATATATATATATATATATATATATGCAATTGTGCTGCAATTTCATTCACTTGGTTTGTTTGCAGTTTATGAATTATTTATTTTCATGTTCAAAATTAATAAATATATCTTCTGTGGTCTCCTTCAATGACTCTTCAAGCTATTAAAATATTACTTGAATAGCCTATTCCTTTCATTTCCACAATTGCCATTTTGTGTGATTTTCTTTTCGAAGAGACTACTTTTATAATTTTTTTGAAATATACCTTTATTTTTCTCAAAGTTTTCCTTCAGAATTCTGTAGTTGTTCCTCACTGTGCCCTTTTTGCTAATTGGAAGAGTGCTTACTTTCATTTAAATTCTGCTCTTGATCTTAGCCTAAAGGCTGAGAAGCAATTAAATTCTGAAATAAGTAAGGGAAGAGCCACCAAATGTTTGTATTTTCATTGTGCGTGCATGTGTTTTTACCTGTGTATATGTGTTTGCCTTTGCATGTCTGTTGCTGTGTAAGTTATATGAAGAGAGGTGTTTCTTTTTGTCTGTTTTGTTCCCTGAGCCATTCTTAGCCCCTAGAATAGTACCAAACACAGAGAAGATGCCTCATAAATATTTGATGAATATATGGTTTCAAAATCCTGCTCTTATTTTTTTCTGAAGAAATAATAGCTATCATTAATCAGTATCTATTATGTGCCAGACACCTTCTCAGCCTTCACTTGCTACACACAAAAATCCTCTCAGACAGATAATGGTAGTATTCCCATTTTACAGATGAGAACCATGTCAGATACTGGCAGGTTTGAGCTCACCCTCATTTTACAGATGGGAACCTCTAAGCTATAAGAAAACATTTTATTGTACATTTCAGTGGTCAGTGGAAAGAAATGTTAAGGAAAGATTATGGTAGACATAGTAGTCTGTACATACATAGATACATAATAACAGAGCAATCGGATCATTGTGACATATATAACACCCTTTGACCTAAAACTCCCTCAAGGTTTACCTGTGGTTTTCTTTTGTCATATTACTGGATTTGAACAAAAAATAGTTTCGAAGAGCATCTGCTGTAAATCATCACCCTGTTTCAAAGGGTGTGTTCTAAAAGTAGAATAAAAAGCAGAAGAAGGAGAGCATACACTTTCACAGTTAAAGACCACATCATCAGCTTATGCACTATTAGAAAGGGGAGGAACAAGTTCCATGGTGTGTGGTGATGCCATATCCTGACTTTACAGTGCATGAAAATTAGGTATAACAAATACAACAATTTTGGGGAACTAATGAACAAGCGGTCACGATTCACTGTAATGGAATGGCTGGGGCACTTGTATTTCAGCATTTCCTTTCTTCTTATATCTTAGGCTGAGTTCCTCTTTTAGGGCTGCTACTTCTTACCTCTGGAAAGGAACGTGATCTGGTATGTAAAGTTCAGGCTGTCTCAATCACTTTCCGTTATAATTAATATAAGAGTCTAGGAGCATCTGGCTGGCTCAGTCAGAAGAGCATGAGACCCTAGATCTTAGGGTTGTAAGTTCAAGCCCCACATTGGGTGTAGAGATTACTTAAAATCTCTAAAAGTAATTTTAAAAAAGATTTTATTTATTTATTTTACAGAGAGAGAGAAAGCACAAACAGGGGAAGCAGCAGTCAAAGGGAGAGGGAGAAGCAGGCTCCCCACTGAGCAGAGAACCCGATGTGGGGCTCGATCCCAGGACTGGGATCATGACCTAAATTGAAAGCAGATACTTAACTGACTGAGCTACCCAGACACTCTAAAAAAATTTGTTAATAGATAAAGTAAGACTCTAGGTCAGGGTGTCTCAGTGTCAGCACTATTGATAATCTGGGCTAGTAAATCTTTGTTGTGTTCGGCATCATAGAAAGTTGAGCAGTGGCCCTGGTTTCTACCCACTAGATGCCAGTAGCACATACATCTTCCTCATCCCACCCCTGCCCCTTCCCAGACTGTGACAACCAAAAATCTCTCCAGACTTTGCCAAATGTCCCCTAGGGGGCAAACTCATCCCCAGTTGAGAACTTACTGTTCTACTTCCCATTGTCAGAAAATTTGAACTTTGCTGTTAAAATGATTTTCTAGATTTAGAAACTTCTTACTGGCATATTTTAGTGCCTTATAGAGAATGGAGGAAAATGTGAAGATTATTCATAATGAATGATATTTAATCCACTTCTACCTTGAGCAATTTAATTGAATGAAAAATTTGTTTTCTTCAAAATACAGAAAAATAAAAAAAAATTCTTCAAGCATGACATCTCACTTAATAGACTTCCCACAAACTGCCCAATAGAGACAGAAATGATAGTACCAAGAAATAAGAGGATTTTTACAAAGGTTGCTGCAAAGAAAAAAAAACCAAAACACTAATTATTAGCTACCTACAATTCTTTTGTCTGGCATGAATCCCCAAAAATGTAGCAAAAGAAAATAATAACCTAGGAATACACAGCACACTGAATGTGTCTGAATATCTTGTAATATTACTTTGTTTCCTTTAATGGATATCTCTGAGTATAGAGCCAACGTATTTAAATTTATAATTCTATACTTTCTCCTGCATTGCCCATCTAATACTCTGTTACTCAGTGGAAACATTACAACATAAAACAATTCACCTTTCTGGAATAAATCATCAGGTAAATAATCTAGTCAAGTTCAAAGGACTCTAAAAAGAAGGTTTATTTTCCTAGGTTGTGGATGAGATTAAGTTAGGTACACTTAATACTACCGCCAACATCATGAAATCAAGAGCGCGAAAAGGACCCGCTTCACTCAATGGAGTTTAGCTGCTCAGTGTTGATAAATTAGCAGGGAGTTGTTAATGTGTCTACAGGACCCATGACTAGTTAGCAAAATGTTTACCTCGGAAATAAAAGCCTAAGTCAGTGGAACATTTACATTTATGGGTCATTAGGAATGACAAATGAAAAACCTGCCTGACTCCTACCTAGCCTTGACTGAAGACACTCATTGACTATGGGAGATAAGTGCCTAGCAGACAGTCTGTCCGATAAAACAGGTATATTGTTTAGAGGGCTCTTACTAATATGGTGCCACCCCGGGAAATGAGACCTGGAACAAAGTAGTGAAGTAAAATGGGAATTTTTCTTTAAGTTTCCTCTAAACACCTTTCTATTTAAAACATTTCCTCACTTGTCCTTAGGCATTATCCCCTGGCAGTAGTGACTGAGAGCTGTGTACCTATATGTACCCAGAACATGGAGCTTGCAACAGTATTTAGTCAAACAACAAACAGATTCAGGCCAAATCTGTTTTATGCTTTCACCTTGAATATGTTGGCAAGTCACCATTTAATATGCACACAGTTTACTCTGAAATGTGAATGATAACTGAAGAGAAGAGATGGTTGGGTCTTATTATAGTAACACATGGCATCCCTGGAGGCCAAAATTTGGATGATTTCGTTCCTCTGGAATATGAATGTAAAGAAAAATACCTTCTGGGGCCCCCAAAGGCAAACCCCACAAATGGTCCCTTAGGTTCTCCACTGGTCTGTGTACTGTCGGGATGTTCTTATTTCTTTTCTTTCTTTCTTTCTTTTTTTTTAATTATTTTTTAAAAGAGTTTATTTACTTTTTTAAAATTAATTTATTAGGGACGCCTGGGTGGCTCAGTTGGTTAAGCGGCTGCCTTCGGCTCAGGTCATGATCCCGGCGTCCTGGGATCGAGTCCCACGTCGGGCTCCTTGCTCAGCAGGGAGCCTGCTTCTCCCTCTGCCTCTGCCTGTCTCTCTGTCTGCCTGTGCTCACTCTCTCTGACAAATAAATAAATAAATCTTTAAAAAAAAAAAAATAAAATAAAATAAAATTAATTTATTAATTTATTAATTAATATATCTTTCCAGCGTAACAGTATTCATTGTTTTTGCACCACACCCAGTGCTCCATGCAATACGTGCCCTCCTTAATACTCACCACCTGGCTCCCCCAACCTCCCACCCTCTGCCCCTTCAAAACCCTCAGGTTGTTTTTCAAAGTCCATAGTCTCTCATGGTTCACCTCCCCTTCCAATTTCCCTCAACTCCCTTCTCCTCTCCATCTCCCCATGTCCTCCATGTTATTTGTTATGCTCCACAAATAAGTGAAACCATAAGATAATTGACTCTCTCTGCTTGACTTATTTCACTCAGCATAATCTCTTCCAGTCCCATCCATGTTGCTACAAAAGTTGGGTATTCATCCTTTCTGATGGAGACATAATACTCCATAGTGTATATGGACCACATCTTCCTTATCCATTCATCCGTTGAAGGGCACCTTGGTTCTTTCCACAGTTTGGCGACTGTGGCCATTGCTGCTATAAACATTGGGGTACAGATGGCCCTTCTTTTCACTACATCTGTATCTTTGGGGTAAATACCCAGTAGTGCAATTGCAGGGTCATAGGGAAGCTCTATTTTTATTCTTGAGGAGTCTCCACACTGTTCCCCAAAATGGCTGCACCAACTTGCATTCCCACCAACAGTGTAAGAGGGTTCCCTTTTCTCCACATCCTCTCCAACACACGTTGTTTCCTGTCTTGCTAATTTTGGCCATTCTAACTGGTGTAAGGTGGTATCTCAATGTGGTTTTAATTTGAATCTCCCTAATGGCTAGTGATGATGAACATTTTTTCATGTGTCTGATAGCCATTTGTATGTCTTCATTGAAGAAGTGTCTGTTCATATCTTCTGCCCATTTTTTGATATGATTATCTGTTTTGTGTGTGTTGAGTTTGAGAAGTTCTTTATAGATCCTGGATATCAACTTTTTGTCTGTACTGTCATTTGCAAATATCTTCTCCCATTCCGTGGGTTGCCTCTTTGTTTTGTTGACTGTTTCCTTTGCTGTGCAGAAGCTTTTGATTTTGATGAAGTCCCAAAAGTTCATGCTTTTCATTTCGCTTTTGTTTCCTTTGACTTTGGAGACATATCTTGAAAGAAGTTGCTGTGGCTGATATCAAAGAGGTTACTGCCTATGTTCTCCTGTAGGGTTCTGATGGATTCCTATCTCACGTTGAGGTCTTTTATCCATTTCAAGTTTATCTTTGTGTACGGTGTAAGAGAATGGTTGAGTTCATTCTTCTACATATAGCTGTCCAATTTTCCCAGCACCATTTATTGAAGAGACTATCTTTTTTCCACTGTATATTTCTTCCTGCTTTGTCGAAGATGATTTGACCATAGAGTTGAGGGTCCATATCTGGGCTCTCTACTCTGTTCCACTGGTCTATGTGTCTGTTTTTATGCCAGTACCATGCTGTCTTGGTGATCACAGCTTTGTAGTAAAGCTTGAAATCAGGTAACGTGATGCCGCCAGTTTTATTTTTGTTTTTCAACATTTCCTTAGCAATTCGGGGTCTCTTCTGATTCCATACAAATTTTAGGATTATTTGCTCCAGCTCTTTGAAAGACCCACAGCAAATATCATCCTCAATGGGAAAAAGCTCGCAGCCTTCCCGTTGAGATCAGGAACACGACAAGGATGCCCACTCTCACCAGTCTTGTTCAACATAGTATTAGAAGTCCTAGCAACAGCAATCAGACAACAAAGAGAAATAAAAGTTATCCAAATTGGTAATGAAGAAGTCAAACTCTCTCTCTTCGCAGATGACATGATTCTTTATATGGAAAACCCAAAAGACTCCACCCCCAAACTACTAGAACTCATACAGCAATTCAGTAACGTGGCAGGATACAAAGTCAATGTACAGAAATCAGTGGCTTTCTTATACACTAACAATGAAAATACATAAAGGGAAATTAGAGAATCGATTCCATTTACTATAGCACCAAGAACCATAAGATACCTGGGAATAAACCTAACCAAAGAGGTAAAGGATCTGTACTTGAGGAACTACAGAACACTCATGAAAGAAATTGAAGAAGACACAAAAAGATGGAAGACCATTCCATGATCTTGGATTGGAAGAATAAACATTGTTAAAATGTCTATACTGCCTAGAGCAATCTATACTTTTAATGCCGTTCCGATCAAAATTCCACCGGTATTTTTCAAAGAGCTGAGATGTTCCTATTTCTAATCAAGTTTGGTGATCTGATTTCACATACCTCTGCAGAGTTGGAGGAACAATCTGGGAACAGGTTGAAGGAAGAAGGCATACAAGAAGAGGTAAAAGTTGGGTGAGGAGCAAGAGGTGTGTTATTGGGAATTAGAGTTAATTTGCTGTCATTCTGGCAACAAAGACCAAAATCTCTTAAGGTAGTTGCCTGTCTGTGCTGGATATTATGCCACAGTACCATAGTAGGTATTATCACTAGCTATAGAGTTCTGGTTTCAGTGGACCCTCAAAGTCTACCCTTGCCCTCCTTCCAGATTCCAGCCCCTTTTTCTATTATTCCTGTCAAGTGCTTGCCTGTGTTTTAACACTCATTGGGAATGGTAATGTGTCATATTCTGGCTTGGCTCACCTTCTTCTGTGTTTTCATCTAAATTGAGAAAGAATAAGATAAGCCTGTGGATAGAATCTTTGGGCACACTACAAGCAACATCTCCTTAGGATGACACCCCTCTGTTAGGCAATTTAACATACATTATATTGTCTGATATTCCTGGATGCGTCATTTCTCCAATGTACCTGTCTGGCAATCATAACAATAAAGAAAATACGGTTAGCATGAGATACTTATTCTCAGGGAACTCACGCTGACTCTGTTTCCCACTATCTCTTTTAGGGATCCACGATGGTCTCTTTAGGGATGCATTCTGGAAATTTCCAGGTTGATTTTAAGTTCATAAATCAGAGGTCACTCTCTTCAATCTCTTCTGAAATCAAGATGAACTACTTGATGACTTTAGTCAAGAGGAAAAGTTAAATTGTTTCAGATCCCCTGCCCACAGAGACAAGAATAAAAATGATACATTTCAGAAAAGCTTTCATCAAAAATTGGTTGAAGTGAGAAAGTGTCCCATGAGGTCAGCCTCACCTGTGTGGAAAATTCACTTACCAGGGGTGCCTCATCCCCTCATCATGCCATTTATAGGAAGTAATTTTGTTGACCAGTGGTTTTCAAAGGATGGTTCCCAGACCTGCTAGAAACGTAGAATGTTGGGCCCCCTCAAGACTTCCGTGCTACATCAGATTTCCTGGAGGGTGGGACCCAGCATGTTGTGTAACAGCCCCATAGTTGATTCCAGTGCTCAATGAACTTTGAGAACCATTGCTGTAGAAACTAAAATAGAACTGGGATTATAATGCTCACCCTTCCAGGGCTCCTAACTCAGTGATAATGACGATGGTGGTGAAGATGATAAATTTAATAGATAAGCCTGTATGAACACTTACTATGTACTTATATCCTGTGCTTCATACTTTAGGCACTAATTCATTTAATTCTCTCTCACAAGAGCCCAAGGAGGTACTGTTATTCCCATTTTATAGATGAGAGAAGGAAATTAAGGAAAATTAAGCAATTTGCCTAAGTCAGCAATAAGTTGCCAAGCTGGGATAACAGCTCATGTCTAGTTGATAACACACACTTACACAGCCCAGACAAAAGTCCCTACTCTTCACAATCATGAGTGCCATGCTGCCTTCTAGAATCAAGAAAAAAGAAATCTCCCAATTTAAATTTCCTCAAACCTCCCTCCCTTTTACCACCACTTCTTAAAATTGCCTTTGTCCCAAGGACCACATCAAGAAATATTCCCAGTGGCCCACCTTCTCTCAGCCCATCGTCTTCTGACTGTTCAAAAGTGTCCTGTCCTTCCCTTCCAAGATCCACTGGAGCCCTAGAGACATAATGCCCAGGATAACTGAGACTCGTTTTCTTCTTAAATGTACTTCAGTTCTTTATCCCTTCTTTATGCACAAAAATGGGCCACTATCATAATTATAAACTACAGTTTTGAGGCTGGAAGAGACTTTACTGGATTTAGCCTAGATCTTGGCGACTCAGAGTGTAGTACTTAGACCGGCAGCATCAGTCTCATTCCAGATGCTCGTTAGAAGCGCAGAATCTTGCTCACCACCCCATCTGCTGAATCAAAATCTGCATTTTAAAAAGATTCTTAGGTGATTGCATGCACACTGAATTTGAGAGGCATTACTTTATCTAGACCTACACCCCTGCTGTTACCTGACAAAACTGCAACCCAGGGACATTGAATGACCTATCCAAGGTCACAAATCTAGTTAAATGGGAACTGATCCCCAGTTGAAAAGGCTTTTCTCTAAATTCCTGCAGCTTTCAACCATGTGCTATAAAATTAATGCTGCTGTTGCTGCTGCCAGTTGCAATCACTGAGAGTTCCTTAGGTTGTAACCTCTTTACATGAATGACCTCATCTACTCCTTTATCACGTCCTATGAGTTCAGTAATATTTTTTTTTTCCTTGCAACTTCCAAGTAGTGAATCAGAGATCGGAATCCACGCAGTCTGTCTTTGAAGTCAGGCTTCTAGCTACTGGCCTGTGAGTGTAAAGTATACCTTTATCTTTTCCTATGACTCTAAATGCTTCTGTCTGTCTATCTATCTATCATCTATCTATCCATCCGTGTTTGGAGATCGAAGGCTGTGTAAGATGGAGTCATCGTGCTTGATGCCTCTTTTCCTTCCTTAAGCTTGTTCTATAACTGCATAGAAAAGGAAGCAAAAGGTCCCTAACTATTTACCCCACCTTCTCATCCCTTACAGCTCAGATGTCCTACTCTTCAGGCCTTTCTTCCCTGTCACCTCTCCCATCATCTCAGCAGTCTGGTTTAGCAATCACTGTGACTCAGGGGTAGGAAATGCCTGACGATTGAGGTGGACAGATAAGAAGGCTGTTGGATCTCCACCCCCCCCCCCCAAGCACTCAAGTGTTAAAGAAAAAAGTGTTTAAGAACATTACTACAGAGCCATACCTTAGATAAATGAGTTGATGAGTTGCTTACGCACTTTCTTGAAAACTTAGCATTTAAGACATTGCTTCGAGTAGAAACGTTTGCGTTGTAATCAACAGAGCATCTGAAATGCAACCTGAGAGTAAAATGGATACAGCCGTTGTTAGGTTCCAATATAATTTTAAGTCTCACTTCTCGATAGCACCTTTAAAAAAGTCAGTGGTTCAGAATAAAATTTTTCTTGCAATAAGCCAGTATAGTCTCCTCACCCTATGCATACACATATTTGACATGCAACAATAATATGAGAAAAGTCCAGATTTATAAAAACACCTACATTTGAACATGATATCATTTTTAAAAACTTAAATTTGAGTTAAACATTAAGCATTATTAAAGTAGTATTCATTTACACAAAAGCAAATTTCTATACAACTTTTCAGAATCTGGCGATTACATAAGGTAAGATAAACTGCATACATTTTTGCTCTGTAAGGATCACTGTGGATCTAGATGGTAAGCAAATATTTAGAAATTGTTGCTATGTATGTCACCAGTAATACAATTGCACAGATTTGTAATATCTCCCAAGGAAAATACTCTAGAATTTTATTTATATCTGGAACCAAACTCAATCTGTTTATCCATGTTCTCCATAAAGGATATTACTTATACATTCACACACACACACATACACACGAGTATTTGACTCCAAATAACCTCCATTAGACTCTAAGATCTATAAGGTAAGAGGGTTGCTTTATTCATGCTTTAATTGCTCTTATTATGATAACAATTTTTTGTCCAAATAAATGTTTGCTGAGCTGAATACCACACCTTAACTATAGATATCTGGAATTTTTGTTGTGAACTTTATTTAATGGGGAATGGGAAAGATTTGTGCTTTTTTGTGGGACTGTAATTTTCAATCTCCTGATTTTTGTGATTTTCAAGAGCTGGCCATATTGCTGTATAGTTCTCTGATTTTATTTCTTTGGTACAAAAAAGCAAAATGAATGAATTGTGATTGAGCCATGGAGCCCAGTTGCTTGCATATGTAATAGGAGTTCTAAATTACCGCATAAACACAGCTGCAGTTTTTCAGTCTGAAGCCTTCGAGAAGCATGCCGACTGGTGAGTGGGGTATTTGGAGCTCTAAATTTAAGAGCATTATTATGAGCTGCGATAGACAATCATCCCGCCTTATTTAAATCTCTGGGCAACTGTAGAACTAGAGTATGGCTTGCTTAAACATTTCAGGTTTCTTATCTATGCCCAAATCTGAACAAGCAAGTTTAGCTCCTAGCTTTTCAACTGACAAATTGTACTTTATGGCATGTCATTGGCTGCTGCATTTCTGAAGTTACCGAAGGTTAATAGTTTTGAAATAGCTTGTATTTAAATAATCACATTGTAAAAGTTACTTCAAAGTTCATGCAGATTGATATAAATCTTACTTTTTTATTGCAAGGCAGATAGACCCCCACAGAAAAATAGATAAAAATCTTTACATCTTCTATTTATATATGCACACACATAAACACAAACACATTCATACTAAAACCCTTGTGCCTAAATTTTAGGGTGAAAAGTAAGGAAGAAAGGTAAATTTTAAAATATATTTTCTTGCTAATTTTCAAACTGTCCTTATGTGAGGATAAAAGATACTTCTAAAAAATAGGTTCCTTGTTTGCTAAATTTGTTATTTAAATTAACTTAACAAGAAATATGTTTCATGATTTAAGTGGTGCTTTCATAAAATTTGTATTTTCAATGCCTTCTCTCTAATATTTTTAAAGAGGTCTTTAACATAATTAACCACTAATTGATGGAAAACAGGTAGAATCTTTTCATTCCAACAGTTCTTTGAACTATTCAACTGTATTAAATTGTATCAGATCAAATCAGGAAGGTTTACAGACTAAATGAAGTGGGAGAAACCACTGGACTCTCATACTAACTCATTAATTCAACAGAAAATTGGAAGTATAGTCAAAGTTATCATTTGGTCTTTTTTTTTTTTTTTTTAAATGGCTATCTAGATTTATAAAGAGCCTGGGGACAAAAGTCAGGCAGGACTAGATAACCTGGATTATAAATGATCTATTTTGTGGTATTACCTTTGCAAATTGTAGATCCAAGTTCTTTTCCTGGGAGTAACCAGTGTTTTTATAGTTTATCTTCTTACCATCACTTCGAGAAATTCAGCTTAAACATTGGAGTGAACCTGAACAACATTATAGTAAGTCCTATTATAACCAACAGACAAACAAAACCAGGAAAGGGGACCTATCCCTTCACTCCAACTGTCTAACATCAGATGGATGGGGGAGGATCATAATGTTGAATAATTCCTGATTGTTCTACTCACCATTAATAATGTTTATTATTAAGAATTATTTTTAGTTGAAAGGTTTTTTTTTTTTTGGTATTGTTTTAAGAGAAGGGATACTTAATCCCAACATTTTCCAAACCACATGGTTAATTCAAACAACCGTAAAAAAGTTTACATTTTCCACTGTTCTAATATTTTTTATTTTCCACAAAACAAATGCATCAAGTAAAGAGCCAGCAAAACATCACATGTGACTAATGGCAATTAGTCCAACTTTACAAAGAGAATTGTTGTAGGAAAAAACTGTATGTGTCTTTAGCAAAATGCATTTGTTTGTAGCAAATCAAATATAATCAAGATTTTCAACAAATGAACAGTTAGAAAAGCCTTTATTGTAAGGGAAGTGTACATTGAATCACAGTGGTCTAGAACTAGAAGACGTTATAAAGGTCACCTGGGAGGAACCCTCTTATTTGACGGATGAGGGAAACTGAGATTTGAAGGGTGGAAACTGCTGGCCTCAAACTATTGCAAACATTTACGAGTGCGAAATTAGACCTGTGTCTCATTCTGTGTTTGTGGAAATGTGGGCCATCCCTAATATCCTTTGCCCCTTACTCCAAGTACTAGAATTTCTACCTGTACACACAGCTATCTGGAATGGAAACTATGTTTCCTAGCATCCCATAGCACCTTCTCTGATACAGATGAACAAATCTGGGTAATGGACATAAACACAAGTGTCCTGTGGTTGCATCTGGGGATTTTTCTTATGCTTTGTGCCTTTTTTCATTCTTCTCCTCTTCCTGCTGGCCACACGTATAATGCCAGTAGAGTAATGGCCAGAGCTGGAGCAGCCATCTTGGGGGACCTTGGCAATGGAGACCTGGGCTAAAGTAGAAATAAGGTCCAAGGATCTTGAGTCCTAAGGATTTTCTGGAGGAGGGTCTTGAGCCTCAAGTTTCTAGACTTTTAAATGAGAAAAGATAAAAAAGGAAAAAAAATCGCCCTTGTGTCTTATTTAAGCAATGCTTAGTTTTTATTTATCTGTTACTCCTAGTCAAGCCCAATCCTAATTCCTATTCTGCTCAACCTTCAAGCCCAATCCTAATTTCTATTCTGCTGGGCCTTCAGAGCCTGATGCAGTGGCCAGCAGGTACATGGTATTCTGCAGATGTTTGCAGCAACTGTGGGAGGCATCTCTGACACCTGCTTCTCCTTCCCTCACATCCAAACCAGCATGGGGTCTTTCCAGTTTCACCCCCTGACATCTCTCCAATCTGTGCACTTGTCTTCACCAACCCCACCCATCGGAGCTGAAGCTCTGAACTTGTCTTATCTAGACTACTCTAAATTCTCCTGAATGGTTTTGCACATCTCTTTCCACTTAAAACTTCGCCTTTTGTTTCTTTGAAGAGAAAGACCCAAATCTTTGACGTGGCCAACGGGCCTCATTTTTCTTCACACATTTTCAGCCTTGCTGTCTGTGCTCCCCATCCCATCCCACTTTTACCAAATTATCATCTAGGACTTCTTCAGGTCTCTCCTCAGCACTTCACTAGGAAAGACATCCCTGACTCTGTAGAAAATCTCCCAGGGTTCTCTATGGCACCACATAGTTTTGTCTCCACATACTTAGCACAGCTTGTCTCTCCCACTAAACTGTCAGCCCTGTGAAAGCAGTGGCTTGGATATTTTCCATGCTATGTCTCCAATGTCTAGCATGGTGCCTGGAACGTAGTAGAGGCTTACTAATGTGCTTGCTAAATTAATAAATGGTGTTGAAAAATCCATTGTTGGGATTTGGAAAATCAGTGGGCTGGCAATGACTGAGATTTAAAAGACAGACAGAGAGAGAGAATATCTGAAATGCCACAATATAGTTTTTATATTTACTTTAGAGTATGACAGTTTAACTCATCAGATTAATCAAATTCTAAAGTAATTATATTTATACAATTGGATGGACTAAGGGTTTGAAGCCTATTGTTTCCTGATCTCTGTTCTAAGCCAGAAATTTAATAATTAGAACAGCAGTTTGCAAAGTGATTCAAAGTTGCCTGGGGGTACCTGAGAACATTTCTAGGGGTCTGTGATGTCCTCCCTTTCCATATGTGGGTGAGGCCAAAATTTCATCATATTCTTCAAACCCAACAACATAATGTAGCAGATTGGAAGCAGAGACAGCTATGAGACTCCAGCTGTCTTCCATTAAACTAGACATTAAAGAAATGTACAAAATGAAAAATCATGACATGCTTTTCAATAAATAATTTCTTGTTTTGGAAAATATAGTTATTTTTAATAAAAATGCGTTCTTTAACATGTAATGGTTTACCATTACTATTTTTATTTATTTATTTATTCATTTATTTTGACAGATAGAGACGGGGAGAGAGCCCAAGCAGGGAGAGGGGCAAGCAGGCTCTCAGCTGAGTAGGGAGCCCTATGTCGGGCTTATTCCCAGGACCCTGGGATCATGACCTGAGCCAAAGGAAGACACTTCAGGAACTGAGTCACCCCGGCACCCCTACCATTACTATTTTTAAATGATTTTTTAAAATTCTTAAACATTTCTCAGTTTCAATTCCAGTACTATAAATATTGATAAACATAATTCACAGAACGAAAGCTCTTTGGGGTCCGCAATATATTTGAGAATGTTAAGAGATCCTGATATCAAAACGTTTATAAACTGTTGTAGGAAAGAACCATTTCTTTGGTTTAAGACTTGGTTTTCTTTTAAAGTGCAAGTAAATAGGACTACAGCAGTAGAACGGGCCTAGGGTTTGGAGGTTAGTAGATATGGGCTATTAAACCACGGGCTGCTTCTGTTTATATGAATTTGGGCAAGTCAGCTAACTTGTGAGAGTCTTAGTTTTCCCTAGTCTCAGGATGAAAACACCTCAATGGGTTATTTGGAGAATTAAGAAAAAATTGGGAAAATACCCAGCATAGTGTAGCACATAACAAGTAATGTTTGGCACACAAACACTAAATTTTATCATCAACTGTACATTGTGTGCAATTTCAAGTCGTTTTCAGACAACTTTTAAAGGTGGGGAAGGAGAGACACTGTGGTGTGCGGAAGAATAACTTAACTCTCTGGGGCAGGGAGGAAGCCCTGCTTTTTAGCATTTGCTGAATTCCGTGCCAGTTGGGAAGAAACAGGCTCAAATCAGCTCTTGTGAGCAGATAGGAGCCAGCTTCAGCACAAAATATTCTGGGGCTTTTACAGGAATAGAGAAGAGATGCATAAGGCAGAAGGGAAGTCTGGGAGCCTGAGGGCAAAATTTATATTTTGCCTTGTGTCAATCCAGGATTCCCAATTCTCCTTTTTGAATAGATTGAATCCTGGGGGTTACCAAGAGTGTACCATGTAGATTTGTATATCCAAATTATCTGCCACAGACTTTCATAATTCCATGAGTAGAATAACCATTTGGGAAGACATATTGCCAATGGCAAGCCTGGTGAAAATGATAGATCATTGAGTATTTTAGATGGGAACAGGTGTAGTGCCTTGAAATGATGCTGCAGGATAGTGGATCTGTACAAGATCCACTTGGTCTGTCCCAGACCAGCAGGATCATATCTTCTGGGAACATGTTAGGAATACAAATTGTTAGACCCCATCCAACCCGGGTATTTTATACTCTGAATGTGAGGTCTAGCAATGTGTTTTTGCAAATCCTTCAGGAAATTCTATGTGTGCTGTAAAGTTTGAGATCCCCTGGTGTTGGGGAAGTTTGGGGGCTATTTGGAGCACGGTGATTCCTGAACATCCTAGGTGTCCCACACTGGCCTGGGGCAAAGACAAACTGCTACCACTGCTTTGGCTCCCCAGCCAGAGCCCCTCATTGAGCTGGCGCATCTCTCTTGGCCGCTATTGTCTTGGCTGGTAATGGCTCATAGACATCCCCTTCCCTGGACAAATGCCAAGGACTGGCTGAAAATTGGGTACAAAATCCTCTCCCTTTGTTTCAAAGTGGGACTAATACTGTGATGGAATTCATGTTCTTCAAGGAAGAGACTGAAGCCTATCTCTAGCTGAGACCACATTCTAGCTCAGCTTTCCCACCTGCTCTATTGTGCTTCCCTCCTCTTCTCCCGCAAGCACTTTGCACGAAAATGGTTTCGACAAGACTCTTGGTTATAGACTCTACTTCTAGGGAACTTGACCTGAGACACTTAATTTTTAAGTCAGGCCATTCTGGATTTGTATCTGAATTCCCTCAATTAACTATGTGACTATGTGTTGAACGGAGCTAATGATGCCCACTTGGAGGGATTGTTGTCAGAATTAAAGGGAGACTGTGTAAAAGCCCTCAGCACAGAGCCTAGAGGAGGGTGGTGTGAACTGTCCAGAGCTGCCTTTGATCTTTCCCTGACATGTCCTTTGGCCTTGGGCATATTAATGTTTTCATGCTGTCTGTTTCCTCTGTGGGAACTCTGTGTGTCTAACACCAGGCTACCTCATCAATAACTAGAAATCAGAAATATTTTTTCAAGTGGTAATGTATTTGGCAAAATGTGGAGCGCAGACATAAAGCATAACGAGCACTAATTATACAACTGACAGTGGACATGCCCTGGGAGAGAAGGATCTGGGAGTTCAGAGGCCAGGAGAGCTGGAGGTGGTCCAGCCAGGAACCTTCCTGGGACTTTCTCACCTATGCAAGCAGCACTGTGAACATGAGTACTTTAATCCACATATCCGGTCTCCCCAGGTCCAGGGAACCCACAAACTGGGAGGCAGAAAAAGGCTGGAGAGAGTTGGATCAGCTTCATGTCCCTGGCCTGTCTTCATCCAGAATTCCTTCTTGTCTTGGAGGTCTGGACTCCATTGTCACCTCCTTCAGAGGCCTTCTTTAAATGCCCTCCCCCATCCCATGGCCCATTTACTCATTTCCCAGCACTTACTGCCTCCAGGCATTAGCCTGCCTAGGATTTTGTCATTGTGCATACTGTTTGTCTCTCCTGCTAAAACTCCTAAAGCATGGGAATTCAAGGTGTCCTATTCACTGTACATAATAGGTCCTCATTAAAACTTGGTTTTGGAGCCATGGGAATTCTCATAAATTGCTAGTGAGAGATAAATGGGCATAGCACTTTGGAAGTCTCTTTGGCCATATTTGGTAATGCTGAACATATGCCTTCCTATGACCAAAAATTCCATGTTTAGTTACTGATCCACAGAAACACAAAAGTATCCACCAAAAGACAGGTACTAGACTGTTCACACCAGCGCTTTCTGTAATAACTGCAAAATTGAACTACCCAAATTTCGATGAAAATAGAACAATTTGTAGTATATCCATACAAGGACATATTCTATAGAAATGAGAACCTTCTACCAGAGGCCAAAACATGAATAAATCGCACTAACACAATGACATGATGTTGAGTGAAAGAAACCAGATACACAAAACGCACGTTCTCTGTGATCATTTTTATATTAAGTATAAAAACAGGCAAACCCCATTTTGGTGTGAGAAATCAGGAAATCAGGATAGTGGTTGTGCGGGGGGGGGGGAGTGGGGGGCAGTGGGGTGGGTGGATGCGGGTAGTGGCTGGAAGGAGCTGAGCTGGGCATGGCAGATGTTGGTCCTGGTATGTTTCCTGGTTTGGCTGCCGGTTACATAGGTATATGTAGTTTACGAACATTCATCCAGCTCTGCACTGCTCACCTTTTATGCGTACTTCATACTGCTATAAAATTTCCATGAAAACAATTGCATGGAGTTTTGCCCAGAAGAGTGTAGGAGCTCTCCATAACATTTACCTTAAAAATAAAAATGTACTGAGGGGCTTGGAGCCCTGGACTTAGGCCCTCACTTAGGGGAGATCGGTCGCACCTGCCCATTTGCCCCGCGCAGTGCCAGGTCAGGGACCGCTTTAGGCCTTAGGGGGCCGCCTCAAGTCCAGCCAAGGAGACTCCAGTTCAAGACGCGGGAGGGGCTGTCCAGCGGTAAGTCGGTCTGCAGGGCGGCAGCAGGGCTCCGGGAGCTTTAGGGCCGGGAACACCAGGGAGGAGAAGACGGGACGAACCGCGCGGTTCTGTGTCCTGGAGCCTAAGGGCACCGCTTGGAGCCCGCCGGCACCTGACGGAGCTCGAGGGGCTCCCCCTCCGCTGTGGTCGCGGCCGCCCAGGTCCGCTGTCGCGGGAGCCGGGGTCCCCGTAGCAGGGGCTCGGGGAAGATTCCAGTGTCACGAGGGAGTTCAAGGCTCGGCTCTGGCACCGGGCTTCGCTGCCGCTGCCGCCGCCGCCGCCCGAGGCTCGGACTCCCGCCGCGGCAGGGTGGGGGAGGCCACCTGTCCCGGAGTGACCTCGCCGGGAGGAAGGGCGGGCCACCGGCGGCCTGCCAGGGGCAAGGCCAGGGGGAGGAAGGGGCGGAGGGTAGGACAGACGGGGGGGGGGGGGGCGTGGTGTGTGGGGAGGGCCCACGAGTCGGGCATCTGGCGGGGTAAGAGAGTGGGAGATTCCCCCAAGAGTACAGAGTCTGGGACAGGGAAAAAGAGTGGGGGGTCCCCTCAACCCGAGCCTAGAAGAGGGGTAGAGAGTGGGGACCTCTAAAGCCAAAGCCCGACATTGTTGGAAAAGGAGAGAGAGAGATCTTCTTCCCCCATCCCATAATCCGGGGAATGGGGGAACCCCTCGAGCTCAGGACCTGGGGATGGGGGGGAAGGGGTGGCCCTGTGAGTTCTGGAACCCAGAGCCTGGATGGGGGTGTGCAGGGTGTGGGGGGAGTTGGGGGAGGAAGTGGGGGAGGGGTGTTAGAAAAGAGTCAACAACAGTCACGCAATGACTTTCTGAGTCGCCAGATTTGTGTTTAATGACCCGGGGCTTTGAAAATAGCATCTGCCTGTGCTTGAGTGGCATCCATACTGGCTCAGGCACGTGGTGTTTTCTATAGGCCTCACTTGACCTATGCATGGCCCTCCTGATGGCTGGCAACTCCCACCCTGAGAACTCCCCTGTACCTGCCTGGGCTGGGGGGAGTGCCCAGACCAGGCCGGAGAGGCTTACAGGCTACTTCACCAGCGTGCTCTCACCTACTGATTAATCCCTCATCTGTGCTCCTCAGTCAGGGGTGGGGAGGTTGGTGGTTATGGGGAGGAGTGGCCTGAGCAAATGGCTGGAACAGCAGCACACCCTTAGTTTCTTTGGAAACATGAAAGTTTCTGTTTCTTAGTCCCAAGTCCACTGCTGCCCTCCCACCCCCAAATTACAACACCCCCCCCCCTTCCTGTGAGGGGAGAGAGTAGGACCATTGTCACCAGGGGTAGCTGTGGCAGCTTAATTGTGGAAGAATCATCAGTTGGCCGCTTAATTTCCCAGTCATCACAAAGGAGGCAATCCTATTTTGAGTTTTTCTGAAGTGATTGTAATTGTCATCTGGGCAGCCAGTGATAACTCCTGAAAACACCCCAAAACAAAAAAGCCTGCAGGAATTGGAAGTCCACAGAAAAATCAGCTCACAGCTTTTGCTCAGGGGCTTGTTTCAAAGACCTGTAACCTACAGGTATTGTTTACCCTGGGTGGGTGGGGGGGCTTACCAATATATTTCTCCCCTATTTTTACCCATCTCCTTTACTTGGTCCTATTTTTACTTGGCCAAAGAAAAATAATCATTTGCTTGTATTATATACTCAGATTTTCTCCTTAATTACAAGTTTCAAAAAAAAGTCAAAAATGGAACGTGTTGGAAACTAAAAACTGTCTAGAAACTAGAAACTATACAATAATAATATAAAAGAAGGGTACTGGACTGACTTTTGGGAGATTGGGACCTTTCTCTGCCACTAATACGCTAGTTAGGTGACCCTAATTATCTGCGTCTGTTTCTTCAATAAAATATAGGTGTATCATAGGTGACCCCAGATCTTAAAGTGTGCTACTCTTAAGTTTTTTTGGGAGAAGACTATAAAAGTTGTTGTAAATAAATTCCCATTAGGTGTATGGCATGATATTGAATACCCTTCCTGTTTTAAGCTGGGGAGACGTCTGAACATACATTTTCTCATCCAAATCCCTTTTATCCTCTTCTCATGCTCAAAGTGCCGCGCTGATATCTGGGCGGCTTTGTGTTCAGTTCGTGCCATTTGCAAACACAGGATTATGGTGGAGTGAAAGGAAGAGTGGCTGCAGGATTTCTTGGACCTGACAACCTCACACTTCTCTTTCCATTTTTCACTCCAATTAGCACACAACTTTTAAAAGTTGGCCTAGGCACAGCAACACTTTCACACATCCGTACTAAAATCCATGCTAATCTTTCCCATGGGATGTAATTCAATTGAATTGACATTCTAATAAAATACTGGCGAAGACACAATCACAGTTTGCCTGCGATGCATAATTAGCCTAGCACCCTGCAGTTGCTTAAACCTCCCATAATGGCTTCTTCTATATTGTTGGTGCTGAGATGTCAGAGTTTTCATTCCTGGATGTGAATTGAACACCGCCAAGCTACTCTGTTGAGCAAAGCAGGTTGTGATCTTAGTTTGTCATTGCTAGGAATGCACTAAAACGTAAATCTGCTTTCAGGTGGGTCTTGAGCAATTACTTAATCATACAAACCTTCCTTCCAGTTTGTATTTTCTGGTCATGGCTGACCGAGTCCACTCTGCTATTTTCAAATCATTGGCACAGATCTACATTGGCTTGAAAGTTGTTTGAATCTACTATATATGGCACTTGAGAAATCATGACTATTTTTTAAAAGACTAAAGACAGGAGAAGTTGCCTTAGATAATGAAAATCAGATTTTGCTGTTGTTCTTGTTCCAAAGTGTTTCATACTGATAAAGTAACCCTGATTTTGCATTGCCGCTGATAACAGGCTATAGAAATAAAACATAGTTTGTGTTCCTATATTTTATTTAAAGCTGATTTTGTTTCATTTGAAGTTGATACTTTTAGGTTGTTCATTAATCTGTAGTCAACTGAATAATTCCACCACTGATAGTTTTTGTTTTATGGCCAAGAAGTTCTGAAATTTTCATGGAACTGGAGAGAAAGGGTAGTTCTTTTATGGATTCCTATATGTTTTAGGTGAAGCTTGGGTAGTTGTGCCCTACCTATATTGTGAGGGCATTTTTAGCTGTGCCCTTTAGCTGGGTGGACTCACTCATGAGTCACGACCTTTTTAACACTGTACATTTATGATATTAATAATCTCTGACTTTAGGAATAGAGTACTTCAGAAAATAGACGAAGTTTATTATTGGAGCTGGGAATGGTCACAGCATTTATTGGGCCTCAAGGCATTCAACCACTGTTGACTCACACATAGACTGTGGACTTGGTTTATTCCGCAAAGTGGAGGCAGGTCCTGGGTAGCCAGACCAGCGAGGTGGGGGAGGACTGAATCAGGAAAAGTATTCCACTGGAAATAGGGAGCACGTGTTTTTCTCTGAACAGAGCAGTGAATTTAGGTATCATTTGCTCTCCGGCAGGTGAGAACAAGATGGCACTTACCACTCAAGACCAGGAACCAAACAGTGATCTGGGGAGCAAGGTTCTTATCTCACAGAGTCTAAGAATGAATCTCGCAGACAAAGGAGGGTGAGTAAAGCGATAGAAGATACAAGTTTATTAAGCAAGGGGGCACCTGTGTGGCTCAGTCTTTAAGCCTCTGCCTTGGGCTCAGGTCATGGGATCAAGAGCCCCGCATTGGGCTCTCTGCTAGGTGGGAAGCCTGCTTCTCCCTCTCCCACTCCCCCTGCTTGTGTTCCCCCTCTCGCTGTGTCTTTCTCTGTCAAATAAATAAATAAAATCTTTAAAAAAAAAAAAAAAAGAAGAGGTTTATTAAGGAAGGATACAGAAATAGCTTTCAGGAGTGAGAGGCTTCCAACCCCGCTGCCACTGAAGGCTTTTAGGGATGGTCTTTTATAGAAAGCAAACCAGGGAACTTAAATCTTTTTAACATCTCTATTGATGGCACCATTGAGTAAGGACTAGTGATAACACCTTCAATGGCTCACTTCCTTTTTAGGGTCAGGTAATTCTTGGTTGGTCCAAGTAGCTGTTATAACAAGACCTCACCTCTGACCCCTAGGGCAGCATAGTTTGGTTTGTTCCCTTATCTCAGGTTTCCTTTTATCTTCCATATTTTGAATTTTATGAGCCTGATCCCTTGGCCCCCTACCTATCTCTCCCTAGGGAGTCACACCTGTCCCAGGAAAGAATCCAGGTTAAGTATCTAACAGAGCTATTATGCTTACATAAAACCCACACACATTTTTATTGAAATTCTTAGGATTAGAAGACTATAGACTATACTCCATATTTTGATTTCCTATGCACTTTGGATTTAAATAAAGCACACAAAAATGGCACCTTGTTTTGGCTGTCTTAAGGAAAATTAGGTCACAGAGACAGAAGGGGAGCACATGTATCTGGGAGCTGTGCTGGGTAAACAATAACGGAAAAAAATTCAGCTCAAGGGAGGAACTACATAGAGATGTGAAGGTGCAAGGCTAAGCCAGACCTTTAATCAACTGAAAATTTCTCGTTTGTTTTACAGTGAGAACTCCTGACCCATCAGATGGAGAGTGCTTTACATGGGAATCCTGCTTCTCTACAGCTGTTTTAATTTGTCAAGGTAGGTTGCAGTAACAAATAGAGCCCCAAATAAATAATGACACAAAGAACAATCCAGGCAAGTTGTTCTTGGCTGGGGTGTGCGAATGGCTGTGTCCCTTCATGCTGTCATTCGGGACTCTGGCTCTTCCCCTCTTTGTCTCCTCCATTTCAGAGGGACTTGTCATCTTTTGCATCTAAATGTAAGGAGAAAAACAAGGAGGAGGGGGTACTAAGTTCTTAAAAGCTTTGAGCCACAAGTGGCACACAGAACTTCTGTTTACATTCTTTCTGTTGGATAGAGCTCCGCCATGTGTCCCCAGCACCCTGCGAGAACCGGTGCAGTTCTAGCTGTGTGGCAGGGAACCAAGACAGGGGTTCTATGGTGGACAGTAGCAGCCTGGGCTACACCCTGTTGTTCCAAAGACTCTAATGCTAATAGTTAACATTCATTAAAGCTTTTTATGTGCTGAGGGCTCCATTTACATTTTTCACTCCATTCTCGCAACAACCCTGGGAGTTAAGAAAAAGCATTCCCATTTTACAGACGATAAAACAAACGGTCTTTTGGAGAGATTAAAAAAACAAAACAAAATAAAACAACAACAACAACAACAACAACAACAACAACAACAACACTTGCGTGAAACTGAAGAGCAAAGGGAAAGCTAGGATTCGCCCTTGCAGTGCTGTTTGTCTAGAGGGTCAGGATTCCTCTCCAGGAGAGAGAATTGGCTTGGATGAGGGAGCAGACGCAAACAGCTCCCAAGAACTTTCACCACTTTTGCGAAGAATTGCTACCTCTTCCTCCTTTGCCAAGCCTCCCTTCGGAGCTGCTGAGAGGAGAGAGGCTATGGAAGAATTGGAGGAGGGAGGCGATTGAATCACCTTGAATCTGTTCTAAAATCTCCTTTTCCAAAAGCTTTCTGTTGGTAACAAGGCTTGACTCTGTGAGAGACACTAGCCCCTTTTCAGAGCTAGCAGAGTAACAGAATGCGACTTCTAACAGACTGGCTGGCTTGCTAGGGGACCCATTGTATTTAAATTTCAGTATCAGTAACAGTAGCTGGAACCAACTAAAGCAGAAGGAAGGAAGGGGCATCAGGGCACATTTCCACTCCTCCCACTGCCCTGGGGGCTAGAAATGGAAAGTTTTGTGTGACAGAGTTTATTTTTGCAACTTGAAATTTTCCTCTCTTTTGAAAATTGAGGCAGCCTAACTAAGCCTTATATTTGGGCCAATACAGCAGTAAATTTATGAAGTGAAAAAGTGGAGGTTTTCATGGTGTCATAAGCCCTCCCACACTGAACATAAATTTATTACTTAGGCTACCCAGATTTAAGTTTTATTATAGAACAAGTTTGCTATGAACAAATTAACTTTGGATTTTAGAGTTTTTGAAACTAAACGGCAGCTTGTAGCATCCATGTAATTTCTTTTTCTTTTATAGCAGCGATATTCCTGAAAACAAATAAAAATCATGATCTGAAGATCAGCTGCAAGTTTGGTATGTATCTGGATGCAGAAAGTTAGAAAACATCCATTTTTAGTAAAGCCAACCTTTTGAAAGTTAGCATTTAGAAATCCTTTTAAACGAAACCCATATTTTTGATTATTATTTTTAATCTATAATGATGCATATGTATCCATAAACTTTGAAATTCAGTTGGTAAAGATGCAGGCACAGGACCAAAAGTGCTCTTTAAAGCGATTTTCTAAACTTCCCCACAGAGCTCTGTTTATCCAGACCTGGCCACGCTGCTGCTTTTCAATGCAGACCTTCTTTTGCATACAGAAGTACAGACTTGCTGAGTTGAGCCAAATCTGTCTATCCAATTACTGGGTGAGAGAGCTGACTGTAGCTTTAGGCAAAACCTGTAATCTGTAAAACTCTATAGTATCAGTGACAGCCTAATGAAAGGGAAGGACCAATAGAGTATATATATTACTTGAGTGATACACAGATACTCGCTTCTCTCTACAAATAAGCCTCTTTGAATCTAACACCAGAGAGCAATGAAGTATTCATAACCCTGGGAAAAAAAATCATGCTAATAGGCCCACAGTAATTTTTAGATAGAATGATTTACAAACAGAAACAAAGTCAGCAAATGCATTGCAGGTCACTGAGCTGAGCTCTGGTTTGGATGCTTTTATTACGTTTCATAAAATCTGATCTAGCTACTCTTAGTCTCAATATCTAACTATTTTAGCGATTTTATAGTGTTTGGTAAAATTATATTTTGCTAAAATTTATGTTTGCCAAGAGAATGAGGTCAAGGATGATATTTGATTATATTTTATCACACAAAATTCAATAAGGATTTCAATTTAAGATAAAAAGTTAATCTCTATAAAAGCATAATATTGAGTGAAAGAAGCCAAATACCAAAATTGCACCTAGTCCATGATACCATTTATATGAAATACAAAGGCGGGCACAAATTTATCTATCTTCTTTGAGGTCGGGAAAGGGAATGTCTTTGGGGAGAGAGGAAGGCCTATTTGTTGGGAGACCAGGTTATCCTTTGGGATGCTAATACTGTTTTATTCCTTGACCTGGGTTCTGGTTATACAGCTGTGTCCGTTGTTCATTTTGTGATAATTCATTCATTTATGATTTGTGTCCTTTTTGGTATGTGTGTAATAAGCCAATTCAAAGTGTTAAAAATGTTGATTTTTACAATTTTACATTACTGTCTAAAGAAGGAAAGGGATTAATGAGTATGAGCCTGGATGTGGCAATTTTGAGCCAAATATTAGATTTGTAGTCACAAAATAACAGAACTAGTCAAAGATTTTTTTTTTAAAGAAATTGAGATTACTTCCCGTTTTCTAGTTTTTAAAACTAATTCAATTTTCTATGGAAAAAGAAAATTGGTTTAATCTATATTGGATTGCAGTGGGAAAGTGAATTCTTTTTTCTCATGCGTGGAACTACAGGCAAGAATAAAATCAGGGCAGGGTATACTTAAAAGGATATTTTAATTCATGTTATCAGTATATCTTATAAGAAACCTAAAACCTTGTAAGCAACATTTTGCTGGGCCTAGCATTTTTAGTGCTAATGAAGTTTCATAGCCATTATCATGACCATCTAGTAATCAATACCTAGGATATCTGCTCTAGTAGAAATAAAAACCCTGGTAAAATGTTTCCATTTATAGTTCTTTTTTTTTTTTTTTTTTTTTTTGGTAAAGGTGGGAGCAGATAATAGATAACTTGGTAAATGTATGTCTCCATAGCCCTGCAGCCATTCAGTGTTTACCAGATAATGGCTTAATTTTTTATTTGTTTTAATTTCTTTTCAGATAACAACAAGAAACTCTATGTGAATTTAGCCTCATTCCATAGTGGCAAGGCAGATGCCTTTGTTCTTAATTTTTTAATTCATTTTACCGATGTTTATTGAGCGCTTTCTAACTGCAAGGCCATGGGGAAATAGTGATTAGAAAATGCTGTCCCTGCCTTGAGGTTTATGGTCTAAAAGGAATATTTAATTATTCTCTCAACAAACATTTTCAAAGTGGCTACTAGGTGCTAAGCTCTGTTCTAGATTTGGAGGATCCTGAGAAAGAGGAACGTTATAAAAATCCTTGTCTTCATGGGATTTACATTCTACTGGGGGAAGACAAACAATGAACATAGTATTTGAAGAAGTTCTCCATATTTTAAGTGTGTTTCTGGTAGACAGCATATACTAGGGTCTTGATTTTTATCTGATCTGACAATTTCTGCCTTTTCACTGGCATTTTTTATATTACATATGTACATATATTTTACATTATAATCTCCATCAGTATACATTTCCTACAAACTGAGACATTCTCCTACATCACAATACTACCATCAAAATCAGGAAATTAACATTGATTTATTGTTGCCACCTAATTCCATACCTCAGTCAAGTTTTGCTAGTTGTCCCCAAAATACCCTTATATAGAGCAAAAGGGTCCACTTCAGTATCACCTGTTGCCTTTAGTTTTTACGTCTCTTCAGTCCTGGAAGAGTTCTTTAGTCCTTCCTTGATTTCCATGACTCTGACACTTTGGAAAATTAAAGGTCATTATTTTGTGCAATTGTCCTTTGATTTTTTTTCCCCTGATGTTTTCTCTTATGGTTTATTGGCAGCAATTTCATAATAGTGAAGCTGTGTTCTTCTTATTATATTATATCAGGTGACACACAATTTCATTCTGTCCCCTGACTGATGATGTTCACATCGGTTACTTGGTTAAGAGGGTGTCTGCCAGGCTACTGTTAAGTTGCATTTTTCTTCTTCAAAATTAGTAAGTATTTTATGGGGATGTACTTTGGAGTTAAGCAAATCTCCAGTTCCTCATATACTTTGAATTTCACTTATTTATACCAGTATAGACTCATGGTTTCTCATTTTCATCAACAAGTTATAGTCAATGATTTTCATTATTCATTTTGCTGCTCAAAATTATTTTTCTGGCTTTTAAGTTAGCTTCTGAGTCCTTTTGACATATACTCCTATTCCTTTGACTACTTCCTTGCTTTCTGGAAAAACAAAAGCTCTAGGTTCATCTATTACATTCTCTGGTCCAGCCTTGGAATTAATCATTTCTCTCTTTTCTTATAGTTAGAGGCCTTCTTTGCTCCTCTCAGCCTCTGATGTCAGGCTGGGCCCTTCTCCTGGGGAGACGCCTCCTCACCTGACTTTCACGGTTACTCACATATTTTCTATTTCCATTTCCATTCTCTTCATCACTTTATGTAGATCTGACTTTCCACACAGAATCATTTCCCACAGCCTGAAACTCTTTTAACATTTCTTGTAGAGCAGATCTGATTGTGGTAAATTCTCTCAGCATCTGTTCATCTGGAAATATTTTTAGCCCGCTTTCATTTTTGAAGGATATTTTTGCTAGATATGTAATTCACGGGTGACAGCCTTTCCTTTCAGCACTTGGTCTATGTAGCATTGTGATCCGGCTTGCATTGTTTCTAGTGAGAAGTCACTGGTTATTCTTACCACTGTTCCTCTGGAATGTGTTTTTTTCTTTTCTCTTCTGTTTTTTTCTTTCCATACCTTTAAGATTTTTTTTTCTTTTTGCATTGGATTAGAATGTGTCTGGATGTAGTCTTTTTTTTTCTTTTTTCTTCTTTGTTTCTTCTTGATTTTTAAAATATTGCTTAAGGTTAATTGAGCCTTTTCAATTGGTGGTTTTGTATTATTTTCTCAGCCATTCTTTTTTTCCAAAAAATATATTTTTTTCGGCCCCTATCTCTCCCTCCTTCTGCAATCCTATTTGCAGGGACACTAGCCTGCTTGATATTTTCCCACAAGTCACTGGCTGGTCAGAATTCCAGTGAGCTCCCAGCTGTGTACCACTCTGGAATCTGTGTTCAGCTCATTGTTTTCTGACACTGATTTTCTTCCGGGCTTTGTGGAGTCTTGTGGACAGCCATATTAGCTTTCAGCTGATGACTGATGGGAACATCTGCAAACATGTCTGGAGCGCTTTCTTTGTGCAACTTTCTCCTCTCCAATACTCTTTCCTGAAAATTCCAGTCACCTCAGCAGCTGTGAGGTCCAGTCTCTCTCTTCAGTTCAGCAAGACCACACCATGCTCTGCTTGGACTGTACCTCCCGGCACTACAGTCTGGAAGGTGCCTCCAGGCAGAACGCCAAGGCTATGGTGGAGTTCACCTTGAAATTTCCCTTCAGGTAGGGATTGTAAAGAGTGCTGCTGGTTGTCCAGTTTCTGGAAATATTTGTTTCTTATATATTTTTTTCTAGTTTCATAGGTGTTCATGCCAGTAGTGCTTATTTGATACCAGCAACTCTGTCATGGCCAGGAGTAAACCTTGAGTAAATTCTACGGTATGTTGGAAAGTGACAAATGTTATAAAAAACAAACAATAGATTTGGAGTAAAGGGGATGGGTAATGCTGGGTGAGGGAGGTATGATTTGAAATTCCAGATAAGGAAATAGGTGTGACAATTTAGCATGTTAACTTCAAGTAGAGTACTTTAGATGCCTGAGGCAGGGACACCTAAAACATTGGGGGTGTCTGGGAGTTTGAGCACAGGAAGTTATATCTCGTCTAAGACCTGAAGGATTAGTAAGAGCTAACTGTACAATGGGGTAGGATATGAGAGTTCTGGCATGTTTTCCAATGTACTGGAAACAGAGTATTTTAAAGATTCAGGGGAGGTGTCAGAGCACAGAGTGAGTTTGGCAGAATATAAGTATCTTTTTATAGCTGCGGTAATATTGTATGATAAAGCAGAGAACAAGTTGTAGAGGCCCTCACAAACCATATTGAGAGGTTTACACTTTGTCCTATGAGCCTTGGAGAGCCATTAAAGGATTTTAAGCAAGTATGAAACTTGATCATAACCTCTGCCTCTCCATATCCTCATGTCTATGAAATGAGCATGTTGGAAATAATGGCATCAATTATTTCTTTTATAAATGAGTCCACTTTTTACACAGCATTCAAGTCTTGTATCTGTATCAAAAGGGAATGTCAAATGCCTAATATAAGAGGTCCTTTAAAAAAAAAAAAAAGAGAGGTCCTTGAAAAGATAATGGTTTTCAAAAAATTTGTGGGTCACATATTTTCTGAGAGGTAAAATGACCTCAACATAATAAAGAAAACTGATGGGGAAACTTTAAAAACAGAACACAAAGCTTTTGTTTTCTTAATCATCACCACTAAAAGTTGTAAAAGATTGAATTATAATAGAGGGTAGTCAATTGAATTATGCTATTTGCTAGTACATGAAAAAAATTTGGACAGAGTGAATAAAATGTTTATACTGAAGGGTTACTAGAATCACAAAAGAGAGAGAGGAATAGACTAAAAAAAAAGCCAGGAAATGAGAAATCAGGTGTTTTTTTTTTTTTTTAATTTTTTTTTTTTTTAAATTTCCATGCCAGATGGGCCAGATAGAAAAACAGTTGCTTTTTATTTTTTTGGTATTATACTTGATTCAACTCAATTCAGCAAACATTGATTGGGTTTCATGCTAGGTACTAAGGGAATGAAAGATGGTGACTAAGACTCTGTTTTTACACCAAAGGCATTTATAAACTTTTGAGGAAGACAAAGCTTCTAGTCATTTGTTACAAACCGTAGAATGAAATGATCTTGATTTGGGAGAAAGAAAATGTGAACATTTAACGGTATTAAAAAGCACACAAAATAAATGCCACAAGAGAGGTACGAAGAAACTCCAATGGGAGACACAGGGCTAATACATTCCGAATTAAGGAGAGAGAACTCTCACAGATGTAAAAAGGTTGGGCTGTATCAAAGGTTGAGTAGGGGGATGCATCAGGTCATGATCCCAGCGTCCTGGGATCGAGTCCCACATCGGGCTCCTTGCTCGGTGGGGAGCCTGCTTCTCCCTCTGCCTCTGCCTGCCACTCTGTCTGCCTGTGCTCGCTCTCTCTCTCTCTAACAAATAAATAAATTAAAAAAAAAATCTCAAAGGTTGAGTAGGACTTGGACAGTTGGACAGGGTAGAAAATTTATTCCAGGAAAGGAATGGAATAATGGATGTGCCACGCATATTTAGAAAACATCAAGTGAGGGCACCTGGGTGGCTCAGTGGGTTACGCCTCTGCCTTTGGCTCAGGTCATGATCTTAGGGTCCTGGGATCAAGCCCTGCATCGGGCTCTCTGCTCAGCGGGGAGCCTGCTTCCCCCTCTCTCTCTGCCTGCCTCTCTGCCTGCTTGTGATCTCTCTCTCTCTCTCTCTCTCTGTCAAATGAATAAATAAAATATTTTGTTAAAAAAACAAAACAAAACAAAAAAGCCCAACAAGTGTTCTTGAGTGGTTGGAGCTCAGGGCAACACGGTGAGATTATTTGGGTGATGGCAGGAGATGATGTTGCTGTCATTCCCAGATCCCTGTTTGTAGGGCGTGCATCCTTCTCCCAGCCGCAGGATGGTTTAGCTGCAATGAGAGAACACTTGTACCCCTATTCAAAAACCACGCTCAGTGAATGGGAGCCATCTCAACAGATAGCTCACCCACTCTGCATCTTCAGCCTCTAGCAGGTGACTGACCGGCATGGGAGTATAAAAGAACAAGCCCCCCTTGACTCAAACTGAGCTAACTGTGGTATGACTCATGCTCCACAGCAACCCGGTGGGACCAGGCTGAAGCCAGACTCCAGCCGAGACCACATCCTTGCTCAGTTCCTTTCCCTTCCCTATCCCTAAAAACAGCTCAGAAATATAAATGGTCAATAAACACATGGCAAGAAGCTTGACTTCCTTTATAATTACAGAACTGAAAATTAAAACAAAGATAGCGTACTTTCCTATTAGATTGGCACTTGGTCACATGTATCCCCCACACATGCATTTTTACTCCTTTGTCATTTCACTTCATTTAGGGCATCTATGCCTCAAAAAGTGATATATTAGTCTAACAAGTAGAATAAATTTTGCCTTTGTGTCTTCTGAGTTTTCACTTGCTTTCTTCTAGTTTCTTTAAAGTCTCATTAAAAATTTTTTTAAAACTTTTATTGTTCTGGAATTAATTTTGTTGTAATTAAGAAGTAATCCAGCTAACTTTTCCAACTGTTACTCTACTTTCAAATACCTTTTATTAAGTAATCCATCTTTACTCCATTTTTTGAAAATTCCATCCTTATTACGGACTAAATCCCCATAAGCATTTAGATCTGTTTCTGGATGCTGTTTCATTGCTATGTCTGCTCATTCCTCCACAAATATGATATTGTTTTAAATATTGTAATCTTAAATATTTTAAAATGCTGACAGTGCTTGTTATGTCTCTCTTTTTGGGTTCTCTTAGCTATTTTCACATATACATTTTTCCAGGTAAACTTCAGAGTTACCAAGTATTTTAATTTTCATTTAAAAACTTTTCTCCTTTTATCCAGCTCTTTTGAGGTATTTTGACAAAGAAAATTGTGTAATTTAAAATGCATACTGTGATTTTATGTAAATATAAATTATAAAGTATTTACCACAATTAAGTTCATTAACAGATCCATCACCTCACATAATTACCTTTTACTTATTTTTTTAAGATTATTTATTTATTTATTTATTTGACAGAGAGAGAAGCACAAGCAGAGGGAGCAGCTGAGGGAGAAGGAGAAGTGGGCTCCCGTCTGAGCAGGGACCCCCGAAGTGGGACTTGATCCCAGGACTCCGGGATCATGACCTGAGCCAAAAGCAGATACTTAACCGACTGAGCCACCCAGGTGTCCCAAGGATTTTATTTATTTATTTGACAGAGAGATCACAAGTAGGCAGAGAGGCAGGCAGAGAGAGAGGGGGAAGCAGGCTCCCTGCTAAGCAGAGAGCCCAATGCGAGGCATGATCCCAGGACCCTGAGATCATGACCTAAGCTGAAGGCAGAGGCTTAACCCACTGAGCCACCCAGTTGCACCCCTTTTACTTATTTTTGTTGTTAGATTACTGTTGTTAGATAGTTTGTTGTTAGGCCTGTTAAATTTACTCAGAAGATTTCAAGTATACAGTTGAATATTATTAATTGTAGTCACCATTTTGTACATTAGATCCTCAGAACTTATTTGTCTTAGAACTGAAAATTTGTGTTCTGACCAACATCTCCATATTTCTCTGGTAACCACCATCCTACTTTTTGTTTGTTTGTTTGTTTCTTTTTTTTCTACTCTCTGTTTGTACAAGTTATTCTTTTTTCCCACATATAAATGAGATCAAGCAGTACTTGTCTTTCTGTCTGGGTTATTTGACTTAGGATAATGCCCTCTGGGTTTAGCCATGGTGTCACAAATGGCAGGATTTCTTTCCTTTTTAAGGCCAAATAATACTCCATTGTATATATATATGCCATATTTTCTTTATCTATTCATCCATCAGTCAATGATTAGATGAGTCAATGATTCATCCATCATTTTTTGACTGTATTTGCTCACTGAACTTGTTTCTGTTCTGCGGTGAACGTGGGAGTGCAGATATCTCTTCAAGATACTGTTTTTTTCCATTTGGATATATACCCAGGAGTGGAATTGCAGGATCATATAGTAGTACTATCTAACTTTTTGAGGACTCTCTATAATGTTTTCTCAAGTGGTTGCACCAGTTTACATTGCTACTAACAGTGAATAAGGATTCCTTTCTCTCTATATCCTTGCCAATATTTGTCTCTAGTCATTTTGATAATAGCCATCCTAGTAGTTGTGAGATGATATCTCATTGTGGTTTTGACTTGGATTTTCCTGATGATTAGTGATGCTGAGCAACTTTTATGTATTTGTTGGCCATTTATATGCCTTCTCTGGAACAGTGTCTATTCAGATCCTTTGCCAATTTCTTAATTGAATTATTTGATTTTTTTTGCTCTTGAGTTGTATGATATGCATAAGATATATCTTTATCTATCTATATCTATATAATTATATAGATAAAGCTAATTATACATTATAGATATTAACCGATTATCAGATATATGGGGTGCATAGCCATTATTTTTAAAGCCCTTCTTCCCTCAATCTTAAACTTCTTTGTTTCTCATTGGGATCTCATTCAATTTAGAAATTCAACCATTAATATTCTTTTACATTATTGACATTTCCTATACAATATCGTGATATATCTTTCTATTTGCCTGTCACCTATATGGCCCTCAGCAGAAGCTTGAAGGATTTTTTTTTTCCCTTCTCTTTTTTGGGGGTGTGTATGTGTTCTGCATGTGTCTTTTGAGATTTATCCATAGACTTTTGCTATTATAGATAATTTTTTTTAAAAGATTTTATTTATTTATTTGACAAAGAGAGATCACAAGTAGGCAGAGGCAGGTGTGTGTGTGCAGGGTGCCAGGGAGCAGGCTCCCCACTGAGCAGAGAGTCCGATGCGGGGCTCGATCCCAGGACCCTGAGATCATGACCTGAGCTGAAGGCAGAGGCTTAACCCACTGAGCCACCCAGGCACCCCTAGATAATATTTTTAAATCCATTGTATTGTGTACTTGGTTACGTTTATATAAAAGAAACCTACTGAGTGTATATGATTATTTTATAAATACTTGACCGGGTTCCAACCAGGTTTTCTTTCGGCATAGGGTTTGATTTTTTTGTGGTTTTTTTTTTTTTTTTTTTTTTTAAAGATTTTATTTCTTTATTTGACAGACATAGATCACAAGTAGGCAGAGAGGCAGGCAGAGAGAGAGAGGGGAGGAAGCAGGCTCCCCACTGAGCAGAGAGCCCGACGCGGGGCCCGATCCCAGGACCCTGGGATCATGACCTGAGCCGAAGGCAGAGGCTTTAACCCACTGAGCCACCCAGGCGCCCCTTTGTGGTTGTTTTTTAACATGTGAATTGTTCAACCCGCAAAAATCAGATGTATTCAGGCTATTTAAATGGTTTAAAAACAAAAAGAAGAAACACTATGAAATTCCATTTGTGAAGCCAGAAAACACTATTCCATAGATGATTCCTTCAGACGAAACCACAGATCAGTCTCATTTGTGAAAATTATGCAAAACTACTGAATAAAATCTTATTGTTTCTAGCTTTTTTCTTTTGTTGATAATCTCAAATTTTGCACTCATACTGGCATATCATCTGCAAATAATTGTAAGTTTACCTTATTTTTTATATTGATACCTTATATTTCTCTTGTCTGAATGCATTGTTTGGTGTTTGCAAACAATAGTAAACGAATTTCTTTTCTTTCTGATATCAAGGGAAACTTTTTTCATTTTTCATTATTAAGCATGATGGTCAGATGAATATTAGTATCATGTCAAGGAAGTAACATTCACTCCTATTTTTGCTCAAAAGTTCTTTTTTAGGTAGGAATGGAATTTGAATCGTATCATAGATCTTATTTGACATTATTTGAGTCAATGATTAGACTGTCTCCTTGTCCTATTAACGTCCTATTTAAAATCAATAAAGTTCTGAATATGAAATAATTTTTCACTCCCTTTTTTGACATTTTTATTTTTTTACTGTATTTGCTCATATTTTATTTAGTGTTTTTACAGTTTCTACAAGTGAAATTGATATATTATTCTTTTGTGTTTTGTTTTATTTTGGTGGGCTATCTATATCAGATTTCTTATCAGAATTTTGCTGATTTCAAAAAAGGTATTTGGAAGGTTTCTTCCTTATGTTTTGGAAGAGTTTAAATGGGATTTATCTGATCTTTGAAGGGTGAAAAAAGTTCACTTCTCCTGACTCCTTTTTAAAAAACCTATACCTGGAAGAACTGGCAGAAAGCCCACTAAAGGTGAAATGGTTGACCTTAGGTGTTGGCCTTGCAATTTTTTTCTTCTCTGTACTTTTCTAAACTGGGGGGGATTTTTGATACACATTTTATATTAAATAGAAGAGAAATAAAGGAGAGAAAGCAAGGGAGAGAAGGAAAGGGGAAGATAACTTTCTATAGGATGAAGGTAGGTAGTGAAACCGTAAGTAGGAAAGCTCACTGAAGAAACTATTGTAAGAGCAGAGGAAAGAAATGCTCAGGATGTATGTATTAAAGCTGTGGCCAAAGAGGAGGAGATGAGCAGAGTTGAGTCTGGATGAAATAGCAGAGGGAGAAATTAAAAAGAAAGAAAAGACAGGTGAAGTCAGAACCCTCAGGCAGTTCAAGCACTTCAAAGGCACTCTACAGTTACATGTGGATATATGAGGAAATAAACGTAAGTGATACATGCCTACAAGCTTAGCTCTCAGCACAGTACACTAGGGGAAATCATCAGAGATGGAGTTGGATGGAAAGTGACCTAAGCCAGGACAGAAGGGAGCTTCCAGAAAAGGGAGATTGGTCGTCAAGAGAAAGGCTGCATGGGGATCTTTTAGGAGCCGCAGATCACTGGCATCTTTTGAGAGAACCATGTTATGGTGGGGCAGAAAACCATGAGTAGATTGGCGGGGGGCGGGGGGGGATAGATCAAGTGAAGGGAATAAGAGACTCACACTGCAACTTCAGTAGCATCAGAATGGAGAGAAGGTTTTTCAGACGGGGAAAGAATGGTGGAACAGGAAAATTGTGACCCTGTCGTCTTGGCTAAGTAGACTGGCTTGCTGTTGCTTAGGTTACTTTGGCTTTCAGAATTGCCGATTAAAAAATAAATTATTTCACTTATTACATTGGATTCAGCTGAATTAGTAAACTGACCAGAATAACTCAGGAATACTCCCCTGCCCATGATCTAAGAAAAGATCTCCCTATTAGTCTGAAGTATCAAAAAAATAGCTATTTATGAACTTTTTAGAATTCTGATTGTAGGCAGTCTATTTACTGGGAAATTCTTTATTTCTGTTTTCCTGTTTTTCTTAGCAGTATCAACCATGGAAAGTTCACGCTAACTCCTCCAAAGCAAATAGAATACTATTTGCATACCTTGACGTTGAGAATTCACTCTCCTTATTGAGAAGGAAAAACAAAAAGAGGCACAAGTGTTTTGTTTTTGGAGAGCCAAGCTCTACAGCAACTGTGCCAAGGCTCATTTTGCCAATTCCTCATCAAATGGCAGACCTCCTCTTGGCCTCTCATTCTGAAAGTGTCCTGCCTCTGGAGGTGACTTTGGTGTCATTTGGGGAAGTACAGCCTTGCTCACTGACCTTGCATTTCTGAAAATGTTTTCCAGTGAAAGTGATTATGTCATTTTAAATAAAAAAGGCTACAAGTATATGTGTTCCACACCTGAGACTTACTGGAGAGAAGATATGTAGTACAAGCCCAATAGGTTCACAGTGATTATGTAGGGCTTCAGGATCAACTTATTGTGGGGAGGTAGAGAGGGTTATTATATTATAGAATATAATCATCTACAGAACATAATTAGCATTATCCAGAGAACAGCTGGTGGTATTTGTGAAGGTCTGAAACTACTCCAGGAAAGGGTCATTCTTTTCCCAGTTGTTGTCAAAGCAAGCCAATGGCTTCTGGGAACACAGTTTGGCAGGTTCTTACAAAACTAAACATATTATTAGCATACGATCCACCAATCACAATCTGGTATTTACCCAAAGGAACTGAGAACTTATATCTACACAAAAACCAGCACATAATTGTTTAGAACAACTTTATTCATAATTGCCAAAGCTTGGAACTAATCCGATATCCTTCAGTAGGTGAAGGGATAAATCCACGGCAGTTCGTCCAGGTAATGGAATATTACTCAATGCTAAAAAGAAATGAACTCTCGAGCTATGAAAAGACACACAGAAAACTCAAATGCATATTCCTAAGTGAAAGAAGTCAATTTGAAAGGTGATATACTATTTGATTCCCAACTGTATGACATTCTGGAAAAGGCAAAATTATGGAGACAATAAAAGGGTCATGGTTGCCAGGGGTTGGGGAGCATGGGAAGGGATGAACAGGCAGAGCACGAAGGATTTCTAGGGTGGAAAATATCTTGTATGATACCATAATGATGGATCCATGTCATTATACATTTGTCCAAAGTCATAGAAAATACACCTCCTTAAGTGAACCATAACGTTAACCGTGGACTTTGATTATGCTATGTCAATGTAGATTCAACTTCAACAAATGTACCACTCTGTAAGGGATGTTGATAATGGGGGAGGTTGTGCATGTGTGCAGGCAAGGGGGGTACATGGGGAACGTCTGTACCTTCCCCCCAATTTTGCTATGACCTTATACTGCTCTAAAAATAGTCTTAATGAAAGAACAACAGATTGTAATATTTTACTAGTGATCTCAATCTTCAGAATAAATATGGTGTCACTCTTCATTTCCCCTCTCTCATGGTTTTGTATTATTTCAAGACACTTGAAAACATATTCTGACATACTCACAGAGAATGAATTGAGGGGAAAAGGATAAGAGTGTTCAATGTCTACTCCTTTTTAAAAAGTTAGTTGAAGGAAATGTATATGGCAGATACCCCTTTCTCATGGGATGTTTGCAAAGCTGATGGATGTACTTTGGCACTTTGCCTTTTCAAACTCTTCCCATATTGAATAGACTATATCCTCACCTTACATTTTGGATGTTCCCGTATTTGAAAGAGTACACTGGAGTTTCTTAAAGATCAAGAAATACTTGTAGAATGTTGATGATGGTGAAGTGTAAAATACAAATTTTTTTCTGTTTATAACTTCCCTTCTCTTCTGGGATGTGGGATCTCTTCTATAGACTTTGAGGAACAGAAAGCTACTTATTCCATTTTGTACTTCTGTCAAAAATAAGAATCTGTGGGGAATTTTTTTTATCTTTGGGATTGAAGAAAATTGATTAGAGGATATGAAACTAAATTCATGATGGCTATAAAACCTTTTTATTCCCTTACATATATAGTAGATAGTAGTTGGATTTTATGTCTGTGGGATAATCGGGATTTAGAAAATAATATGAAAAGCAGATTTTTTTTTTCTTACAGATACTGCAGACTGGTCAGATAAGACAAATAACATATATATATATATTATTATTTAAATCATGTATTTAAAATGTGAAGGCATTTTATTTTCCTATCTCTTGGAAACAGAGACTGTTAGCATATCTACAAATAATGGTTCGGGATACACACACTGGGAGAGAAAATGTCCCCTACGATTTCATGCCCTTCCAGAAACATTATATGGAAATGGGGTTGTTGCAGATGTATACTAAGTTAATTTGGAGGTTATACTGGAGCAGGGTGGGTCCTTAGTTCATATGATTGGTGTCCTTATAAAAAGAAAAGAAGAGACTCAGATGGATGATGCTGGCCATGTGAGGACACAAATGGAGATTGGAGATAAGCTGCTATAAGCCAAGATATGCTTGGGGATACCAGAAGCTGGAAGAGGCAAGAGGGGATTCTCCCCTTAAGGGTTTAGAAGGAGTGCTGCTCTGGCAACAGATTGATTTTAGACTTCTACTCTCCTGTGAGTAATGAGAACTGTGAGAGAATGAATTCCTATTGGTTTAAGTTATCCTAGTTTGTGGTACTTTCTTCTGGCAGCCCTAGGAAACTGCTACAGGACAAAATCATAGTGTGTGTATTTTAAAACTCATGAAAAATGCCCAGATATGGGGAAATGAGTTAGTTCACTGTGGTATATCAATAAAATATTTTATAGCCTATAAACTGGCAAGTGTGCAAACTTTGGAGATACACAAAAACTCTGCTAAACAATAAAGAACAATCATATGGTATGTACACAATGATTCCAATCACATAAGAACCATATATGCATAACAAAAGAGATTTAGAAAAAGATCTTTATTCTTATATAATTGGTAGAATACAGTAAAAGATTTTTTGTTTGTTTCTTTTAATAAAAGGAATAGACATTCGATATACAAATTTTTTAAAAAAATAAACCACAAAAATAGTTTTAAAAAAGTCACTTTAACTAGGTTAAATTGAAATTTCAACCAAATATGATTCATGCATGGGTTAATGAATTTTCCTCTTCGTTGTTGTTTTTATTTTTCATTTTTATTTATTTATTTTTCAGATTTTATTTATTTATTTGAGAGAGAATGGGAGAGAGAGAGAGCATGAGAGGGGTGAGGGTCAGAGGGAGAAGCAGACTCCCCGCCAAGCAAGGGAGCCTGATGTGGGACTCCATCCCAGGACTCCAGGATCATGACTTGAACCAAAGGCAGTTGCTTTACCAGCTGAGCCATCCAGGCTCCCTTGTTGTTGTTTTTAAGCCTGAATGAGCAGCATATATTTTAAAATGAGGCAAGTGGTTCTTTAAGGACTTAGAATTTGTGGAAAATTTCCACATCTATAGGTTATACTGACTCTAAAATGCTGAACTTCCTGAAAACTGGGGCTAAAACAGAGTTCAAAAAAATTTTTTAAACAGAGTTTGTAAAATTTTTTCACATTTAAAATCCTGAAGATGAAACCGGATTAAAGCTTTTTCAAACTTTTTTAAACAGAGTTTAAAAAAAAATGTCATGGCCAAGCAGTGTAGTATATGCGGAATATGCAACAGGCATAGAAGTTTACAGCTCTTTCTGCTTGTTTTTGTAGAATTTAAGCTATAATTAATACTTCAAACCCACAAAATGAGGGGGATTGGAGGGCTTGGCTTCTGGAGGAATATTTGCAGTGAAAGTTAAGAAGCTGGCGAAACATCTTGTTAAGCTAGTCCATCCATATAAATACTGTAGTCTGCATTGTGATGAAATCCTGCTGGAAGCTTCTGCGTGAGCTTTCAGAGACATGGTCAGTTTTCATTGTACAACTGGGGTTGGCTTTTTTTCAGGCCAGCTGAACTCTTTTTGCAGGAGTATGGCCTTTTGGCTTTTCTAAAAAATTTAAAAATATATATGTATGTACTAAATATCTATCTGGATATCTACACACACACACACACACACACATGCCTATGTATATTAAAGGCTGTTTTTGGAAATCCGTTTGTCATTTTGGTATCAATGAGTGGCATCAATGAGTGGCAAATATCGAAGAATTAAAATACAATCTAATGCTAGAGGGAGTCCTTGCCTTAATGACCATACCGACAGTGAAATGTTGTTGTTATTTATTTGTATAGCAGAACAGGAAGTCATTCTTTAAGTGAATCACCCATGAAGAGTCAGTTTACATAATGATTTAATCTTCTTCACAAAACCACCAGGATGTAAAAGTAACAAATGCCTTCTGGGTTTTCTAATAAGATTTTTCTTTATGACAGACAATTAGAATCATGTGAATGTTTGGTACATCCACAGTAGAAACAGTCAGATCATCTACTTAAGCATTTTCCAAGAAAAATACTATTGATGGGGTCTCTGGGTGGCTTAGTTGTTAAGCATCTGCCTTTGGCTCCCGTCATGATCCCAGGGTACTGGAATCGAGCCTCACACCCATTGTTCCCAGTTTGGCTGGAAGCCTGCTTCTCCCTCTCCCACTCCCCCTGCTTGTGTTCCATCTCTTGCTGTGTCCTGTCAAATAAATAAATAAAATCTTTAAAAAAAATCCTGTTGATGAGAGAAGCAGTGGGAGCTAAGGGGACTGTCCTTGTAGATTTGGTCTTCTTTCCCGACTTGGGAGGGAATCTTTCAAATGGAAGTGTTTTGTAATCATCAGTGCAACCATCTGATGGATTCATCTTGGTAAAATCTCTCTTAGATATTGTCTTAGGAAACGCAAGCTCAGTAAGAATAAATAAAGCACCATAATGATGTAGGAAATGTTGGGGTTCAGAGCCCATGGCCAAGAAAGAATTCTTGAGCTGTCTTTGGTGCAAAAAAGTGGTATCATTAAAGCAGGGGAACAGGACCTCTGGACAGAAAGAGCTGTTCTTGGGTTGTGATGGGTGACTGATTAGATACTTTCAAGTTGGGAAGGGATTAGGGATAGCATAGGTCTCGAAGGAATTTTGGAAACAAGGTTTCCAGGACCCTGAATGGGCTAGCTATTATTAGCAAATGGTCATTTATTACTGTAGTAAAATCCTAGTCATGAGACTCTTGGAGAGTACATCAGTGGGCCGTATGCTTGGAGGATGATGTGGCTTGTGGGGTAGAGATAAAGAAGTTTCCAAAGGAATTTTCGTGTGTTAAAGTAGACTCACTGGATCCTGGAAGTTTGGATAACGTTAAGCTAAGATTGCCTTTGCCCTTAGCAAAGTATTAACATCCAGGGGCCTGCCGAGCTCCCAGTGGAAGGTCACTCTATCTGTTTCAAGGACTTGTCAATGGGCTGTAAGCAGTAAGGAAATGTAACTTTTTTCTTTTGCCTTTGTTTCTCACATCAACAGGAGTGCAAGGGACAAATACTCACATATATTTGAAAAAATAGTAGCACATTTTCTAACCTATGGGTGAAAGCAATGTCTCCTGACATTCCAGTATGAAGTCCCCAACTGGATACTAGTTGTACATTGGGTGATAAAGACTTCGGACAATTCTTGGTGGGTATATATCTCCTGGGAGCCTTTGCAGAAATGGTTTGTCTCCACAGGCAGTTGAGGGAGGTCCATGAATGAAAAGTTTGGGATCTAAAAGCTAATAAGCCCCCGGCCCCATACAAGGAGGAATCTGAATCATCAAGAGACATTTTCTAGGTAGGGATGTAATCTCAAAATTAGGGTTCTTGATGTGAGCATGTACAATTGTGCATTTCTTTTGAATAGCTCTAAAAATAAGTAGTGTCAGGCCTTTTACCTAATGTTAAGATGATTGTTATTACCCTGGTGTTAGTTTTTGCTTTCTCTAAGTAGGCTAGATGCTCCTAAGAATACAAAGATAAATAAAAGGAGAAAATTGCTTGCATTTGCCCAGATGCCTGTCGTGTAATGACACCATTATTTTCCCATTTGAAGATGCTGTTGCTAACTTCTGCAAATGACACTAACTGGAACTTTAAGAATAGGTCTTGTTATGAAGGATGATTTTACCTGATTGCCAGGAGAGATTTTTTGGAGCAGACAATTTCCGGACTTTTCATATTCTCTCAGGTCATATGGCATGAAAAGTGGGCCATTTCCTCTTGGTATTTTGTAACCCAAGAACTTTTATTATTTTCCTTTATTGGCAATTTCTGGGAGAGGTGGTTTTGAAACACATTTTGCTGATCATCTAAACACTATTAACTGCGGTCTGACAATTTCACAGAAAGCTTATTGACAGCTTAGACACATGTAATTTTTAGTCTCTCTCTGAGACTTAGGGAGCTTTACTGCTGTCCACCTTGTCAAAGAGCCCACGAAAGGGGAAAAGGCAGTATGTATACTCCTGAGGCAAGTAAATTTAAGTGAGATGGTGCAGTGGAGGGGACATGGGCCTTCCTCACAGGACGTCATTCTCTTCATTTTGTGTTCAAACAGATAAGAACTACCCAGGGAATGGCATCTTGCCATTTAAGTCCAGATTTAAGAATGTTCCTGTTCTCTCAGTCTAATTAACTCTTGAACAACACGCTGTTTTCACATTTTTGGCTGGGTCTACATTATGGTAAGTAATGAATGGGGCTGGCCAGATGATTCTGACCAAACACTCTGCATATCGTTAGTATAAATAAACAGTACAGATAGTCGGCCAACAGAATATGTCTGAAAATAAACAACTGTCAAATCCCAAATCCCTATTCTAAATGGACTTTCTGAGACAGGGGATACAGAGCCATTCCAAGCTAACGTTCTTATATTGCATGTGAAGAACTTCAAGTTCATCATTAGCTAGTTTTGCCCTGAATCATAGCGATAATTATGATGATGTCAATGAATGCTTGCTGGGGTTATGCACCAAGTCAAGTGCTTTCGACATTATTTTATTTACTCCTTCCTTCAGCCTTGAGAAGTCTGAATAATCTGCAGCAGAAACAGAGAATTGTAGATTCAATATTTATTTATTTTACTCTTTACTGAGTTAGGGAATCCCGAAAATGAAACCGGATTAAAGCTTAAGAAAATCTGTAATGAACGGTCACCCGGAGAGCCATTCTTCTGGTTTGTTCTGTGATTTTTGCACAGACGCTCTTGAGTGTCCACGCTTCTGTGGCAAATTTGAACTGGTGCTGAATACTGAGGAAATGTGAGCAAGCAATTTCCCAGCTAATTTTTATAATAAGTGAGGACACATTTTAGAAGTGAATCATTCCTGCATTAAACTCGTTTTAATTTACACCCTTTCCCCTTGTTCTACCCTTCTCCATCAATGCATTAGTGCTTCTTAGACTTAAATAGTAATTTCGCCAGTTAGCTTATTTAACTTAATGCTGCTGAGGGCATTCTTCCTACTTGATTCAATATAACAAGTCACAGTAAAAGGAGTTTCAGCTAGAGTGACTGCTGCATACTACTAATTAATACATTGTGGCAGGCAGTTTCCAAACTGCTTTCCAACTGTTGTCTCCCTTAATATTCACAGCAACTCAAGAGGCGATTCTATTATTATTGCTGTTTTGTAGGTGAGGAAACAGTTTTTCTTTTTTTTTTTTAAGGTTTTTTTTTTTTTTTAAGATCTTATTTACTTATTTGACAGACAGAGATCACAAGTAGGCAGAGAGGCAGGCAGAGAGAAAGGGAAGCAGGCTCCCTACTGAGCAGAGAGCCCGATGTGGGGCTCAATCCCAGGACCCTGAGACCATGACCTGAGCTAAAGGCAGAGGCTTTAACCCACTGAACCACCCAGGCACCCAGGAAAGTTTCAAAGAACTTAAGTAATTAGCTCAAGGTCACAAAACCAGGAAAATGTGGTGATCCAGCATTTGAAATCGGTCCTGCTTAATTTCTGAGTCATACATCTGTTCTGTCCTTCATGGTCTCAGTATCTTCTCTGTTGTCGTTGACAATATCGGTAGTAGTTTTGTTTGTTTGTTTGAGTTGTTTACTTGCACAGTCTCTCTTTCTTTCAGTTTGCTCTTTTCTTGTGGTTTTTGTCTCTAGCTTTCATGTTACAGGAGAGATTCTCCACTCTTGAGCATAATTAAAACAACTTAGGTGGCTTAAAAAAAATAATGATGCTTAGGAACACCACAGACCAATTAATTCTAAACCTCTGCTATCGGGGCATATTTCTTCAAAGCTTGTTAGTTGATTGTAATGTCAAATCAGGAGCAATCCTTGGAGGTGTGGATGTCTGTTTTAAAGATGGAAAACCCAGGCCGGGATGGTTCAAATGGTTCTATTGAATATTTAAGGAAGAAATAATGCCAATATTACACAAAATCTTTCAGAAAATAGAGGCCAGTGGCCCTAATCAACTCATTTATGAGGTCAATAACACCCTGATATCCAAGCCAGACAGAAGCATTAAAAATACATTAAAAAGGAAAGATAGTTAAACACACACACACACACACACACACACACACACACACACACACACACACAGAGTATGACCCTTGACTATAAACATAAAGGTTCTTAACAAAATGTTGGTAAACAAATTCCAGAGATGCAAAGGTGATTTCATATTTGAAAATCAGTCAGTTCACCATATTAACAGGAAAAAGGAGAAAATATATCATATTGATAGATGTAGAAAAGTATTTGAAAAAAATCAATAGCCATTCATGATAGTACATTTAATCAAATTAGAAACAAAGGGAACTTTACCAGTTAGAGGCTTATATGAAAAACCTATTGCTCACATCATATTTAATGTTAAACCATTAAATACTTGCTCCCTAAGATCAGGAACAAGGCAAGGACGCTGACTTTCACCTCTTCCATTCAGCATTGAACTGGAGGGTCTAGCCTTCACAATTAGGCAAGAAGGGTAATAAAAGGCACAAAGATAAGTAAAGAAGTAAAATGATCTCTAGTCATAGATGACATGATTGATTAGGTAGAACGTTTGAAGGAGTCAACAAACCAGTATTATCTACAACTACTAAGTTATTTACAGAGGTTATAGGGTAGAAGATCAATATACAAAAATCAGTCGTGTTTTTCTATGCTAGAGGCTAACTCTAAGCTCTTGACCCCTGAGTGGGGCTAGTTGACATTTAACTTGAAGATGGCGTGGTCTGTTTGTTTTTTACTGGGACACGCCAATGTGAACATTTTATATCTTTGTTCTTGGGCTCATTGGATTCCCTGGAGGAGAGTTTTCTGATTTTCTGCCTGGAGCATGATGGCTGGCTGCCAGTGTTCTGAACATTGGGAATATCTGCCTTCAAGAGGCATATTTTCCCTTAGTCCTCATTTTGGGCTCAGAGGTTATACTTATAACAGTGTCTGGCCTTCCTGTTACAAAACCTTTCCATTTGCCCCTTCTAGAGGAAAAAAAAATATATATATATATATATATGTGTGTGTGTGTGTGTGTGTGTATATATATATATATATATATATATATATAGTCCGCTAAGGTGAGAGGAGAGTTTTCATTCAGTGGCCTGTAGTGATAGAGTGTCTGGAAGAGTAACTACTTTCTTACAATGCTTGTACACAATCGTTTTTATTTTAAGCTTCTCCCTCCTTCACCCCTTTCCAGAAATGTCTGTTGCTGCCAGTTTCTGAGTCCTGTGAGAATTCTGTGGTGTGGATTAGGTTGGTTCTCAGTGTTCCCTGTTCCTAGCTCGGGCTTCAGTTCCTGCTAACTTGATTACGCTCACCCATCTGCTTTCCAGCTTACAATATTTTATTGCCATTCTCCCTTCTTCTGTTCTACCCATCCTTAAATGTCTTTTTAAGAAGTTCCTTTACCATCTTTCTTATAAAGTGGAGCACAAATGCTTCATATGAAGCATTTACTTTATGGTAAAACTTTATATTTCTGTGAGAGGAGAATAATTGAGCATCTTATTTGTAGAATTTAGAGCAGCAAGCATTTTGCATGGAAAATTCCATATTGAATTCATGTTATCACTTCCACTGGAAAAAACCTTCCATTAAAAAAACACTAATAGAATATTTGGTTTGCCCAGTATCAGTGAGGTACTTTTCATTTAATTCTGTCTCTCACATAAACCATGCATATGTGCCTGACATTTTCATGGTAGTTTGTAAGAAATTTGGTGTAATTGTAGCCATGGATTTGAGGAAATGAAAAACTACATTTTATAGACTATACTAATTAATTCAACAAACCCTAATTAAGTGCTTACCATGAGGCAGGCACTGTTCCTACACTGGGGTTAGAGAAGTAAACAAAATGTACAAAATCCCCGGCCCTCTGAGGATTCCATTCTGGTCAGTAGAATTCTGGTATTAAAATGCACCTTTATGCTCACCAAAAATGCTCCTTTAGCAAATTATGTGGAATTGGGCACCTCTGTCTCCATCTATGGGTATTTCTTGAGCTGCTATGTGTTTGACTTCTAAGTGGAGTCAATTAACAAATTGGATTCTGATTTTACTAAGTTGTTTTGCTGTTGCTGCTGTTAGCTCATTATGATTTCCCTTTCTAAGGGTGAGCTGAAATGAACCTCTAAAATATATACAATGTAATAAAGCCAAGTTAGAGTAAGGGAGAGAACTGAAGCAGAGAGAGAATATGAGTGGAAGGATAGAATAAAGTGAAGAGTGACAAGTAAGGTCCAAGATACATGTAGAAAAGTCGCATTCCTTGTTAGGTACAGGCCACCCTTGTTTAATTTTTTTTTTTTTTCTTTTCAGGCACCTCAAAAAAAAAATCTGTTTCCATAAATCAAGGAACAAATACATGATCAAGTGATATAAAAATATAGAATTTCTCCCATGGGTCTTCATGAAGGAATCTTCATTTGGAAATGGAGAAAAGAAAATATGGCAATAAGTTTCACTGGACTATTTCTTTTACATCTTTATCACATAGTGTCCAAATATTTTAGCACAAAGCGTAACTTAGTAAGAGTCGTTATACTAGGAGTCTAAGTTAAGAAAATTCTAGAACACCCCTATGGATGTTTATTTGAAAATACATTAATTTTGCATTCTCCATGAAGTTATAATAAATCTACTAACATGTGCGGTTCATGAAATACATTCATATGCAATCTCTACCAAGGCAACTTTCAGGCAGATATTGTCATCATCTTCATTTTAACACTGAGACAATCATGCATATTAAATAATTTACACAAGATCTTCAAGCCAAGAAATGGGGAACAATATTGGAAGAAAGGATTTTCAACTCTGAAACTTGTCTTTTTTTTTTTTTTTTTTGATTTTGTTTGTTTATTTGACACAGAGAGAGAGGGACAACACAAGCAGGGGGCAGGGCAGAAGGAGAGGGAGAATCAGGCTCTTCACTGAGCAGGTAGCCCAATGCAGGGCTTGATCCCAAGAGCCTGCGATCATGACCAGAGCTGAAGGAAGACCCTTCACGACAGCCGTCCAGGCGTGCCTAAATCTTGTCTTCTTAACAGCATATGAATCTACTGTTTTACTATGTCTTGTTGACTCAGAAAGTGCTAAAATACACAGTTGTTTTATTTATTTCAACTTTTTAATTGAGGTACAATTTATAAACTATAAGGAACATTAAAGTGCATTAAAATTAAACGTAGAGACTGATGAAATATTCATATACATATATGCCTATTTAACAAACATCCAAATCAAGATATAGAACATTTTTAGCAGCTCAGAAGTTTTTCTTATGCCTTTCCTCAGTCAGCGCTTATCCTTCCACAGGTAATCAATATTCTGGCTTTTATTGTTATTTGATTAGTTTTATCAGTTCTTGAACTTCATGCAAATGGATTCACATTCTATATATACTCTTGTGTTTGGCTTCTTTTGCTCACTATGCCTGTGAGATTCATTTATGATGTTGTTATAGTTGGATCTTATTCTTTTGTAAAAAAAAAAAATAGCTTTATTGACATATATTCCACATAGGATAAAATTCACTTAAAGTACATAGCTCAAACATTTCCTTGCATATTCAAACACTTATGCAACTATCACCAAAATCCAATTTTAAAACATTTTTACCACCCCAAAAGAAATCCCACACACATTAGCAATCATTCTCATTCTTGCCTAACACTCTTCACCTCCCAAACCTTCCAGGCCCCAAGCAACCACTACATTATTTTCCATCTCTACAAATTTGCCTATTCTGCACACTTCAAGAAAACAGATTAATAAAATAAATAGTCCTTTGTCACTGACCTTTTTCACTTAGATTAATACTTTCAAGGTTTACCTTTCTTTTGGCATATATCAGTATTTCTTTCTTTTTTATTGCTGAATAAAATTTTATTTTATTATTATACCATATTATATTTATTTATTTATTATCAGATGATGGGCACTTAGGTTGTAACTTTTTTTTCTTTTTTTGCTTTTCAAAATAATGCTTGAACATTCTTATACAAGTTTTTATGTGGACATACATTCTCATTTCTTTTTCTTTTCTTTTTTTTTTTTTTTTACATTCTCATTTCTTAAGGTCTATACCTAGGGATGCAATTGTTTGGTTATTATGAATGCTTAGCATTTTAAAGAAGCACCAAACTGTTTTCCAACGTGACTGCACTATTGTATGTGCCCAGCAGCAACATATGAATTCTGACTTCTCCACATACTTGCCAACACTAGTTATTGTCCATCTTTTTGATTACAGCAGTCCTAGTGGGTATGAGGTAGTATCTCATTGTGGTTTTGATGTACATTTTCCTAGAGATTAATGATGCTGGATATCTTTCCTGCACTTGTTGGCCATTTATATATCTTTAGAGAAATGTTTATTTGGCTCACTTAATCTATTTTAAAAATTGAGGTTTTTGCGTTTTTATTGTTGAGTTATAAGTTTTTTTTATGCATTCAAGATACAGGACCCTTTTGGGTATATGGCTTGGAAATATTTTCTCCCATTCTATAGGTTATCTTTTTCACTTTCTTGATAGTGTCTTTGATGCACACAATTTTTAAATTTTAATGAAGTCCAATTATTTATTTTCTTTTGCTGTTGTGTTTTTGGTAGCACATAGAAGAAATCATTGCTTAATTCAAAGTAAAAAATATTTACTCTGATGTTTTCTTCTAGGAATTTTACAGTTTTAACATTATATTAGGGTACATGATCTATACTGAGTTAATTTTGGTATATGGTATGAGGTGGAGATCCAAATTCTCCTTTGCATGTATATATCAAAATTCTTAGGCAGTATTTTTTGGAAAGACAGTTCTTTTCCCACTGAATTGTCTTGGTACCCTTCTCAAAATCAATTGACCATAAACATGAGGGTTTATTCCTGGACACTCAATTCTGTTCCATTGATCTTTATGTCTTTTCTAATGTGAGTGCCATATTTTTTGTAGTAGGTTTTGAAACCAGAGAGTGTAATTCCTTCAACTGTGTTGTCCTTTTTAAAGATCATTTTGGCTATTCTGAGTCCAGATTGTCAATATTTTTTTCAAAAACGAAGCTGGGATTTTGATAGGGTTGACACTGAAGTGGTGGAATAAGTTGGAGAGTATTCCATCTCAACAATGTTAACTTCTCTGCACCATGAACATGGAGTATCTTTCCATATATATGGATCTTATTTCATTTTGTTCAACAACTTTCAATAGATTTTATTGTATGTGTCCTATACTTCTTTTGTTAAATTTTATTCCTGGGTAGTTTATTCCTCTGTTGTTGTTGTTATAAATGAGATTGTTTCTTGATTTCATTATTGGGTTGTTCACTGCTATTGTATGGAAGTACTATTGATTTTTAAAAATTTTTTATTTTTTATTAACATATAATGTATTATTAGTCCCAGAGGTATAGGTCTGTGAATCACCAGGTTTACACACTTCACAGCACTCACCAGAGCACATACCCTCCCCAATGTCCACAACCCAACCACCCTCTCCCTTCCCCCTCCCCCCAGCACCCCTCAGTTTGTTTTGTGAGGTCAAGAGTCCCGTGTGGTTTGTCTCCCTCCCATTCCCATCTTGTTTCACTTTTTCCTTCCCTAGCCCCCAAACCCCCCACGTTGCCTCTCAAATTCCTCATATCAGGGAGATCATATGATAATTGTCTTTCTCGGATTGACTTATTTCACTCAGCATAATACCCTCTAGTTCCATCCATGTTGTTGCAAATGGCAAAATTTCATTTCTTTTGATGGCTGCATAGTATTCCATTTTATATATATATATACCACATCTTCTTTATCCATTCATTTGTTGATGGACATCTAGGTTCTTTCCATAGTTTGGCTATAGTGGACATTGCTGCTATAAAGATTTGGGTGCACGTGCCCCTTCGGTTAACTACATTTGTATTTTTAGGGTAAATATCCAGTAGTGTGATTGCTGGGTCATAGTGTAGCCCTATTTTCAACTTTTTGAGGAACCTCCATGCTGTTTTCCAGAGTGGTTGCACCAGCTTGCATTCCCACCAACAGTGCAGGAGGGTTCTCCTGTCTCCGCATCCTCACCAGCATCTCTCGTTTCCTGACTTGTTAATTTTAGCCATTCTGACTGGTGTGAGGTGGTATCTCATTGTGGTTTTGATTTGTATTTCTTTTGCTCAACATGCCTGTGAGATTAATTTATGATGCTGTTATAGTTGGGTCTTGTTCTTTTGTAAAAAAAAAAATGGCTTTATTGACATCTATTCCGCATAATAAAATTCACCTATTTAAAGTACATAGCTCAAACATTTCCTTGCATATTCTAACGCTTATGCAACTATCACCAAAATCCAATTTTAAAACATTTTTACCACCCCCAAAAGAAATCCCACACACATTAGCAATCATTCTCATTCTTGCCTAACACTCTTCACCTCCCAAACCTTCCAGGCCCAAGCAACCACTACATTTTTTTCCATCTGATGCCGAGTGATGTGGAGCACTTTTTCATGTGTCTGTTGGCCATCTGGATGTCTTCTTTGCAGAAATGTCTGTTCATGTCCTCTGCCCATATCTTGATTGGGTTATTTGTTCTTTGGGTGTTGAATTTGATAAGTTCTTTATAGATTTTTTTGGATACTAGCCCTTGTGAAAATCTTCTCCCACTCTGTCAGTTGTCTTTTGGTTTTGTTGACTGTTTCCTTTGCTGTGCGAAAGCTTTTGATCTTGATGAAGTCCCAATAGTTCATTTTTGCCCTTGCTTTCTTTGCCTTTGGTGATGTTTCTAGGAAGAAGTTGCTGTGGCTGAGGTCGAAGAGATTGCTGCCTATGTTCCCCTCAAGGATTTTGATGGATTCCTTTCTCACATTGAGGTCTTTCATGCATTTGGAGTCTATTTTTGTGTGTGGTGTAAGGAAATTGTCCAGTTTCATTTTTCTGCATGTGGCTGTCCAATTTTCCCAACACTATTTGTTGAAGAGACTGTCTTTTTTCCATTGGACATTCCTTCCTGCTTTGTTAAAGATTAGTTGACCACAGAGTTGAGGGTCTATTTCTGGGCTCTCTATTATGTTCCATTGATCTAGGTATCTGTTTTTGTGCCAGTACCGTACTGTCTTGATGATGACAGCTTTGTAATAGAGCTTGAAGTCCGGAATTGTGATGCCACCAACTTTGGCTTTCTTTGTCAACATTCCTCTGGCTATTCGAGGTCTTTTCTGGTTCCATATAAATTTTAGGATTATTTGTTCCATTTCTTTGAAAAAAGTTGATGGTATTTTGATAGGGATTACATTAAACATGTACATTGCTTTAGGTAGTGTAGACATTTTCACAGTATTTGTTCTTCAAATCCATGAACATAGAACATTTTTCCATTTCTTTGTGTCTTCCTCAATTTCTTTCATGAGTACTTTATAGTTTTCTGAGTACAGACTCTTTGCCTCTTTGGTTAGGTTTATTCCTAGGTATCTTACGGTTTTGGGTGCAATTGTAAATGGGATTGACTCCTTAATTGCTCTTTCTTCTGTCTTGTTGGTGTATAGAAATGCAACTGATTTCTGTGCTTTGATTTTATGTCTTGACGCTTTACTGAATTCCTGTATGAGTTCTAGCAGATTTAGAGTGGAGTCTTTTGGGTTTTCCACATAAAGTATCATATCATCTTCAAAGAGTGATAGTTTGACTTCTTTGCCGATTTGGATGCCTTTAATTTCTTTTTGTTGTCTGATTGCTGAGGCTAGGACTTCTAGTACTATGTTGAATAGCACTAGTGATAATGGACATTCCTGCTGTGTTCCTGACCTTAGTAGAAAAGCTCTCAGTTTTTCTCCATTGAGAATGATATTCACTGTGGGTTTTTAATAGATGGCTTTGATGATATTGAGGTATGTGCCCTCTATCCCTACACTTTGAAGAGTTTTGATCAAGAAAGGATGCTGTACTTTGTCAAATGCTTTTTCAGCATCTATTGAGAGTATCATATGGTTCTTGTTCTTTCTTTGATTAATGCATTGTATCACACTGATTGATTTGCAGATGTTGAACCAACCTTGCAGCCCTGGAATAAATCCCACTTGGCCGTGGTAAATAATCCTTTTAATGTACTGTTAGATCCTTTTGGCTAGTATTTTGGTGAGAATTTTTGAACCTGTGTTCATCAAGGATATTTGTCTGTAATTCTCTTTTTGGATGGGGTCTTTGTCTGGTTTTGGGATCCAGGTAATGCTGTCCTCATAAAATGAGTTTGGAAGTTTTCCTTCCATTTCTATTTTCTGGAATAGTTTCAGGAGAATAGGAATTAATTCTTTAAATGCTTGGTAGAATTCCCCTAGGAAGCTGTCTGGCCCTGGGCTCTTGTTTGTTGTGAGATTTTTGATGACTGCTTCAATCTCCTTACTGGTAATGGGTCTGTGCAGGTTTTCTATTTCTTCCTGGTTCAGTTGTGGTAGTTTACATGTCTGTAAGAATGCATTCATTTCTTCCAGATTGTCCAATTTGCTGGTGTAGGGTTGCTCATAATATGTTCTTATTTTTTTTTTTCATAATATGTTCTTATAATTGTTTGTATTTCTTGGTGTTGGTTGTGATCTCTCCTCATTCATTCATGATTTTATTTATTTGGGTCCTTTCTCTTTTCTTTTTGATAAATCTGGCCAGGGGTTTATCAATCTTATTAATTCTTTCAAAGAACCAGCTCCTAGTTTTGTTGATTTGTTCTGTTGTATTTTGGTTTCTATTTCATTGATTTCTGCTCTGATCTTTATTATTTCTCTTCTGCTGGGTTTAGGCTTTCTTTGCTGTACTTTCTCCAGCTTGTTTAGGTATAGGCTTAGGTTGTGTATTTGAGACCTCTCTTGTTTCTTGAGAAAGGCTTGTATCGCTATATATTTTCCTCTCAGGACTGCCTTTGCTGTGTCCCACAGATTTTGAACAGTTGTGTTTTCATTATCATTTGTTTCCGTGAATTTTTTCAATTCTTCTTTAATTTCCTGGTTGACCCATTCATTCTTTAGTAGGATGCTCTTTAGCATCCACGTATTTGGATTCATTCCAAATTTCTTCTTGTGATTGAGTTCTAGCTTCAGAGCATTGTGGTCTGAAAATATGCAGGGAATGATCCCAAATTTTGGTACCAGTTGAGACCTGATTTGTGACCCAGAATGTGATCTATTCTGGAGAATGTTCCATGTGCACTAGAGAAGAATGTGTATTCTGGTGCTGGGATGGGATGTTTTGAATATATCTGTGATGTCCGTCTGGTCCAGTGTGTCATTTAAGGCCTTTATTTCCTTGTTTATCTTTTGCTTGCATGATCTATCCAATTCAATGAGGGGGGGTGTTAAAGTCCCCTACTATTATTGTATTATTGTCGATGTGTTTCTTTGATTTTGTTATTAACTGGTTAATGTAGTTGGCTGCTCCCATATTAGGAGCAGAGATATTTAAAATTGTTAGATCTTCTTGTTGGACAGACCCTTTGAGTATGATATAGTGTTCTTCCTCGTCTCTTAATTATAGTCCTTGTCTTAAAATCTAATTTATCTGATATAAGGATTGCCACCCCAGCTTTCTTTTGATGTCCATTAGCATGGTAAATTGTTTTCCCACTCACTTTAAATCTGGAGGTGTCTTTAGGTCTAAAATGAGTTTCTTGTAGACAGCATACTGATGGATTTTGTTTTTTTATCCATTCTGATACCCTGTGTCTTTTGATTGGAACGTTTAGCCCATTTACATTCATTCAGGGTAGCTATTGAGAGATATGAATTTAGTGACATTATATTGCCTGTAAGGTGGCTCTTGCTGTATATTGTCTCTGTTCCTTTCTGGTGTACAACTTTTGGGCTCTCTCTTTGCTTAGAGTACCCCTTTCAGTATTTCCTGTAGAGCTGGTTTGGTGTTTACAAACTCTTTTAGTTTTTGTTGGTCCTGGAAGCTTTTTATCTCTCCTTCTATTTTCAGTGATAGTCTAGCTGGATATAGTATTCTTGGCTGCATGTTTTTCTCATTTAGTGCTCTGAATATATCATGCCAGTTCTTTCTGGCCTGCCAGGTCTCTGTGGATAAGTCTGCTGCCAATCTAATATTTTTACCATTGTATGTTATAGACTTCTTTTCCCGGGCTGCTTTCAGGATTTTCTCTTTGTCACTAAGACTTGTAAGTTTTACTATTAGATGACGGGATGTGGACCTATTCTTATTGATATTGAGGGGCTTCTCTGCACCTCCTGGATTTTGATGTTTGTTCCCTTTGCCATATTAGGAAAATTCTCTACAATAATTCACTCCAATATAACTTCTGCCCCTCTCTCTCTTTCTTCTTCTGGAATCCCAATTATTCTAATATTGTTTCATCTTATGGTATCACTTATCTCTCAAATTCTCCCCTTGTGGTCCAGTAGTTGTTTGTCTCTGTTGTGCTCAGCTTCTTTACTCTCTGTCATTTGGTCTGTTATATCACTAATTCTCTCTTCTGCCTCATTTATCCTAGCAGTAAGAACCTCTATTTTTTATTGCACCTCATTAATAGCTTTTTTGATTTCAGCTTGGTTAGATTTTAGTTCTTTCATTTCCCCAGAAAGGGCTTTTATTTCTCCAGACAGGGTTTCTCTAATATCCTCCATGCCTTTTTTGAGCCCAGCTAGCACCTTGAGAATCATCATTCTGAACTCTAGATCTGACATATTACCAATGTCCATATTGATTAGGTCCCTAGCCTTCAGTATTGCCTCTCGTTCTTTTTTTTTTTTGTGAGTTTTTCCACCTTGTCATTTTATCAGATAAGAATATATGAAGGTTGGTGGGGATATTGACATTGGGAGGGTATGGGCTATGATGAGTGCTGTGAAATGTGTAAACCTGGTGATTCACAGACCTGTACCCCTGGGGATAAAAATACATTATATGTTTATTAAAATAAATAAATAAATTTTTTAAAAAAGCATATATGAAGGAGAGAATAAAATGCTAAAAGGGTGGCAAAGGCCCAGAAAAATGTGCATTAACCAAATCCAAAGAGACCCTAAATTGCGGGGAGAAGAAAGCAGGTAAAAAGAAGTTCAAAAAAATAAAAAATTAAAAAATATATATATTAGACTGGTGAATAGAACAGAGCCACCCACTTGATTTTGGGTGTATTTTGGTCTCTTAGAAGAAACTACCTCCCAAAATTTTAAAGAAAGAAAAACATATATATGTGTGTGTGTGTGTGTATATACACACATACATACAAAATATATATACATACAAAAATATATACACATATATATGTATATATACATATATATGTATATATACATACAAAAATAAGGGTAAAATGATGAAGTGATGGAATATGTCTGTAAAGATGAAAATAAAAAAAAAATTCTAAAAAAAGGAGTTGATAAGTTGGTTGGGGGAATAAAGAAAAAGAAAGTGGAGAGAATTTGCTCAGGCCAGAGACTAGAACAAAGCCCTGTGCTAGATTTAGGATATATTTTGATCTATTAGAAGAAGTTGTATCCCAAAAATTTTTAGAAAAGAAAACCCTATACTTATACAAAAATAAATTTAGATACAATGAAGGATAAAATATGACTATAATAATGAAGGTTCAAAATGATTTTTTAAGAGAGGTATTGTTAAGATAAACTAGTTAAAAAACGTTAAAAGAGGAAAGAGTAAAGGTTAAAAAAAATCAGAATAAGAAAAAAAATAAAATTAAAAAAATTATTAACTTATAAGACTAAAGAATCATGGAGAGAAAGCCATGAATTCCATGCTTTGCTTTCCCCTCCTCTGTAATTCTGCTGTTGTCCTTGATCAGTGAGCTTGGTCTTGGCTGAATGTTCTTGTTGATCTTCTGGGGGAGGGGCCTGTTGCCATGGTTCTCAAATGTCTTTGCCTTAGGCAGAATTGTGCCGCCCTTGCCAGGGGCCAGGCTAAGTAATCTGCTTGGGTTTGCTCTCTGGAGCTTTTGTTCCCTGAACGCTTTCGGTAGGGCTCTGGAGGACAGGAATGAAAATGGCGGCCTTCCAATCTCCGGACCGGAGGAGGTGAGAGCTCAGAGCCCCACTCCTCAGTTTGCCCTTGGAGAAAAGTGCTCAATCACTCCTGTCTCCCTGGTCTCTGGCCACGCTCCGAGCTCACCCAGTCTGTGACCAAGCGTTTCTGTCTCTGGCACACAGTCCTGTTTGGTGTCTCCAAACCCAGCAGATTCCTGCCTCCAGAAAAGGAAGGTGAGTCTCCCTGGAACTTCCACTTGTGGGGTCCCTGCTCAAAGAGCAGTGGCACAACTGTGCCACTTGGTACAGCTTGGTAACCCCAAGCTGACAGCTCATTCCTCGACTCCGTCACTGTAGCCAGCTTCCCCGCTCTAATACCTGCGAACTCTGCTACACTCAGACACCCCCGATCCTTTGGTGACCCCTTGGGAACTGAGACCATACTGTCTCCATGAGGGCTCCACCCCCACTTAGTCTCTGGAGTGATGTCCCTTAGTGGAGTACACTTCTAAAAGTTCTGATTTTGTGCTCCGTTGCTCCACCGCTTGCCAGGATCCAGCCCCTCCCCACATGGTCTATCTTCCTGTTGCTTTGGATTCACTTCTCTGCAGGTCCTACCTTTCAGAAAGCAGTCAATTTTCTGTTTCTAGAACTGCTGCTCTTCTTTTCTTTGATCTCCTATTGGATTTGTAGGTGTTTGGAATGGTTTAATAAATATCTAAACTGAACTTCAGCGACCTGATGTCGTCTCAGCCTGCTACTCCCCCACTATCTTGACTCCTCCCAGTACTCTTCCCAGTACTATTGATTTTTTGAAATCTTTATATTGTATCCTGCCCCATTGCTGAACTTTTTAATTTTTGTTCTTTTTTACTGTAGCATAATATTTCATTGTTACTTTTGAGCCTGTTTTTTAAAAAAATTTTTCAGTGTTCCAAATTTCATTGTTTATGCACCACACCCAGTATACCATGCAATATGTGCCCTCCTTAATACCCACGATCAGGCTCACCCAACTCCCCCACCCCCTCTCCCCTCCAAAAGCCTCAGTTTGTTTCTCAGAGTCCACAGTCTCTTATGGTTTGTGTCCCTCTCCAATTTCCCCCAACTCATCTTTCCTCTCCATCTCCCAATGTCCTCCGTAATGTCCTCCCAATGTCCTCCCAATGTCCTCCATAATTCCTTATGCTCCACAAGTAAGTGAAACCATATGATAATTGACTCTCTCTCTTCATCTAATTTCACTCAGCATAATATTCTTCAGTACTATCCATGTTGATTCAAAAGTTGGGTATTTGTCCTTTCTGATGGAGGCATAATACTCCATTGTATATATAGACCATATCTTTTTTATCCTTTTGTTGAAGGGCATCTTGGCTCTTTCCACAGTTTGATGACTATGACCATTGCTGCTATGAATATTGGGGTACAGATGGCCCTTCTTTTCACAACATCTTTGTCTTTTGGGTAAATACCCAGTAGTGCAATTGCAGGGTCATAGGGAAGATCTATTTTTAATTTCCTGAGGAATCTCCACACTGTTTTCCAACATGGCTGCACCAACTTGCATTCCCAACAACAGTGTAAGAGGGTTCCCCTTTCTCCACATCCTCTCCAACACTTGTTTACTGTCTTGTTAATTTTGGTCATTCTAACTGATGTAAGGTGGTATCTCAGTGTGGTTTTGATTTGAATCTCCCTGATGGCTAATGATGATGAACATTTTTTCATGTGTCTGTTAGCCATTTGTATGTCTTCTTTGGAGAATTATCTGTTCATGTCTTCTGCCCATTCTTCTGATTATCTCTTTTCTGTGTGTTGAGTTTGAGGAGTTCTTTATAGATCTTGGATATCAGCCCTTTGTCTGTAGTGTCATTTGTGAGTATCTTCTCCCATTCCATGGGTTGAGACCCATCTGGAACCTAAAGATACACCCAGACTGAAAGTGAAGGGATGGAGAAGCATCTTTCATGCCAATGGGCCTCAAAAGAAAGCTGGGGTAGCGATTCTCATATCAGAAAAATTAGATTTTAAAGACTATAGTCAGAGATAAAGAAAGATGCTACATCATTCTTAAAGGGTCTATCCACCAAGAAGATCTAACAATTGTAAATATTTATGCCCCCAATATGGATGTAGCCACTACAATACAACTCTTAGTCAAGATAAAGAGTCATATTGATATGAATACATTAATAGTTGGGGATCTTAACATGCCTTTCTCAGTAATAGACAGATCATCCAAGCAGAAAATCAATTAAGAAACAAGTGCATTGAATGACACATTGGACTAGATGGACCTCATAGATATATACAGAACATTCCACCCTAAAACAGCAGAATAGTCATTCTTCTTAAGTGCACGTGGAACTTTCTCCAGAATAGACCACATACTGGGTCACTTTTTAGCTTGTTGAGATACATTTAGATTCATCTCAGTTTTTGGATATCCTGAATAACATTTATATGAAAATTTTTGAACATGCTTTTTGGTGGAAGTAAGCATACACACACACACAAACACGCACACACAAACACACTAATATACATACATAATACTGTAGGCATATGATTAGCTTTAGTAAACATTGCAGATCAGTTTAGATGATTTGCTTTTGCCTTCCATACTTTGGGTATAGCAACCATCAGTTCAAATTAATTTACAATGATTTCTACTTATTAGTGATTAGTTAGTATTTATCAAAATTGAAGAAATGGAAAAGACTCCAAAAGACTGAATTTAGTGTGATATGTGTTGTAGTGTGAGATTGATTAGAGGGTAATAAGGTTTGGAATAAGGGGAGGAGAATATGTAGCTTAAAAAGGCATAAAAAGGAACATTCAATAGGTCTTATTTTTCTAAAATAAATTACATAAAATTAAAAATTGAAAATATTTCTCAAAGGTGAGAAAGATTGATTGGTGATCATTTATAGACATGATTTAAACAGAAAGAACTTACCAGCCTCTTCCTACCTGCTTAGTTTTAGAGGTCAGTCTTTTCCTATATAGCTAAACCTCATCTATAATCTAGTCTTCAGATGTTGCATTATAAGTACTTAAAAAACAAAGTAGTTTAATTTAAATGTAAAGAAATAAGTTTAAAGAATCGATTTAAAGACTATTTTTCCCCCACATTGCATCTCTTATCTAATGAAAAGGATCAGAAGAAAATAAAAATATTTTTTACTGGAAAAATTAACTAAAGAATGGTGGTGAGGTGAAATTTGTCATGCTTGAACAAAATCCTTGCCTCTTTGGGGGAAACTTGAACAGGTTTCCTTAAGTGTTTTTGCTTGGGGAGATAATGAAAAGATAATAAAAATGTCTTTTAAACTTTAACTAAAAATAGGTATAACTATACACTTCAACATTGGCAGGATTTCAGCTCTTAATGAGAAATGAAAAGGAAGCCAAATTTGAAGAAAAATTGTTAAGTATATTTAAAGTTAGAGTAATTTATTTTGTGTGCATTTTGTAGAACATTTTGATTTAGAAGTTTTGGATACAGATGATGGATTAAAGTGTTCTCTTTTAAAGTCAACATAGTTAATGATCTGAAAGTTTAAAAAGTTTCTTTTATTTTTGTTATTTTTAAAAGATTTGTTTTATTTTATTTTATTTTATTTTATTTTATTTTATTTTATTTTATTTGAGATTTATTTATTTCAGAGAGAAAGAGAGAGACAGCACAAGCCAGGGGAGAGGTAGAGGGAGAGGGATAGGGGAAACAGGCTCCCTCCTGAGTGTGGAGCCTGACCACAAAGGGGTTGATCCCAGGACCCCGAGATCATGACCTGAGCTGAAATCAAGAGTTGGCTGCTTAATCGACTGAGCCATTCAGGTGCTCCAAGGATATTGTTTGTTTCTTTGTTTTTTAAAATATTTTATTTATTTATTTGACAGAGATCACAAGTCGGCAGAGAGGCAGGCAGAGAGAAAGGGGGAAGCAGGCTTCCCGCCGAGCAGAGAGCCAATGTGGGGCTCAATCCCAGGACCCCGAGATCATGACTGGAGCCAAAGGCAGAGGCTTAACCCACTGAGCCACCCAGGTGCCCCATCCAAGGATATTGTTTTTATTAACGTCATTTATACCCCTGTTTTCTTGCTGTATTTTTCTACACTACCTTTTCTATCCTTTTCTTTGGTTATTTCAGTGTCTGTGCTTATAACTTTTCCAATATACTGACTCCATAGTTTTATCACCCTCCTCATTTTCCAACAGTTTCTTTGGCTCTTCATTTCTGGTATGGATTCCTAGCTCTGAAGTTCTGCTTTTGGACGACAACTTCCATTCATCTCTGTCATTGTTAATCTCACAGAACCTTTTCTTCTCTCTCACCGAAAAACCCTTCCTTCCCTTATTTCCTACTTTGATGCTTCTCTGATGAATTATTATAATCAATGCTCTTTTAGGTGACTTAAAAAAAATATTTTATTTATTTATTTGACAGAGAGAGAAAGCACAAACAGGGGGAGCAGCAGGCAGAAGGAGAGGGAAAAGCAGGCTACCCCTTGAACAGGGAGCCTGATGCAGGGCTTGAACCCAGGACCCTGGGATCATGACCTGAGCCAAAGGTAGAGGCAGATGCTTAACCAACCGAGCCACCCAGGTGCCCCCCCACCCACTTTTGAAAACAAATATTCTTAAAGACACATTTAAAATTGAATTATGTAAAATAATTTCCTACAATATAGGAGCACTCACCAGCAATTATAGAATTAGTTTAAAATTGTCAGGTTGCTTATACAGATGGGGCCAAATCTGTGGGTGTGATTTCCTATGAGGAGGGCATGGTGTTCCTTAAAAACATCAACAGATGCAGCACCATTCATGGACACACCTTGCTCCAAGCATTTGTGTTTCTTTCTTTTCAGAGCATTTAATAGGATATTTTAAACAGAAGAAAATGAACAAATTTCTAGTAAAATGGGAAATAAGCCTACACTCTACCTCTACCTTATAACTAGCACAGGCAGTTGAAGGAGTTGCTTAGAATCCCTGAACTCAAAATAGAACTCTTACTTTCCTTCTTAGAGGAAAAATGATGAAACATCATAAGACACAATCCTGGATGAAATTACTCATCCTAATGATAAAGAATAACTTGCAAGGCTGAATTATTCTTTCATAGATTTTTTAAAAAAGATTTTATTTATTTACTTGACAGAGATCACAAGAAGGCAGAGAGGCAGGCAGAGAGAGAGAGGAGGAAGCAGGCTCCTCGCAGAGCAGAGAGCCCGATGTGGGGCTCAATCATAGGACCCTGGGATCATGACCTGAGCCGAAGGCAGAGGCTTTAACCCGCTGAGCCACCCAGGCATCCCTTTCATATATATATATTTTTTTAAACTTCTAGCTCTATCTAGTAACTACTCCTCTACAAAGTAAACTGCAGTGAAAATACCTTGTGATGAAGAGGGGGCTCTCAATTTAGATATATTTAGAACATGCAATGTAGATTGTTGCATTAGTGGTTTTTAAATTCATCATCAACTTTCTCTTTTTCACCATAAAAGGCCCTGAAGAGTACTCTTTCAGGGAAATGTAGACTTCTCAGGGATCTAAAGAACTTTCCTACCCCTTTTTGTGACCCAAATGTCTTGAAATCTCACCAAAGGAAGAAACAGTGAAATTTCCACCCAAAGTAGCCTGATCATATACCACCAATCTTTATGAAATTCACTTTATTTTTTATAAATTGACAGTCAGTATAGTAACACCTTATTTATTAGCCAATGAGATAGGGAGGAAAAAAGTTTTTGGAAAAGGGGTCTGCTTAGGTTGGTGGCAGGGTCTTGAGAATAAAGGTAGAGATATTTGAAGAATAGGAGTAGAACTCTAATCCTAAAAGTGGCCTATGTCATTAGTATTGGTAGATTTGGATTATTTCCCTGCATATAAAAATGATTTAATTCACAGTCTCTTTTTCTAAGAAATTGACACATAACTCTTTTTACTCTTCCAAGGAATTTGTTCAGAAATTGCAAATATCTATAATGAATGAGGATATCTATTATGAATGCCTTTAAACCATAATACCATAGTTATTCAAAGAAGGGATGATAAAATTTATAGATGACAATCTTAGTTCTCTCTAAATTATTCATTTTTAAAGTTCAAAATCAAGAATATAAAAAAGAAGAAAATAGCTAAAGAAATTAAACAGGATTCCTGTTTGACAGTTATTGGAAACCAGTGATTAGAAGCACTTTGTGCAATATGTTCTACAAAGGACTTTTTAAATTTCATTTTTTGGTTGCTTTTAGAGCTCTTCGACCTTTCCTTGGGGGAACACAAGTGTCCAACTGGTGTTGAAGTACTTTCCTGACTGGAAGAAGAAATTTTGAAAGGAGAATTTAGGTTTTTTTTTTTTTGTTTGTTTGTTCGTTTGTTTTTAATCAACTGAATTATTTTGGGGAAGAACTTTCTCCCTGTTAATCTACAGTCTGAAATTCTGCTTTTCTGACAATGGAAGATGACTCCAGAAGAAAACACAGTTTGTGAACATAGTTCAGTAAATTTCTGGTTTTTTGTTTGTTTTTTCTTTCTGTCCTGTTGCATGTGTTAGTTAACATTTCCTACTTGGCATTTATAAGCCAGGAAGCAAATGGCACCTCAGAGGATTTAACTGAAAAGTTCAATAAAAGGACTATTTATAGACTCCTAAGCAGGGTAAGGGAAGTGAAAGATGGAAAGAGCCAAGGTATGAGCAATAGCTTCAAGCCTGTACTGCCCCTAGGCCTGATGGACCCAGCAGAGGAAGCTCTTAGTAGAACCTGGAGGCAAGAATTGCGGAAGTGGGTGCCCCTGATAGGAGCCCCAATCCTAGAGAGATAAGCTGAGCTTTTCACACTTCCATGTCAGCTGCTTCATGCTTGATTGTGTTGATTAGAAGCAGTGGTGGGAGATTAGAGGGCAGGAAGAAGAGAAAAGCCACAGTGATTTTCTCTCTCTCTCCTCTTCACAGCTCCGGTTCCTGTTGGACAGGTCCACCATGGTTCCAGCTACTCCCTGCTAAGCCTGGCCCCTGGGCTCCAGACATAACACTTTTTCCTACTTAGCAGTGGGAATGGGTTCTTTCTGTTGCTGATATCTGGGTTAGATCACTGTCTCGTCTTGCTTTTTAGCTCTTCTATCACTTTTGAAACAAACTCACAGCTTTAATTCCCTCCATTTTAAAAACTAAAAGTGGTGTATATTCCTCTGTTTGGTCATGATAGATATTTTATATTTATAATTGCTGCTTTGAGTGGCATCTTATGTTTCCTTATACTTCTATAATCAATATCTTATCTATTTGGTCATTGTTGACATAGAGGAATGACTTTATATATACCAAACTGACTCTACTCTGTTATTAATTTTAATGCTTATTGATTCTTTTGTGTTTTCAATGGAGATAATCATATATGGAAAGAAATGTTTATACCTCATTTCTTTTGCCTAGCATATAACACTGGACAAGACTTTAAGTCTTATGTTTGGTAGTGGTGATAGTAGCATTCTTGTTTTGATTACAATTTTAACTGGAATATGTTTATGGTTTTCCATTTTGGCATAATGTTGTAGTTCTTTTAGATCTATAGCTATTCACAAATTTAGGAAATTTTTATTTCTAGTTTTCTGAGTATTTTAACAAAAAATTGATGGTGAACTTTTACCATTATTTTTTCAGAGTGTATTGAAATAATCTTACACTTTTCCTTCTTTAACTCCTTAATATGGTGTATTGTGTGGATAGATTTCCTGATATTTCTTGAATTACTGGGATTAATCCTGCTCATACTTTGTTGTTGTTGTTTTTTTTTTTAATGTTGATTATATTAGCTAGAAGATTCTGTTCTATCATCTATTTGCCATCTCTTTAATTAACTTTGGATCTAGGTTCATAAATGAAAAAAAAATTTTGTTGGTTCTGGTCTTCCCACTCAGGTCTATTTGCCTATCTTTGCACCAAATACCTTGGTCTTACAAGTACTATACCAAGTCTTAGTATCATAAGAGCAATTTCCCCAAGGTTAGTTGGTTGGTTTGTTTGTTTTTCTCCCAAGTGCTCTTTGTGAGTATCTTGGTCTATTGGTGTGCTGTGTAAGTTTTCAAAAAAGCTTGCTGAGCTATAGAAAATCTTATTAACTCATTTTGGAATGCCTTGATATCCTGACAATATTGCATTTCATATTCATGAATGTGACTCTACTCCCTATTTGTTGTGGTACTCTTTAATGTTATTTATTAAGTTTTTATAATTCTTAACATAAAGGAGATTCACTGACAGCACTAAGCTGGAGTCAGTTCCTGCAATTGTTGCCTGGTTCTCTGTAAGGCTAAAGTGACGGACTCATAACAAAAGGCAGTCCCTTTTATAATAGTATGTCTAGTCTACTTCAGTTGCCATGACAGAATACTATAAGCTGGGTATCTTAAATAAAACAAAACAAAACACAAAGTTTATTTTCTTATAGTTCTGGACACTGCAAATTCAAGACCAAGGTGCCCATTGATTGGATTTCTGGGGAAGGCTCTGTTCTTGGCCTGCAAACAGCTGCCTTTTCAGTGTGTCCTCACATGGTGGAGACAGAGAAAGATAACACAAGGGCAAGCAAGGAAGCCTGAGCTCTTTGGTGTTTTTTATTGTAAAGACACTAATCCTATTGGATTATTCTTCCTATTCTTCCTATTCTACTGTGTTCTGACAGTTAGAGTTTCAACATGATGGTAAAGATGCTTGAGGAGTATTCTTTTGGAAACCCAGAAATGCAGAATCATGAAGGAGAAAGCTGCTCATTTTCCTTACTGCTCCATGTCCAGTTGTGGAAAGCAGAAAAGGGATGCAATATTTACTCCATTCTTTTAAGCAGGAAGGGATTCTCTCTCTCATGGGGCAAAACATCAGTTTATCCTACTCTGGTTTTTCTCCACCTCCAATGATTTCATCAGCCTGATAGAAACTCCTTCTAGATGCTGACCTCCAATTATTTGTGTTAATTTTCAGCATTGTTTTGGCTTTTCTAACTTCAAAGATATTTTAGTTGGAAGGCAAAGAGGCTAGCTCAACACCCTTTGAAGGAGAACACCCAACTTTACCAGTTATCACATTAAATAAATTTATGTTTTTTGGCCACCCCCCCAAAAGACAAATAAAAACAAAACTCGTAGAATACTCGGTGTTGCAATTGGAATTTTTATGTGTTTAAATAAGATCCACATTTTCAGTCATGGCTATTTTTCCTTTTTTTGTGGACATATCATCAATATGTGAAAATCCTAAAGGCCAAATAAATGAAGAGAGGCCTGCCAGAATCACATGTGAAATGGGTTTGGATGTTTTTCAAGACTTTCTTATTTTTCTTGTACTTATTTCAAGAGTATAATAGTTCAGTTAAATGGTTTCCTGAGGGTGAACTCTTTTGTCACTTTGATAGAGAGCAATACTTTTTCAATCACATATGGTATTACATGATGGTAATCTAATGCCAAATTAATACTTCCATAGTTTTCCAGTATTAATAATAAATAAATCATACAAATGCGTTCTTTTATATTTTGAAGACTGAGATGAAGTTCTAAACTAAAAAAAAAAAATGTCCTTTTAGGAGTCAAAGTTTATAAACTCGTATAATGTAGTGTTTAAAGAACAGACTTAGGAATCAGACACTTCTACCTGAGTGAATAATTAAAAGTTTCTAAATCTTAGCTTTCCAATACATGAAATATAAATTATAATAATATATACCTCACTGTGTTTATATGACATTTCTAAGATTTATTTAGTATAGTACTTGCCACAAGTGAACATTCCTTAAAAGTTGGCCACTGTTAAGTATTACTGTTCTCATGAATTATACCAAAGACTAAATAAAGTTCTTTAGTCATAAGTCTTTTAAAACAGTATTTTCTAAACCAAAGGATACTACACACTAATTAACTGCCTGCATACTGAATCCTATAAGTGAGAAAAAAGCTGAACTTACCTAGTTTTGATGAGGGCTGTCTTGAAGGAGACTTAGAAAGTCACAGTATATGCCTGCTTCTTGAAATCTTAGAGTTTGGTGGTCAAATCACATTGTATGGTGTTATTTTTCCTGCATTAGGAATGGAAGTATATGAAGCTTTTAGACACACGGCAATAATAGCCATGGCTTAGTATTTTCTGTCCTAAACCAATCAGGAAAACACGATATAAGCCTTTGTTAAAAAGAAGCTGGAAATTGTCCTTTGAGGAATTTCAAACATCTAGTCTCCATCTCAGACATCTAGTTTGTATCTCAAATAACAAAATGGAAGAATTATTCCAATAAAGATATTTGCTCTATATGTGCCAATCCATTGTTCAAAGGGCAACATTCTGATATATAATTTGTTTTTCTTCCAAATGGGTCTCCTGAACAGAGAAACAGTGACCAGTGCCCCAGGTTAGAGCCACAGTTATAGGTGCTTGTGCTATGTGAGAATGATGGACAAAGACCACATGTCTCCTCTCTTCTGCTGTCAGTAACTAAAACATCTTGCTCTAAGCATGCATGCTGCAACTGTATCTAACTGCACCTAGCCATTTTCATTGGAATTTGGCTTAATAATCCTCAGTAATGATTTGATTATGCCTCATAGGGATATTGCTTCATTTCAAGTGGTTTATAAAGTTATTCCTATCAATCACATACACAATTGTTCTGGTTAATTTGTACTGTGTAACAAACTGCCTCAAAACTTAGTGACTTAAAACAGCAACCACTTTATTTGTCCATGATTTTTGTGGGTCAGGAAATTTAGGTGGGATTTGTTAGGGTGATTCTTTTTTTAAGATTTTATTTATTTATTAGACACACAGAGAGAGATCACAACTAGGCAGAGAGGCAGGCAGAGAAAGTGGGGGAAGAAGCAGGCCCCCTGCTGAGCAGATAGCCCAATGCAGGGCTCAATCCCAGGACCCTGAGATCATGACCTGAGCCGAAGACAGAGGCTTAACCCACTGAGCCACCCAGGTGCCCCTGGTAGGGTGATTCTTGAGTAGAGTCACTTGGTGGTCAGCCGGAAGCTAGTCTGGTCTAGAGGGTTCAAAACAGGTCTCCTGGCTTGAAGGGAGGGGAACCAGCCCTCCATGTGGTTCCTAAGCAAGGTGGATGGACTTTTTACATAGCTAATGACTTCCCCAGAATGGATGTTTCAAGAGAAGAAGATGGCAAGTAGATGTCTTCTTCTGACCTGGTCATTCAGGGTCACTTCCACCTTATTCCATTGGTAAGAAGTAAGTCACAGGCCCAGTCCAGGTACAGGGATAGAGTGGATGATTACACAAGACCATGAATCTTGAGAACATGGTTCACTGGGTGGCTATCCTTTGAGACTAGTCTCTCTGAGAGGAGTCTAAATAAAAACAAATTTTTCAATCTCGATATAATTATAGTAATGCTTCTGTAGCTTTTATCAATTGGCACCTTGGAAACCATCTGGTTGGCCTACCCCTTCATCAGGTTCTGTTTATGCCAATAAGCTGTATTGTTCTGTAGCATATGTCTGCAGTCTTCTTTGTGGGAATTTAGTTGACATGAGTTCATTGCAAGAGCCAGATTACCATGTGTGAACTGATCAAAAGAATCTAAGTTTACAACACTGAAGCTCAGATCATCAGCTGTACTCCGACTCCCATGAAAATCTAGCTGGAATACACAGCTAGTCCTAGTTCATTACCATATAGCTTAGCTTGCCACCATACTTAATGTATATAGCATCCCACCAGTTTTATATATCTTTATAATTCAGATCTTAAATAATTGTTGTGCAGGGTCTGCAGATTCTACTGTCAGATGCTATTTATTATTGAAATAGCCTTCCTCCTGTTCTTCCTCCTCAGGTCTTCCTCCCTGCAGTCTAATCTACTATTAATCTAGTGATCCTTTAAAGATCCAAAGAAGATCATGATACTTCCCTGCTTGGAGCCCTTCAATGGCTGCTGTTTTTACTTTAGTAAAATCCAAAGTTGTTACAGTGACTTATGAGGCCCTATGTGATCTACACCCCTTTCTTTCTCTTTGTTCTTCTTCTTCTTTTTTTTTTTTAAGATTTCATTTATTTATTTGACAGAGAGCAAGAGAGTACAAGCAGGGGGAGTGGCAGGCAAAGGGAGAGGGAGAAGCAGGGTGACTACTAAGCAGGAAGCCCAATGTGGGGCTTGATCCCAGGATCCTGGGATCATGACTGAGCTGAAGGCAGATGGCAGATGCTTATCTGACTGAGCCACTAGGCACCCCTCTTTCTCTGTGTCCTTACACATTTATTCATTAATTCATTCATTCTGCAAATATTGAGTACCTGCTATGTGCTAGACATTGTCTCATATGCAGAGGATCTAACAATGAACAAAGGCAGAGAATAATACCTGTCTTTATAGAGTATCCTCTCCCCCTTTCCCCATTCACATTGGCCTCCTTGCTGTTCTGGAACATTCCTAGCACAGTTCCATCTCTGGGCCTTTGTGTTTGCCATTCTCAGTTTGAGAATGCTCTTCTCCCAGATATCCATATGGCTTGCTTTCTCATTCATTTAGTTCTTTATGTTCAAATATCACTGCCATGGTCTACTTCTTGACCACCCAATGGAAAGAAGTTATTGCTATATCATAGTCCCTTCTCCCTGTTATCTTATTATCACCATATGACAAATTAGATATTTAATTGCTTGCTTGTTTATCCTCTGGCTTTTTCTACTAGATTGGAAGGTCTTTGAAGGCAGGGCTTATCTGGGTTATTTAGTGTTACAGCCTGTCTGAATCACAGCAGGCTTTCAAAAAGTGCTTGTTGAATGAATTTTTAGATTCAGTCAGATGAATTCTGTTAGTAAAAATCAAATAACTCCTCAATAATTATAAGCCCCTTTTTTTCTGTATTTGTTATCTATCTAGATCATTTAACTGAAATTAGATTGCATTTGGTGATTTGAGCCCTTTCCCTCAAAGTGAAATACATTATAACCTATATTTACCTACAGTGGCATAAAGAGAGAGGCAGCAGAACCCCTACACTGTAGTTTAACACAACAATTAAAGACCCTACTTGTACTTCATTAAAAGAAAATATATGGGAGAAGTATCTTGAATTATCATCTTTAGATTATCCATATTCTCATATTTGTGCATTATCCTTATTCCTAATTTATAGTGTTAGGCAATGAAACAGAAAATGTTGGTTTGCTTTAATTAAAAAGCTACTCAAATTAAACCAACACCATTTAAAGACACATTACATTAAATGGACCATCATGCATCATGTAGTAACTACAACTACACAAATAAAATGGAGAACTGGACAGAATTCTTTTTAATTTTGTCACTGATGAGTCTCAGACTGATTAACTTAGGTATAAAACACCACTTATTTGTAACGCAGAGAATTTGGATAATGCCTTGAAATGCCATGCTGCTTATGTAAACAGATCAATTTCAATCTTTTCTACCTTCAACTTTAAAGTTACATAGGATTTTGAGCTATTTAAACAGTATTAACTCAAACAAGGAAAGACAAGTAATAATCAATGCTGAGTTATTCTAGTAGGTCTGAAGCGATATAAGCTCAATTATAACCCTTACTCACGAAGGAAATAGTGATACCATTGGTTCAGCAGGTCAAGGCTGCAGGATAAATCCTGCCTCTCACTTATTTTTGTTCCACCTGAGAGCTCAGAATGGATTTTACATTCTTAAATGGCTGAAAAATCAAACGGAGAACATTTCATGATATGTGAACGTTAGATGAAATTTAAATTTCAGTATCCGTAAACAAGGTTTCAGAGGAACACAGCCACCGCTGTTTGTTTACATAGTGTGTAGGCCTGCTTTCCTGTGGGAGTTGAGTAATGTCAAGAGAGATCATCTGGCCGCCAAAGTCTAAAATATCAACTATCTGGACCTTCTCAGCAAAAGATTGCCGACTCTATTTTGGTACACTGATTTCTCCAATTTTTGCAGTAAATCATGCATCAGAATTAAGTGGAAAAAAAAAAGTGTAGATTCTCTCTCTCTCCTTTAGACATACTTGTCCCCTGGCTTCAGAGCAGTTTCTAGGCTCTAGCCTCTGGGCCTATTAAAACTCTTTGGGGGAGGAAATAGCATCCTAAAGTCCTGGGACTCACTCCCTACGCATGGACTGTCACATATCTTCCTCGCAGCAAATCAGCTGTGGCATTATTTCCTTGTTCATCATTCCTCACTCATTCTGTGTATTACTGTAAATAACCTCTTCAGAAGCCAGACTCTGGTTCATAATGACAGCACATATTTTTCTCAGGGTTTATTTTGTTTACATCCTTAGAATATCTTTAGTTACACACTTATGTTAATAGGGTAATTTAAATAGGGTAATATAAAAAGACAAAATCCATAAAGTGATATTACAGATTAAACTACTTACCATGTAGAACAGATTAAGTACCGATATTCATAAGCAAAACTATCACTGGTTTCACATTAATTTAGATTTGAAGAGAAGATGGTGCTCAATCGTGAATTATGCCTAGAGAAAAAGGGATTGGGCTCATTTATTGAATAAAACATGGGAAACTGTATTCCAGTGCATTACACCAGAAGCAAAAATAATTAATCCATATGTGCTGCGTCTATCATTCTGTATAGAGTCTCGGTAAGACTTTGGGACCTGAATCCTTTAAAAAAAGAGATGTTCCTGGCCAACTAGACACCATGAGCAAAGCTTACCCTCCCGAGTTGAAAACATTTATGGGCAAGAAATTATCATTGAGATTAAATGTTGGCAGACATGTCCAAGGAATATTGCAGGGGTTCAATCTGTTTATGAATCTTGTGATAGATGAATGTGTAGAGATGGCAACTGGTGGGCCATAGAATAATAATGGAGTGGTGGTAATATGAGGAAATAGTATCATCATGTTAGAAGCCTTGGAATAAGTATAAACAATGGGTGTGTTCATCAGAAGAAATCAACCGCTTCTACATGTCCCTTCCCCATAGCTCCTGTTTTTACTACAATATAAAAATCAAGTCATGTGCATTTTCATATTGAACTTTTTTGTTAAATAAACTTTTCTAATAGCCAAAAAGAAAAAAAAAGAGAGAGCTGTTCCTGGATTCCTAGAAAACTACATGAAGCAATCTTTAAATTTCTCTTTTTGGCCCTATTTGATAATGTCGTGACTTATCTATCCTGTGAAAATATTTGTAATTTATAATATCATTGTTATTTTCTTCAGAGGTTAACTATCAAAAGGCTTACTTTTGAAATGCTTTATTAGTGTGGGTCATATCGGCAATAAACAATGTTAACTAACTAAATATGATTCGTATGATTTTTTTAAACAAAGGAGGAGAAAGTGAATACTAACTCTGTTCTTGCTCTCTTGTTCTAAAATGGAGCTTGAAGAGTATACATTTCAGTTCTGTAGACAGAGAAGCAGAGGCAGAGCAAGAGACCTAGAGAGACAGAAAGACACACAGAGACAGAGTGAGACAGAGAGAGAGAAGGAGACAGAGAGACAGAGAGAGAAAGACACACACACACGCACAGAGAGAGAGAGAGAAAGAGAGAGAGAGAAACAAACAGAGAGGGAAATAAAGAGAGGGAGAGACTGAGAGATGGAGAGATAGAGACACGGGGAGAGAGAGGAGTAGAGAGGAACAGAGAGAGAGAGACAGAGGGAGAGACAGATAGATTTAGAGACAGAGATTTAGAGAGAGAGACAGAGACAAAAAGACACACAGGGTGATGGAGATAGAGACATACACAGAATGATGGAGATAGAGAAACAGAGAGAAAGACTCACAGAGACAGAAACAGAGAGAGAGAAACAGATCCAGAGACAGATTCAGAGAGAGAGAGAGAAAGAGACTGACAGACAGAGACAGTGACACACAGAGAGAGAGAGGCAGAGACACACGCACACACACAGAGACAGAAGCCGAGACAGAGACACACACACAAAGACAAACATACTGAGACAGAGACTGGAGACAGAGACTGAAAGACAGAATCTGAGAGTCGGAGAGAAACAGTCGAGAGAGACAGAGTCTGAGAGAGACAGAGAGTCTGAGAGAGACAGAAACACTGAGACACTGAGGAGGCCATGTGCAGATGGAGGAAGAGACTGGAGTTAAGCACCCCCAAGTCAAAAAGTGCCCGAAGCCATCAAATTGGAAGAAGGAATTCACCTGCAAGCCAAGAGGGAATATTGTCCTACTGACATCTTGATTTTGTACTGTGGCCCTTCAGAAATGCGAGAGAATAAATTTCTGTTGTTGCAGTTTGTAGTAATTCATTACAGGAGCCCTAGAAAACTAATACAACCAGATTTCTCTTGAGTTGTTGTTTTTTCAGGTTCTTTCAGCTTCAGGAATCTATAGGTTTGTGCCTTTCACCAAATTAGGAAAGATTTCAGCCATTATGTCTTTGAATATTTTTTTAGTCTCACTCTCTCTTTTCCTTTTGGAGATTTAATGCTGCAAATGTTGGATCTTTTGTTGTTGTCCCAGAGATTCCTAAGTTCTTTGCATCTTTTTTTTTTTAGATTTTTTTTATGTTGTCAGATTGCAAAAATTCCATTTTTATGTCCTCAAATTCACCGATTTTATCTTATGTCATCTCCACTCTATTATTAAGTCCATGCAGTGATTTTCTTAATTTCTCTTATTGTATTTTTCAGTTCTATAATTTCTACTTGGTGTTTTTAAAATAACTTCTCTTTCTTTGTGGAGATTTTCTATTTTATCATTCATTTCAAGGAAATTTGTACTTGATTGTGTAAGCATTTTTATGACAGCTGCTTTAAAATCCTTGTCAGATAATTCCAACATTTAATTCATCTCAGTATTGGCATCGTTTGATTGTCTTTTCTCATTCAACTTATAATTTTCTTGGTTCTCAGTCTGACAGGTAATTTCTTTTTTTCTTACTGTACCCTGGACATTTTGTCTATTATGTTAAAAGACTCCAGGCCTTATTTAAATCTTTTATTTTAGCATGAAATCATTCTGTTTAGGTTTATCCTGAAGACCCTGGCCTATGTTTATGGGCTGTGGTCCCAATGACAGTTTCATTTTAAAAGTGTTTGTAGTATTATTTTGGTTAGCTTCTCTGTGCTACTGGGACACTTTCGGTCCCCACTGACACTGCCTAAGGTGTGAGAGGGGTTCCTACATACTCAGCTAGCAAGTTTCTCTCACTGGGGAGGGAAGTCTGAGGCTTATGAGGTGAAAGAGGCTTCCCTGGTCAGGGTCCTGTAGTAAAGGTATTATTCCTGCCTGTGGGAGATGAAGAACATTTCTTGGGCCAGGAGCTTATTGTGGCAAGATCTCCCATAAAGGTGCCTACTGGCTATACCATGATTCTAGTGGGGAAGGGGAGTCCCAAGCCTAGGGAAGCAATGAGACATATGGACCAGCCTTGTTTTGGTGAGATCCCTTTTAGTGCTGCTGGGCCCCCTCAGTTTCTTTTGGTTGGAGAGGGGAGTCTCAGGCCCAGTGGAAAAGAATGTGCTTCTCCTGGTCATTTTTTGATAGTGGAGCTCCCAACTGAGTCGCCTTTGAAATGGTACTAGACAGTTACCTGGTGTTGTCAGAGGGTCTATTTGATCTTCAGGAGGAGTGAGCCAAAGTAAACCATCTTCCTTTGCTAGTTTGGGGTTGGAAAATGTATGGTCTGCATCTGTTTGGTGGCAAATGTAAGACATCATGCTTCTGTGTTTTTCCTCCCAGTTTGCCATCTTCCTAACACATTTTAGGGTTCCCCTTTTCTTCTTTCCTTTCCTTTCCTTTCCTTTTCTTTTCGTTTCGTTTCGTTTCGTTTTTCTTTCTTTCTTTTTTTTTTTTGTTGTCATTTCCAGGGTTTAACCTATAAGACCTGTAGTTTTTCTAGGCAGGGAGGAGCAGGAAGATGTGGGTTTATGGCATCTTCTTGGGATCCAAAGTCTTAGGTAAACTTTCTACTCAAATATAATGCATCCACAGAGATGGAACATCCTGATATGGTTGAATTGTGTCCTCTGAAAAGATATGCTGAAGTCCTAATCCCCAGTACCTGAGAGTGTGACCTTATTTGGAAAGAGGATTATTGCAGTTGTAATTATTTAAGATGAGGTCCTATTGGAATAGGGTGGAGTTCTTACTCCAGGAGGACTGTTGTGATGATGAGAAGAAGGGAAGAGACACAGAGATACAGATATATGGGGTGGGGGGGGGAGGGACATCATATGATCATACAGCCAGAGATTGAAGTGCTACAGCTACAAATCAAGGAATGATGAGGATTGCCAGTAAACTAGGAGTAGCTAAAAAAAGGGGAGGAAAAATTTGGCCCTGCAGGTTTTGGAGGGAACATGCCCTGCTGATACCTTGATCTCAGAATTCTAGCCTCCAGATTTATGAGACAATACATTTTGGTTGTTTTAAGCTACCCAGTTTGTGGTGCTTTGTTACAGCAGCCTTAACAAATTACTATGCTTTATATTTCCAAAGTTTCTTCCAATCAGGGGAAAGATTGTCTGATTATGATATTGAATAACTGGTAGATCACAGAAGTGTCACATGTTTTCCCAGTCTATAACCAAATTAAATGCTACTAGCCATTATCAGTTCTATCTGAAGGAGAAAATACAGGGCAGTAAGGCTTCTACATGCTTCTTTTTGTAACATTTTCTTTTGGACACCTACAACTTCCTATGATGCATGATTGGAGACAAAACCTTCACTGCAGCTTGGAAAAATTTTTATTCATTTCTTGTTGGATCCCTCTCCCTCTTCCCACATTTTCCCCCCTTAATCTCTCCCACACTGTATAAATGATTAATTTCCCCTCTTCTAAGCAAACTCTCTCTAGATGAATCAGAAGTTTATAAAATAAATTCTTCAACTTTTCTCCCATCATCTCCCACATCAAGAAAGTGTTCAGATCTGCCTTTGTACCCCCTGCTACATCTTTGTGCAGCCTCATGTCTCTGAAGACAAAACTCTGGGTCACCTGTGTCCAACTGGGGGAAGAGTGTTAGATAGTGGAAAAAACATAATTTAAGTGTAGTTACTCACATTTCTGGACCTCTGGATCTTTAATCAATAAATGAAGAGCGTAGGATTAGATTATCCTGAGGATTCCTTCCAACTCTCATCACCTTGACCCAATTTCAAGAGATCACTTATGTTGGCAGACAAATCAAGGAACAGGCTATGCTTGAGAAGGGCAGAAGATCTGTTCAAGAGAACTTGGCAAACTTAGACTATCTCCTTCCATTTCTTACACTACTTCCTGTGGCGAGCAATGAGCAAAGAAGAAAATCAAGATGGAGCTGGAAGACTTTGGCAAGCCAGTCCACATGACACAGGTGAAGGTATGTGCAAACTGAGAAGCAAGAACCAAGGGACTCAATAACTGTTTCATAGTCATGCTCTATTCCAGTACTGTTAAGTAGAAATACAATGTGGGTCAAAAATGGAAGCCACCTATAGGAAAGCAACAGGTGAAATCAATGTTAATAATACATTAACGATAATGTTGTATTCCTTTTTATAGTAAGTCTTGACTACCATGCATTTTTTTCACCTACATCACAACTCAGTTTGATGAGTGACATTTCAAGTGCTCAATAGCCACATGTGGCTAGTTGCTACTACATTGAACAGTGTAACGCTACACCACATACTATCAGTGACTTCTGATTATGTACATATTTTCTCCTTCAGTCAACACTAAAACAACCATTCACTACTCCCCATGTTCTAGGTTTCTTACTTCCCGACTTTATCACTGGTTTTCAGCTTTCTGTCTGCCGTTAAACTCCAAATTAAGGTTTTACCAGGACAGTAATCAAGCCTATTAATCATGTCTTACTTTACCAAAAACAGAATATTAAAAAACACAGAGAAGATAAAGTCTGAAATTTGTTTAAAATGCTATTATATGTATTTGTATAGTGGTTTATGATTTGTCATGTCTTTCTGCTACAATGCCTTATTTAATTCTCACAATGATGCCATAAAGTTTTCTAACCAGAATTTCCACTTATCCCTAGCACACCTAAGGTGTCAACATGTCCAAAGCTAAAATGATCACTTTTCCTTTCTGTACGTGTATTTTTTTCCTGTACTTTTGTGCTTGAAGAGGGTCGTACCATCATTTGCCACTTCAACCTGCCTGGGAGACAACCTAGGTATCTACCTACCTTACTTCACACCTCTCTAGTCTCTAAAACCCATATCTAATTAGTCACCAAATTGTGCTGATTTTACCTTTTAAATGTATATTAAATCTAGATGTTTTCTTTTATTTTCTTCCACCTCATCCTGATGGTCAAGCCCACATCATTTCATCACTAAACCCTTGTAACATCCTTGTAACTTCTCTCTACCTCCATACTAGTCTCCTAATCCAGCCTCTATAATCCCTATTCCAGAACATAAGTGAGTTTGAGACTTCCCCATATGAAACCTTAATGACTCTACATTTCTTAGACTAGTACTTCTCTAAGTTTAGTGCAAACTAAAATAATTTGGGCATCTTGCCAGAGACAGTATTCAGATTCTGATTAAGAAGGTCCAGGGCAACAAATTCTGTATTTTGAAGGGACATGCTGCTGCTGCTTATCTATGGACCACATGTTGAGTGGTAGTGGCCTGGAGGGTGAGATTTGTACTTTGAGACTGACATTCATTAGGCTGTTAAGATCTAGCTCTATCTCTCTCTTTTGGCCTTAAACAGTATTTTCCTTCATCTCCAACTGGCTTAAATTGCTTCTCTACTCTCTAGACTATCCAATCTAAGTCATTAATTTTTGGCATATGAAAAAAAATTCTCCTGAGCTGAAATCCCAAGCTTAAAATTACAGTAACTTTTTATCTAACTTTACAACCCTGTCACTAAGAGGTAAATGGGATAGGACAGGCAACAGATTCCAACCTTGGCATCTGTTCTGTCATCTTAAAGATTTTGCTTTCAAATGAATCCAAGGAGAACATTTTGTAAAGTCTTCACAATTCTGTTTGTTACCTGGTCCAGTTCAGCATTTGGTGGGTTGGAGGTGGGAGCTGAGAGAGTGCTGACTCAAACTCCCTAAGGCAGAGGTTTTATTGAAGCAACGTGGTGGTTTGGATCGTTTGGAGCTGTTCCAGATAGTGTTGTGAAGTATGGGATTCCTCTCTGAGCAACTTTCTCAACTATTCTTTCAAGACCACTGTCCTTTGTACTCAGGTGGCAAATATTTTCACATTGCTTGAGGTTTTCCTTTGTTTTACTTAATGCACAGATCTTTTTCCTTCCCCTTTCCAGTCCAGGTACCTAGGTCAAGTCCCATATTCATTTCCCACACCTTCCCTATCTACGTACCACTCTCCTCATACTTCTGTTTTTGTTCATGTGTTCTCTAGCCTTCATTCTGGAAATATTTACTGAGCAACTGTCATATGCTTAACTTTGTGGGAGGTATTAAGGAATATAGTGATGAAGGAGATGACATAACTCCTAAACTCCTATCCTCGACATTGCTGAAAGGCTATGAGAGAGGCAGACACTGAAACAATTAGGGTAAAGTGTTTTCTTAAAAAAGTAAAGGTTCAGGGCACCTGGGTGGGTCAGTCATTAAGCTCCTGCCTTTGGTTCAGGTCATGATCCCAGGGTCCTGGGATGGAGCCTGGCATTGGGCTCCCTGCTCAACAGGAGCCTGCTTTTCTCTCTCCCACTCCCCCTGCTTGAGTTCCCTCTCTTGCTGTATCTCTCTTTGTCAAATAAATAAATAAAATCTAAAAAAAAAAAAAAAGTAAAGGTGGTTTGGGAGCCTGCAGCTGGAGTTCTAATAATTTAATTTAAGCCAAGATGTTAATATTCGATGTTAATGTGTCACAGCTCCCACTGTCACTTCTGTTTAAAAAAAAAAAAAAAGTGCTCTTTCTTGAGGTGCCTGGGTGGCTCAGTCCGTTCAGCTTCTGACTTTTTGACTTCGGTTTAGGTCATGATCTCAGGGTTGTGAGACTGAGTACTGTTTTGGGTTCCATGCTTAGCCGGGAATCTGCTGGAGATTCTCTCTCTCCCTCTGCCCCTATCCCTCTCCTTCTTTCAAATAAATAAATAAATCTTTAAAAATTTTCTTTCTTTCTATTGTTACTGTTATGTTTCCAAATTCCAGACATACATTAATATCTGAGACTTAGGAATAAGAAATCAGAATTCATAGGAATTTCCAAAATTATGTCATTCTTAAAATATATCCAATATTCTTCATACTCTTAAAACATCATTATGGACTTCTAGAAATATTTGATTAATAAATAAGAAATAATAAGTTTGGAAGTTATTTACTAAGAACCATAGCCTACAGTGAAAATTTAAATACTTAAAATTTAAATACTTAAAAATGCTAATGAACATTATCAGTATTCAAATAATGTAACATTTATATCTTCTAGCAATGTTAAAAGCACCCCACCAAATCATGTGCCTAAACTGCCATTTTAAGGCCTTATCTCTTAAATGTGTTTATTGGAACACTTTTCATAGGATTTTTGTAAGATATACTGCTCATGCAGGCTATGAACACACAATATGGCAGCAGCTGCAAACCTGAGTGACTAACTAGATGAATAATTTCTCTTATGTAACCTTGTCTTTGTTCCTGAAAAAGTTGATCTTGACCTTCAACTTCACGTGTCCACTTTTACTTCTTGCTTTTGACTTGATATGTGTATATTCTTTGGAACCAATAAGGTCTTTAGGTTGATTATTAGGTTTAATTCTTGCAGGGAAATTTAGATTATTTTCCCTGATTTCTCAAAAATTTATTTTATTTTTATTTTATTTTATTTTTTTAGTATTTGGAATTTGGAAACCATTTTCCATGAATTTTGGGGGAGGAATTCCTACCTGAAAACACGGCTGTTTACACATCATGTTTATAGGGCAGTGTGTTTCAAGTTCCAAATAACTAGTTTACCATTGTGAATACTCATGAAAACACCCTTTATGGATAAAGGGGCTTTATACTATGACCTTTGTGATTATTCTTTCCTGGGAGCAGAGATGGGATTATTATATTTTTACCTCTTACTAATAGACTCTGAATACCTCTTTTCAAAAGAAATTTATACATAACTCAACCAAGTAAGTTGCTTTGTGAGTTTCCTATATAGGTTTTGTCCACAAATTGTGCTCACTTATGGTCTTCACATTGGCATTAGAGAAGGGCGGGGGTGGGGAGAAGATTTTTTCCTTAGTTTTTTGAATAAGTTAAGTGTGCCTTAGTATTAGAATACCCTGTCTGGGTACCAGGAGAATTTATAAAAGGAGCGGCTCCTTCCTTTCAAGCACTTATCTTTCTACATTGCGAGGGCTTAGCTGTGGACAGTGGAAAGATCCCTCTGGGGCTGACCATTAATCTTGGGCATCCAAAAGTGCTATGATAACTTGATGGAAGAAAATAATAATCCCTCTAGCAGAGGACAGAAAGACAATTTGGGCAATATTTGGACTTGGGAATATTTTCATGGGAATTGGAAATAAAAGAGAAGGTGACAAGTTATGGATACCAAAAGGATGGTTCTAATTGTTGACTTGTGTGTCCACCAAGAACATGTACTGAGTGATACCTAAGGGATTAAACCCTGTAAGATGGGAAGGCAGAAAAGAAATGAGGTCAAGTGCCCGGCATGCAGATGTACAGCAGACATTTGCTGCACTTAATTAAAGTTAGGGCCTTGCCTTTGAATGCTATCCAGTATAACCTGATCCATGAACCAAAGCAAGATTTAGAGACTCCTAAAATCACATTTAAAGAAATTCATATGCAAGGACAAATGAGCATAAGGTAAATTTACCATAGCAAACCCTCAATTTATCATAACTGTACTAATACCAACCCTTAATTATCTAGAGTTTTAAAGAAAGAACAAACCATGAAAATGAACTCACATTAGTATCTATTCAGGATCTAACATTCTATCGCCTTTCTAATTGCATCCAAAATAGTATATGGTGAAAAGTAGGTTCAAAATGATCAATTTTAAACACAGAAATAATAAAACATGCCTACTTTTAAGATATTTATTATGAAAAAGCAGATAAAAACATTCCAAGTGTTGAAACAACATGAAGATTGTGTAACCACAAAAATTAAATGCAGCAGAATAACCAAATCCCCATAAACTCTGGTTAATTCAAGCTGCTTTATACCTGAGTATCCATGAGGAAACTGGAGTCATTATATCATAGAAGCTTCTAAACCTTTTGGATTTGCAGGGAGTTAGGGGGATTACTATGATCTGACTTTTGTGACATGGTTAACCATTCCTCTAAAACTCAACCTTCCAAATGGTATGGACCTCTACCAAGACCCTCAGTCTTTTGGGGAATTTCCATTCAAACCAAGCTGTTCATGGTAAATGGAATCCTTCAGGAAATTTTCACTTGCGGGATCTAATACAGGACTTCTTCCCTCCAGTGCATCCTCTAGGGTACTCTCAGGTGTGGTTTAGGATTATTTGAGCCATCTCCTCAGACTTATCTCCCTATTCTATCTGTCTCAGCCCGGCGCTGCCTTGGCAGGTCGTTCCATAACACAGGCTTAGAGTTGCAGCAGCAAGGGAATAACCCATTCCAGAGCCTAGACAAAACTCTAGGCAGTCACACAAAGGAACTGCAGAGTAGCCAACCTTCCTCTCCTCGGCACCTCACATACACCTCCTGGAAACAGATGATACTAGTCACAGTCAGGCAATGCAAATGCTATCAGTAACAAGCCCTTGGAGAAGGCTGGAAGCCTGGAATAATCTCCATTCCAAACCTAGATTGAAACTAGAAACTCAGAGAAACCCAAAGATGATTTTCAATTCTCCAACTCCTTTAACCTAAAAACAAGTAAAAACAAATAAATGAAAGAAGGAAAGAAGGAAGAAGCTGAAGGAGTTTATTTCCCAGGCTACAATTACAAAGCTAACTGTGGAAGAAAGAAAACCTAAAAATGATAACTAGGCAGTCCTTATAGGAGGAAGCCATGACTCTCCACTAGAAAACTACTGAGAAGATGTTCTTAGGTATTTTTTCAAAAACTTGTTATCAAATAACAATCCAGTTGTTATTAAATATTAGTATCATCAACATAATATTTAGAATGATGGTGGTAGTGAAGGAGCTGTTAGGTAAACAGCAGAACAAGGTGGCTTCCGCTTTCTACCATGGCAGCTGTTTATGAAATACATTACGTATTGTGTTACGTTATAGTATATTATATATTATATATTTTATATTATACTATATATAGCTGACTACAGGGTTTTTCCATGGGCAAAACCACAGGACAGGCTGACTACAAATATAAAAATATATATTTTTTAAAATTGAGGTGTAACTGACATATATTAGTTTCAAATGTACAACATAATGATTCCATATTTGTATACACCAAAATGATCATCACAATAAGACTAGTTATCATCTGTCTCCATACATAGTTACAAAACGTTTTCTTGTCATGAGCACTTTTAAGATTTATTCCTAGCAACTTTTCAATATACAATATAGTACCATTTTTTGGATGTTATGTTAGTCACCATACTGCAATATAGTACCATTAACTATAGTCACCATGCTGTGTGTTATGTGCTGTACAGTATGCCTTTAGAAAGGACATTTTTAAAACAGGGAAAAACAAAAAAATGAATTTAAGTCAAACACCTATTCTCAACAGAAGACATTCTTTGATCCTTTATGTGCAAATAGAATCTCCTATCTGGATATGCCCACTCTGTGTCTCCCCTTGTGGTTGTTACTATTGGTGCTTCACCCATATTGCTCCAGCTCCCACATTTCTGGGCACCCCAACCACTATGTTCTTGTGACTCTTCCCTGGAGGGTTTTCTCTGGCATTGGAAGTCCACCTAATGCATGCATGGGGCAGACCAGAAATGCTTAGGAGTTAACACTTCCTGGGAACCATCCTCAACCAGTAACTGAGGGAGGTTGGTGGAAAAATAACCCAGCTGCCTCACGCCTCAACTGGGACAATGCTGAAGTGTATTCTACATAATCTAGGTCCTCAGGAGAGACTAGTCCCTGTTCCCTATGATGCTAACCTGAAATCACCTGCTAAATCAACTTCTGTGCCACATCCTTGTCTCAGGGGGTGTTTTGGTGAACTCAACCCAAGTATTCATCACAGGCCCAATTTCACCTATTCTATTACCTTTATCCTGACGACTCCAACCACCAATCAAACAGGGAAGGATAAGTCTCAGAAAAAGTTGGGCTTAAGATGGAAATGGATCACTTAACTCCTTCTTCCTTCTAGTTGGTGCTTCCTATAGCCCCACCTGTAACCCCAACCCCACCTATAACCCCATGCCCACCTCCCTCCCTCACCCTGACCCAACTCCTCTCCTCCTACCTATAAGCCCCCATTCCTCCTAGAGACAATAGCCATTACTGATTCTTGTTCCAAAAAAAAAAAAAAAAAAAAAAAAAGTAAAAGTAAAAGAATGAAGCTGCACTGATAAAATAGCAGATGGCAAAGATAGGTACATATCAACTTCCTGCATACAACCTTTCTTAATTCACTAAGACCAGAATTTCTGAGGAACATCCGGAAATCCAGACATTTCCTTTGATTGTTGCAGCTATGATAAAAGTAAGCAGAGCAAATCTTTGAGTCTACACCTACCACCCACTCTTCCCCCACGCCAAGATAATAAATTGTTTAAAATACTTTGCTTTAACTCTTATGATATATTGCTTCTGTTATTGCTTTCTATTTATACCTCTAGTCCAACAGTTCCTGGAACTGTTGATGCGTAAAGCTTAAACCAACTGCTCCAGTTCTGCACAAAACTGACAGCTCTCTCTGGGTTTGCTAATTAGGAAAATCTTAAAGGCAGAGGACTGGGTAAAAAGAGCGTATTATTCATTTCTAAGCAGTACTTTTTGATATAAATCAATAAGAGCTATTTCTCCCTCTGATCTGTCCTATGTGTTTGTATTCCTAGATGATCATTCTTTAAATTGTTTGTTCAGTGGGGACCTAGCTTTGTCATGAGCTGCATTTACTGTCTTCTTCAGCCATTTGGGTTCCCAACAAATGTGATTTTGGATAGACCAGTGACTGCAGAGTTTTCCAAAGCAAGATCCCACACCACCCTCAGGGCATCAGCACCCTAGGGAGCAGTGGTTGAGAGTCATTAGGCCATCTTCAGCGGACTCAGTGCTACCCTGGGGAGAAGCCCATTGATTGTTAGGTGCTGAATAAGTTTAGAAAGAGCAGATCTGGGTGTTCAAATTTGACCAGACGGTTTAGGCTGTGAAGTTCAAACTGTGTTTTCCTCCTCTCTCCCAGGACTGAATTTATGGCTTTGCCCTCATTAGTTGGCTGTAGCTAACTAAGCTAATAAGCTTTCATGCTAACGCCACTCCTAGGAATGACAGACACACGCTAATCCCTTCTGCTGGAAAGTGAAAAAAAGAAAACAATGAAAAAGATTGTTTTCAGAGAGTAAAAATACACCCATGTTTTCTAGTGGAAAAAATATGACTTGTATAAGCATCACATTTTACAGGGCAGAAGCAGGGCTCATATTTTCTTGATTTTGATAGACTATCCTTCTGGGAGCAGATCCTTTAGGAAAGAAGTTCTTTCTAGTTTTCTGACTTAGGTGTTGGAGAAAAATAAAGGAGATTGGTTTGTATTTATCTTGGTGAAGAAATGGTCTTATTTTTATTTATTTATTTTAATGAAATCAGTGTTTTGGGAATATCTACAGTTCAAATCTCATGTGGTCTTATGTAAACATTCTTGGTTTTTCCATCTGTCAGGATGCTATTAAGTAAATTCAGTCTCTTTAGAAATAATCATTGTTTCCTGGCCCTGGGTTTGGAAGGATTTCCAAAGAAGATGACAGAAGTTTGGAACAGAATCACACTTGGCATTGTCATGACAGGACTCATTACGGGCATATAGAGTATAGTTGGGCTTAAAGAGGAGGGGGATTTTACTCTGGAATCCCATAGTGAACGTGTTTGTTGATGTCAATAAACCACTGTGAGAAAACATATATGACTCTGGTAAGTAAATAAATACTTTCTTCCTGGAGTAGAGAACCCATTGTGGTATCAACTGATCTGTGTAAGAAGAGAACAATAGTGATGTCTTTTAGAAACAGCTTCCAGAGCAATGTGCAAAGTACACATCTTTTGATGAAGTTCACATTTGCCACTGGTGGGAGATGGCAGCATGTGGCCTTTTCCCATAAATGTTTGCATTGTTCTTTGGATATTGTGACACGTCCTTATATCCATGTGAGGACATCTTAAAATAATATTGTCAGTATTGCTGTCTAAAGTCTTAGGAGAGATGTATATAGTTGGAGTTAATTCATAGAATTGTGCCTGGTGAAAGGAGTATGAGCTCTTGTGCTCAGAAAGGGTTTACAGACTCCTCTGTCTTTCCAGCCTGATAAGGTATATAGCTCCCTATCTCTTTATGTCTAGGCAAGAATTTTCCAAGGCCAAAGATCTGGAACTGTTTCTTTATCACTTAAATACCTGGCAACATACATGAATAATACTTTGCACAGCTTTTCTTGTTTGCAAGTCATTGACCCAAGGAGCGTAAACCAATTTTTCAGTGTTTAAATTATTTGAACCTTTTGTTATTCTCCTCCTAATTAGTGTCCATTGTGTTTCAAAACCCTTTTTTATGTTTTTATTAATAGCAAAAGTATTAAATGAAACCATAGAAACCTCTGGAGGAGAAGGAGTTCTATTTCTTTTTTTAAAAACAAGTAATTTACTGAACTTCTTTTCTACTGAAATCAAAAGCTTTAAGTTTAATGGCTGGAAATTAACATTCAGTAACATTTTTTTTTCAGCTTCTTAATCTCTTTGAACTTCTACCTCGACACCTAGTCTGCCAACTCCATGAAAAGAATTATTTAAATCAATCAATCAAAAGTGCTTTTTAACAGGTTTCTATATCATAGACATGTTTTAAATTTTCTGCCTTACTCAAGATTCAGTTTTCTGAAGTGCTACATTAAAATACCATTTTTGGAAAGCAGTTTTTATTTCTCTATCATGGACATCTTAACTGAATGGATTTTTGTTTCGCTTTGTTTTTTGGGGCTTTTTTTTTTTTTTTTTGGCTTAGATTTTTAAAACATTGACTTAGACATTTTGTGCTTTAGTTTTATCCTAAGCCTAACCTGTAAACCCCACTTGAATTTGATATAATCTATAAATCCTAGTCACTGAAGATGGTCTATGAATCAGCATCACCAACCTCCCCTGGGTGCTTTTGAGAGTCAGAGTCTCAGACTTCACACTAGATCTCCTGACTCAGAATCTGTATTTTTTTTTTTTAAGATTTATTTATTTATTTGAGAGAGAGACAGACAGAGACAGAGAGTATATGAGCAGGAGGAGGGGCAGAGAGAGAGAGAATCCTCAAGCAGACTCCTGGCTTGATCGTGGGACCTTGAGATCATGACCTGAGCTAAAATCAAGAACCAGATTCTTAACTGGCCGAGCCACCCAGGCACCTCCAGAATCCATACTTCAAGATTTCCTAGGTGATTCTTCTATATGTTAAAACTGAGCAGCTCTATTCTGACCTAATCCTTCCAATTTGTGGCAGCATTTTCAAATTAAAGAAACTCAGCCACTTGGTTTTATAAATTTAAAAGATACCATAATAACCAGAAGATAGTAAATCTTTAAGGTGGAAGGTATCACGATGATTTTGTCTACTGCTGAGAATCTTGCTAACAGCTCAATCTGTGAGGTTTAAGTGCTATGGTGTTGACATGATGACCTCCCCGCCATGGGCTAGCACTAGAGAAAGGGACAAAGTGTGCGTGCAGAGGGAGCTTGCAGCCAAGAGGAGTGACACACAGGTAACTGTGGAAATAGAACCCACTGCTGACTGTAGAGATCTAGAAGTAGTGCAGGGAGTGCTTAATTCTGTGGTTACAAGGTGGGGCAGAGAACAGACCAGGAAGCCTTCTCAGAGAAGATGAGTCAATGTCAAGCATTTCACTGCATGGGCAAGTTGGAGAACATCCCAGGCAGATAGGCATGAAGAGAGTGAGACAGATAAACATCTCTAAGGAAATTCACATGGCTGGGTTTTGGTGAGTGTGAGATGTGTGTAAGCCAGGGGGATTGGCAGGTGGGAGAAAACCTGAGGAAGAAGTGAGAAATGAGCTTGCATGAGAGTCACAGATGCTCTCGGGTGCTAAGGAGCTTGGCTTTTGTCAAACGGGGCCTGGGGAATTTTGAAGAGGGAGGGCACAGCCAGCTTGGTGGTTTTAAAAGGTCCTTCTGGATGCAGTATGGAGAATGGACTGGAGGCGGATGGAGCAAGGGAAGAGTCAGGGAGACCAGCATGGAGGAGGCTGCAGGGGCTTGGATGAGAGGCGGTGATTGCTTGGCATGAGGTGGTAGCCATGGGGATGGACAACTCAGGATCGAATCCAAAAATAAAGAGGAGGAATTTCTTCTCTCTGTGCCCCATGTCTGTCCTTCAAATCTTTGCAGACACAGTTCTTTGCTGGGTCTTTGCTTATTCAGAGCAAACGTTTTCTTTGAACCGCTTGAAACGTTTCTTTGAACCACTATGCTTAAGACTTGGTTTTGCATCCCTCTACAACTCCCTCAGTTTATTTATATCCCACATGCCTTGTGGTGCCAAGAGTTAAGAAAAGGTAAAGTTAAGTGGGGAAAGGGAACTAAACATTATTGGGTTACCGAAACAGGCCAGGTGCACTGTAAATGTTGCCTCATTTACTTCCCACAACCCTGCAAAGTAAGTATAATTACCTGTTTTAGAGAGGAAGTTAATAAGGATCTCCTTGTGACTATTGGCTTCCACGAGTAGAATCTGGATTTGTACCCAGAGATCACATACTGTGATTCACATACTAAATTATCTGCATTGTAAGGATGTTCAGAGCAACTTAAACCAGTGCTGTCCCCATGGTTGGCTGCATGCACAGGTGCCCATCAGTTGCCTTCACAACTTCCCTATTGAACAGGTTAACTGGAACCAGAAGATAAGCAGAGAAGACAGCCCGAGTGGCCAGGTAGGTGACACAAAACCAAGTTCTCTTTGAAAGGACCTCACACGCACAGCTTGTTTACTTTGTTTGTACATAATTCTCTCAAGCTGGGCCATATGTTTTTGCAGCCCACAGACAATTAGGAACAGCAAATTAAGAATGAGTGGGAAGCAAGTGAGATCTAATAACTGACAAACCAACACTAAGGGAAGAGACTGAAAAATGTAAAGAGCCAGAGAGATGAAAAGTCAAGAAGCCTAAGTAATAGTTTTGGTCGCTGATAGAGAGGCAGACAGTCCCACAGATTTTACTAATCCCCCAGGGCATGACAGTATCACAGCATAAATGATAAACCCTAAGAGTCAACGTAAACCTTACTTCCACCCAAAGGAGAAAGTCTCAATATAACATCTGGCATTAGAGCATAATTTTTGCCTCTAGTTGAGCAATTCCGTAGTAGGACAGTCTGGATTTCTTTTCTGGTTAGCAATTGTTAGCAATTCTAGAAGATCCTTGTAGACCTCTAAGCAAAATCTCACTTAGTAATGTCCACCAAATGGCCAGTGTTCGGTATCTTTTTTTACACGATAATCATCCAAATATTAAAAGATAAATGTTACCAGTGTGGACTAGGAACCAGAAAGTCTAGGACTATAGTCTTCAAAGAGCTGCTGCTTCTTTGTCTCTCACTTTCTTTTAATTCTGCTCTGAGAGGCTGCTCTGCCCCCTGCCAGGACCATCCTACCACATTGCTTGTGAATCTCAGGAAATAAAATATTCTATAGTCACTTCAGGTCATAAACATAGACCCGGTCCTGTGCTTTAGTGTCGAATCAAATATATTCACTGATTCTTCAGTATTCATTGGAAGCAAGTCTTCTTCCTATCCTCCCCCCTCCTGCTTCCTGCTCTGAGTGGCAGGCTTTTCTACTCTGTTCACTGCTCATCTTCCCAAGTCTGTAACTGGTGTTTCCAAATATGGAGCTCTAAGCTGGGGGAGGAAGAAAAGTTGAGTGGGGGACAGGAAAGTTCCTACCACCGTGCCATGGGTCTTAGGTCTCAGAAGTTTATTGTGTGATGAATCACATGGAGATCTCATTAAACTGAAAATTCTGATTAGGTAGGCCTGGAATGAAATCAGAGATTCTGCATTTCTAGTAAGTTCCCATCTTATACAGATCATGTTAGGCTATGGATCTTGCTGCTTTGAGTAACAGGAATTTAGAAGTTCCCCTTTGGGTCCACTCACTCACTGCAGTTCTCTTAATGTAGCTAGTTAATACAATTTCTTTACTTTATCAAACTCTTTCAACTATAGTGCCTGGTGGTACACATCATTATCCTTTTCTGTTGGTGACCCTCACCCTCATGGGCCACCCCTTAGTCACCATACCTTTCAGTATAACTTCAGGTTCAGTTTCCGAAGGTAATTCATTTAGTCCCTGGTTTTCCCATACACTTGACCAGACATCCATTTGTCAGGTAGCTGTAGAGCACTGTAACTTTCCAAATGACAGGCACAAGCCTGTCTGTCTCTAGATATAGGAAATGCCTCTGGAACTCTCCTCACAGTGCTGTGGAAGTCCACACACTGGATTTGGGTTTGGAATGTGGGAACTGAAACTGGCAAACTTTGGCTTGTTCCAAAGAAATTGCGTCACACATTCTCTTTCCTTATCCAATAATCTGGCTTTTTAAAACTTGCAGTTTGGGTGAAAAGTCATGTATGTCATAGCAAATTCTAGATACTTCTTTTTTTTTTCAATTCTAGATATTTCTTTTAAAAATTTGCATCTTACTCATTGCTCTCAGAGCTAAATTTTGTATCTCATAAGCTACAATAGACCCCTGTTTTCTCCTGACTGTGACAAAGATCTTGTTTTCACATACAGTTTCTGAATGTTCATCATTTTCTAGATGCCTTTTCATTTGTCAGTAGTCTACCTAAAATAAGGTAGCTAGAATCAGGTCTCTTATTCTACACAGAGTCTGACTAACCCATAGTTCACTAGGGTGGTGGTTTTCTGACTTCTACATGTCTGACTTCATTAATGCTCTCGTATTTGAATGTATATGGAAGAGCAAAGGGAAAAAGGGAAAAATCAATACCACATATATAATCTTGAGCTGGACTATCTGTAAAATTGAACTCTATTAATGGAAAGCAAAGAAATTAAGATGATATGGGAGGTAGAGTAGTTCCATTTTAGACTTTTTGAGTTTGAGATGCCAGCAGGCTACCTATGTGGAAATGTTCAGTAAGTATTAAGAAATTGGAGACTGGAATATTCTAGAAATTAAATCTAGAAATATAGATTTGGGGTTTATTCTTACAAAAATAATATTGGAAGTCTAGAGAATAGAAGATATTTGTCAGTTGAGCTTAGAGAAAGAAGTTAGCTGGTTCAAGCCTGGAGATGATGAAAGTTCACACAGATTCCAAGAGAAGACAACGTATTCTCCAAAACTGGATAGTTACCTACAGTTAACAGTTAACAGTTAACAGTTATGACTCAAAATATTTTGACCTGTCACATTGTTTGAAAGTTGTATCAGCTTTATTTCTTAGAATTATCCAAATGGAGAAGTGTGTATGATGCCACCTAGAAGGGAGTTACATTTTAGTTGCTTGACAAATCATAAGGAGCATCATTTACCTGATTGATAACCGTTGCCACCCACTGCTTGTCAGGCCAGAGTCTTATGAGAATGGCACATGGAATTTTTGATGTGTAGGAGGAATTGCAGAGGAGACCTGAATCACTGGGGGAAAAAGTAGGGTTGGGCAGCTGGGCATTGAGTGGGCTAAGGTGTAGGAAGGTGTTTGCAAACATGACAGGGAGGGAGACTCCAAAATTTATTGCTTCATGGAACTAACATCTATTCAAAATGAGTTATTTTGTTGAGTAATCTCACCTAGCCAATAATTTTATAAAAAATGTATGTTTTCCAGTTAAAAATCACTTTAGGTTTACTTTTTTCCTTTCTCTTTTAAAAACTGGATTATATTATATTATTCTTTATTGTATTATCTATTTGTTATCTATAGTCAAAGGAGTGGGAATGGCTTTTTATAGGAAAGCATGAAGAAATTATATGATAGAAATTTATTTTAAAGGATATCCACAAAACTTTATGCATTTTTCTATTTCAAAATGTACCTCTTTTCTTTTTTTAAAGACTTTATTTATTTATTTGACAGAGAGAGAGAGAGATCACAAGTAGGCAGAGAGTCAGACAGAGAGAGAGGGGAAGCAGGCTCCCCACTGAGCAAGCAATCCGATGTGGAACTCAATCCCAGAACCCTGAGATCATGACCTGAGCCAAAGGCAGAGGCTTAACCCACTGAGCAACCCAGGTGCCCCTCAAGAATGTACCTTTTTATTTGAATCTGGCATTAAATATCCAAACTTCAGAATACAAATACCCAGTGTAAGTTTTGATTATTGTTTTACATTTTGTAAGTAAAATACTAAGATAATCACAATTTAATAATTACATGAAATAATACATTTAATAATTACATAGTTAAAGAGATATACTGTTAAATGTGTGTATGTATGTATGTGTATATAAATATAAATATATATACATATATATGTGTGTGTGTATATATATATATATATATTAGAGAGAGAACACTGTTACCCATTTAGTTTAAACTCATAAGCTGTCATCTTGACTATATAAGCAGGCTAGTGATACATGAATTATGCATACATGATCTTTACATTATCGTAATACATTCTGAAAAATCTTTGTTCAGACTTGTTACATTATTTAAAGATAAGACATTCAGTGTTATAATTTCTGGTGGAAACTTTTTAGCATTATACAAGCTCCCTTAATAGGTAATGCTTGGTAGATTTGACATTGACTAAAAATGCAAAGATAATCAGAATTCTAAGGATTCTTTAGGAAGGTGTGGGGATAGACCAGAGATCACAACATGTACCACAAACTTGACTTTAAACAGCCAAGTTTCTAATTTTCTGAAGTTAGTCATTCCCAAATACAACAGTCAGCATTAAAAACGCACATGGTAAAGGCTGGATGATCCAGCATTTAGTCAACTAGAACTCTCAGCCAGTTTGAAAAATTGTAACATAATGATTAATATCTATAATCATGACTCTTGGGATAAAAGTCTCAGCTACATTTCTTTTATGCCCACTGCAAAAAGCTTTAATATAAGTTCTAATGTAATATGTTGTTTTATTTAAGTAACAGAAGAATTCTATGAGGGGCACCTGAGTGGCTCAGTCAGTTAAGTGTCTGACTTTTGATTTTAGCTCAGATCCTCATCTTAGGGTTGTAGGATTAAGCCCTATGTTGGGCTCTGTGCTGGGCATGGAGCCTGCCGAAGATTCTCTCTCTCTCCCTCTGCCTCCTCTTAAAAAAGAAAAAAAAAAGAATTATTTGAAATGGGAGGTCCTATCACCATGTAATGGATGAAACAAATGATGTTCAGAGAGTTTAAATTAATTTTTCCAAGGTCGAATGGTGAGAAATAGACACCATTGTGTTCTCCTATTTCCCAGGAACATTTAAGTTCCAGAATGTTGTCATGTGCTCATTTTGGTAAGCTAGTAATCTATATTTGATCTGTCTTTGATAAGATAGTGTACTTCATTTTCAATCGTGTTAGATAAGAATATTGCCTTTGTGTATACTAGTTGGTCCTTTTATACAAATGTAATGCCACCATGGGCGGTAGAATCCATGCTTTAAGTTACTTTTTGCAGTGTTAGTAATGGAATCGAGTGTCAGTATCTATCCAGTATCTAGCCATCTTCCCATCAGAGTCCCCTAATGACCAATAAGCTTCTTAAGATGGAGTCTAGAGCTAATATTGGAGGTAGTGGCCATGGCTTACAGCAAAGTTAAATAGTAACCTCACTAACTCCATATGCTTACTCTCCCTTCTTCCCTTCCTCAGATGCACACATGTACACGCACAAATGAAAGATTTGGGATTTATATATGATATAGATTTGGGATCTATTTAGGAAGTGGAATTGGTAGAATCAGCCATTTGTCATCAGCAAGTGTTTCCTAGATAGATACCTGATACCATTTCCTAGATACATCCTGAATCCTCCTACTTCTGTTGGTTTCCAGAGTCGCCACCCAAGTCCAATTCATTATTGCCTTCCTCAGTAGCATCCTACCCAGTCTCCTTGTTTCTACTCTTATCCTTGGCCTCAGTAGCATCCTACTCAGTCTCCTTGTTTCTACTCTTATCCTTGGCCACCATCAACCTATTCTCCCCAGTGCAACCAGAGTGTTATTAAAATCCAAGTCTTGTCACCTTGCTACTCTACCGAAAATCCTGCCTTGGCTGCCCACTCAGGCGCTGTCAGAGTTGGCCCCTGCCCAGCTCCACAGTTTGCTTCTCTTGAGCTTTCTTTACTCAAGGTGCTCTGGCTGTCTTGTGATGTCTCTTACTTACCAAGCTTCACTCAGTCTCAGGATCTTGGGCTTGCTATTCCCTTAGTTTGGAACACATCTTTTCTTCCTTTTCACTTTGATTAACCATCCTTTAGAACTTAGCCTAAGTCCTATTGATTTCCCATAGCGACTTTGCATGATATTCCGAGTAGGCTAGGCTATACGATTACTCTCCTTGCATTCTGTTACTTTTGCAGTATTCCCCATAACTGTATAATTTAATTAAACAATCCTGTTATGCCTTATTAAAGTTTGTCTCCTACACTTTCTTATTAACTTTAAGAGTAGTTTCTTTTCCATCCAATCCTATTTCCCCACGTCCTTAGTACAGTGCCTGAACTTTGTCAGCACAAAATACATTTTCTTAAAACAATTTTGCTTATGCTCGCAGATATCAAGCTTCTCACCCTTTAATCATATAAGATGACTATGGCTTATGTCTTAGAAATGGCCGCAAGCTACTGTGGGTTTGAATAGCAAGAATTTGGCCAGATGGAACTCAGGAATTCATCACTATGGCTGATATACCATTGTCAACTAGATCTTGAATTTATGTTTGATCATCTACCAATTATGTCACTTATTGTTAGTTAGATAATGGAACTAAGAGGACTTACTGGTGGAAGGTGTCGAATAAAAGTTAGGAAAAAGATGGGGGCACCTGGGTGGCTCAGTGGGTTAAAGCCTCTGCCTTCAGCTCAGGTCATGATCCCAGGGTCCTGGGATTGAGCCCCACATCGGACTCTCTGCTCTGCAGGGAGCCTGCTTTCCCCTCTCTCTTTCTCTGCCTACTTGTGATCTCTGTCTGTCAAATAAATAAATAAAATCTTAAAAAAAAAAGTTAGGAAAAAGGCAACAAAAAGCCACGAATGTAACCACAGAGGTAGTATAAAACACTGAGAGATGCTACAAGGTAGGGGTCAAAGAGAGAGAAGTTCCATGGATAAAGATATAAGGAAGAAAAAATATTTTCTGAAGAGAGGTCTGTTAAGTAGACTCCAGGGCGAAAGATACATTCACAAGTTTAGATTAGAAGAGGCTATTGAGAAAATTCAGCAATTTTTTTTTTTTTTGTCTCTCTGTCTTTCTGTCTCTCAGTCTCCCTCTCTCTCCCTCTCTTCTTCCCTCCCTTTCTTCCTTTATTCCTCCCTTCCCCTCTTGAGCAATTAATATCCTGCTCATGAGAATAGAATCATTTTACAACCACCAGGATAAAGGTCAAGACACAGACAATGTTTATAGAGTAACGTGGGGTTTCGATTAGGTAATTTGCTGGTAACACCTTTAATAAACAAATGTGAGAATAATACAAAGTGTTTATCATAACAGTCAGTTTTCAATCAAATCCATTCACTAAGAAGGCAGTAAAATAATTTGCACAGTGCTTTGAGATAATGAACTGCTATATAAACACAGTCTTATCCTAGCAACTGAAATTATAAAACTATTTGTTTTAGAAAATTTTAACTGTGGTATTTTATTTCCCTTGAGTGATGACAATAGATTGATTTATGAAACTGAATGTTTCTTCACTTGGATTAAATGATTCTATGTGTATTTATGCTGATCAGCTGTTAGTAAGGGATGAATACTGCTAGCAGTAACTTTTGTTTTTAAATTTCATTTAAAATTTTTTGAGATTCAGAAAAGCATTTTGTGAATCACATCTGGTGGGCAGGACATGGGTGAGTTTTAAGCCTGTGCCTTGCTCTTGGAATCATGCTTGTGCCAAAGCACATGCAGAAACTCAATACTCCTAAAGAGAGTGACTGTGCTTTTTTTTTTTTTTTTTCTTTTAATGGTGTTAAAAAGAAAGAGCTATTGGTTTGGTAAAAATGAGAGAGAGGAAGAGGGAGAGAAGAAGAGAGAACACAAACAAAAGCCTCAGAAACACCTAACACTTGATGCTCTCAGTGCATGATATATTACTGGAGATGGGCCGAGATTTCTAACAGGCTGCATTTAATTTTAATTTGTTTCTGTAATCAGAAGAGCTGTTCTTTAAGATTCACAGTTCAGTTCCCTTTTGGTAACCTGTCTACTGGGGGCACCTTGCTAAACTGGAAGTCTCTAAGTTTCAGAGAAACCATAAACCCAGACTGCAGTTCTGGCTAGAGTTACTATGTCAAAAACCCATGGCCACCCCATCTCGGATCCACCATGAGTTTACCTGCCAGTTTATAGTTTGCCAAAGACTGTGGGGAAGGAGAAGACGACAACAAACTAATCGGATGTCTAACATGGGTTGTGGCTATTTTCCACGTAGTTCATAGAATCAGAGATCCACCTATGCTCAAGTTGCAAGAGGTTTTTTTGGTTTGGGGTGTTTTTTAAAAAGATTTATTTGAGAGAGAGAGAGAGAGACTCTGTGTGTGTGTACAAGTGGGAGGAGCAGAGGGAGAGGGAGAGGGAGAAAGAATCTCAAGCAGATGCCCCACTGAACCTGGAGCCCGATGTGGGGCTCCATTTCACCACCCTGAGATCACAACCTGAGCTGACATGAAGAGTTGGGTGCTTAACCGACAGTGACACCCAGGTGCCCCAAACTGCAGGATGGTTTTAAACTGGCCATCACGGTGTGTTAAGAGATTCCCATAATTAGTAAAGAAATATGCCTCATGATCTCAATGGAAATGAAGTATCCCTGGAAGTTTAATCCCAAGTAGTGTTCCTTAATCAAGAGTCTGTCATAATGTCCTAGTTTCCTGATATAATTTTAGGGGTATTAAAACAGGAATTATTAATTATATTCAGTGTCATTTGAAATTGCTGCTTGATAAAATCTTACTAACCGAACACATGGATGGGATTAGGTACTCACAGCTTCATTGGTTGGTAGGCCCTACAACCTACTTCCTCACTATGGGTTAGCTAGTTATGAAGTACACACACATGCACACACACACGCATGCGTGCACACACATATCTCAAGTTAAAAATCTCAAGTTAAGAGTGATTTAAAGACTGGGCTTTTGCTCTTGCTTTTTGCTGGGTGCTTTAAGGTTTTAAAGCCTAAAACATTTTAAAAAATATTGATGTCCAGGCCCTACTCTCACAGAGTCTGAATTAGCCCAGCTTGAAGAAGACCTGGGCATTCCTATATATATATATATTTTTTTTTGGGGGGGGGCATTCCTATATTTTAAAAGGTGGTTATAAAGGGTGTCTGGGATGCTCAGTTGGGTAAGTGCCTGTCTTCAGCTCAGGTCATGATCTCAGTCAGGGTCCTGGGATCTGGCTCCCTGCTCAGCAGGGAGTCTGCTTTTCCCTCTGCCTTTGCCCCTTCCCCTCCTCCGTTATGTGCTCTCTCTCTCTCTCTCAAATGAATAAATAAAAACTTAAGAAAAAAGGTGTTATGAGAGCCCAAGATTGAGAACAGATAAATGCTACTGAATTTCTTCTTCCTGATCACATTAGTAAGTAGACTTTGCCATGATAATTTCGCATATCCAGAAATTGACATTCAGTTAAAGGTTTAGATTTGAACCCATGTCTTCAGGATTTTTAGATCTTCGCTTTTCTCATCAGTTCGCAATTCTTAAGACTTCCAGTGAGATCAAAGAATTTTCATAGAAAGATGCTCATAACGATTGAACGAGAAAGGGAAGAAAAAAATTCAATTATAGCAGTTAGGCTAAAAATAGAAGATTTATTTAAGGCTTAGCAAATTCTCTGAAGTTTTACATGTTTGCCATGATGGAAAGCTTAATGTATCTAACTTTGTTACATAATGTCACATTGAAGAAGCTGGCACTGAGGTATCAAACTGTCTTCTCCCCAGCTTTCCTAATATGTGAACTTTGAAAACAGGGCACAAAAAGGTGACATTCTAGAGTTTTCTCCACATGCATTTGAACTTTGTGTCAAACAAAACATTTTTTAAACCATTTTTCTCTGACATTCAGTCCCTTCCATAAAACATCGATAATATGAACAGTTTTGTACCTACCATTACTGTGGTTGGCTATTTCCTTTGAATCTCTCTACTCCTCATTTATGTCTGGGGGGAGAAGAGGAGGATGTTGAACAGGAAAAATATTTTCATGGGCATCTTAGTCCTAGTGTATCCTCAAAACACAAATAATCACCCAAATGTAAAAGTCTAAATCTAAGCCTCAGGTAGGTCAGTTTCATCTCAGATCAAGCACTATTCTGTGTTATTTTCATTTTCTGTCTTTGGCAGAGCCTCCTATAGCAGATGTAGTAAGAATGTGTAGAGCTGCCAAGATGCTTAATCAAGCTCCTGTGATTGTTGTGACTGTCACCTCAAATTTAAGATTCAGAAACACAACTTTATCAACTCATCCACAAATGATGAGGCTCTTGAGGGGAGGAATAATTTGTATTGACAAAACTCACAAGCAATTAATTAATAAATCATGATGCCAATTTGTTAAATTACAATGGCCCAAGAACAGTTTGCTCATTCAATCCTTTTCCTTTTTGTTGTTTGTTCTTTCAATAACAATGAATTGAATGCCTCTTTCTTATAAGATGTTCTTCCAATTGGGCTGGTCTTTACAAGGTAACAGATTATATATGTTTTTTTTGGCTATTTATTGGTCAAAAGGGGGAAAATCCCACTCGAGCTTATTTGAATTAAAAGGAGGTTTATAGCAAAATAATAGATACTTTCACAAATAGAGTACGGGAAGGGAGTAAATGAAAAGTTATTAGGCATTTCTCTCATTCTTGTTCTTGCTCAATCATACTCTCTCTCACTTCTGCACTCTCAGACTGAGTGGTCTCATGTCTCCAGCTCTCTGCCTGTCAGTCCTGGTCTGGGCAAGCTTCCTTGACTTGCACACAGCCCAACATGGCTGTCACCCAACACAATCACCAATTCAGAATGTACAAGACCTCACAGCCAGCAGCAACGCCCATCCCCATGCAATCTGCACAGTCTCCAGGCGTCTTAGTTCTTATTTCCTTGGAAAGATTCTGACTCGCTCATTCTCTTCTATGGATAGTTCCCCAGGCCAGTGTCTAAGTCCCGCGTAATCATGATCTATATGTACCTGACCCAGACCTACTCTTCCTCTAGGGGCTAGAGATTCAGTTTTAATGGAGAGCTTGCAGGTGGGAGACAATGAGAGAGCATCCAATATATTCGTGAATGTGAGGCAGTCTTCAAGCATTCTCCTGTTGGGTATAGGAACATTCTGAATGAGGACTGTAGGACTAGGAACAAACTGATGGGACAGTTGAAGGGGGGTGTCCTTTCTGCAAGCCATGGAAGGTTAAGTCAAGGAGGCAGGGCCAGGAGAAAAGGGGCAGCATCCAGAGGTTTCCATGCCTCCAGAGTATGTGGCTAAAGTGAAACCCTATCATTCCTGCCCCAATGAACAGCTTTGTTGAGTCCCTGCAACGTGTTTGGAAGGCAAGTAGGAAAATGCCAGGAGAGGAGGATGCAGTGCCTTTCCAGAAAGGCACTGGGGCTTTCTGGAAAGACACCTGGACACAGGGTTGAGTGAGTTGAATAGTGGCCCCAAAAGACATGTCCAGATCCTCAACTCTGGTACTTGTGAGTATGCTCTTATTTGGAAATAGGGTCTTTGCAGATGTAAGTAAGGTAAAGATCTCAGGATGAGACCATCTTGGATTAGGGTGGGTCTTAAATCCAATGACAATAGATGTCCTTTAATAGATGGGAAAGGAAAAAATACAGAAAAACACAAGAAAGAAGGCCATGACAAGTTGAAGGCAGAGATTGGTGTGATGTTGTCACAAGCCAAGGAATATCCCAGAAGCTGGGAGAGGCAAGGGAGGATTCTCCTGTAGAAACTTCAGAGGGAGCACAGGCCTTCATTTCAGACATTTGGCCTCCAGAACCATGAAAGAATACATTTGTGTTTTTTTAAGCCAAGCAGTTTGTAATCATTTGTTAGGGAAGCCCTAATAAATGAATGTATTAGGCTTATGACAAGGCAGAGCTCTTCTAGAAAATGGAGTTTGAGCCAAGAAAGATAAGAATCAGGCACTTCAGAGCATGTCTCAGCTTTCTTCAGTAGCAGCTCTCAGATCATGAACGTAAAGAGGGAGCCTCTGAGCGCTGGAGATAAAGTGGGAGTAGGCGTTGCACTCTAAGACGTAGACTGAGCCTGATTGGGCAGAGAGGGCTTCTGCTTTGTTTTCATTGGAAACGCTGTCCTGTGAGATTGTGAAAAGATGTGCTCTAGGTTCACCCCTCACTTTGCCACTGACTCCCTGCACACCCTTGTGTAAGTTCTTCTCCCTCAAAGGGCCTCAACTACAGCAACCATGCACAAAACTATTGCAGAAGATGGCCTTTAAACGTCTTTGTGGTTGGGGCACAGGTCCTTAAGCCTGTGTGGTTAGGATAAGGGGAGAGTCAGACCTGAGCCTGGCTCTCTCAGTTGGATACACCAGCTTGTTGGAGGTATTGCTTCTCCCCACCATCCTCCTGGGATCCATCCTTAGACCCAATCCTACCCATGTCTCTGTTACTACCTGGTATCAACAGTTGCATTTGGAGGATTTGGTCCTTGAGTTCCCACTCACAGCCAATGTCCCTGCCTATCTCAGGCTTTTGTTGACATATAGCTCTCTCAAGCCCCAAGTCCCATAGGGACCTTGCTGGATGTCTCATAAGGTATTTTGTTTTCCAGGCTCAGACCAATGATGGAATATGAGAGTGAGCTGTAAGTGTCCCATCTGGGATTCTTTTCTGAGAGCACAGTTTAGAGCTGTACTCTACAATATGTAGCGCCCCCCCCCCCAGCTGAATGTGACTTTATAAATTTAAATTAATTTAAATAAAATAAAATAAAAAATTGAATCTGCATTAAACTAGTCGCAATTGCTCGATATCCTATTCCCATGTGGTTAGTGGCTACATACTGGACATTGGAGAGAGAGATCATTTCTATCATTGTGGAAAGTTCTATTGGATAGCACTATTTTAGATCATGTTTCAATTCTTCTGAGGATCTTGTTAAAATACAGATTCAGATTCAGTTGGTCTGTGTTGTGGCCAGAGATTTGATGATTCTAGCAAGCACCCAGATGATGTCAATGCTGCTGGTTTGTGGACCACACTTTGAAAAGCAAGGATTTACATAACTGTGAATTATTTAGGGCCGCTGTGCTAACTAACCGTAATCTGGGGCTGGGGAGAGGGTAGGATGGAGAACATTTCATCTGCAAGAAGTACAAAAGAGACTATCTTGGTTAGAATAGAAGAGAAAAATGGAAAGTCCCTTGTCTAGGTAAGTCAGGCCCTAATTGTCAGCCAAAAGAATAGAGAATTTCCTCTGGAGAGCAGGCCTCCCAATTAAGATGAGAGACACATTGGTGCAGAGATTGGTAAACTTTTTTTAAAGACCCTATAATAACTATTTTAGGTTTGGGGCGTTATTAGGTCTCTGGATCAATTATTCAAGTTTGCTGATGTCGCATGAATGCAGCTATAAACAATAGGTAGGTAAATGAATGTGGCTAAGTTCCAATAAAACTTTGTTTACAAAATCAGGTGGCATATTAGATTTGACCTGTGCAGCATAGTTTACTGACCCTTGCACTAGTGGGTCACAATGGGTGAGGGAGCATCAAGTGAGCTTACGATTTGTCAGTTGGAATGTCTATATAACCTAAAGCCTGTTTTAGCTATCCTCATTGTAATCATTACTAATAAGAGTAAATGTCAATCATTATTATAATTGATTTAATTTCAGTTTCAAAGCAATGATTTGCTAACACATACAATACATAATTACAGTAATACTGAAGTCAAATTATGATATGCATAAATTGCAAGTTGCTCAGAATGAAAAAGTGAAACATCTAGACAGTCAACCTAAAAGTAAAAATCCATCCACCAGCTGGTACCTTTTATTAAGATGTTACAGCAAAAAATAATGATCTGAGGGCACCTGGGTGGCTCAGTTGGTTAAGCATCTGCCTTCAGCTCAGGTCATGATCCCCGGGTCTTGGGATTGGGAGCCTGTTTCTCCCTCTTCCTCTGCCTGCTGCTCTCCCTGCCTGTACACACACACACACACTCTCTCTCTCTCTCTGTGTCAAATAAATAAATAAAATCTTTTAAAAAATAATGATCTGAATTCCAGGTTGTAGAATTGCCTTATTTACCATAAGGGTAAACAAAGACCTAAGGAGAGTCACTGATTTGATGACCACAGTTAATGGTTCGCCAGTTTAGGATAAAATCAGGGTTCATATTTCCTAACCACCGTGTAAACCTTCCCTGACATCACCACTACAGTGTGACTAAAACACTATTCAAATACTGTCAGTACCAGGTGTTGATAGTCCAGAAAATGCTCACTGAGCCCAGGGAAATCATACTGAATGGCTGTAAACACAGCGATTGATATTACAGACATTCGTTGAACATTTCATAAATCATCTCATTTTCTTAGACTTTTGGGAGAAGGACTTAGATGATAAACATCTCTTTAAAGAGGGATCCAAGAAATTTTAAATGAAGTCTTCAGTAATTCTGCAAGAATTTCTATGTGACAAGCAAAAAAAATCAAGATCATTTCATTTATAATTTTTTCTTTTTTAAGAATAAGAAATTCCATGCAACAGTTTTGTTGGAGGAAACATTGACCTAGATAATAAGAGATTTTAGTTCCAGAGAAGGTCTGTTGAGGCTTCTGATGATTTAATATTCTGATACTTGAATTTCAAATCACACTTATCTTCCCTCTCCTACATATCTGTCCAATTCTTGAAGATCTCTTATTCGTAAACATGTTAGCCTCTCAAAGACTTGATTTTCTTCTTTATACAGTCCAGTTGGCAAGTCATTCAAGCAAGTCCTAGACCACCATGGCTTTGAGTGGGTCATTTTAACAAGTTCATAAAGGCACAAGACTTTGAGTTAAAAAGCAGTGATCCCATGATACCTCTGTGAGCCATGAAGGACAAATGATATCAATCCTATTTTATAGATGAGGAAACTAAGGGTCAGGGAGTTGCATCAACATGCCCATGGTTGTCATCTGTCTTCAAGTTCAGGCCTTCTTTCCCACACTTACAGTTCTGGCAGCCCTGTCATTTTCCAGGTGTCTGGTGGGATTTTGGGTGGAGACAGGGTTCAGTTACCCTGGGTCCAGGATGCCTCATCAGCCTCAAGTGATAGAACAACTAAGGATCAAAATTACTTTGATCTGAAATAAAGTAACCTTTCTTGAATCTTAGCTTGTAAGCTGATCTATATCCTTAGTATAAACAAGCAAGAATTTATTATGAGAAAACATACAGTGGAAATGTCTTTATTTCTGTGAATGGCATAACATAGTCGATCAATTGGCTAGACCACAGTCTGGAGGTTTTTCTTGAGTCCTTATTTGTCCTGATCCATCACAATGGTCAATCATCCATTTAATTGTAAGATAGTGCTTCATTGTTACATTATTTTTTTAAATCACAAAATTAATAAATTCTCATCAGGGTAAGTAAAACACTACAAAGATATATGAAAAGATTTTTTTCTTTTGGCTCAGTATCTTTCCCTAACCCTGAGGTCATTAATTCAACATTTTGATGTATATCTTCCAAAATAGGTATATGCCTATAGGTAAGCCGTTCTTTCCCTTCTTGAAAATATCTAATACTACAAATATAGTTTGTTTGTTTTTTTTTAAAGCCGTCACTGGCGCCTGAGTGACTCAGTCATTAAGCAGCTGCCTTCAGCTCAGGTCATGATCCCAGGATCCTGGGATCAAGCCCCACACTGGGCTCCCTGCTCTGCTGGGAACCTGCTTTTCCCTCTCCCACTCCCCCTGCTTGTATTCCCTCTCTCACTCTCTCTCTCTCTGTCAAATAAAGAAATAAAATAAAAATTTTAAAAAGCCATCACTTTCTTTTTCCCTTGTGAAAATTGCATCTTGTTTTACTTTCCCAAATGGAGTGATATTGAGCATTTTCTCATAGATTTCATCACTATTTGTATTATAAAATTTTACTAATTTTTGTATTTTATTATTAATATTTTATAACCTTTAATATACCAGAGATATTGACCACATAGATGGCAAATAATTTCTCCTAGACTAGCATTAAAAAAAAAAAAAAACCTGCTTATGGCATCTTTGCTATACAGTTTTTCATTTTGATGTCTATTGGTCAACTTCTTTTGCAATATCTAGTTTTTTGTGTTACTTAAGATGTTCCTCATTCATATATTCTCCTTTACCTTCTTCTTATACTTTTATATTAAGAATGTCAGATCTTTAATCAACATTTATATTTTTACTTTTGTATGTTTACATTTACACCTTGTTTACATATGGTGTGAGGAAGGGATCTACTTTTATAGGTCAACTGAATTAACTAAAATATCCATTATTCCATAATGAATTGGAATGGTGGCTTTATCATACATGAAATTCCCATATGTTACAGAATCTATTTTTGGACTTTTCATGTTCTACTCATAAATTTATTAGTGCATTTGGTAGCTGTGTCCTCTTAAGTAACACATTTTTTCATTTCTGTTTGGAACCTGAATGACTCAATATATTTTTTTAAGAACATTAGGTAGTTATGAAGTCTTCTACTTCCTGTGACATCCAGTACACACTGACTAATATTCCATCTCAGTGTTCTGAAGAGGAGAGGGGGAGATTCAGGAAAAAGAGTGGCAGGGTACTTACCATATGTACTCTCAATGCTAACTCCATCAACCCTTCTTCCTATTATTGCATCCACCCCTTCACTAATCTCAGTCCCAGGTGCCATAGCATGCATCTGAAGTTTTGGCCATCTCATGAGTCCTCTCAACCATTCATTTAAGTTCACCTTGACCCAACTAGCCTTATAATTCAAACACTACAGAATGTAAAGCTCTCACAAAACTGAAAGCTTTTTCCTTAAGTGCTTTACAAAGTTAAAATAGGAAATAAAGCAAAATTTGTCCCACATAGCTCAAGCTCTAGTATGAAAACATTTTTAAAACTTCGATTGATGATAACCTCTGGACTGCAATTTCTAAGGTAAAAAAGTAGTGAAGTAGTAATATACTGAGAAAATAAATGGAGAAAATTGCTTTAAGTTGTTTAAAGTAAAAAATAAATAAATATATCCCAACAGTTTTCTCTCCCTTCCCTCTGCCACTGAGCCCTCGCTCCCACCAGATAGCCTCGATTCCTATGTAAAAATAGATTGTGCAGAGATGGTGTCCTCTGGAGCTAAAGGTCCCAGTGTAGAAAACAAATGTCACAAATTACTCACTGGAATAGGAAAAAAAAGGGAGTTTGCCTTTTACAATCTTAAATCCCTCTCCAAGAAGACAGAAATTCTTGCAAGATAGCTTCAAAACACAGCAGCTTGTGAGGGAGCGGTGTGGCTGCTAGCCATGAAGTTGGCATCTAATCCAGCCTGCGACCGTTCTCCACCAGCCCTCACCTCGAGGCTCCAGGATTTAAAACCACCTCAGGATGGATCCTCACCACCACAAGGCTCTTATGTGCTGATGACATCCTTCAAAAGGGCTCAACTGGACATTTCTGGTCACTAAATCCCTTCTGAGTGGTATGGAAATGGATATAAAATATGCATACTGACTCAGAAAGAGACCCCACCTCTGTCTCCTCTGAATCATGGGGACTCTGGGAAATTTATTGCCCACAAGGGACAAAAGAGCAAAACAGATGGTGAAATTTCATGCTTTTTCTGGAGAGTTAAAAATATCATCAATCATGTACTTAGAAATTGGCAGTAACTGGATTTTTGTTATTCCGTAAGTTATACCAGACAGAAAGTTTTTTAAGCAAAAGAGCATGGATGTCTACCACCAAATAGACATCGTTCATGATTTCCGCCTGCCCAGTGCATCGGTAGAATCCAGAAGATTCCTTCTCAGCTTCTCTTGTACCTAGAACTAGTGACCTAAATTCTACCAGTCAGACTCATCGAATAGGAGACCTCAGTTTGGGAGTGAGCAACTTGAGAAGGAGGTGCCATACAGACCTCACTGTGGTGACAGCAGAGGCCTCCAGCTTTTGGAGCGGCCACAGTTGCAAGCCTGAAATTATGTCCTGCAAGTGCCCTTGAGAGGTGTCAACAGCAGTGATTGTCAATTCTTCATCAGACCAGGTATACTGCAGGGCTTTGGGCATTGATCTTGGAAGCTTAGCTTGGGTATGGTCTCCATTTCTCTCAAGGATTCTGTGAGATGCCCAACATTGTTTTCATAAACTCCTTTTCTGTTTTATAAATCAGAAGCAGCTTCTGTTCTCTCAATTAAGAATCTCAAGTAAGATAACACTTATGGCTTTTATTCATGCATATCGGAAGTGAAAAATATTCTTGGATTATTCTATCTGGTTGAAGCCATGCATAAATGTACCTGAAAGAAGATGTCTAAGATGCCAAAATTGCCTCTGGAAGGGGCAGATTTTTGAACTCTCAGAAATCTTTCCTGGGCCCCCGGGGCCACCCCCAGTAGCTATACAATGGAGTGACTAATTTACCTGAATCCAGAGCCCTCAAAACCCTCACACTGAGAGGGAGTAATTCTATTCACAGTATCTTGTGTGCTCCAAATCTGGGGAATTTATGGACTGAGGATATCGTCTCTTTGGGGGTGTGAGACCCCTTCTAACTGACATTTTTTAAAAAATTTTTTAAATTTCTTTTCAGTGTTCCAGAATTCATTGTTTATGCACCATACCCAGTGCTCCATGCAATACGTGCCCTCCGTAACACTCACCACCAGGCTCACCCAACCCCCCCACCCTCTCCCCTCCAAAACCCTCAGTTTGTTTCTCAGAGTCCACGGTCTCTCATGGTTCGTCTCCCCCTCCAATTTCCCCCAAATCCCTTCTCCTCTCCATCTTCCTAATTGACTTTCTTTAAGACATGCCTGCACTACCCAAGGAATTTTCCATTAATTATTTTTGGTATTGTTCCTTCTTTTCTATAAGATTGAAAAGTCTGACTCCATGTGTGAAGAAGAAGGTGGATGGAACAGATGCTTCACATCTGATGAGTTGCTTGGGGAAGACTGTGGTGGACTGGATACTTTCATTTTTTCAGTAAAAACTGTGAAATCTAACACATGTGCAGGAAAGCATATGAAATGTATATGACCTTTAAAGAATAATAAGGAACACACATATTGCCATTGCTAAAAATGAGAATAAAGAATATTACCAGTAATCCACCAGCTCTAAGACTGGTCTTTTTTTTTTTTTTTTAAAGATTTTATTTACTTATTTGACAGATAGAGATCACAAGTAGGCAGAGAGGCAGGCAGAGAGAGAGAGGACAAAGCAGGCTCCCTGCTGAGCAGAGAGGCCGATGCGGGGCTCGATCCCAGGACCCTGGGATCATGACCCGAACTGAAGGCAGAGGCTTTAATCCACTGAACCACCCAGGTGCCCCTCTGAGACTGTTCTTGAGTGCATTTCCCTTTATTCCCCTTTAAGAATAATCATTATCCTACCTTTTGTGATATTCATTCTTTTGTTATTTTTTGTTATCACCTATATATGTATCCCTGAAAATATTAAGTTTTTCATGTTTTTAAACTTTCTATCAATTTGCCATATGTATTTCTTTCTGTCTTTTCTTTCACATAACAGTATGGTAGTGAAATTTGTTCACATTTTTGCATGTGGTTGTAGTTCATTTTCACTGCTAGGGAGCATTCTGTTGTGTGAATATACTACTTACTTATCCATTCTAGTGTTGATGAACATACAGATGGTTTCCAGTATTTGGCTATTGCAGGTAATGCTGCCGTGGACATTTTGAGTGCATCTCCTGATTTATACACGCAAGTGTCTTTGTACATGTATGTCATGCTAGGGTCATGCAAGAACTTCTGTCTTCCTGCGTCCTTGGAGTTCAGAAATTGAGGGAATGAGTGGGTAGTACAAAAGCAAAGTATGGATGCAATCCGGAGTGGAGTCCAGAGGGGAAACCATAAACAGAAGGGTTTCTAGTGTCAGTGGTGCTGGTCAATGTGAGCATCCATGTTTGAGAACATCTTAGAAGCTGACGACCTGTTGGTCCTTCCAGAAATTCATGTACTTCTCAGTGTAAATAAATTTGTGTTATAGAATATTTTGGAGAATTTATTGCCTCCACCTTTCAGTATCCCTGCAACGTGTGCTCTTAGATTGGAAGAAACAAGGATTCTTGGCAGTGTTGTCAAGATGGATTGGAATTACAAGGACTCAAGTTGCTACTGCAACTGAAATATTCCCTGAATCCTGTAGATCAGCAGAGAGGGGAGACCTAGGAGAACAGGGCAGTTTTTTAAACTTCAGCACTATGTTCACTTTAAGTTGGTGATTCTTTCTGTGTTATAGGGGTGGGGTTGCCCTGTGCTTTGTAGGATGTTGAGCAACATCTTTGGCCTCTATCCTTGCCCCCAGTTGTGACATCAAAAAAATATCTCCAAATATTGCCAAATGTTTTCTGAGCAAAATTGCCTCTGGTTGAAAACCATTGGCATCGAGATGGATATTTTATCAAGTGAGATGGTATCTTTAAGTGGGAAATCAGGTTGCAAAGCAGAATATGCACCATAATCCTATTTTTACTTGAGAAAACATATGTACAAGTAGGTACACATTAAGTGTTTGATTATGAGTATTGTCTGTTTTCTATATGTGTTTTGGCATGTTCTAATTTTTTGACAATAGACGTGCAGTTGTTATATTGAAAGGAAAACAGATATTTAAAATCTTAATGTATGATAGATAAAATCTTGAAAGGATACATAACAAAGTGGTAAGGATAGTTACTTCTTAGTTTTAAGATTTTTTTTTCCTGTTTTGTTTGGATTTTCTAAATTTCTCACAGTGAACACATACTAATTTTGTAATCAGAAACAAAGTAAACAGAAATTATTTCAAACATGAATTCCCAGATTTTAACTAACCACTAGGTGCCTGCAGATAATTAGGCCCATTAAAATGCATGCCTCTAAATTCAGTTGTTCAATCCATCTTAACTCTTAGACAATGGTTTAATGACCTTCTTAGTTGAAAACAGCCAAGTTTCACAAATGTTCTCCACTCACCTCATGATACCTCCATTCCAGTTGAAGAATCACTTCTTATTTTAATGTGGAAATGGATACAATCTAGTGTGGGTGTCCTCAGTATTTCTTCCCTCCAAATTTCTCTGAATGTTAACTTTCTTTTATCTTAAACTCTTTCTTTCTTTTTATTTTTTATCTTAAACTCTTTCAATTGCACTTTGGAATATCCATCCAATATTACTAGGTTAGTCTGCCTTACTTTGAAAAGATCAGGACTTCTATATTTCTTAAAAGAATACAAAATCATCTTAAATTTCATTGCTTTGAATCACTCTAAGGTTTGATCATTTCCCTGTGTTTATACTGTTGCTATTATATATGCTGTCTTCAGCTCAGACTATAATATCCAGGCACAAAAGCAAAGATTAATTTCACCGTTTCATATATGATAGACTGAAACCCAGAGAGGTGAAATGATTTACCGATGTTAACGGGCTAAATGACCTGAAAAATCATAATAAAAACCCAGATCCTCTGAATTAAATGTCATTTCCACCATGCTGCTTATCAGTTATCACGCCAAGTTTAAATCAGATGATTCACCAAATTATCATAACTAAAGCCGTACTTCACTAAAAATACCTCGCACTTGGTATAGTGCTACGAGGAAATGCAGTCTGTGAAGAAATTACCACTACCAGGATTTCCTCCAGCTATTTGCAAGCTATATAACAATTCTATTGGTTTAAAAGGTTTAATTATGAGGGTTGAATATAGTCTCTGAAGATTATGAATAATTGAAAATTGAATGTATGAAGTTACTTATATAGTCAGAGTATGTGGAAAAGAAATAAATACTCACTTTTAGAAACTACCGAAAGTAGAGATAAATGGCTGCCGTGTGCCAAGGCAAAAACCTATGAATGGACAGTTGACTGTAATAATATGGTCACCCCCACCTAAGTGAGCTGGGGATTTTACTGCTGAGGACAGTGTTTGGAGCATCTGGCTCTCAGTGCCTCAGTTCAGAAATAAAAACTTCAAGCAGGCCAGCCATGATGGGCCCGTTCCAAGTACCAAGTGCTTTGAGACTTCTGAGAGCCATGGTTCCCCCACCCCCGCCCCTAACAGCAAACTCCCCCGACAGGTGAGGCCAAGCTGCTGGGACATTCTAAGGGCAGGCAGAGTTGTGAGTCTGTCTCTCTTCCTTTCTACCTGGGTGTTGCTTTCTGTTTTCTGATTGAAATCAAAGATTGTGAGCAAGGAGAATAGTTACAAAACCACTCCTTAGAGTCACAGTGTTTTAAATTTCCATTCCACCTTGTCCAGTTTAAAGTCTACTAAACCAAGGGACAAATGAGCCCACTTAGCTTATTGGATTTTTTTTTTTTTTTAAGCAGAAGAAAACTTTCAGGATAAAACGTAAGATCCTATTACTCATTAGTCGAACACACTGATAAGATGACCAACTGTTCTCACACTCAGGACTTCCAGTGCTGAAATGGGGGGAGTGGGAGCAAACCAGGATGGTCAACCACCCTAATACCTGTAATGTCATGGTAGAAGATGGCGTAAATTTTCAAGTGGCGGGTGAAGGTAGTCAGAATAAAGTCACTTTGCTGTGACCAAAACTAAATATGATATTGGTAGATTCAGGTTTACATACTGAATCTTAAAGGATCAATGATGGATGGTTCTTAATTTTAAATTCTTAATTCTCAATCTATATTGAGTTAGAAAATAAAATAAAAACAAAGATTCCCTTTAAAATTGAAGTCCCTTAAAAAATTGATACAAATTTGGCATAAGCTCAGAATCAAATAAAATTAAAGGAATATTTAAATGCAAGAGGAAAATCTTTAAAAAAAAAAGATTTTATTTATTTATTTGACACAGAGAGAGACAGCGAGAGCAAGAACACAAGCAGGGGGAATGGGAGAGGGAGAAGCAGCCTTCCCACTGAGCAGGGAGCCTGATGTGGGGCTCATCCCAGGACGCTAGGATCATGAATGGAGCTGAAGGCAGAAGCTTCATGACTGAGCCACCCAGGCACCCAGAAAATCTTTTAAAAAGGTCTACTTTGTGGAAAACTAAAGGTCACTCAGTACTTGGACTTCCATTTTACACATGAGGAAATCGAGGCCTATAGAGGTGGCCATGCAGGGTCATCCCATTTTATCATTAAAATCTAACTCACACTTGAAGTCTGGGCAGAGCCCTTGACTGCCAATCTAGATGATTCTCTTCTACAGCTTGTCTTCCTCCCTTCCAAGGCTGAAAGTATTGATTAAATCAGGGTGTGCTAGAAAGGATATCGTCCCTTAATTTAATGCTAAATGTGTGGAAGTTTGGGGGAGACGTAAATAATCCTTTGTTGTCAACACATCTCTGTTTTTGATATATGCGTCCTGCAATTTTGAGGGGTGGACGGGAACAGCCTGCGAAGCTCACTGTGTTATAGTCAGTGGAACGGCTGAACCCCGCACCCGGAAAGAGATTAGTCACAGCAGTGAGAATAAAGAATTAACAGTATTGAGTAGATACCATACTTCACTGGTGTTTAAACTTCCGTGCCTTAGAGTCACCTTGCTTATTGAAACCAGACTGCTCGGCTCTTCCCTCAAAGTTTCTGACTCGTTGGCTTTGCAGCATACCTGAAATTCTGTATTTGTATCAAATTCCCAGGTGAGGCTGCTGCTGGTGGTCTGGAGCCTTGCCTTGAAAACAAATGCTGTCTCCCAGTGCCTTACACACACACACACACACACACACACACACACACAGAGCAGAATTTTCATGTTAGGAGAGGGGTCACATCAGAAATCCATTAAAAAGATACAGTGATACTTAATATGAAAAACTGCTAGAAGATTATAAATTTGAGAAGGAATTTTTCCACATCTTCCTCCTCTATCAAATCTCAGCTTTGTGGAAAGAAAAGGTTTTAGAACTCACCTTATTTAAATATTTCTACTGTAGTAGGAAGAGAACTACAGGAGAGCTCTTTTAATGACTTTTTTACAAATTGTATTTTTATAGCCTTGGAGTGTAACATACCTTTGGAAAAAGCTTACTAAGCTTACTTGTGAATCATTTACAACAACAGTTAAAGCTTTTAACCCATCATTAATTTTCACAATGGTTGTTGCTTTATGACTCAGGTAATTAACTAAACAATGTTTCACAAGCATTTTAAACAACTAGTTATATAAAGGGCTCAATGTGTATAGTGAGAAAGTAAATCAACAGGTTTATTGGTATTGGGAAAATTCTTGCCTTGTCCTTGTCCTTGGGTGTCAGGAGCTTAAGAAGCGCTAGTTTAGTCAAATCAGACTTGTAGCTGCTTTAAGACTCTCATCTTTCAAAATCTAGCTATTAAGCAATTTACTGTTAAAAAAGTGGCTTCCTTTTTTTTTTCTTCACAACCCTGAGTACATGACTTGAACTGAAATCAAGAGTCAGACACTTAACCGACTGAGCCACCCAGGCTCCATTCTTAATGAAAAACATATTTCTGATCATATATATTTTTAAAGAGAAACATATTTGACTGCCTTTAAATTCTCTCAATTTGCAGCTTATTTCAACACCATCTTTTCCTCGAAAGAGCTATAGAGCTTAGTTGAAGGGACACTTTCTCAGTGAAGCCTTCAGTGATTCTGCTATTATACTTGCCTATAGCACCATGAACTCATTCTTTCAGACAAGTTTTATAATAATAGAAAAATAATTTTTTGTTTAAGGTCAGTTTTGCTTTCAAAATGGAAGCTTCATGAAAGAACGATTCATGTATCTTTCCCCCCTAGTGCCCAGTGCACTGCTTACCTACTAGAAGGTACTTGTGTAAGCCATCCTTCAAAATGGCCTCCACTGATCCCTGCCTCCTGGTGTCCACGTCCTTGTTAGTCCTTTCCTACATGTAGCAGAGTTGATTTGTGTGACCAGTAGGATACAGCAGAAGTCGATCACTTCTGAGATTAGATTATAAAGTACTGTGACTACTACCTTGGAGTGGTCTCTTGTTCTTTCTTTTCCGTTCTGTGGAAAGCCAGCTGCCATGTTGTGAGAAGCCCTGTGGAGAGTCTCATGTGGCAAAGAACTTCCACAACTGTGTGAGTGAGTTGAAGTGTTGAATTCTCTAGCCTAAGCTGAGTTTTGAGAAGACTGCTGACCAGCCTGGCAGCTTGACTGCAGCTTCCTGAGAGACTCTGAATGAGAACTAGCCAGCTAAGGTGTTCCTGTATCCTGATCCTCAGAAACTGTGTGTGGTAATAAATGCTCATTGATTTAAGCTGCTAATTTGGGAAACAATTTATTATGTAGCAATAGATAGGTACCGAATACAATACTGAGTAAATATGCAAAAACTAAATGAACAGAAGATCTAGAGTTGTTGTGATTCATATAACAACAATCCATTACAAATAATTGGTCTCAACTTTTCCAACATTATCTTGCTTCTATCAGACTGAAGTCTGATATAGATCTAAAACTGAAGGCTAGGAATTGTAATGATTAGTGCAAATTATTTTTTTTATTGTTACAGATTTAACCAATTTAAATAGTTGATTCAGTATAGAGTTTCTGGCTAGCCCCTTAAAAATTCTCAGATACAGTAACTTAGCAAGGCCACCACTAGCCCGAAGGTACCAAAAAAGTTGGTACATTATTTACTAATAACAACTAAAACAAACAATGTGATTAGGTAGGAATTACACAATAGAAAAAGTAAACACAAGTTTATTCTAGTCATAATAATTAGGTGTTCAAAGCCTTAGGATTTAATAATTTGTTAAAAAAAATCTACAAATCTTGCTCTCATGGAAAGAAAATTCCTTATGATAGGTTCAGAGTTTACTTGCTCTGATAATCCAAGTGACAATCACTAGATTTAATAGCTTCCTCGTGAAGTTATGGTAGAACTTGTATAATTTTGAATACATTTTAATTTGAGAAGCTACATCTACTGATTAAGTTAAATATATCCTGACAGCTGCAAAGTATTCACAATGTCAGGTAAATTCTTGCTCTAAATACAGTGTAGGACTTCAACAGGCATCATATTAGGTTTTAGGAAAACAAAAGTTGTTTATTATATATTCAATATCTCATAAATATGCATTCCTTAGTATGTCTATCAATTTAAATTGCATATTTTTACATAGTTGTAATTGTTCATATTCACTAATTCTTCAAATTTCTCATGTCATCTGGAACATGAAAAAGGTCATGACATTCTTTCAGTTTCTTAAACTTCTCTTTTAAAGCTGACTGGGGGTGCCTGTGTGGCTCAGTCAGTCAAATATCTCACTTCAGTGGGCCTCCCTGCCCAGCAGGGAGTCTGCTCTCCCTTTCCTTCTGCCCCCCCCACTCGTGCTCACCCTCTCCCTCTCTCTCTGTCAAATAAATAAATAAAATCTTTATTTTTAAAAGCTGATATTATTGTATTTTATGGAGGTTGAAAATCAGATTTGCATGAGAATCAAGTTTTCTTTCTCCTTTTTTCTCCCTAGTATTTTCCACATTGGAGAAGTTGTTGTGGATGTCAGCCAGTGACAATTTGTTTAGCATGTGTTGTAGGTTGGAGTCCCTAGAAAGCAGAGTCTGAGAGACAGATTCACACACAAAAAGTGTATTTGTAAGCACTCTTACATTAATGCCTTTGGAAGAATGGAAGGAAAACCAGGGAAGGGAAAGGGAAGGAAGCAGGATTGGGCAATGAGGCCTCAGCTGACCGCACACCAGGATCTGGAGCTGGGATGGTTCCTCATAGTTGTTCGGATTTGCTGTAAGAGACTGGCCATTGTATCCCCATGTTGATCAAAGGTTGGGGTGTTGGCTGCCCCAGGAAGGAGGTATGCCCTCGAATGAGGTGGGTCTCTTCAGCGAAAGCAATTCATAAAGAGGGCTGACAGCAGCCCCACCCCTAGCAGATGGGGGACTCTTTGCAGCACAACCTGGAATCGACTACATCATCAATAATACATTTTTATGAAGATGGCTGTATTTTTCCTTGAATAATTTTTATATTCTTTGATATAGTCAAGAGGATTAGGTACACTGAGTTCTTATTCTTGTACCATTTTGTATATAATATTTTGTCATTGTACTGAATTAGTTCTGACCAAATGAATTTACAGAGGGATATAGGCAACTTTCCTAAAGTACTTATCCTGTAGTCTATACTGCTCAATGCTCTCTGTCTCTGGTTGGAATTTTAGTGATAGGACAGCATCATCTCTACTTTCCCACCATGCATTTGGTAACAGTTTCAGATTTATGTTTGATAAATATGTTTTAAATCAATATTTTCATTCAGTAGACTTCAGTCGATGACCATATAGAGTTCAGAAATTCCACTTCTAGAATTATTTCTAAAAGAATTGAAAGCAGGATTTAGAGATACTGGTACATTCGTGTTCATAGCAACATCATTCACAATAGCCAAAAGGCAGAAGCAACTTAAGTGTCCATTCTGGATAAACACATAAATAAAATGTGGTGTATTATTTAGCCTTAGGAAGGAGATTCTGATATATGCTACAATGTGGATGAACCTTGAGAACATCAGGGAAACAAATTAGTTAGTCATTAAAAGACAAATATTGTATGATTCCACTATATGAGGGACCTAGTGCAGCAGAATTCATAAAGACGGAAAGTAGAATGGTGGTTGTCAGGGCTGGTGGAAGTAGGGAGTTATTGTTTAATGTGTATAGAGTTTAGGTTTTGCAAGATAATAGGAATTCTAGAGATGGGTGGCATGAAGAATATATGAATATACTTAATACTATTGTACTGTACACCTAAAAATTATGAAGATGCTAAGTTTTATGTTATGTGCATAATAAAAAATAAGTTAATCAGGCTTAACACTAACACACCTGTATGATTTTTGCCTTTCTTGTTCTATAGCATTAATAGCTAGGTATTTTAAATTTCAATTTTGAACATTAATGTTATTTAAAAAAATTTTTTATTATGTTATGTTTTTCACCACACAGTATTCAACATTATTTTTGATGAACATTTGGATTTCTTTATTTTGCCAGGAAAATGTGATAAATGTTGCTGCCAATACATGAGTCTATTTTCTCTTTCAATCCTCAAAGAGTTTATTGATTTGTCTTTAATGTGTCTGAAACTTCTTACCTACTCCATCTTTTGGAAAATTAAAATTTCATGCTTGAGGTGGATAATAGTCAATGAAAGGGCCAGCTGTTTAATATTTGAACTACACTGCCACGTAGCTCTATGAGCAGAAAGAATATTGATTTTAATGGAGTCTTTCTTTTCCCTATCCAGTTTTCCTGGAAATTCAATGACTGTGATTGAGAAAGAAACTCGTATTCTGCTCCATTTGTGAGGTAGCTCTAAGTTATTAGCTCTGAAAATAGAAATATTAAAAATTGTCTAAAAGAAATTAACTCTAAAATATTTTTCTTATCTTCAAGCTACTTTCGCCAAAGTTATTTAGTAATACAAATAGTTTTCATTTTTCTCTTTAATACCTTGTTATTTTCTGTTTTCTGGTCCTCATTTTCTATATAAAATTTTTCATTTTACATTAGGAAAAATATTTTATCTTAGAATTTATAAAATTGTAACTGGCTTAATTTTAATAATGATTAATTTTTTTACTAGAGGAATTTTCATTAAAAACAAAGAATTAGAATGTAATTAGCATAATTATGCTTATATGCTGTTTATTTATGATTATTAAAAGTAAACAAACAATCAATTATTACATGTTTAATGGCATAATTAAAATACTTTTAAATTTTATTTGGTACCCAACAACTCCATTTAGGAATGTATGTGAATGGCTGAATATAGCAATAGCAATCTGAAATGGCAAATTTAACGAAATCACTAATAGCAACATTAAGAACAGCAGCTCTTTATTTAGTGGCACAGGACATGTGAGATATTAGATCAGCAAGGTATTCTTTTTTCCATTTTTTTAGTATGATAAAATATGTATAATAAAATTTACCATCTCAACCATTTTGAGCATATAATTCAGTAGTATTAAATATGTTTATAATGTTTGTGCAACCATTGTTACAATCCATCTCTAGAGCTCTTCATGAGCTGTAGACCATTAAACAATAAACCCCTTTCCCCCTTCCCCGAGCCCCTGGAACTACCATTTTACTTTCTGTCTCCATGATGTCAATAACACATTTTAATTGTTACACCTGTTCCAACTTTGTAAACTTTCATATTTTCAATACGAAACTTTCAAAAAATTTTAAACCTTTTAAAATTTTTTATGTATTTATTTTTAGAGATGGAGAAAGAGAGAGAGAGAGAGGGAGAGAGAGAGAGAGAGAGAGAGAGAGAAAGGGGTGGGAGAAAGGCAGAGGGATAGAGAATATCTTAAGCAGGCTCCAAGCCCAGCGTGGAGCCCAGCACGGGCTCAATCTCACAACCCTGAGATCATGACCTGAGCTGAAATCAAGAATTGATCACTTTACCAGCTGAGCCACCCAGGTGCCCCCAAATTTAACTCTTTTAGAGTTAAGCACTTTATTTCCATTGACCAGAAAACTAACAAAATATACTTAGTTGGCTGGAAGAAGAGAGTTTACTGTCATCTGTCAAAAGTGTTCAAAATTCTCACATAAACTTGTTTAATTATAATAAAAGCTTTTCAGATTGGGGCACCTGGGTGGCTCAGTGGGTTAAAGCCTCTGCCTTTGACTCAGGTCATGATCCCAGAGTCCTGGAATCGAGCCCTGCATTGGGTTCTCTGCTCAGCAGGGAGCCTGCTTCCTCCTCTCTCTCTGCCTGCCTCTCTGCCTACTTGTGTTCTTTCTTTCTGTCAAATAAATAAATAAAATCTTCAAAAAAAAAATCTTTTCAAAAATAATGAAGATATTAAAGATAGAAATGGTGCCCAGTTAGATGTGGCATCTGTTTTCAGGGCACAACCTGAACAACCAAAGGTCTTATCTTTGCAGAGAAGTTGAAGGAATAAATAGTGCAAACATGTTCCTAAAAAGATGTCCATGAAGAGATATTTTGTATGTAAAAGCCATGTTTGTAGTATAAAATTGGAAACCTTTTCTTCTTTCTCTAGATATGTTGAATATACCTGCAGTTCAAGATTCACAGTGAAGTCTGGCTTTATATTAAATACTTAAAAATGTTAATAAATCTTCCTATGCTTTTGAGTAAAATAATTTAAAGCTTTTCAAAGTAGGATATAGTATACATATGTAAATGTAAATATATATATATATATATTTGTATATCTACATAGTGTACCTATTTTTAAATATTAATGTTAAAATTGATATTAATAATTTTAAAATGTAGGTTAAGAAATAGCTCAAGATTCTTAAGAAGTTTTTATTTACTATATAGAAATTATGCACAAACACATTCACATGTACAGAGAAACTGGTGTGTTGCCCTTAAAGAGAAAGGACAATGAAAGGAACTCATGAAACAAATTGGTACATAGGAGGTTTTCCGTAAATTCTCCTTAAATGTGATCTAAATGGAAGGTACCATCATATATCTTACATTTCTTCTCTTTGCAGTTCCCACTCCTGCAATTTTGAGAGAAATCTGTAATTTACTCCTCTCCATGTTCTCTGGTGTTTTCTGCCATCAGTTGTCTCCAGAACTTCTGAAAGATTTTGGAATTTTAAAATTCCATACCATGTGTCTAGACATTTTATTCATTCTTTGATTCCTTTAACTTCTTGGCACCAAAAACAATGAGATTACCATCCTTTTCAGTTTCCTTGATTATAAATTTCCAGTCTATTGCCCATTCTTTAGCTGGAATCCCTGTCTTCTTCTTGTTGATTTATAGGAATTCTTTGTATATTTTAGGCATTGATCACTTGATGTTTTCTTCAGTCTGCCAAAGAGCTGTTATTTTGTTCATAGTCACTGAAGAGAAATTGTAAATTTTCATATATCCAAATTCTTCTCTTTTTGCCCTTATAATTACTATTTTTGATGTTTTCATTATGAACTCCTTTTCCTTAATTTTATCTCAAGTCACAAAAATATTCCCATATAATATCTTCTGTGAGCTTTAAAGTTTTTGTTAATTTTTAAATTTAAATTTCAATTAACATACGGTGCAATATTGGTTTCTGGAGTAGAATTTAGTGACTCATCACTTACAATACCCAGTGCTCATCATAAGAGCCCTCCTTAATACCCGACACCCATCTAGCCCATTCCCCACCCACCTACCTCCATCAACTCTGTTTGTTCTCTGTCATTTAAAGTCTCTTATGGTTTGTTTCCTTCTCTCCTTTTTCTCTTTTCCCCCTTCCCACATGTTCATCTGTGTTGTTTCTTAAATTCTACATAGGAGTGAGATCATATGGTATCTGTCTTTCTCTGACTTCACTTAGCATAATACACTCTAGCTCCATCCACATTTTTGGAAATGTCAAGAATTCATTCTTTTTGGTGGTTGGGTATTTAGTATTCCATGTATATACCACATCCTGCATCTTCTTCATCCATTCATCAGTCAAGGGACATTTGGGCTCTCTCCATAGTTTGGTTATTGTTGATAATGCTTCTATAAACATTGGGGTGCATGTGCCCCTTCAAATCTGTATTTTTGTATCCTTTGAGTAAATACCTAGGAGTGTAATTGCTGGATTGTAGGGTAGCTCTATTTTTAACTTTCTGAGGAATCTCCATACTGTTTTCCAGAGTGGACGCACCAGTTTGCATTACCACCAAAAATGCACAAGTGTCACCCTCTTTCCAATCCTCACTGACACCTGTTGTTTCTTGTTTTGTTAATTTTAGCCATTCTGACAGCTGTAAGATGATATCGCATCATGATTTTGATTTGTATTTCTCTGATGATGAGTGATGTTGAGCATCTTTTCATGTGTCTTTTAGCCATTTGGATGTCTTCTTTGGAAAAGTGTCTATACGTGTCTTCTATCCATTTAACTGGATTATTTGTTTATTAGGTGTTGAGTTTGATAAGTTCTTTATAGATTTTGGGTACTAACCCTTTATCAGATATGTTGTTTGCAAATAACTTCTTCCATTCCATAGGCTGCTATTTAGTTCTGTTGATTATTTCCTTTGCTGTGCAGAAGCTTTTCATCTTGATGACGTACCAATAGTTCATTTTTGCTTTTGTTTCCCTTGCCTCTGGCAACATGTCTAATAAGTTGTTATGGCTAAGGTCAAACAGGTTTCTGTCTGTATTCTCTAGGATTTTGATGGTTCCCTGTCTCCATTTGGGTGTTTTATCCATTTTTATTTTTGTGTATGGTGTAAGAAAATGGCTCTTTTTCATTCTTCTGGATGTAGCTGTCCAGTTTTCCCAACACCATTAGTTGAAGAGGCTGTCTTTTTCCCACTGGATATTCTTCCCTGCTTTATTGAAGATTAGTTGGCCATATAGTTGTGGGTCCATTTCTGGGTTCTCTATTCTCTTTCACTGATCTATGTATCTGTTTTTGTGACAGTACCATACTGTCTTGATGACTACAGCTTTGTAATATAGTTTGAAAGCTGGAATGGTGATGTCCCCAGTTTTGTTTTCTTTCAGAATTGCTTTGGGTATTTGGGATCTTTTGTGGTTAATACAAATTTTAGGATTGTTTGTTCTAGCTCTGTGAAAAATGCTGGTAGTATTTTGATAGGGATTGTATTAAATGTGTAGATTGCTTTGGGTAGTGTAGACATTTTAACCATTTGTTCTTCCAACCCATGATCATGGAATGCTTTTCCAATTCTTTGTGTCATCTTCAATTTCTTTCTTAAGTGTTCTATAGTTTTCAGAGTACAGATATTTTAATCTCTTTAGTTGTTTATTCTTAGGTACCTTACTGCTTTTGGTGCAGTTGCAAATAGGATCGATTCCTTGATTCCTTTTCCTGCTGCTTTTTTATTGGTATATAGAAATGCAATAGATTTCTGCACATTATTTTTATATCCTGCATGAACTTTAAAGTTTTAACTTTCACACTTAGATTTCTAATATATTGTGAGTCTGTCTTTATCAGATGTTAGCCAAGGACTCATTTTTATTTTTCTTCATGAGTGAGTCAGTTTTTTTCTGCAATATACTAGGTTCTTTTCACATTGGTTTTGATTTCCTCTTAATAATAATATTTTCTTATATACCTAAGTATTTTTGTAAAAAGTACCTATTTTGTTCTATTGGTCAATTTCTCTGTTCTTAAGCCTATACTACATTGTTTTTATAATTTTGACCTTATATGCTTGATATGTGGCAGGACACATTTACTTTCTCTTTCAAAGTTACTTTAACTATTTATGTCTTTTATTCCTTTCATTTATATTTTAGTTTGTTGAATTCCTCAAAACAAAATCCAAGAAATTTTTATATGAACTTCACTGGATTCCTATTATTTTACATTTGACTTGTAAAATGAAGTATGAAGTTATTCAATCCAATAGCGAGGGATACATTTCCATTTTATTTATTTATTTATTTAGATTTTATTTACTTATTTGACAGAGAGAGAGAGAGAGAAAGAGAAATGGAATACAAGCAGGGCTAGTGGAAGAGGGAGAAGCAGGCCTCACGCTGAGCAGGGAGACCGATGTGGGGCTGATGGACCCTGGAATCATGACCTGAGCCAAGGGCAGATTCTTACTGACTGAGCCAACCTGGCACCCCTACATTTCCATTTTAGATAATTTTTGTGTCTTTTATTAGTTTTTAAAAAATATTCTTCTTAGATTACTTTATATTCTGTGTTATCCCTGGATATTTTACAATTTTTCTTCCTATTTGGACTGGTTTTTAATTTTTATTTATAATTTCCATTTGGCTATATATCAAGTAGATTTTCTGAGATAATTTGTATCCACAATTATTTCTGAAGTCTATCATTATTTATAATCATCAAAAAAAATTCAACAGATTTTCTAGATGTACCATCACTATCATCTCCAAGCAATGACAGTATTATCTCTAAAGTCCAATTCTTAAGCTGCTTAATTTTTTATTCACAGTATCAGTTGGGACTTAAAGAGGTGTCTTTTGCATTATTTTAACTTGTCTTATTTCCTGGTCAATGTTTTTAAAGCAATAAATATCTCATTATGTGTTGTTTTAGCTATGTCAAATAAATTTGGATATGAGCTGTTTTATTGCTACTTAGTTTTAAGTAATTTATTTTTCCCTTTTTAGTCCACGGGTTATTTAGCAATATATAATTTGGTTTCTGCACATATGGGAATTTTAAAAATCTGGCCTTTTATTGTTAATTTCTAATTTATTTCATTTTGACCAGAGAATATAGTCAATATTACAGTCAGTCTGTGGAACTTATCTTTGTGGCTTTGTGACCTTATCTGCAATCAGTTTATGTAACTATTTCTCATGTCCTTAAAAAGAATGTTTTCCCTGTTTGTTTGGTGACATTGGTAGGTTTCATTTTTGTTTTTGTGTGTTTGTGTGATACAGAGTTCTGTATATATCTAATACTTGGAACTTATTAATTGAATTATTCTGATTTTTCATATATATGCTTAATTTTTGTCTGAACTCCAGGTTTCTGAGGTGGGTATACAAAAATTGTTCACTATAATAATTGATAAACATATTTCTCATTAAACTTCTGCAAATACTCTGAAGTACTGAAGTTGTATTGTTTTGAAAGTATAGGTTTATGGTGGATAAAAGCCTTGTTCTATTACGTCTTTCACCAGGACATAATGTTTACTCCTTACTCCTTATGCTATTTTTTGCCTTGAATGAAATTGCCAGATATTTAGACTTATATTCTAGCCTTACGTTGGTTAATTTTTCTTATACTTCTCTTTCATCCTTTTCTTTTTAGTCTTTCTAATTTTTTATTTGTCTCCTATAAACAACTTGTTTGATCTCGTGTTTTTAAAGATCCCCAGGCTCACACGCCTTGTCTTCAGAGCCTTCAGAGAGCTGCATGGTTTTGTTTTGTGTTGTTTGCCTGTTACACAAGTTTTTACAGATGTTCTCAGCAGGAGGGTTGTTCTGATATTAGCTACTGTGTCATATCCAGAATCAAAAGAAACATATTTTTAAATTAAGAAAAAAAATTGTCTTAAATAAATGAGATTAAGGCCATGTTTGAAAAAAAAAAAAGTAAACTTTTCAAGTAGGGGTCTTGGTTGCAGTTAGATACAGGGAGGATAAACCAATGCTTAATTTAGAATTCTTTAGTAAATGAATGCAATTCAACAGTCATTCTTATTTTCATGTGGTTTTGAACCTCAGGATGATCTTTACTTAATAAAAATAATCTAACGGGGTGCCTGGGTGGCTCAGTGGGTTAAAGCCTCTGCCTTCGGCTCAGGTCATGATCCCAGGGTCCTGGAATGGAACCCCACATTGGGCTCTCTGCTCAGCGGGGAGCCTGCTTCCTCCTCTCTCTCTGCCTACTTGTGATCTGTCAAATAAATAAATAAAATATTTTTTAAAAAGACTAAAAATCCTTAAAAAATAAATAAAATTAAAATATCTAACACTATTTCTGAAAATTTATATTGTGGACATAACATGAAAATCTATGATATTCCCCAAACTGATTCACTGTGCACAAGGACATTACATAGATGGCATAAATGACCTTCCTGGACACAAATCTCAATTAGAAGCTTCTAAATGCACAAGTATCAACCTAATCATTTTACCCATAATTCAAGGCTAGGTCCAAGAATTTCAAGACTAATTTTTACAAACTGTTGATGTCTCTACTATTATGACCAAGGCTGACAAATCAATTTCCATGCAAACATTTTGGCAGAATTCTGGTGAAAATGGCGTGGTAACTTTTATCTTCTATAAACTAATGTTCATTGGCCCAAGGCAGTCACTATATATTAAATGTAAAAAATGACTTTAAAAATCTTCTTATAAAAGATTCTTTCTTTAAAAATGCACTTAATCTTTTTAAAAATATCTTTCAGATACACAGTATTGCTAAAAAAGAATACTGGGAAAACAAGGTAAATATAGATCTTGCTTGGGTTTACGCCCACTCTCTCTCTCAATTCCCCAGGAAGATGGTGAGGGAGCAGTAAAAGACATTGCTATAATCCCCAGCCAATTTTTGCAGAAACCCAAGAATTAACCTTGAGTTTCTCAATCCGATTTCTTGCCGTGACAACATGAGACAGAATCGGTGGGACTGGTGCATATTTGAGAATGCATGATTTATTTGCTCTGGCTGCAGCAAAGCAGTGGGAGAACCAAAAGCAGGACTGGTATGCAGAGCTGCTCTACACACAGGTCCAGTTTAACCATTTCTATGCAAAACCCCACCCGACCCCTAGAATCATTCCCTTTGTCTACTGTACGAACGTCTCTCAACCTCTTCTCTAGTCTTCGCCCCAGGATGGAGCTGACAGGACTACTCATCTGTGCTGGGTTAACTCTTCATGCGATTTATATAAAAATTTTCTCATTTTAATATCATGAAGTACAGAAGGTGCCCTTTTACAGAAGTAATTGAGACTGAGGTGACTTACTATGGTGACTAGTGTGTGCAGTTTCAGTCTTTGCTGGGACCTCAGCTCTGTTTGGTTGAATTCCAACGGTGATCTTGAGTCATCTCACAGTTACAGGCACGAGTGTGGAAAAATTACAGATTTGATCTCTTTTCAGTGTAACTCATTGACTGGGAAAGCATTTTGCAATAGTCTACCCACCACATTCTATTTTTCTTTAATTAAAAGTACTCACAGCCATTATGATCTTCTTAAATCTATATATGTGTGTATGTAGACACACACATGAAACTCTAACAATGTAGAATACTTTAATATATTTTCCAAAATGATATTATTCCTTTCCTAAAATAATAAAATCTGATATAACAAAATTATTTCCTTCTCTCTATCATGTCCCACCATAGGTAGATAATTCTTTTGTTCTTTTTGATTCAAATGGATAAAGTACAGGATGAATGCCATTTCCTATGGTTTAAAAAATGAGTTTATATGTATATATTATTTCACTCAGGCATTACACTAAATAAATAAATAATCTCATCTCTGTGGTTTGCATATTAGAATAATGTTTTTTGACTTTATTTTCTCTGGTAGGAATTGTCCAGGCCTGAGCACTTTTTATGAAACTGTGAGATACTGTGTTAGATCCTCATTTAGCACAATACTAAGCTGACCAAGTTACAGATACTATTTGAACAGAAAGGGATAGCCACTGTGGGATTATCACAGTCAAATCTGAAGACAATGCAGAATGCTTTTTACTCAAATTCAGAAGATATACATGACTGAAATTGTTGCTGTCTGAAAATGATAATTACAATTTACCAAGTTCACTCACATGTGTAATGGCATTTAGAAAAACAAAGATGAAAAGAAAGGTTATAGAAATTAAGGCTCTTTAAAAACCCAGAAGTAGGAGTATATTTGTTAAGTTTTCAAATTGTAATGTAAGTTTTCGAGTTGAGGGGACTTTCCAAAGAGGATATTTGCCATAAAATGACCAGTGGAAGAGCATGAAATTCCATGTAATTTAGATTTCCTTGAAAGAATTATTTTTTAAGACTATGGCTTACTAAAATATGTGACTGAGATGAGCTAAAGATCCATGATTAAAAGCTTATTTCTTGTTTCTGTTTTAAAGAGGGATTCGATCAAGCGGGCTTAACCTGGTGCGCCTGTTCTGAGGGTTTTACTCACAAGTTTCAGGGTCTTTGATCTCCCTGAGATTACATGAAAAGTCTACCCAAAGAGGAAAAGTTTTCTGTGCAGAGGGCTCATAGCTTGCATTAGATTCTCAAAAGAGTCTGGACATAACCTCTTCTCTCCCCACAATGTTACAAACTAGTGGAGAAAATGAGTTCATAGAGCTCTTGTTAATAGCACTAAGAGTGACAATGTATATATATTTCATCTTTCAATACCTTATTCAATCACTAAAAATAATCCTATACATTGGTATGAAAGGCAAAAAGAATAAACTATAAGGAAGTTTTGCTCCCAGTCTAAAAACATTTATACCAAATAAATGGCCACTTTCATGTTTCTTACCTGACAGGTTTCCCAGATAAGGCAGTGATATACAGCAGGATTATGACCAAACTGTTACTGACATGGAGCTCATAAACGCTCATCTCCTTGGAGATGATTCCAATTTGAAATCACTAATTAAGAGAATGATCCCAGTTTTGACCACGTGACTCTGAAGATTTGGACTTGCAAACGAAGTTGAACTTGATGACATTTAAAATTAAATTTTCTTTATCTTGCCAAAGCACCTGCTGAAGCAGACTGCTGGACTACAGTGATGTTGAAAAATTAAGACTCACAGTTAGATTTCATTATTAAAAAAACAAAAGCTATGGTTATTGCGGCTTAGTTTTGATGTTACATGTATTTCTTACAAATAGGCAGGCCATAAACTAAGCAGATGACGTCACTTTTCAAGGTCTGTTTATGATCCTTTTAAATCCAGAAAACAATGCTGTCGATCCATTTTTTTGCAGGAATCCTAAATCAACACGCCTTTATGACTCTTGACTTATCCTTGGCAGGGTACAGGGCACTAAATCAAGTTTTACTGTTGCAAGATAGCAGAAGCTACAGGGTTATCTGAAACTTATCACTTCTCTTAGTAATGTTCCATTTGCAAGTCTATGATCTAGTAATTCTGATAAAATGTTAGATATGGGCCTTTTCCAGTACTAATCAATTAAAAAAAAAACAAAAAATGGCTGGTCCTCCCTTACACCACACCTTCAAACTCCCCTTCCCTACCACATTCCCCCACCCCCTCCAATTTTCATATTCAAAACTCTGCTTTCAGTCTTTTCTCTTAAAGGACAATCTGGCTTGATGCAAAAATGCTTGGGTTGCACATTTTTTTCCCACTGGTATTTTGTAGTTGTTGGGCCTCTGTGCTCAGGTTTTAAATATTGTGGTGGCAAGGTCTCCTGCTTAGCTTTTTTTCTCTTTCTTCCTTTCTTTCTTTCAAGATTTTACCTATCCATTTGACACAGTGAGAGAGAGAGCACAAGCAGACAGAGAGGCAGGCAGAGAGAGAGGGGGAAGCAAGCTCCCTGCCCAGCAGAGAGCCCGATGTGGGGCTCGATCCCAGGACCCTGAGATAAGGAGAGGACTGGAGCCAAAGGTAGAGGCTTAACCCTCTGAGCCACCCAGGTGCCCCAGTAGCTTTTTTTTTTTTTTTTTTTGATGAATGAATTGACCCTCATCTTGTTGCCCAAAGGACTCTTTCTTTATTTTTAAATTTTAGTAATTTTTTAAAAAGATTTTATTTATTTATTTGACAGACAGAGATCACAAGTAGGCCGAGAGGCAGGGAGAGAGAGGGTCATCGGGAAGCAGGCTCCTATGGAGCAGAGAGCCTGATGTGGGGCTCAATCCCAGGACTCTGGGATCATGACCCGAGCTGAAAGCAGAGGCTTTAACCCACTGAGCCACCCAGGCACCCCAAATTTTAGTAATTTTAATAGTATATATCTTAACATTGATGGTCCTGGGTTAATTTTACCTGGATCATGGCGTTCTTTTTTAATATGCACAATTTGTCTTTTGTTTTAATATCAAAGAAATTTTATTGAGTTTAGTTTTTTATTTGTTCTATTCTACTGCTTTTGTTTTCTTCTTCAGAAATGCCACTTCAGGTGTGTGTTGTTTCCTTGGCTCTCTTTTAAAGCTAGCTTTTTCCTTCCTTTTCCTTTTTAATCTCTTTTATTACTTTTGTGTCCCTTCATTGTTGTGTTCCACGTTCATGCTCTGTGTACTGTGTGTTCTACGGTAGGTATTTTCTTGTATACTCCTTGTATTAATTTAGAAATGATTTCACTTCTTCCTTCTCTATCTTCCCTGAGTTTTACTAGGAACTGTTTCACCTTCTCTTTTCTCTGCTCCCGTTTCCCCTGACTTCTTTACCTGTTTTGTGGTCTTCATAGCTGTTATTTGTTTCATTAAGTTTGCTTTAAATTTCCTGTTGGAATATTGATATCATTTTCATAGGGAGATTGGCTGCTTTGCCCACTTTGTTTCCTAATAATGCATTGGTATAGATGGTGTACTTGTCTTTTTTTTTTTTTTTAACTCTTCTGATCCTTGTGTTTTTATTTATTGATTTTTTAAAAATATTTATTTATTTATTTTAAGGGGAGGGGAAGAGAGAGGCAGTGAGTAGGGAGAGGGGTGGAGGGAGAGGGAGAGAGAGAATCCAGCAGGACTCCTCACTGAGCATGAAGCCTAATGTGGGGCTTGAACTCATGACTATGAGACCATGACCTGAGCCGAAATCAAGAGTTGGATGCTTAACCAACTGAGCCACTTGGTACCCCACGTTCTTGGGCTTTCAAAAATATATATATACTACTCTTTAGGACAATTTGAGTTGCAGAAAAATTGTGACACGAGTAGGGTATCTATCCACCCCCCTAATTTCCCCTATTACTAACATCTTACTTAGCCCAGTACATGTTACAATTAATGAACCAATATTAACACACCATTCTTAACTAAAGTCTGTACATTATTCAGATTTCCTCAGTTTTTATCTAATGTCTTTTTTCTGTGCCCCTGTTCCATCCAGGATCCCACATTAGATTTCGTGTCATTCTCCTTGGATTTCCCTTGGCTGTGATAGTTTCTCAGACTTCTCGTTTTTGCTGACCTTGATGGTTTTTGACAATACTGATCAGATAATTGGTAGACTGTCCCTCAACTGGGACCTGTCTCATATATTTCTCATGATTAGACTGAGTTATGGGTTTTCAGAGGGAAGACTAAAGAGGTACAAGTTTCATTTCCATCATATCAATCAAGAGTGTGTACTATCAACATGCCTAATTGTTGATGTTGACCTGATCACTTGACTAAGGTAGTGTTGCCTAATTTCTTTTCTGCAAAGTTATACTCTTCCCTCCCTTTCTACTGAATTCTTTGGAAGGAAGTCATTATGGCAGCCCACCTTAAGGAGGGGGAAGTTAGGCTTATCTGCTTGAAGGCAGAGTTGCTATATAAATTATTTGGAATTTTTCTCCATGGGTGATTTGTCTGTTCTCTCCCATCCATTTATTTATTCAACCATTTATTTATATCAGTTTTTGGTGATTATAAATAAAGCTGTTACATTCATGTGCAGATTTTGTGTAGACATATGTTTTCAAATCAACATGATTGCTGGATCATATGGTAAAAGTATGTTTAGCTTATAAGAATCTGCCAAACTGTCTCCAAAGAAGCTGTGCAATTCTCCTTTCCCAACAGCAATAAATGTGAATTCCATTGCACCAAATCCTCAACAGCAATTGTTATTGTCAGATTATTTTTGGATTTTAGCTATTCTAATAGCTATTTAGTGGCATGTTGTTTGAATTTGCAATTCCCTGATGATAAAGGATTTGAATATCTTTTTATGTACTTACACATCATTTGCATATCTTCTTTGATAAGATGTCTGTTCAGATCTTTTGTCCTTTTTTTAAAAAAAGATTTTATTTATTTATTTGAGGATAGAGAAAGAGAGCATGAGCAGAGGGGAGGGGCAGAAAGAGAGGGAGAGGGAGAAGCAGATTCCCCACTGAGCAGGAGCCCAAAGTGGGCCTCCATCCCAGGACCCTGAAATTATGACCTGAGCTAAAGGCGGACACCTAACCAACTGAGCCACATAGGCGCCCCTCTTTTGCCTTTTTTAGTATATGTGCTGCCAAAGTGAGCACTCTTTTGCCTTTTTAAAAAGTGAGTTGTTTGCTTTTTTCTTACTGAATTTTTAAAGTTCATGTATTTAGTAGACACAGGTCATTTATCAGATATGTGTTTTGCATATATTTTCTTCAAGCTAATGACAATGTTTTTCACAGAACGATAGAAGGTCAAGCTTACCTTTTTTTTTTTTTTCTTTCCTGGATCATACTTTTGTTATTTGATCTAAAAAATCATTCGTAGGGGCGCCTGGGTGGCTCAGTGGGTTAAGTCTCTGTCTTCGACTCAGGTTGTCGTCTCAGGGTTCTGGGATCGAGCCCCGCATGGGGTTCTCTGCTCAGCAGGGAGCCTCCTTCCCCCTCTCTATCTCTGCATACCTCTCTGCCTACTTGTAATCTCTGTTTGTCAAATAAATAAGTAAAATCTTAAAAAAAAATTAGTAAACCCAAGTTCACTTGGTTTTCTTCCTATGTTTTCTTCTAGGTGTTTTATAGCTTTGCATTTTACATGTATGTTTATAATTCATTTTGAATTAATTTTTGTGAAAGGTATGAAGTCTAAGTTCTCTTTTAAATTTTTAAATTTTTACATATAGACATCACTATTGCTAAAAAGTCTATTCTTTCTCTATTCAATTACTCTTGCTCCTTCACCAACGATCAGTTGGCTATATGTGTGTGGATCTATTTCTGGGCTCTAATTTGTTCCTTTGATGTATGTGTATCCTTTTTTTACTGGAATGTCTCTGGCTTGATTACTATAGCTTTGTCATAAGTCTTTAAATCACATGATAAGGACCTTCAAGTTTGTTTTTCTTCTTCAGTATTATCTTGGCCATTCTAGGTCTTTTACATTTCCACATAAACATTCTACTCAGTTTGTAATATCTACAAAAGATCTTACTGAGATTTTGATTGAGACTGCATGGAATCTGTCAATCAAGTTGGGAATAATTGACATCTTAACGATATTGTGTCTTCCATCCATGATCATGGACTAAACATCCATTAATTTAGCTCTTCCACTTCCTCCATCATAGTTTTCAGCATAAGATTTGTTAGATTTTTGTTAATTATTTCATACTTTGGTACTATTGAAGTGGTATTTTCTTACTATCAAATTCCAGTTGTTCATTACTGGTATGTAGGAAGGAGCTGACTTCTGTATATTAGCCTTGTATCCTGTGACCTTGATATATTCACTTACCAGTTGCATGAGAGGTTTTTTTTTGTTTTGTTTTGTTTTGTTTTTTATGTTTTCTGGGGAATTTTTCTACATACACAATCTTGTTATCTGAAAACAAAAACATATATATTTCTTACTTCCCAATCTTTATATCTTTAGTTCTTTTTATTATCATATTGTAGTTAGGACTTTGAGTATAATGTTGAATAGAAGTTGTGAGAGAGGACAACCTTTCCTTTTTCCCAGTTGTAGGGGAAAACCATTCAGTTTCTCATTAAGTGTGATGTTAGCTGTAGGTTTTTTAATAGACGTTCTTTGTCATATCAGGTTGAGAAAGTTCTCTTTTTCCTAGTTTGGTGAGAACTTATTATTTATTTATTACTTATTTTTTAACATATAATGTATTATTTGTTTCAAGCATACAGGTCTGTGATTCATCAGTCTCACATAACACACAGTGCTCATCAGAACATATACCCTCCTCAACGAGTGCTGGATTTTCTCAAAAGCCTTTCTGCATTGGTTGATAAAATTGTATTACTTTTCTTCTTTAGACTGTTGATTATTACATCTTCTTGCAGAATTGATCCTTTTATCATAGTGTAATGCTCCTCTTTCTCCAAGAGAAATTTTCTTGTTCTGAAGTCTACTTTGTCTGAAATTAATACAGCCACTCTTAAGTTTTGATTAGTGTTATGATGCTTTATCTTTTTCTATCCCTTTACTTTAACCTGTGTGAGTCTTTATATTTAAGTGAGTGTCTCGTAGACAACAATAGTTGGATTTTGTTTTTTCAACCTGCTCTTACAACCTTTTAATTGATATATTTAGACCATTCATATTTAAAGGGATTATTGATATAGTTGGATTAATATCTACTATGTTTATAACAAAATTTTCTATTTGTTGCACTTGTTCTTTATTTCTCCACACCCCTGCCCCCTTTCCTGCCTTTCTTGGTTTGAACTGAGCATTTTATATGATTTAATGTTATATTCTCTCATACCATATCAATTATACTTCTTTACACTTTTCAATGATTGTCCTAGATATAAAGTACATTTACAATGAATCTAAGTCTACTTGCAAATAAAACCATACCATTTCTTGAGTAGAGAAAGTACCTTGTAACAAATATTCCCAATTCCTCCCTCTCGTACCTTATAAATTTATTTTCATTCATTTCACTCAATATGTCATTCATTCATTCAATATGTTGTTGAACAAACATTTATTACATCAGTTAAGAAGGAGGAAAACAAAATATTTTTACCATCATTTATTTGTTCTCTGATGAGTTTCTGACCAATATAATTTTCCTTCTCTCTGAAGAACTTCTTCTAATATTTCTCTTAGAGCAGGTTTGTTTTTATTTATCTGAGAGTCTTTATTTCTCCTTCCCTTTTCAAAAAAATTTTTTTGTTCGTTTGTTTGTTTGTTTATTTTTAGTAATCTCTACACCCAACATGTTGCTCAAACTCATAACTCCTGAGATCAAGAGATTCATGCTCTTTCTACCTTGCCAGCCAGGCACCCTTCTCCTCTTTTGAAGGATAATTTTGTTGGTTGTAGAATTCTAAGTTGGTAGATTTTTCTTTCATTACTAAATACTCCACTCTCTTCTTGTTTGCATGGTTTCTGATGAGTGGTCTGCTATGGTTATTCTTTTCTTCCATAGGTAAAGTGTTTCATCTATTCAGCTTCTTTTAAGGTTTTCTCTTTTTCTATCTCTCTCTCTCTTTTTACTTTGATTATGCTATATATAGGTATAAATAATTTGGTATTTATCCTGCCTGATAGTCTCTGAGTTTCCTGAATCTGTGGTTTGGCATTTTTCATACATTTTGGAAATTTTCCATCCATTCTTTCTTTAAAAATTTCTTTTGCCCCCTTCTCTCTTCTTCTGGTCATCCAGTCATAATTATGTTATAACTTCACAAATTGTCTTAGAGTTCTTAGATGTTTGAGGCTTTCTTTCTTTCTTTCATTCTTTTTTTCCTCTTTGCATGTCAGTTTGAGAAATTTCTATTGACCTATCTTCAAGCTCACTAATTGCTTTCTTTGCCAGATCCAATCTACTGGTATGCCCATCAAAGACAATCTGCATTCTTTATTTCTGTCATGGAGCCTTTGATTTCTAACATTTCCTTTTGATTCTTTCTTAGCATTTGCATCTCTCTGATTATATTGTCTATCAGATCTTGCATATTGTCTATATTTTCCATTTAGAGTCTGTAATATACTAATCATATTTATCTTAAATTCTCTGATAATTCTTAAGTCATGATGTATCTAAGTCCTGTTCTGACACTTGCTTTGTCTCTTTAGACTATTTTCTCTTGCCTTTCAGCATGCTTTGTAATCTTTCATTGAAAGCCAGACATAATGTATTAGTTGGAACAGAGGTAAGTTGATTTTTAAAAAATTTTTTTAAAGATTTTGTTTATTTATTTGACAGAGAAATACACAGTGAGAGCAGGAACACAAGCAGGGGGAGTGGGAAAGGGAGAAGCAGGCTTCCCACGAGTAGGGAGCCCAATGTGAGTCTCCATCTTAGGACTCCTGGATCATGACCTGAGCTGAAGGCAGATGCTTAATGACTGAGCCACCCAGACACCCTGTAAGTTGATTTTTAGTGGGAAGTTTTATGTTAGCCTGCCTAGGAGCTGGGCTATTCTCATGTCTACTGCAGTGTACCTGTCAAAGTTATCAAATTCCTCTAGTGTCCTTGTTTTTATTTCCCTGTTGCCTTTGGGTTTTTCTAAGAACTCCTCCCTGGAGTGTATCTTCTAGCTGCTTTAGTTCTAATCCATACTGGTTTCCTGTTAGTGTTGTGGAAAGGTGTGGGTAAAGAGAAGCGTTCTATAATCTTATAATTATATCTCATTCTTTTAGTTAGCCGGTGTCCATTGACCTTGTCCATAACTGTTTTTTACCTCCTCAATTCCCCTTAGTCCCCTTACTCATTTAGTGAATATAGTTAAACTACAAGGGAATGGAGTCAAAGAATGCCCTTCCCCAGGGTGAGATAAAGATCTGGTAGTATTTTTTCCCCTGGAGAATGGCCTTTGTTATGGTGAACGCTTTGGTATATTTCACAGGGGTTACTCCCCACCCCCACTTCCTCCTTCTTTTTTCCAGAGTCATGAGTGTTTCCTTCTTGGATCTTTACTTCACTTCTTGGATTTTCAAGTAAGAACTTGGAGTTTTCTGAGGCAAAGCTTACAAAATAGGCAAGGGCCCCCTAAGACTGAGAGTGCCCAAGATATTCTCATTCCCAACCTAGCCTCAAGCTATTCAACCTCCAGTTATTCATCAAAATTACAATTTATGTATTCCTTCCAGATTCTGGTTATAGCAGCTTCTGGTCCTGGGAAGAAGATCTTGAGTATGATTCTCTAGATTCACCCTTCTTCTCAGATTTCTTGGTGGTAGCTTGCCTTACAATCTTAGTTCTCTGACAGATCCAGTATAGGCATTGATTTTCAGTTTGTTCAGCTTTTTTTCTTGTAAAGATAGAGTGATGATTTCTGAGCTCTTTACATGTCAGGGCCAAAACCAAAAGTCTGCTTATTCTTTTTGTTATTACCAAATTTAAATAGCTCAAATTGTCTTAGACTAGCTATTACGTAGAAGATACCTCAATATGTGGAGTGTGGGGCTGGGCAGTGGGGACAGGTGAGTTTCCAAGGTTTCTCTGCTTGCTCCTTTGTTGCTACCATGATGAACCATTTTTTGTTAATAGGGTTCTCTGTGGTCTAACTTCCTCTGAGTCTCAGAGCCTAATTGGATTCCAGCATCCTCTGTCATTAACCCTGAACTTCCTAGGATCCTCCACTGGGTGCTGATATAAAGAGACATAGTCTGTCTTCTAAGACATCCCTCTTCTTTTTCAAAAGGAGGAATTTTTTGAGATTTGCCTCTTCTGTGTTCCTCTCATAATTTTCATGCCTTTCTCCACCTCCTCCAGCAATTATGCCCTGATATCTTTAATTTCTGTTCAAATTGGTTTTACTCAGGATGGGATATTTGTTGATTTTTAACATTTGATACCAATAGCCTTCCTCTAAACTCTCTGTTCTTCCCCACTACATTCTGGCAGCTTCCTGCACAGGACTTGCTGATCTCAGTTTCTTTTGGCCACATTTACACATAATTTGGAGTTTGTGGATTTTTCTCTGTCTTCTACTTTTACCAAAGATGTATTTCATAGCTTTATTTTTGTTCTCCTTTTTGCTCTATTTGGTTTCCAGGAGAAGTGGGAAGATTCAAAACTAAACAGTCACCATGTTCCTAACCTCTGTTCCAAAATTGGACATAATAAAAAAAAAATTAAGAAATGACAGGAAAGTGAACGCCGGGGTCACTGTGTTGCCTGATGCAGAGTTCAAAGTAAATAGTGCCCTCTGGAGTGGCCTCATGCAACAGCCTTTATAAACACTCGACTTTCTGCCATTGTCCTTATTCTTGTAATCTAAAAATTGTGTTTTCCTTTTCTTTGTGATGTGATATGCTCCCAGGTGGGATTTTGATAAAGAAACAAGTAGTGCTGTAAATGTAAAGTAATTTGCTCTTACTTGGAAGATTCAGGCTGTGAAATTTGACTGATGGGATAATACAGGAGAGAAAGGCAATTAAACTGGTTTTCATTTTGCCAGTCCATCTTTGAACCATGACTGTATAAACAAATGATTATAAGTGATTTTAAAGGTCGTTCCATCCACCTAAACACACATACATTCACATGGAAGAATTTTCTTTTTTAAACTACATAAGCACTCCAATAAAGTTTTTAGGAGAGAAATGTTTCTTCAGTAGTTTATGCCAGTTTCCTTCCTCAAAGCAGAAAATCTTAAAATAAAAATATCTTCAGTCTATGAAATTACATATGGTTTTCACATTGCCTCTGAGTAATTACTTAGACGGTAATAAAAAAATATTTTAAATACATTTGCATTTAAGCATATAATTAACTGTGTCCATGTAATTTATGTTTAAAAGAAATCTGGCAACTTATTGAGGAAGCTAAAAGAAATATCAAAATCTGTTCTTCTCAATAAAAGCGATTTTACTGAGTTTTTATAAGAATATGTGTTGGAGAAGAAATGGAATTTATGTGGTGCCAGTCATATTTTATTGCAAAATTAGAGATAAATAACAGTTTTCAATGCCTCATAAAACTGGCTTACTCTGACCCACACATTTCCATTTAACCATAATGCATTAGCCTTGAAGAGCACAATTCCTTAAAGAGACTTCCAGAGTCTTCTCACACTTGGAGGACTTAACACAGTCTTTCTAGTCCTAAGAAGTACAGCCTGGCTAGTGACTTGCAACTAGAAACAAAATGTTGAGGACCCCACACCCCAGTGGAAAAGGTGGGTTAGGCTAAGTAGTATTTATCAGTCACTTACCTAGAAAGTAGGTAAGACCAGCCATACTTAGAAAGGAAATGAAGATCCAGAAAATACAGGGAAGAAGCTTTGCGATGGCCATCCTGGAAATGAATGAGGAATAGGGACAGGGGCAAGGGCATAAAAAGCCTATGTGCTTCTTAGGGCTGTGCAGATGGCTTAGCCCATAGAGGAATGGAGAAGATTTGGGGCATAGACACAAGGTTTAGGAAAAAATAAAGGGGCAAGATTTCTTTCCAACCCAAAACTAGATAAAAGATTTCTCTAGATTGGGGAAACAGGAAGTAATGAAATAGAGGGTCCTTAAGTCCAACATCCTGGGCAGAAATACGAGTGAGGATGTGAGTCCAGAGAGGAAGTAACCTCTCAGAAGGGCCACGTGCTTGGCTTGGCTTATTGCTCTGCTGCTACCTCTTGAAAACCTTAGTAATTTTATCTTTGAATTTGTGTGAAGTCTGATGTGAAAAGGGAGCATTACCTTAGTAATTTTATCTTTGAATTTGTGTGAAGTCTGATGTGAAAAGGGAGCATTACCTTAGTAATTTTACTTTGAATTTGTGTGAAGTCTGATGGGAAAAGGGAGCATGCACATGAGCAGAGGACCATTTTGCAATGGTGCCTGAGTCTAGCATTTCAGTAAGTGCATTACTGAGTGATCAGGGACACCAGCAGCCCTGGGAGTCAGAGTCCATGCTCCCCATCAGAGGCAGAACTCAGCTCAAATGCAGAAATAAGGCAATCGTATTCTAAGAAACAGGAATGATTCAAGCAAGAAACCTGGCATATCCTTTCTTACTCGTACGCTTCTCTATGTTAGCCAACCACCTGTGCTGAGAATGATGACCTAGAAGGAAAGGATATGATCAGGAAACCCATAGTTCTTTTTCCTGTCAATCCTTCGTTACTCACCAGTAACCTGAAGGTACAGTGTGTCGATAGAATGTGCATGTATCAAGAAGTGAAAGGAAGACAATTGTGTGGTTTTATGCCAAGTTTCCACTGTTCTGGCAAAAACAAATATATATATATATATATGCTGTAGCTACAAATGATGTGTCATTTAGGGATTGTGCATATGTGTTAAATGTGTTAAATATGTGTTAAATTTGCACTTAAAACTGGCATTGCACACTAGAAAGAGGAACAGTGAAACTCATGGTAATTATTTAATATTTTAATTTTTCTTTACTTAGACAAGCATTAAATAGCAAATAAAATACACTATGACAAGGTGAGAGAGAGCAGAATAAAAGAAAAAGATTTGCATTTTGGACCTTTAGTGTTATTCTCTTCCTGCTTTTCCTACAAGTTATGTAGCTGCTTCTGGAAGTAGTAGAGTAGTTATCTATGTAGATTCTTCCAGATTCTGTCCTTTGAGGCAGTAGAGGGACATATGGGCCTTTTTATCTATAGATAGAAAGGACACAGCAGTCACATGTGGATGGATGATGGAAGACAAGGTGGTCTTTCTCCCAACATCTTAGCACTATGACTGATGCCCAGGATCTTGACATATGCCTATGGAAGGGGAGGATTCCTTGATAAAACTGAATTTACAGTATTATATACATTTCCTATTTCTTCTATAATAAATTACTACACACTTAAAATAATGCAAATACAATTGACCCTTCTACAAGAGGGTAAGGGGCACTGATCCTCCTCACACAGTTGAAAATCCCATAACTTTTGACTTTCCAAAACTTGACCACTAAAAATAGCCTACTGTTGACTGGAAATCTTGCCAATAACACACTCAATTAACACATATTTTATATGTTATATGTATTTATATACTGTGTTCCTATATTAAAGTAAGCTGGAGAAAAGAACCTGTTAATAAGGAAAAGAAAACACATTTACAGTATTTACTGTATTTATCAAAAAGATCTGTAATTAAGTGGAACTGTGTAATTCCAGCCCGTGTTGTTCAAGAGTCAACTGCATATTGTCATACAGTTGCAGAGGTCAAAAGTTTAAAATGGGCCTGCAGGGGCACCTGGCTGGCTCAGTCCATGGAGTATGCGACTCTTGATCTTGGTGTGTACATTGGGTGTAGAGATTACCTAGAAATAAAATCTTTAAAAAATAAGGGGCGCCTGGGTGGCTCAGTAGGTTAAAGCCTCTGCCTTCCGTTCAGGTCATGATCTTAGGGTCCGGGATTGGCATTGCATCAGGCTCTCTGCTCAGCAGGGAGTCTGCTTCCCTTCCCCTCTCTCTGCCTGCCTCTTGGCCTACTTGTGATCTCTGTCTGTCAAATAAATAAATAAAATCTTAAAAAATAAATAAATAAATGGGTCTGCAGAACTGTGTTCCTTCAGAGGCTCAGAAGGAGCATCTTGCCTTTTCCAGCTTCTAGAGACCACCTACATGACTTGGCTCCAAGTTCTTTTCTCTATTATTAAAGCTACATAGCATTCTTTTCTCTCCACTGCCATTGTCACATTGCCTTCTTTCTTAGAAGGACACATGTGAGTACATGGAGCCCACTTTGGATAATCTGGGATTATCTCCCTCTCAAGGTTCTTAATTTAATCCCATCTGCATCTGCAGAGTCTCCTTTTTGCCATATAAGGTAACATAGTCATAGTTAGGACTGTGTGGGATTAGTATTTGAGGGGCCTGTATTCGGACTGCCACACCTCCCATCCAGTGGGTGGGGTGTTCAACATACAAATTAAGATTAGTTCTAACAAAATAAAACTTTTTTGTAAACTTGTGGCCTGAAACTCATACCCTCTACCTTTAAGTTCAAACTGGGCAAAGGAAGAAAATAAAACAGTCACCATTAACGATTCTATCAATGCTGATGGCAAAAAGGGAGTTTGCCTTCACTAGCAAAGGATTTCTCTCCCAGATTATTATTGTTAAAAGCAAGGGCTTTTAGAACAAATTTCTTGGGGCACCTGGGTGGCGGAGTTGGTTAAGTGTCAGACTCTTGGTTTTGGCTCAGGTCATGATCTCAGGATCATGGGCTCAGTGTTGTGAGATGGAGCCCCTTGTCAGGCTCTGTGCTCAGAGCGGAGTCTGCTTGAAAGTTGCTCTGTCCCTCCCCCCTCAAAATAGATAAATCTTTAAAAAAAAAACCCACACACATTCCTTAAAAATACAATTTATCCTCATATCATCAATGTTAATTATTCTGTAGTCAAAATATTCACGATCATTTTTTATTTTCTACAATTATCCATTCTATGTTGTATAAAGTCTTTTAATCTCAATATCATTTCTACTGCAAATTCTATAGATGTAATTATTTAAATATAGTTAGATATAGATGGAGAGAGAGAGAGATAGATCTAAAGAACAACACTTCCACAACCATGCCAGGATAATGGGGCCAGTATCCATACTCCTATGGTACATAAGTTTCCTTTTAGAAAGAATTGCTTTACTATTCTGCAGTATACTGTTTAATATTCAGCACTAAAAATGGTGATGGCCATAGAAAGGACTCAAAGAAAGTATTTGTATGGTTGGACTAAGGTGAATTTTATGCTAATGGGAAAAGAATCATCAAAATAACCAACTGGGAAAAAAATACAATAGCCCTTCGGTTCATTTATTATGCTGTCAAATATACTGTCGGCCCTCAGTTACCACCATATAGGATGAAAAGGCACCAATACTCAGGAAAAAGCAATAATACCCTTGGTCCTGAAAGGCTGGAGAGTTTATTACATCCATATACCTTAGAAATATTTCTTGGGGCACCTGGGTGGCTCAATGGGTTAAGCCTCTGCCTTCAGCTCAGGTCATGATCTCAGGGTCCTGGGATCGGGCCCCTCATCGGGCTCTCTGCTCGGCAAAGAACCTGCTTCCCCCTCTCTCTCTGCCTGCCTCTCTGTCTCCTTGTGATCTCTGTCCATCAAATCAATAAATAAAATCTTAAAAAAAAAAAAGAAATATTTCTTAGTTTGGCCTGCTATAACAAAGTACCATAGACAGCATGGCTTATAAAGAGCAGAACTTTGTTTCTCATAGTTCTGGAGCCTGGAAACACAATACCACAGTGCCAGCATGGTTTGCTTCTTGGGGAAGGCCCTTTCCTGGTTTGTGAGTGGCAGTCTTCTTACTGTGTCCTTACCTGGCAGAAAGAGGGCAAGAGAGTTCTCTAGGGTCCTTTTTATAAAGGCACTAATTCTATTCGTGAAGGTTCCATCCTCATATCTGAATTGCTTCCTGGAGGCCCCACATCCTAATACTACCATACTGGGGATTAGGAATTCAACATGAATTTTGGGGAACACAAGGGTTCTGTCCATTGCAAAATTCATACTCAATCAGAGGCACCATTACTCCCTATGAATGGTATGGTAGACAGTGTAGGACTACCCAGTGACTACTTCCTCCAACTACTTTTTCTACCACCAAACTGTGTTCATTTTTGTTCATGTATCTGTTTTCCACTGTTCTTTAGGATAGCACTTCTCAAAGTTCAATGTGCATACAAATTATTTGAGGATATAGCTAGAATGTAGACTCTGATTCAGCAGGTATGGGGAAAGTCCCGAGAATCTGCATTTCTAACAAGCTCCCAGGTGATGTCTGCTCTGCTCCTCTGCAGACTGGGCTTTTGGGGATGGTGATCTTATTTCCAGCTCCAAGAGGTGGATCCTGAGTACCCAACACCAAATATGGTAACTCCAGTCTCTTGCCAGTTAAGATTAGAGATGTGAGAGTGACCCAACTGAAGGCAATATGATGCAAGGGTCATTCTGTGGGGTAGGTTTTGAGTATTTACTCTTCTAAATAAGCAATGAGGAGACACTCTCTCCTTCCTCTTCACCTGCTGAGTCTGCTTTTGAGTCCTAGAGCTTTTTTGGCTATCCTGGGACCCTATGGTAAACCAGCCTGGGTACATAGCTACTCTACCAAGGAGAGCATAGTGGAGTTAGAAGGTCTCATTGGAATAAGTATTGGCTATAAAAAAAATCATGTATGGCAAAATCCATGTTTTTTTTTTGTTTTTGTTTTTGTTTTTGTTTTGTGTGTGTGTGTGTGAAGGAGACTTACATTCTGATGGCCAAAAAAATGTATTGCCAACTTCAGAACCTTGCAGCAACTGGAAAACATTCATGTAACTTTATGCTTTTAATATTTCTTTCAGTTTATGTTAAAAAAAATACTACATATGTAAAACACATAGTTTAAAAATGTCCAGACTAGAGAAAAAAATTCCTAAAAGTGACCCATGCCATTAAAACATAAAATTTGTGTTGCTCTGAGATAGAATGAGAAAAGTATGGTTGATTCTTACTTAAGGAAGTGAAATCCCAGTGGGTGAAGAGTGGATGGAGCTGATGATTTAAGGGATTGTGCCTGGTGGGTTGGGAGTGAGAGTAAGAGGTTTTCTTATTCACCATTGTAACGAGGCATCCTTCATTCTTCTAACATGAGTGCTTATGATTGTTTTAAAATAAGGTTATTTGTCAAGTAACTGTCATTCGTCATCATTGCTGGGGGTAAATCCAGGAGATGCTGGTAAAAAAAAATCAGCTTTGAAAAGAAAATAACTGACTACCTCTCTCTGAACTTGAACTGCTCAACTGGCTCACTTCTATCTCCTGGTCTCCCTCCCTGGGTCCTTCCATGGGCAGATTTGGTGCCATGATTCTCAATTCCAGTTGCATATTGGAATTGCCTACAACATACAAAAATAGGGATGCGTGGGGCCTTCCCCCACAGAGTCTGGTTAGATAGACTTTGTGTGCCCCAGGTATGGGTCTTGATAGCTTTTTATAATTTTTAATTTTGGTATAATTTCAGACTTACACAAGAGTTGTATAAAGAATTCCCACATGCACTTACCCAAATACATCCCCCACCATCTCTTTCTCCCTCCTTCCCTCTCTCTCTCTCTCTGTGTATATATATATATATATATATATACACACACACACACACACACATATATATATATATCATGAAGACATGATTCTCTTTTATTCCTAAATACATCTGTGTGTATTTCCCAAACACAAGGAATTCCCACATATAACCATATAGCAATTACTAAACGTCAGAAAGTTGCTATTTAATCTGTAGACCTTATTGATATGTCAGTTGTTCTAAAAATACCTTGCATAGCAAAAGAAAAGACCCCATCAGGAGTAGTTTGTGTGTTGTTGTTTTTTTTAAGATTTTATTTATTTATTTGACAGAGAGAGCACACAAGCAGGGGGAGGGGCAGGCAGAGGGAGAGGTAGAGCAGGCTCCCTTTTGAGCCACTGATCAGGGAGCCCATGCGGAGCTCTTCCAGGACCCCTGGTCGGAAAGCAGACACTTAATGACTGAGCCACCCAGGTACCCCAGGAGTAGTTATTTTTTAACAGCTCCCAGGTGACGCCAGGGTGCTGCTGGGAATTGGAAATCATGGATGCGTTCAGCAGAAACTGGGAGTCAAGGAAAAGGGAGGAGGTTACAAATCTTCCTGGCAGATGCCTGGTGCTCAGGGAACAGGTATTTGCAGAGCAGCGCGGGAGAGGCGGTGGGGAGAGTAAAGTCTGGGAGGGGTTGGGCAAAACCGCACCAGGGCATAGGCCTGGGAACTCTACCGGCCTTAGATTTGGGGAGAGGCATGGCGACCCCGAACTTCACCATTGGCCCTGCCCCCCACCTCCCTTCCGGAAGGTGTGGCTGAGGGATTTTTGAAAGTGTGGAAATTTTTGAAAGTGTGGAAATCCCCAGGATGGAAGCTGGTGGGCTCATACAACCATAGCAGCTGTTCTCATCCATTGTCCAGAAAGAAGGTGGCTCAGTGGGAGGCGAGGGTGCAGGGTGCAGGGTGCAGGGGTGTGACTCGAAGATGTGCATCTGCCAGGGAGAACAGCTTCCCTAGCAGGACCCTCCATCCCTTGTGCCTGAACTGTCTTCTAGGGGCTGCGCAGGGGGTGGGGATGTGCAGCCCCCAAAGCTGCCAGGAATGAACATGAGAAAACCTGGGGAGGAAGGGAGAGAGCCTGACCATGGGACTTGTTTAGGGCTACAAGTGAGGGACTAGTAGGGGACGTACTCCATGGCAGTATCTAGGAGTATTTGGTAAGCAATAGAGTAAGAGTTCAAGTGGGTGAGGAAGAGATAAAAGCAGTATTTGTTAACCCCTGAGTACTTGATACAAGATGGCAGAGCTCCTTACTCTGTTTGTTTTGGTTGTCTGTTACTAGGTAACAAGCCACTCCAAAACTTTGGGCTTGAAATGACCCTTTTGTGATTTATCATTTAATTTTTAAAATTTTTATTTTTTATTGAAGCATAGTTGACATACAGTAACATTACTTTCAGGGATACAACCTAGTGCTTTGACAATTATGTACTTTACAAAATGCTTACCACAGTTAAGTGTATAGTTACTATGAGTTGCCATACATGTTATTACAATATTATTAACTACTAAAATTATTAAGTTTGTATCATTTGTTAGTTATTGTCGCGTGGTGTCGTTTCTGGGGGCAAATCCAGGAGATGCCAGTAGATGAGTTTTGATGACTGGCTACCTCTCTCTGAATTTGAACTGCACAATTGGTTCACTGTTATCTCCCGTTGTATTTTCAATTCTCCTTATTGTCTACTCTATCCTGTGTGTTGTCTGGGACTTAGATGAACAGATTTTTATTTAGTTTATTTTGATGGTCTTCTGGGCAACCGCAGTCGGATGGTAGCCAGTACTGGAATATCTAAGATGGCTTCATTCACTGGTCCTGGTGTGGATGAATGAAAGGCCAGCAAATGGGACAGCCACTGTGACTCTCTGCGTGGTCTCAGTGCTCTCTCTCTCTGTGTCCTCTCCTAATGATGTATTCATATGTTATCTGGACTTTTTGAATGGTGGCTCAGGGCTCCCCATATTGCAATATTTGGAAGCTGCCAACCTCTTTGCCATAAGCTGGGGTCTGATACAACATCACTTCTGCCACATCTTATTAATTCAAATGAGTCACAGGGCAGCCTCATTCATTAAAGAAAGGACTACCCAGTGGCCTGAAGATCTGCAAGCATGGTTCCTGTGGGGACCATCTTTGGATACTAGTTACCGATTTATTCAGGGGCCACTGATGATGTTCCAGCCAGATACCATAAAAATGACTTTTATGGGCAGTAAGTTAGAGCAAGTGTTTTTGGCTGTCTCCCTGATATGTAGCTGGACCTCAACAGGTAATTGTCACGTGGTCATTCCAGGGGTACCACATCCTCACCCTGGATTCTCAGTGTATGCAACCATTTCCATGTCCTGAAGGCACCGAGCGAACAGGGGGAGCTATGTGACCAGGGCAATTTGCATTTAGGAGGAAGGCTGTGTGGGCCTGTTTGACGATGCTGTAGGGACCTTTCCAAAGCCCCCCATGCATCCTAATATACCTCCAAATGACCCGACTTCTGGGGTTGGCTAGTGAGCTGGGGGATCCTTAGAATGTCTAAAGTGGAATGTGCTTACCACTATGGTAAATGATTTGAAGCACACAGACTTAAGATCTGTTTTTGCATATTTGATTTTGTGGCTTGAGACTGGCTACATTTTTTCTTTGTTTCATAGGAAAGAAACAAGAATCTTAGCTCCCTTGAAGTCCTCATTTTTGTGCTGTCAGCTTCCACATTTAGCAAGTTTTTCTGCACAACTTGTTAACTACCTACTCCATGTGTACCCTGTAGGTTTAATTTGGAGGATGAGAAAGTATATTTAAATGTGATCTGAATAGTTTACCAGTAACTCGCAAATGTATACCAAGGAGAATAACACTGGCATTGATCTTAGCTTTTTATAGATGATTAAAAATTTTAAACTGACAGTTAACTAAGCTTGCATAAGGTGTCTATGGCTGATATCATCTATCCTTTTTTCCCTCTCCATAAAGTCACTTACATATTAAGGCATCAACACATAGGCTTTAGTTATCTTTATAAACAGTCTCTATGTTATACTCTTATTATTTAAGTTCAGGATCTACTAAGCCACCTTAATATTCAGGATTTGGGGGAAGAGGCAACATTTAAACTTTCATCATGTTTCCAAATGCGATTTAAATAGCCATAATTGCTCCAGTCGAGTTGCTTCGTGAAACTACCTTGTAAAAAATTTAAAAGATCAGTTTTCCATTTGGGAATTCTGACTACCGGTCATCTGTCTTCAGTGGGGATCTGTGGAATCAGAAAGGGAAGAAGCCGCAGAAGCAAGCCTGTCCCTCTGCCTCCCGCTGACACCCACTTGGAGGCATTGCCAATCTGTGTTGATGCCACTTCTAAGTAATCTGGTGCTATCGCTTTTGTTGGTAAATTATCTTCTAACAGTACCATCTTCTGGCTTCTTCATTCCAGCTGCTAAAGAATGACGGACTTTACTATTTCGGACATCTCTATGTGGAATAAATGGAGCTCTTTTCTTTCCCCTGGGAAACCAAGTTCTATTGCTCTGTTCTCAGTAGTAAACAGTATTATGAGTCTTGTTACATAGGAAGTACATAAAACCTGCTTTGGATGATGGATTTTATATCTCCAAAGAGGGTTCAACAGTGTATTTAAAGCTCTTATTATGCTGCTTGAATTCTATGTTGCGTTTTATAGTTTAAAAAATGACATAGTACAAAAATAGAAAAGAAAAGAGAAGATGATTTCACAGTTTCCCAGGGTCAAGGCAGAAATATACAAATCAGAGAGGGAAAGAAAATCACATTTAAATATATAATCTACTAAGTGAGTTTTTTAACCTTTATTTCAAGCTTGTTAAATTACAATTCTGCTAAGCAGATATACATGATATAATAATTTTCTATATAAAAGATAAAATGAACTTGAGAGATTTGTATAAAACAAAATTGGTAAAGTAAGGAATATGGGTTAATTAACTTGCCATATGAATAAAATATGTGGCTTCCTTTAGAAAGTAAGGACTTCATGTAATTTGCAAATTGCTCCCATAATGAGTCCATTTACAATGAATATAAATTGCTACTCCATTTTCATAATGGACAAATGAGGTTTTAATGAATCGCACTTACTTTAACATTCTACAGAAAAATGGACAATATAGAGCTGACATATTATATAATTAAGTATTCTTTGTGAAAACTTAAAGGTTTTAACTTGAAGATATTTTAAAAATCTGTTTTTTATTACCTTTAAAATAGATCTTTCATCAAATTGGTTTGAAGGTTGGTTAACCATCATGTAAAGGTAAATGAATGTCCAATGAAAAAAGCAAGTACGTTCGGTGGTTTTGCAAATTGTAAGAAAAAAATATATGGCTTTAATCACAGAGCAGGATCAAATAATTTCTGTAGATAATAGCAAAAGTTTAATATCACATAGCTCTTACATTTTATATAATACGATTCATCCGCCTATTAAACAAGTATTTATTGTTTATTATCTCCCACCCCTAGACTAAGTACTATGATTCCACAATGGCATTTGAGGAGTTAGAGGCCAGTTTGTCAAGCGATGTCCAGGGCATTCCTGTGACTTAGGGAAGTTAGGTGTGTAGCATGATGTCCTAGAGAGGCTTAAATTCGTGCTTGTTTTATTGAACTCTGTAGACAGTGCCAGGAAGTTTTCTCCTTTAGAGGAGAGTGAGATTCTGAGGATAATTTTATTATGATTTTTTTAATTTGAGAGACAGAGAGAGAGAGAGAGAGAGCAGGAGCAGGGGAAGGGGCAGAGGAATAGGGAGAAGCAGAATCTCCACTGAACTGGGAGTCCAACACAAGGTTCAGTCCCAGGACCCTGAGATCATGCTCTGAGCTGAAGGCAGACGCTTAACTGACTGAGCCACCCAGGTGCCCCTTGAGGGTAATTTTTGACCTCATTCTCCAAGCCACTCTAGTTTCATCTGTACTCTGTACCCCAGAAGCTTAGGGCATTTGGAGAAATGGAGTAGCTTTATTGTCTGGAAATGTACTGTAATGATATATTTTTCTTTTTATAATCCTAGAAGGAGACTTTTCTTGTTTTTTAAGATTTTATTTATTTATTTGTCAGAGAGAGAGAGAGAGCAAGAGTGCAAGCAGAGGGAGTGGCAAGCAGAGACAGAGGGGAAAAACAGAGTCCCCACTAAGCAAGAAACCTGGTGTGGGACTTGATCCCAGGACCCTGGGATCATGACCTGAGCTGAAGGCAGACGCTTGCCTGACTGAGGCACCTAGGCATCCCTAGAAGGAGAAGTTTCTAGACACTAGAGAGATAGTGATTAGGGAAGGTGGTATGTTCTTTGGATCCTTAAATTTATAGTAACCTAAGTCCTCATCTTATGGGGTAGTGTGTGCCCTCAAGGGAGGACTGCTGTACTTAGGCCTTAGGCCACTGCCCCACATAGAGATCACAACCTCCTCATAGCCCATTGGTTCTCAACTGAGAGTGATTTTGCCCCCAGGGGCCACTGACAGTGTCTGGAGACATTTTTGACTGTGACAACTGGAGGAAATGGTATTACAGGCAAGAAGTAAATAGAGGCCAGGGTTGCTGCTGATATCTTACAATTCACAAGACAACCCCTACAATAAAGGATTGTCCTCTTCAATACATCAACAGAGTGGAGATTGGAAAACCCTGCTGTAACTGGAGGGCTTAAGCATAGTGCCTTGTACATAGGATACGCTCAGTAAATTCTTTTTAATTGCACTGATGAATCCATGAGTGAGTAAATAACTACTTTGGAAAGTGATCACTTTAACAGGTCAGTATTGTGCTCAACTCTCTATCTAGGAAGCACTAGAGGGACTAACTCTGAATTGGCATAGGAAGGCCAAAGAAAGTGGTTTTCTACAGGGTACTGCTACTGTCCCGCTATTTTCTGGAGCTTAATAAATATTGTTAAGGATTATATTCATAATATATATTTCTTGAATACCTATTATGTGTTGGATCCAACTCCAGAAGCTCTGTGTAGAGCTGAAAAATACAATAATGGTTCTTGTCTTCATAGAGTTTGTAACCTACTCAAGAGAAAGAAAGGCTGGCATATTTCCTTAGATACACACATATGGGTGAATTTGGAGCATACTAATGGATTTCATAGTGAGATTAAGTTCCTGAGAGTGGCCTAGAATTTGGGATGTTGGTCAAGGGAGATTTTTTTTGTATTGTGTGAATATCTTTTATAAGAATGTACTTGTGCATTTTTGTGTAATGAAAAATTAAACCATTCCAGAAAATTAGTAATTCATCCTTAAAAACAAATATTTACTTTACTTTTTGATTAACATTTTTGTGCTTCACGTTTTCCCAACATTTTATTGTAAAAATTTTCAATCATTCAGAGAAGCTGAAAGAGTTATACAGCCAACACCCAGACATTCACCATCTGGATTCTATGATTAATGTTTTCATATATTTGCTTTATCCCATATCCATCCATCTATCCATGCCTCTATCCATCCATCAATATAAGCTTTTACAATATTCTTCAAAGTAAGTTACAATTCATCACTGTACTTCTTCCTGTACATGTATCATTAACTAGAACTTCATATTTGTTTACAATCCAAACATACTTTTTATTAACGCTACCTTGTTATTCAACACGAAATGCATGAAATGTAAATTCCATTTTACTTATCTGCCACTGGTTTCCTTATGTAACTTGTTCAACTAGGATCAAGATAGAAGTCTGACATCTAAAACAGTGATTTTCATGACACTTTTCCTTAAGGGACATCCCTTTTTAGTCACTTTACATTTAACTCTTATTAATGAAAGGATCTGTTGGTAGAGCCATTTTTCTTTCTAATGATAAATTCCCACTCCAAGCTAAAAAACCTAACAGACTCTGGAGCATCAGCAGTAGGCCAGTTAGGTTATTAGCTGAGAGGGAGATGGTTTACACTTCCAGAAAACACTAGGTAGTATTTCCATGGCTTTGAAAATCCTGCCACTCTTGGGTTTGGTAGCTTTCCCAACATGTACACAAAGTTCATCTATAATGAGGGCAGGAGACTTGTCTCTTTTGTTTATAGTTTTATCTTCAGAGTACAATTCAGTGAACGACACACGGTCGACCCTCAATAAATATATGTTGAGTGAATGAAGGAGGACCTAGTATATAGATGGTATGTAGTAGAGTTTTTGTGAAATTGATTAATAAAATTGAAGGTCTGTAGAATTTTAGGACAATGATGACCTGCTGGTATTGGTACTTACGGAGTTGTTATCTACTCTCACCTCCTTCCAAGACATCAAAATACAGACTATCACAAGTAAATTTCGGAAATATTTAATTCAATAACTTTATGATAGAGACAGAACTACAAAATCTCACATTAATTAATTGGAAAAACATTGGTTAATTGTCCACAAATATCAGAATAAATATTGATTTCCTGGCTTTTACAATGAATACAGCATATGAACTTGTCAATTTCTTTAAGTGTGGTATTGAAAAGCATTATGGTAACATGATCTTAATACTTTGCAAATATCATACTAAAATGTTGAAAGGACATTTGGGGTAAATATGTGCAATTACAAAAACGTGGACTGTCCATTCTTTTTTTTTTTTTAAGATTTTTGTTTGTTTATTTATTTATTTATTTGAGAGAGAGAGAGAGACAGCAAGCATGGGGAGGAGCAGAGGGAGAGGAACAGGCAGACTCCATGCTGAGTGCAGAGCTCAATGTGCGACTCCATCCCAGGATTCCAAGATCATGACCTGAACTGAAACCAAGAGTCAGACGCTTAACAAACGAAGCCACCCAGGTGCTCTGGGAATTGTTCATTCTTAAAGTAGATTAGTAAGAAAAGATAAATAGGGTGAAGAGTATGGGCTTTGAAATCAGAAATACTGGAGTTCCAGTCATGGGACCCACATTACCACATTTCCATATGAAGATGATGCTTGTACTGCTTTATTACTTCAAGAAGTAAATCAAACAAATTGCTTAGCAGAATTCCTGGAGTTAAATACTCCGTATTTGATAGTTTTCTTCTTTTGTTTAAGAAAAAAATCATATATGAAAATTTAAGTGACAACAGTAAGTAATAAAAAATTATTTAGCACCTTTTTAGAGTGATTATTTTGTTTGTTTTTTTATAATTTTTATCAAAATTATATATACATATATAAATAGGTTAAACATTTTAATGTATTACAAAATTTAGTGCTATTACAAATATCTTTTTAATTTCATTTTCTGCTTAATCCCAGCATATGAATATCATGGATTTTTATGTATTGATGTGGTATCAGCAGCCTTGCTAAACTCACTTATTAATGTTAATAATTTACCTTTAGATCCATTTAGTCTATGAACACATCATGTTATTAGCAAATGATGCCTGCTTTTTTTTTTTAAATTCTTTCATCTTTTCTTTAATTATATTGCCTCCTGACTTTGAAAAGGCTCTCTCATTCAATATTGAAGAGAAGGGGTCAGCTCTGTCATGTTTCCTATTTCAGAGAATAACCTTTCAATGTTTTAACTTTATGATGTTGGTTTTAGGATTATTGGGGGAGGAATAGCCATTGTTATATTAAAAATTTCTGTTATATTCTTAGATTGCTAAACACATTTGCCATAAGTAAGTATTAAATTTTATCAAATATTTTTCTGCAACTATTGAAATAATTGCTATTTCTTTTTCATTTCAGAGAGTAGAAAATTTTGATGTTAAAATAATCTTGTATTCTCATAACAAAATCAATTTTGTCATGATATTTTTATCTTTTTTTATATATTTCCGGATTCCATTAGATAATATTATGTTTAGACTTTTCACATTTATGATCATGGATGAGACTGGCCTATGATTTCCCTTTCTCATTCTGTCTGTGTTGGTTTGTGCTATCAAGGTTTTGCTACATTGTGAAAGAATTGGTGAACATTATTTCCTTTCTGTTTTCCAGAGTGGATGTTATTTCCTCCCTAAATGTTTAGTAACATTTTCTGGGATTTATATAGGTATGAGGGGACTGGAGTTGGTTTTTTTCATTTTATTTTGTTTTTTTTGTGTGTGTGTGGTTTTGTATGTGCATGATTGGGAGTCATTTAATTATAGATTCATTTTAATGGTTATAGGATTAATCAAGCTTTTTATTTCATTTTTTAGTTTTTGATAAAATGTAATTTCTGAGGGATTTTTCTATTTCATCGAAGTTTTTCAATTTATTAGCATAAAGTTGCTATAAATATCATCTTTTTGATGGCTGAAGGATCTGTAGCTACTTTTCATTACTATTATTGGCTATTTATTTTTACTCTTGTTCTTGATTAGTTTCGTCCCAAATATAGAAATTTTGTTAATCTTTTCAGAGAGAAAATTTTGGCTTCATTGATTCCCTTTATTCTGTGTTTATTCTCTGTTACTTTTTGCTCTTATATTTATCATTTTCTTTTCCCTCCTTTCTTACACTTTAATATACTATTCTTTCTCACACTCCTTGAAGTAGGTAAAGGGGTGTGTGCTCAGCTCCTGAACGTCAGCTTTTTTATTTCTTTTCCTCTAGATATCACTTTAGAATAGTGGTTCTCAACCTGAGACAATTCTGCCCTCCCCTAGGGACCTTTGGTAATATCCATAGATATTTCTGATTGTCACAGTTGGGGGGGAGGTGCTACTGGGTTTTAGTGGGGAGAAGCCAGGAATACTGCTAAACATCTTGCAATGCACAGGACAGCCCCCAACAGCAAGGAATCATCCAGCCCTAAATGTCACTTGTACTGAGGTTGAGAAAACCTGCTTTAAAGCATTCTGCAAGTTTTGAAATGTAACATTTTGTTATAATTCAGTTAAAAATACTTTCTAATTTCCATTTTGATTACTTCTTTAACCATGTGTGATTTATAAATTTTAAGCTTTAATTTATAACCATATGGGAAATTCCTTCTTCTCTTTTTTGACTGACTGAAGCTTTTAATTTCTTGCTTTAATGAATTGTGATCAAAAAACATACTCTCTATGTTTTCAGCCCTTTGAAATTTCTTAAGACATGCTCCATGGCCCAGTAAATGATTAATTTTGTAAATTTTCAGTCTGTCTTTGAAAAGAAAATGCTTCTGCAGTTGTTAGGTGAAATGCTGTTTGTATATTAGATTCGTTTTTAAGATTAAATTATTGATATTTGGGGTGTATATTTGAAAAGTTATCAAGAAAATGGTTTTAGGTGCACCTAGGGGGCTTAGTCCATTAAGTGTCTGACTTGACTTTGGCTCAGGTCATGATCTCAGGGTTGTGAGACGGACCTGTGTGGGCTCCATGCTCATCACAGAGTCTACTTAAGACTCTTTCCGTCTGCCCCTCCACCCTCCTCTGTTTTCTCTCTCTCTCTCTAAAATAAATAAATATTTACAAAACTTATTTTAGGATCTTCCATTAGGATTGTAATTATTTACTTTCTCATTGTATTTCAGATTTTGCTTTATATATTTTGAAGTTGAGTTTAGGTACATAAAAATATAGAATTGTTACTCCTTCCTGGTAAATAATCATTATGAAGAGAACATGAAAAATCTCTTGATCCTGAATAATGGGGTTTTTTTTTTTTTTTGGATTTTTTTGCCTTTAAGTTTACTTTGTCTCATATTAATGAAGTTATATGATCTTTCTTTTGTTAAGCGTTCTATCTCTTGCTACTGTTTTACTTTTAACCCTTGTAAATTCTTATGTGTTTTAGGTATCCCTTGCAAATAATGTATATAAACCAGTGTGACAAGCTTTGCCTATATTCCATTTATATTTAAAGTAATTAGTGAAATATTTGGGTTTACATCTACTGTTTCACTATCTGCTTTCTACTGTCACACTAGATGTCTATATTCTGTGTTCTCTGTCCTGTTCTAATTTCTTTTATTTTGCCTTTCCTCCTATTTTTGGATTGGTAATTTAATTTTTTAAATTTAAATTCAATTATCCAACATTCATTTCAGATGCAGAGTTCAGGAATTCATCAGCTGCATATAACACCAAGTGCTCATCACATCATGTGCCCTCCTTAATGCCTGTCACCCAATTAACCTGTCCCCCTTACTCCCCTCCCCTCCAACAATCCTCAGTTTGTCTCCCATGTCTCTCATGGTTTGTCTCCCTCTCTGATGATTTTCCATTCAATTTTCCATCCCTTCCCCTATGATCCTCTGTACTGTTTCTTATGTTCCGCATATGAGTGAAACCATATGATAATTGTCCTTCTGTGATTGACTTATTTTGCTCAACATTATAATCTCCAGTTCCATCCATGTCAAAATAAATGGTAAGTACTCATCCTTTCTGATGGCTGAGTAATATTTCATTGTGTATATATATATATATATATATATATACACACACACATACACCACATCTTTATCCATTCATTTATCAGTGGATATCTCATCTCTTTCCACAGTTGGCTATGGTGGACAGTGGATATTGCTGCTGTAAACATTGGGGTGCAGGTGCCCCTTCAGATCATTACATTTGTATCTTTGGGGTAAATATTTAGTAGTGCAATTCCTGGATTGTAGGGTTTTAGATTTTTAAAAATTTTTTCTCTTTTGCTGGTTTGGAAGTTAAATACTTTTCTTTTAGTCAGTTAAAAAAAATGCAACCTGTATCCTTTACTAACTGGCACTTAATGTTAATCTGCTCTTTACTTCAGACAGTAGAAGGACCAACTTTTTACTTTAATTTCATTTTTCTCTCTCCTGACTCTATGTTATTACTTTTGTGTATTTTAATTATTTCTCTATTTTATATTACACAGTCATTTTCTACAGTTTATGTGATCACATTTTACTTTTACTGATATATTCATTATTTTGGTTCTTCTTTCTTCCCCATATCTCCTATCTTCAGTCCACAATCACTTTTCCTTTCTTAATTTTTATTATTTTTTTAATTTCAATTTTAAAATTCAAAATATTTCACTTTATATATTGAAGGGCATTTTTGCTGGGTTTAAAATTCCTGACTAACAGATTTGGTGAGGGTACACACACTGAATATATTATTCTACTGTTTTCTGGTTTCATTGTTTCTGTCACTAACCACTAATCACTAACCACTGTCTGGAGGTAAATTGTCTTTTGTCTCAGCCTGATTTTTATGATTTTTTTATCTTTGAACTTTCTGGAGTTTTGGTAGGTGTAGATAAGTGTGGATTTTGTCTTTCAATTTGTCTTGTTATCTGTTGGTATTTTCTGTCTTTCTTTTTTTAAAGATTTCATTTATTTATTTGTCAGAGAGAGGGGGAAAGAGAGAAAGGGAGTGTACAAGCAAGGGAAGCAACAGGCAGCAGGCAGAGAGAGAAGCAGGCTTCCTGCTGAGCAAGCAGCCCAATGTGGGACTCAACCCCAGGACCCTGAGATCATGACCTGAGTTGAAGGCAGACACTTAACCGACTGAGCCACCTAGACATCCGTCTGTTGGTATTCTTGAATTAGTATATTGGTGTATTTCAATGGTTTGGGAAATTCTCAACTGTTATCTTTTCAAGTATTGTTTCTGCCTGATTCTTTCTTTCTTTTCCCTCTGGAACTCTAACTAAATATGTATCTTTTTGTGGCAACCTCTGTGTTGCTCACCTTCTCTATATTTCTCATCCTTTTGTGTCCTTGTACTTCATTCAGAATCATTACTTTTTTATTAATTTTTAATTTTTTTATAAACATATAATGTATTTTTATCCCCAGGGGTACAGGTCTGTGAATTGCCGGGTTTACACACTTCACAGCACTCACCATAGCACATACCCTCCCCAGTGTCCATAACCCCACCCCCTCTCCCTCCCCACCCCCAGCAACCCTCTGTTTGTGAGTTAAGAGTCTCTTATGGTTTGTCTCCCTCCCGATCCCATCTTGTTTCATTTATTCTTTTCCTACCCCCCAAGCCCCTCATGTTGCATCTCCACTTCCTCATATCAGGGAGATAATATGATAGTTGTCCTTCTCTGATTGACTTATTTCGCTAAGCATAATACCCTCTAGTTCCATCCACGTCGTTGCAAATGGCAACATTTCATTTCTTTTGATGGCTGCATAGTATTCCATTTATATATATATATATATATATATATATATATATATATACCACATCTTCTTTATCCATTCATCTGTTGATGGACATCTAGGCTCTTTCCGTAGTTTGGCTATTGTGGACATTGCTGCTATAAACATTCAGGTGCACGTGTCCCTTTGGATCATTACATTTGTATCTTTAGGGTAAACACCCAATAGTGCAATTACTGGGTCATAGGGTAGCTCTATTTTCAGCTTTTTGAGGAATCTCCATGCTGTTTTCCAGAGTGGTTGCACCAGCTTGCATTCCCACCAACAGTGTAGGAGGGTTCCCCTTTCTCCGCATCCTTGCCAGCATCTGTCATTTCCTGACTTGTTAATTTTAGCCAGAATCATTACTTTTGGCCTATCTTCTATTTTACTAATTTTATTCTTGGCTTTATCTAATCTTCTGTTGAGCCCATTCATTGAGTTCCTAAATATTTTTCAGTTCTAGAATTTTTATTTATTTATTTTTTACAAAATTCACATGACATTTTATATATTATCAGTTCTTTGGCAAAACTTTTAAAAACTTGTCTTTTATCTTTTAAACTTGTTATGCGTAGTTGGTTTAAAGTCTGGATCTGATAGTTTCGATGTCTGAAATCTTTGTTTCTATGTTGTCTTTCTAAAAATTTATTTATTTATTAGAGAAAGCATGGAGATGGGGGAGAAGGATGAGAGAGGGAGAGAAAGTCTTAAGCAGACTCTGCATTGAGCACAGAGCCTGACTCAGAGCTTGATCTCACAACCCTGAGATCATAACCTGAGCTGAAACCAAGAGACAGATGCTTAACCGACTGCACCACCCAGGTCCCCTTCTTTTGTTTCTGATTCATTTATCTCTTAATTTGCGTGTATATCTGTAATTTTGAGCTGGATCTTGTACTTTATCTATGGAAGTGATTTTAGGCTGAAGAAGATGGTGTTTCCACTGAGAGGATTTTTTTTTTAAATTTATTTATTTGACAGATAGAGATCACAAGTAGGCAGAGAGGCAGGCAGAGAGAGAGGAAGAGAAGCAGGCTCCCTGCTGAGCAGAGAGCCCCATGTGGGGCTCGATCCCAGGACCCTGGGATCATGACCTGAGCCGAAGGCAGAGGCTTTAACTCACTGAGCCACCCAGGCGCCCCTCCACTGAGAGGATTTTTATAGCTTTTGTCAGACCCCTATAGGCACTAGCAATCTAAAATAATCTTAATCCAATTTCAGGACTTGATATTTTCTGAGCCAAACAAATGATTCAAAGTCAGACTGCTGTCCTTAAGAGCAGCTCTCAGGTGGTGTACTTCAGCTCACCCTTACTTCAGTGCAATCATGGAAGATTTGTCAGAGTCCCCACTTGGTGAGCCCTGAACTTCACATTTCATTTAACTAGCAGTCCTCAGGGCAAAAGTGATTCCAAATAGTAGGCTCATGTCTACACATTTCTAGTTTCTCCTAAATCTTGACCTGGTAATTTTTTATAATTTCCTTTAGAAATTTTATTTATTTATTTATTTATTCGTGGAATTCTGTGTTTCTAAAACAATTTTTTTTTTTTTAAAAGAGAAGGAACAGAGGGAGAAGGAGAAAAAGAGTGTAAAGCAGCCTCAGTGTCCAGCATGGAATCTAACGCAGGGCTTGATCTCACAACCCTGAGATTATGACCTGAGCTGAGATTAAGACTTGGTTGCTTAATTGACTGAACCACACAGGTGCCCCTTAAAATAATTTAAAAGGTAATTTTCTAGCAACTGAATTTTCTGCAGTAGAGGAATTAGTCTAATAACCTAGTACACCCTTATTGGGACCTGAGATCTTTCTTCTTGTTTTTTATTATTTTCTCCCTGCCTTGAGTTTATTCTACTTTTCATTTTAACTTCTTAAGTCAATTATTGGCTTATTAATGGTTAGGATGTTTACTCTATATCACTAATCATATATGATAATGAATTTCCATCTACCACTTTATGTTATACAAGTTTTATTACACAAATCTACAATATTTTCATCATTATTGTGTTCTAAATATATTCTAATTTTCATTCACACTTCTATCGTTTTCCTAGCTCACTTGTTTAGAAATGCATGTCTTTGTGGTGCCTGGGTGGCTCAGTCAGCTAAGTGTCTGCCTTTGGCCCAAGTCATGATCTCAGGGTCCTGAGATTGAGCCCTGCATCAGGCTCCCTGCTCAGAGGGGAGTGTGCTTCTCCCTCTCCCTCTGCCTCTCTCTCTTGCTCATGCTCTCTCTCACATAAATAAATAAAATATATTTTTTTAAAGTTTGTCTTTAATTTTAGACAAATAGATTTTTTTCCAATTCCATTTTTTGTTTTTGATTTTTAATTTAACTGCATTGTGAACATGGTAGGTTTGATGCCAGTATTCAGTGTTGAAGCTTTCTGTCTGACTCCGTTTTTGGTCAATTTTTGTATAGGTTTCTTGTATCTGCAAAAGAATATGTATTCCCCAGTTGTTGAGTTACGTAATGCACACAGAAACCTTTCTCTTTACATTATACAATATTTTCAATATTTTTTGATAGAGTGTTTCAAAGATATCCTCAGTGACTTTTTACTTTTTGAGAGTTATGCTAAACAGTCCTTATATGATGGTACATTTTCCAGTTTATACTAATTTTTCAATTAAAAACTATTTTGAGTATAAAATGAATATAACTTCAGAACATATTTCAATCTTTCAAAAGCCTTGAGGTTATATCATGTGTCTTGAAATTTTTTTTTTTTTTTGGCTACTTGCCATTATTTGCCTTACACGTTTTCTGTCCTTGAAATTTTCTGTGGCTTTATATATTACATAGATTTCCCAAAAACAAATAACTGGGTTTGATATTTTAATCCAGTCTAATGATTGTTATTATTTAACTGAGTATTTAATTAATTTGCATTGATTGTGAATACTCCTGTGTTTGCTTCTACTTCTGCTATCTTATTTTGTGCTTTCTATGTGTTTTCCTTAATTTATTTTTCTTTTTTTCATTTTTGAATGTTTTTCCTTTTTTAAATTCCATTTTCTCCTTCATCATTTTGAAGATTATACTCTATATCCATTTTCACTGTTTACCCTGTATCTTAAGGTGTAACCTTAACTAAGTCTACTGTTAATATTTGTGCTTCTTTCTGAAACTATGCAAGGAGGAAACTTAGGACATTTTAGATAATACCCTGCTAATTTAAGTGTTGCAGTATTTCAGTTTTATCGTGCTTTTTTTTTCACTCTACAAATAATTTGTAATTATTATCATTATTAATTCATACATCAATACTTGTTTAAATTTGCCCACACGCTTACTGATGTTTGTCTACTGTTCCTTCTTGCATTTTAGAATGATTGCAGTAATTTTCTTATGCTTAAACTGCATGATTTAGACATCTGACTTTAGTGAGTTTCTATTGTTGTAAGTGATAAACTCAGTTTTTGTTTTGTCTAAAAGTGTTTTTATTTCATCATCATTTTTGAAAAGTAATTTTGCTGAATATTTAATTCTTGATTGATAGTCATTTTTTCTCAGAATTTTGAAGATATAACTTTACTTTTTCTCTGGTTTCTATTGTGAACTTAACCATCAGTCTATTTGTTGTTCATTTTTTAGGTAAAATGCCTTTTTTTCTGGCTACTTTTAAACTCTTCCTGCATTTTGACAATGCTATCTGTGTATACATATGCCTTTTTATATTTTTCCTTTTTGGAATTCATTGGACTTCCTAAATAAAAGATTTTTGTCTTTTAACACATCTAGAATTTCTCAGCCAATTATCTCTTCAGTACTGCCACTTCAACATTCTTTCCAAAATCTCCTTCTGAAATATTTAATTGACATGTAGGGCCCTTTTCAAATAAGCCTCTGTGCCTCTCATATTTTCCTTCTCTTAGTCCTTTTGTGCTACATTTTTGAAATTTCTTTAAGTCTCTTTTTGGATTCACTAATAAATTCTTCATGTTTACCTTATTTGTTTTTTAACCTACTATAAAGTTTTAAAATTGTTCTCGTTTTTTAAAAGTTCCATTTGCTTCATTTTCAAACATGCTTAAAAAAAAGTCCATTCTTTACTCAAGTTTCCCTGCCTATCTTTGATGCTTTTAAATGTATTTAATAGATTTAATTTATATTCCATCCTCCATAATTCCAAAATTAAGTGTTTTTCTAGTTTCATCCTGATGCCTGTAGATTTCTTCAGGCACTCACTCACAATAGAGTGGAAATATTCTGAGGTGAGAATAAAAAATTAATCCCTCCAGAGGAGATTTCAATGTGCTTTTATCCAGTTGCCTGAGGGCACTAGCAATTGGAGAATACTTTAAATTAAATTTGTTCTTGAGGCTTTTTGTACTACATGTGTAGTAGGAACTTCAGCTTTTAACTGATAAGAGAATTAAAATAGAGGATTTTCCAGGAAAATAATAAAGTTTAGCAATAGGCCTCCGTGGGACTCCTTACTCTCAAGGGACTCTTCCATGACTTATATGGAAGACTTATATGACTCTTCCATGTGCTTATATGGACATATGTTTTATTAGTATTGTCAAAGGATATTTAAAACCATAGTTGCTTTGGGGTACCTGGGTGGCTCAGTTGGTTAAGCTACTACCTTTGGCCCAGGTCATGATCCCAGAGTCCCAGGATCAAGTCCTGCACCTTCTCATGGTCTCTCTCACTTTCTCTCTCTCTCTCTCAAATAAATAAATATATAACATATAAAAAAAATAAAACCATACGGGGTGCCTGGGTGGCTCAGTGGGTTAAGCCGCTGCCTTCGGCTCAGATCATGATCTCAGGTCCTGGGATCAAGCCCTGCATTGGGCTCTCTGCTCAGCAGGGAGCCTGCTTCCCCCCTTCTCTCTCTGCCTGCCTCTCTGCCTACTTGTGATCTTTCTCTGTCAAATAAATAAATAAAATCTTTAAGAAAAAATAAAATAAATAAAACCATAGTAGCTTCAAACCACTGTCTACTTACACTACAATGTTTCTCCTCTGTCATACTTCCCTTTGTATTGGGTGCTGTTGGAGTAGTCTCCCGGTTTTTTTTTTTGTGTGTGTGTGTGTTCTGAATAAAATCTGAATTGGGAATGTAAAATTTTAATGCAATTTGGAAGGACTTTTTTTTTTTTAAGGTTTGATATATTTATTTGACAGAAAGAGAAACAGTGAGAGAGGGAACACAAGCAGGGAGAGTGTGAAAGGGAGAAGCAGGCAGAGGGAGCCTGGAGCAGGGAGCCAGATGTGGGACTCAATCCCAGGACCCTGGGATCATGACCTGAGCCGAAGCCAGATACTTAATGATTAAGCTACCAGGCACCCCTGAAAGGACGTTTTAGAATGCTTTAATAATTTAAGTCATTAATTGTAGGTCTCTACTTAGTTATGTTTTGTCATCTTCAAATTTATTTCTTAGACAACTGAGATGTAATTCAGATTAAAAATGGAATTTGAAACAAAAACAATAAAGATGATCAATGAAGTTAGGAGAAATTATCCTGACATTAAGAAGTAGATTGTAACAATTTTTTAAAAATCTTATACCAAAAGCAATATTTCAGGAAGAGGAAGAGATAACTCAAATAGAAGTAGCAAATAGACTCTTGGATTTTTTCATAATCCAAATGATAAAAGGTTATGAGATACACAAACACATTACCAAATGATTTGCATTCCGTGGTGTTTTGACAGGAGATATTAACATTGAAGATGAAAGCATGAAACTCATAATACATCAGTATGACAACATAGATGACAAAGTACTAATTGAATATCATCAATTCAAAGTATTTAAGATATATCAGTGCATAACAAAATGTAAAATGCTGTGAAATCTTCCACCTCACAAATGAAGAAACAATAGAGGCTTTGCCTTAGTTCACAATAATCTTTAAAAATCGTGTGGCCCATAACAAATTGTGAAGCAGAAACTTTCAAAGTATTGATTTAAAAACATTGTTTTTGGTCAAAAGTGCTAGAAAAGACTAACTTATCTTTTTTATCTTCCCAGTTGAACTGACATGACCAAAGTTCTGTCATAGAAAGAGGTGATCAAAGAATTGGCAGCCAAAAAATGTAGGCAAACCCTATTAAAGTGGAGTGTTATGCTATTATTTAATAGAACATTTTATGTTCTCCTTCTGGATTTTCTGATCATTGTGATATTGGTCAGCTTTTCTAAAATTCATATTTTGTTGTGATTTCTGTTCTTATTCTAAGTATTATAAATACTTAACCTTTTCTTCCCCTCCTCTTCCTCCTCCTCCTCCTCTTCCTCCTCCTCCTTCTTCTTCCTTTTTGAGAGGGAGAGGTGGGTAGGGGCAGAGGAAGAGGAAGAGAGAGAATCTTAAGTAGGCTCCACACCCAGCCTGGAGCCGGTCATAAGGCTGGAATCCACATCCCTGAGATCATGACCTGAACCAAAATCAAGAGTTGGCTGCTTAACCAACAAAGCCACTCAGATGCTCCAAGCCTTATATTCTTAATCCTGTATTATTTTTTTTAAGAGGCCTTCCATAAATTGCTGAAACTTTAGACTGCTGAAATTCTAGGTCCAGAACTGGTTTCTTAGGAATCCTCGGGGAGGAATTATTTTTCTGTGTACACAGGGCCAAGATGAGACAGGAAAGATCCTTGTCCCTCTCTGTGTTGGAGATTTATTCTCACTGAGATGAGCCTTTTGGTGTCCTGGCTTATGCCTCCATCTCCTATCTCATCATCAAAAACCAGAGCTGCAAAGTCACTAGGATACTGCAAACCCCCAAATTAACCTGGTTGCTTACTTATACCCCAGATTTCCCAATTTCTTTCTTCCTTTATTTCATGTGTGTGTGTTCTTATTTTTCTTGTCGGTTCCACAACACATTTAAAAAGAATTTTAACACATTTTTCCCCAGAATTTTCGTTCTCTTTAATAAAAGGAACTTTTAGGTATTGAATTCAGTAGGCTTTCTGAAATGAAAATGCTTACAAATTTAATGTTCAAAATTATATAAGATATGTACCTGATTTTTACCCGAATTAGCAGGAATTTTTTTTTATATCACATTCTCTTTTTCTATCAGGTTATCATAGTTACAACATGCACTACATTTTCCTTCCTTATGAGATAATACTTAATATCATTTATCATTTTGTTCCTATCTCTTACATAATAGTGACCATCAACCATTGTAATATGCCAAAATTATGGCTTTCTATCAATTCTCGGTGGCTGGCAACCTGCTAGAGTTAAATGGTTCAGGCCCTTGATCTAATTTAAGATATGATTCACGAAAAATATTAAAGATGACAAATAATAATGCCATTCATTTTCACACTGAGGAAGCCTCGAGCAAGCTGATCCATTCTCACCAGCCATTCTGGAAGGAGACCAAGGCCGGGGAGTCGCTGTCCCTCAAGCCAGCCCAGCCTCCCCCCGGGGGCTGTGACAGAGGTTGTTGCAGTGATTGGAGCATTTAGGATTGCACACACACACACACACACACAGACATGGAAACACAAACAGAATGTGAAGGCTGATAAGAGTGACTGGGATCCAAGAAAGTGTTAATATTCCCCTTCCTTCCCTCTTAAAGATGGGCTGTAGAAGAAATAGAATCTTTTTATTGTTTTATATGTTGCGGCAGGTACTTATAACTTATATGGTGGTTAGCATCCAAATTAAAGAATAAAACATTTTCCCATAAGGGGCTACTTCAGTGGTCAGAGAAATTACTGTTTCTACTTCCTCATTTTATTTTTCTCACTTCTGTGTCATTCAAGACCCCAACTTGGCTTTTATTTCCTGTCCAACACAAAAGATCCCAAACACCTGCCTGTCAGTTTGCATCCACCCTTTTGCCTTACTGGCCTTTTTGCTTGCAAATTGTGAAGAATAAGTGTACTAGACTGGAAATTCATTTCTGGAATCTATGTAAAGTCTCTTTATCCTCAGAGGAGGCATTTCTACCCTTTTAACTCCAGGCTGAAACTCACCATAGGTCTGGCAATGGACTGAATCCTGGGAGAACACAGTAGTAAAATTTGCTGCTGGAGTTAACACTGAAATCACCCCGCCTACTTTTGGGATGCATGCATTTTTTATTAAGTCTCCTTCCACAAGTCATAGCCCAGACATGCCCCAAAGCCATGCCTACAAAGCCAGCTGAAAGGGAAGTCTTTTATTCATGCCCACTGCTAGCCAATCACAGCACTACCACCTTTTCAAAAGGACTCATTGGTTCTACTAACTGTGAACAGTTATTTTGTATTCTAGCATCTGTGGGTATAGAGATGATAGGGAGGCCTTCCTGCCCTGCAACTTTCTGGTGGTGTTCTAATAGAAAGAAAAAGGAACCAACATTTATTGAGGGCCTGCCATGTCCTCACACTTTGCTCATGAGCTAACAAGATATTATTTAAACTTTATGGTAACTCTGTAAATAAAATTTGGAATTCAAATCTAGTTTTGTCTGATTGCAAGGTTGATATTCTTGGCACTACATCCTGGTGCACTGGTGATTTTCATACTTTGCTTGCCAGATTCTAAATTTTGGCTACAAAGACTTTTTTTTCCTTTTGTCATCTTTTCTTCTGAGCCATTCAGAAGATTGAAAATGCATATGTATGGTATAATTTGTAAATGAAGATCAGGCACATACATGTATATAAGAATACATATGCCTCAGAACATATGGTAATCGTGGAGTCAAGTGAAATTATTCACGTTTGGTTATTTATTTATAATTGTTATAGCAAAAGATATAAGTAGTAGAATTATTTTATTGTTCAACACATAAATTGGGGCACCTGGGAGGCTCAGTCAGTTAAGCATCTGACTTTGGCTCATATCATACTCTCTGGGTCCTGGGAGATCAAGCCTTACATGGGGCTCCCTGTATTTGTGTCTGTGTATGTGTGTGTGTGTGTATACATACATATATATATATATATATATATATATATATATATATAAATTAATGATGTCATGTAAAGCTCTTTCTGTTTTTATTAAGTTTTTATTTCAATTCCATTTCCGTTAACATACTGTGTTATATTAGTTTCAGGTATACAATATAGTGATTCAACAATTCCATACATGACCTGGTGCTCAGTATGACAAGTGCCTTTCTTAATCCCTATCAACTATTTCACCCATCTCCCCTCTCTGGTGACCATCAGTTTGTTCTCTATAGTTAAGAGTGTTTCTTGGTTTGTCTCTCTCTCTTCTTTTTCCCTTTGCTCATTTGTTTAGTTTCTTAAATTCCACATATGAGTAAAATCATATAGTTTTTGTTTTTCTGTGACTGACTTATTCAACTTAGCATAATACTCTTTAGTTCCATCCATGTCGTTGCGAATGGCAAGATTTCATTCTTTTTTATGAATGAGTAATATATATAATATTAATTATATATATATATGCCAATTTTTCTTTATCCACTCATATATAGATGGACATTTGGCTGCTTCTATAATTTAGCTATTATAAATAATGCTACTATAAGCACAGGGGTACATGTTTGCCTTTGATTTAGTGCTTTTGAATTTTTTGGGGTAAATACCCAGTAACCTTTGAATTAGTGTTTTTGTATTTTGGGGGTTAAATACCCAGTAGTGAGATTACTGGATCTTAGGGTTGTTCTCTTTTTAATTTTTTGAGGAACTTCCATACTCCACAGTGCCTGTACCAGTTCGCATTCCCACCAACAGTGCACAAGTGTTCCTTTTTCTTCATGTCCTTGTCAGCACTTGTTTCTTGTGTTTTTGATTTTAGTCATTCTGACATGTGTGAGGTGATCTCTCATTGTGGTTTTGATTTGCATTTCCCCGATGATGAGTGATGTTGGGCATCTTTTCATGTGTCTGTTGGCCATCTGGATGTCTTCTTTGAAGAAATGTCTGTTCATGTCTTCTGCCCATTTTTTATTTGGATTATTTGTTTTTTGGGTGTTGAGTTATATCAGTTCTTTATATATTTTGGATACTAACCCTTTGTCAGATATGTCATTTGTAAATATCTCTTCCTATTCCATAGGTTGCCTCTTACTTTCGTTGATTGTTTCCTTTGCTATGCAGAAGCTTTTTATTTTGATATAGTCCCAGTAGTTTATTTTTATTTCCCTCACCTCAGGAGATCTAGAAAGATGTTGCTACAGCCAGTGTCAAAGAAATTACTGCCTGTGCTCTCTTCTAGGATTATTCTGGTTTCAGGTCTCATATTTAGGTTTTTAATCCATTTTGAATTTATTTTTGTGTATGGTGTAAGAAAGTACTCCAGTTTCATTCGTTTGCATGTAGCTGTCCAGTTTTCCCAACAGTATTTGTTGAAGGTACTCTCTTTTCCCCACCACAAATTCTTGCCTCTTCTGTCAAAGAATAATTGCTGATATAATTGTAGGTTTATCTCTGGGTTTTCTATTCTGTTTCATTGATCTATGTGTCACTTTTGTACCAGTACTATGTTACCATATTTACTGTAGTTTTGTAATATAACTTAAAGTCTGGCATTGTGATACCTCCAGTTCTGTCTTCCTTTTTTAAGACTGCTTTGGCTATTTGAGGTCTTTTGTGGCTCCATACAAATTTTAGGATGGTTTGTTCTAGCTCTGTGAAAATGCTGTTGGTACTTTTTATAGGGATTGCATTAAATGTGTAGATTGCTTTGGATAGTATAAACATTTTACCAATATTTCTTTTTCCAATCCATGAGCATGGAATGTCTTGCCATTTCTTTGTGGCATCTTCAATTTTTTTCATCATTGTTTTATAGTTTTCAGAGTACAGATCTTTTACCTCTTTGGTTAAGTTTACTCCTAGGTACTTCATTATTTTTGGTACAATTGTAAATGGGATTTTTTAAATTTCTCTTTCTACTGCTTCATTATTAGTATATAGGAATGCAACAGATTTCTGTACATTGATTTTGTATCCTGAGACATTACTGAATTCGTTTACTGGTTCTAGTATGTTGGTTGGTTGGTTTGTTTTTGGTGGAGTCTTTGGGTTTTCTATACATAGTATCATGTCATCTGCAAATAGTGAAAGTTTTACTTCTTCCTTACCAATCTGGAGGTGGTTTTATCCTTTCTCCTATTGGTGTGATGTATCATGTTGATTGATTTGCAAATATTGAAACTATGTTAACTTTTCCGGTTATGTGGCTATTTATTTGGGGGAACTATTTGGATCTGTGTGATTATGAAATTAGTGAAGTTGTCAGCTATAGGGGGCTTATTGTACTTACTTCACTTGAAATGTCATAAGGGAGACAAGTTTTATGCTTAAAACATCTGCAAGATGATTAAAATGAAGATTAAAATTAACTGCTAGACCACTAGATGAAGGCTGTATATGTTTTGTATTATTTGATGGTTGTTAGCAGCTGTCTGGAATAAGGAGATTTTTAAATGTATTTTATTTTATGTTTTCAGAAGGAATTTAAAGCCCTCTCTTGCTCAGAGTGAGAAAGTATACTGCAGGATTAGTCAAATATTTGCCCTCACTGGCCTTGGAAAAATTACCAGCTTAAAAAAAAAAAAAACAAACTATAAATGTTTCCTTTAGAACTTAACTATTTAGAATGATCAGGCCCATGCATATCTTTAGATTTCAAATGCCATTATAGAAGGAAAATATCACTTACTTGTGGAGTGTAAGAAAGAACATGGAGGACACTGGGGGAAGGAGAGGAGAAGTGAGTTGGGGGAAACCCGAGGGGGAGACAAACCATGAGAGACTGTTAACACTGAGAAACAAACTGAGGGTTTTGGAGGGGAGAGGGGTGGGGGCTTGGGTGAGCCTGGTGATAGATATTAAGAAGGGCACGTATTGCATGGAGCACTGGGTGTGGGGCATGAACAATCTTGGAACACTGAAAAAATTAAATTAAAAAAAATCTAAAGTAAAAATGACATTCCTAAATCTGAAGAAGGAGTGGGATAATAATATTGGTGATAAAATGTACATTTACGGTTGAAAAGCCAAATTTTTATATTCATTGATGAGTATCCTGCAACAAGAGAACAGTTAAAATAAGTAAGTGTCTTTTTGTCAGACTTTGATTTAAAAAAAATCACCAGTATTGAAAACCATTTGATGCTCATATAAAAACCTTAAAATTCTTTTAAATTTTATTTATTTGAGAGAGAGAGAGAGAGCCCTAGAGAGAGAGAGAGCATGAGTAGGGGCAAAGGAAGGGAAGAAGCAGGCTCCTCGCTGAGCAGGGAGCCCAACGTGGAACTTAATCCTAGGACCCCGGGATCATGACCTGAGTCAAAGGCAGACAGTTAACCAACTGAATCACCCAGGTGCCCCATAAATGATTTAAAACTTAAATGCTAATAAATTAATTACTGGGTTATTATTAATTTTTTACCAACATACCTTCTCCATGAGCCCTCTTTGCATACCAATTATGAATGCACTCAATTGCTCAGAACAAAAAAACTGATTTTTTTTGATGGCTTGAATAAGTAAAAGTTTATTTTATTCATACAGTCAGAAGCGGGTAAGTAAGGGTTGCCAAAGTTGGTTCTGCCATTCAACAGTGCACTCAAGGACCTGCTCTTCCTAGCATTGTGCTCTGTCATCAGAATGTGTTGGCTTTTACTCTCATGATAGTCCTCAAATGGCTGTGACGAACCAAGACATCGTGTCCACATTCCAAGGAATGATTAAAAGGGCAACTTCTCCTGAGAAGGCTTAGCCTTTTTATTTTGGATAAGATTCCTCTTCCCAGCAAACTTTTTCTTTATCTCTTTAGCCAGAACTGGGTCACTTGTCCATTCTGGGCCCATTATTGGCAGAGGAATTATCATAGACAGTTTCATCTGTTGAGGCTAAAGAGGCTTCCATTTCCCAGCCATAAAGAACTCTCCACCCACTCCCTCAACATAAAAGTGGCACAGTGGCTGTGAGCAATAATCATCATCCACAAAGGGCAAAATATTTTAAGGCATTCAGAATAATAACTTTTGAGTCAGAGCACAATTCTCCTGTTGAAATTGCTTGAGATAAATATTTGCCAAGTTCTTGAAGTTTGAATATAAATATACATGTTTCTTACAAAAAAAAATAAATACGGGTACAACATCTTATCAAGCTATTGTTAAAAAAAGATAAATCACACCATTAGCCTGTATCATCCAAGAAATCCTGAACTAAGTCTAAATAAGGCTAAGCTAAAGCAAAATTGGTCAGTTTCCACATAAAAAAAATCTTAAATAAACTCTTGGTTATTTTTGATAAGTTATATTTCTCTCATAGTACAAGACACTGTTTTAAAATTCAGACTATATTTCACTTCGGTGCATAACACAAAAGGATAGTTGGCAGTGCCATGTTTGTGGGAGAATGCGCCAGAATGTTCCTAATCACTTTCTTAGAATTTTGAAAACTCAGTGTTAAGTCTGAAACTGTGAAACATCTGAGATTTTACCCTAATTGCAAACTAAAAAGTCAGCGTGCCATGATTTTATGTACGTATACTGCAGAAGACATCAGACTCTTGGTTGGTCAGAGGCAAAGATAATTTATCATTCTCATGTAGCCAGGGCAGCATCTTGTGTCACTTTCCCATGTCCTAGTTCCTGAGAGACAATGTGATAAGTGCCAGATGGATATCTGTGCATGCAGTGAGGCTCCATAGGAGAGAAACCCCAAACTGGGAGACTTGAAACTTTTATGGGCTGTGGATACATCTACCTGTCTTCCCCTTTGGAAAGAAAGATGACTCATTACCTTGGAATTTAAGCAAATCTCTCTGGTCAGTGGTGGGGGAGGGGACAAGAAGAGTAATATGTCTTTACTATCCCCGGATGTCTTCAAATCTCTCCAGAAGAATATATTATCTCTGGCTTCCAAGACTGTTTGCTGTACAAACATAGGCTTTGATTGGAAGGATATGTTTCTCTCAGGCCACAAAGGAATATAGGAAATCAGTGGAGAAGTGTCTGGTAACACTGAGTTGATATTCTGGAGTCTTATTCTTAACAGAAGCCAGTAACTACCACAGACTAATGGGATTTAGTATTGCAACCAAATAATAAAAATACTAAACAGTTTTTTAGTCATACAAAATAAGAGATATTAAATTTCTACCAAAGATTTTTCTTAAATCAATGGGGAATTCCCTTCCACATCCCTGCCAGCCCATTTCACAGCCAACACCACTGAGGAGACCCTGAAGAAGGGAAGGGGAGGGGAGGAGAGAGCAAATTATGTAGTTCAGATTTATCTTACACAATGGATGTAAGATACTACAAGCTGGGAAGTCCAAGATCAAGGTCATGACAGATTTGCTGTTGGGTACAGACTCTCCTCTAGGTTTGCAGACAGCCACCTTCTTGCTGTATCACTACATTGAGGGAATAGAAGGTTGGAGTACACATGCCCATGAATGTGTTAGACTCTTCCTCTTCTTATAAGGGCACTAATCCCATCATAGCAGCTTTACCCTCATGACCTCACCAAACCTAATCACCTCCCCAAAGCCCCACCTCCACATACCATCATATTGGATTAAAGCTACAACTAACTTGGGGAGGACACATTCAGTCCATAGCACTTTTCTTTGAACAATGACTGCCTTTTTATTTTATTACCTATTTATTTAAGTTATTTTTCACCCAAAACCACACTAAATGGATATGATATATAAAATAATATTTCAACATTAGAGTTTCAGGAACAGAAAGTCTCACCAATTTTCTTGACTAAACAATTTCAAGACAGAAACTGTCAAATGAAGCTAACCAAATTATCTATTATTTTTGGACCCCAAACATTTTGATTTATAGTAAATGCCAGGCAAGAAAGATGAAGGGGTAGTATCTTCTATTCCTCTTCAGGTTTTTGTCCATGACTGCTGTTTCCCCAGGTGTTAAAGCTTTCTTGTGTTTAATTTACATTTGACTGTAAAGGTGATGATCTGTGATGGAACATTATTTTTATTTTATTTATTTACTTATTTGGAACATTATTTTTAGATGACTTTGAGTTCAGGATTATTCAAGCAAACAAAAAGTTGAAAACTTCATGAAGAAACTGTTGCCAGAAAAGAGAGTGCAATAAACATTTACCATATTAGTCCTTTTTTTGTATAAAATGTGTTTACTTATTTTTTTTGTCCTACATTGTCTTGTTTTCATTGTTTAATTTTTATATTTTACTCTCTATGAATTTACTTGGTTTTCTTGGATTATAATGGAACATGCCATGCTTTTCTCCTATTAAAATTTAACAGTTTTTCACTTAAAGAGCAAGATTATCAGAAATGAATCAAAGTAATTAAGCAGGAAATGGGTTTAACCATTTGTGAAACTGTAGCTCTATGAAATCTCCCCCATTTCCTTTTCTCCCAGCCAGATTTGAGGGTATGGGGGTGATGGTTCCCACTTCTAGAATTATTATTGGGTTATATCTTTAACACCCCTCTCTGATTAAAAAAAAAAAATTAAGACACTGTAATTGTCCTACCATCACTGAGCATTATTTTTATGAAGATACCAGTGGTAGAGAAGACAAGACCTGAATTACAAGGTAGGCTAGTTTGTTTTGTTATGGGAAAGGCTTTTCTGTTTTGTTTTAGAAATATATATACTCATTCAGGCCTAAAAGATATGTGGGATCTCTGGACAGGCTAATAACTTTGATGCCCAATTATCAAACTGATGCTCTTTATTTTTCAAAGGTTGCAAGGGGGAGAAGAAAGTGGGGAAAAAGGGCCCCCTAGTGGCTGCCCTCTTCATTTCTTCTGTCGGCCCAAGCCATTCAGCTCTGGCCTCAAACTTGCACTTAGTTTGGCAAAATAGAAGTCCTGTCATTCCCAAAGACAGTTTGGGGTTCAGCTGTTGTTAATTGAGCCTGACACTTAAAGATATCAGCAGCCATCATAGCCACTTCCCCAAGTATTTCTTTCAATCACACTCAGTGTTTTCCCTGAGAGGATTCTATAAATGAGATTTTCTCCAGCGTGGCATGTTTTGAGCATCTTGTAAAGACTGGCTCTCCGAGCAAATGCCAAGTTGACCCACCTGTTAATCTGTCACTGCAGTCACTCAACAAATTCTTATAAAGCGCTCACTCTGTTCCATGCATTGTGATAGGTACCAGGATATAGCCATGGCCTATTCCCACAGAGAACCTACAATCTGGTAAGGGAGGCCTAGAGAGAACAGGTATAGACATAAGACGGGTTTAACTGGATGATATCTGGGAGCACTCAACCTGGTCTGAGGAGGGTAGAGACAAGATTCCTGGAAAGGGTGAGAACCTGAAGGAATTATGGCCCAGTTAAAGAGACTGGAGAGGGTCAGATTGATTCAGGCTGAGGAAGTATCCTGTTTGAAGGACCAGAGGCCAGAGGAAGCCTGGTGAGAGAGTATCCAAAGAAATGAAAAAGCCCAACAGGACTGAGATGTGGGAAGAAATGAGAGTGAAGTTTTATGTAGGGCAAGGTCCTAAAGGAACTCACACACAAAATTAAAGTGTCAGGGGGTGCCTGGGAGTCTCAGTGGGTTCAGCATTTGACTCTTGATTTTGGCTCTTGTCATGATCTCAGGTTCATGAGATCAAGCCTCATGTTGGGCTCCACTCCCAATGTAGGGCCTGTTTAAGATTCTCTCTCCCTTTGCCCCTCTCCTCCCCCACCCCTCTCTCTAAAAACAAAAACAAAAACAAAAACAAAAAACCAGGGCGCCTGGGTGGCTCAGTGGGTTAAGCCTCTGCCCTTGGCTCAGGTCATGATCTCGGGGTCTTGGGATCGAGCCCCACGTCGGGCTTTCTGCTCAGTGGGCAGCCTGCTTCCTCCTCTCTCTGCCTGCCTCTCTGTGTACTTGTGATCTCTCTCTGTCAAATAAATAAATAAAATCTTTTAAAAAATTTAAAAAACAAAAACACAAAAAAACCCTCCAAACAGTTTAGAGTTCAGGATGTCCGTAAGGACAATGAGGTACCCCTGCAAGGTTTGAAGCAGAGCAATATCATGAACGGACTTGGATTTGGGGAGGGCTACTCTTGTTACAGGTTGAACAAGGGAAGATGAAGGGCAATATTAGAGACACAGAAACCTCTTTGGTGGCTGTCTTAGGTCTGGCCCCCCCGAGAAGCTGGCTCCAAGATGAGGATTTTTGTATAAATGATGAAGTAAGTGCTTCCCAAGGAGACCTGTAAGGAGATGGGGAAAGTAAGACCTGGAGGGGAGGAGGCTATGCAAGGGTAGAGCCTCTGACAGAGTCCCCACGGCAGCCTCATCCCAATAGGAACCCTTAATAGGAAATTGTACTTAGGCTTTTGACCAACCTCAAAGCAAGGCAGCTTGGCTTTGATGCTTCCACTAGTTGGTTGGTCACTGGCTGTGGCTCCTCCCCCAGGGCAGTGTGGCCCCCAGGCACTGCCAGCTCTCCTCCTTTGCAGGTGACAAGGCTCCAGGGTTCAAGGGCAGTCTTCTGAAAACAGCTCACAAGCACAAGCCATAAAAAAGCACTCAGGAGCTGGAGAGAGATAGCCAGTGTGGAAATGAGTGTGAGCAAGAGAGACCTGTGATGATGGCAGTGGGGAGGGAGAGAAAGAGGCACATATAAAGCACATGAAAAGATATTTGGGAGATGTCAGAACACAGGGCTTGTGTCAGCAATGAAATAGTTCTTACATTTTTAAACTTTCAATAACAAGTATTATATACTCTTTTCTAAACAGTAATACGATTATAAAATAAACAATAAATGTGTAACAATTTATGTTTAAATAATGAAGAACAATATTTATGAGAGACAGTAGGCTGTAGTGAGCAGAATCTGAGACTTCTTTATAAAATTAAAAAAAGAATACTGGTAACACTAGCCAGTTTTTTGAGGGTGATACACAGACAAGATATAAATACTTACTGATTCAAAGAAAGGGAGGAAACCAAGGATGGAAACCTTACTGAGAACAAATCAGTGCTAAAGCGATGAACATATAAATTGCCATTTCCCCCAGGATTTTGCACACATCTTCATCGGGCCTCTGCTCTTTTGATGAGCCCAGTCAGGCTGCCCAAAATGCTTTAAAAGGTAGAGCTGAACTTCTCCTCCACATGCCTTTGGCTAATATCTTAGACTTGATTTAATAAAAGGAAGACAACATATTAAATTTTTTTCTGAAAGATTTGGTTGGATGCCCTTGGAAAAAACAAATAGATGAATTGAGAAATTAGTTTCATTAGCTGATATTAAAATTCTGCTATCTCAATGAAATATTTCATTGGCTTTCAAGTCGATTTCACTAATGGAGAGACTGGCTAGAAAAACATGCAGGAAAACACAGTGTACTGATATAATTCAGTAATTTCCTCTACAACTCCTTAGAGAAATGCATATCTGGTAAATGGGATTTTCATTTAACAATCTCAAAATAGCAGTCAAATAACTTCAAAGAGTTTTATCAATGAACTCTTTGCCTAATGTCTATTTTGCAAACATAGACAGCATTGCCATTCTGGAAAAGAAATTATCCTGTGTTTTTAGAAACAGGTAGCATTTCTCTAAAAAAGAGGAAATCAAATTCCAGGAGGAGCTGGCACAGTAATTAGGTACTTAGGAGGAAGTCCATGTTGCCTAGTAAAAAGACATACAGGTTTGAATGAGATTAGTTCTTTTTATTTATTCATGACCTTCAGACATATCATTAATTTCTTTTAGGCTTGATTTCATTCAAGGGGCAAAATGCACTAACAAAATCTAACATCATCAGATTTGGTTAACCTTCCTTAGAAATGGGTAGACGCTCTCTGGTATATGACATCATGGGGCTGTTGCTTGCAGTTGTGTAGGCTCTTTACAGACCCTGCAGGACTGGCCCTGAGTCTCTTTCCTTAACAGTGATTGGGTGTAAAACTTGATAGTTTAGCCATTGACCTGAGCTGTGAGGTGGAGGTAGATAGGGGGCTTCCAATTCAACGGTGGGGTGGGAAAGAAGAACAAAAGAGGGTAAACAGTTGTTAACAGCAGTCTTAGCTCCTATCACAGGCTTTCCTTTGTTTTGTTTTCTTTCCCAGCCTCTGTGTGGTTCTCTCTGATTTATTTAGAGAAGATCCATGAATAGAACATTAATTGTTTTCGTTCCCTGAGACAAAAAATGAGATGTATCTGCACCATGAAAACCAACTGACTTTGGAATGTAAAAAAATCAGCTATCTGATCATTTTATCTACTCAGCACTCAGTGTTTTTTAAATACTCAGTGTTTTTTAAAAAAGTAAATAGCTAATTGTTTGGGTGTCAGCTATCATAAGCTCAACTACCATTAGAAAGGCAGGTTCATCTTAAACTTGTGTGAAGCAACCCTATGGAAAAGTTCTTGGTGATTTACCTGAGCAGAAACTTTATTGATGCCTATATATCCCCTTATTTGTTCTCTGCTACTTGTTCCATTTCCCTTAATTATCAAATGACAAAATGACCTCATTCCTCTAAAGCTACTAATTTAACCATCTCTCATCCTGTGTATCAGGATTTACTATGGATCACGGGCCATCACATGTGACCTTCTGTTTCCTGCCCCGGTGCCCCCATGTTTTTCTATATACACACTTACCTTTACTTGCTTTCCTTCAGGCTCGAAGGATGAAAGGCCAGTTCCTCCTTCTCTTCAAGCATAGCTATACATCATCAACCTTCTGCCCCACAGGACTGGGGGAAAAATGTGGTTAGAAAGGCTTACACATTATTTCTTTTAAATATTGTAAATTCATACACTGCTCCATTTGAGGCAAAAATTTTCTCTAAATAAATCAGAACTGATATGTCCCTGGATAGTACTGGAGACATCCAGAATTATTCTAACCCTAATTATTTTATGTGCCACATTTCTTGCATTGGTCGTTCTATAACCCTTTTTGTAGCATTTTTTCCATAGTGGATTACATTTTCCATATTTATAAGTGAGGTTTCATTTGCTATATTTCATTCAATTTGGATGTTTCCTGGGGACATGGACAGGTAACAGAAGTCTATTAATCTCATTAACTGTTGGATTTCCTCAAGGTTTAGGACTAAAATGTCTCCTTTTCTTGCCTACCTCTGCTTCTTAGGTCATCCTATTTGCACTGACTGACTCAGTTACTAACTGACTGCCCATTGCCAGAGAATTTTATCTCCAACCTAAGACTCTCTTCAGAACTCCTCTGTATACACACAATGGTTACTTACATATACAGTGGATTGTTTGATAACTAATTTGTTATCCGTAAGTGTTTGAATAAATGAACAAGTCAGTTACATGTTTCTAAATTCCACTGGACGGAGGTTGGGGCAAGAGAAATAACACATTCCCTGTACTCAAAACCCAGGACCTAGCTCATCTTCTGACTGAAGTTATATAATTTTTATTTTTATCCTGAAGTTTGTTACTTCCACAGATTCAAAAAATGTTTCCCTCCAAAACAGTAGTTTTTCACTGTAGGTTTTATGTGCTGTGTTATTAACTATTGAGCCCCTTCTGCCATGGAGTGAAACAAAATCTTATTGTGAAACAAAATCTTATTTCCTCCTGCTGTACTTCTTCTGGTACCACTATCCATGGACTTCCTGAATGCTTATACCCTTCCAAATAAGAAATTGCCTTCTAGTGAGAGAAAGCAATGAGGTGATGTACATAGGATTCACTAGTCTGACTATGCACTCTAATTCCTATATGTACCCTTTATAGAATGGGGGCATGATTTATAGCACCAGCTGGGAGACCATACGTGATGAGAGTTGGGTGCTGTCATGTAAGATGTGTATGTATGAGAATTTTTTTTTCCCATAGCCTACATGTGGGCTCGAGAACCAAGTAACGAGAGGGAGGATGTGTCTGTCACTATTTTTTTTTTTTTTAATGAATCAGTTGGAAAAATGTGCCTTCTTTCCCTATGACTAGCAGCTGCTGGTTTAGAAATGAAAGCTTTTATATACAAATTGCTTTCCTTGAATTGTAAGCTGAGACAACCACTGGGCAAGTTCGTGCTTCTGTGGCCTTTGGGTGAGCAGGTCAAAGTGGGTTTCAGTGTTGGCTTTCACAATGGATGGTGTCAAGGACATAGGGCTGCTATTAGACAGGGGACAGGAAGGAGTGAGCATAGTGCTGGGGTGTTCCCTGTGATGGTTAGAGCCCTCAGAGATGGGGGTCAGGCCATCTCACCACATAAGGAGCCCTGATCAGTTGAGGTCATAATAATTTGGAATGAGGACCAGCAGAAAGGAGTCATGAATAGCAACCATTGCCAAGGGACTAGTGGTAAAAATGAGTATCACAACCCTATGGTTTCTACCATAGTTCCTTGCAGTAATTTGTATATTTACTTATGCTAACTTTTAAATTTATGTTCTTTATTAAGTTAATTCTCTCCTTTTTCTGACATGCTATGGTGCTATATACTGGGTTTTAGAAATCATTGACTATCTAGTTGAGTTCAAAGGAGAATATGAGAGACAGGATCATGACAGAACCAGAAAATTGACGTCCACTAGATTCGGATGCATTAAATAATGAGATTTTTAACTTCTCTCCCTTTGGGAAGGGTACACTTTTGGAAATGAGGGGTAATTTTTTTGTACCACCTAGCAACAATGGTTTGGGGTGGGAAGCAGGGGGGTTGAGCAGCTGCAGTAGTGGGGTGTGGCGGACACCTGTACTTTCTGTTTGCTACTCAGCATCCAAACCTCCGTTTCTGTTTGGGAAGTCTCCTTTTATGAGTCCTGACAGGAGGCAGAATCTATTTCTACCTAGAATTTTTTTTTAAGTTTCTTTCTTTCTTTTTTTTAATTCCATCTAGTTAACATACAGCATAATATTAGTTTCAGGTATAGAATTTAGTGATTTATCACTTGCAACACCCAGTGCACCACACAAGTGCCCTCCTTAATCCCTATCACCCATCTAACCCATCTCCCCATCCACATCTCCTCTAGTAACCCTCATTTTGTTCTCTATGGTTAAGTGTCTGTTTTCTGGTTTGCCTCTCACTTTCTCCCCCTACCATTCATCTGTCCTGTTTCTTAAATTCCGCATATGAAACTGAATCGCTTTGTTATACCATACACGAAAAAATAGATTCAAAATGGATGAAAGACCTAAATGGGAAACCATCAAAATCCTAGAGGAGAACATTGGCAGTAACCTCTTTGACACCAGCCATAGCATCTTCTTACTAGACACAGCTCCAAAGGCAAGGGAAACAAAAGCAAAAATAAACTATTGGGACTTCATTAAGATAAAAAGATTCTGTGCAGCAAAGGAAACAATCAACAAAATGAAAAGGTAACCCTTAGAATGGGAGAAGATATTTGCAAACAGCATATCTGATAAAGGGTTAGTATCTAAAATCTATAAAGAATTTATCAAACTCAACACCCAAAAATACAAATAACTTATTTTTACTTAGAATTTAAAGAGGCCTGATGCTCAGTTATATAGCCTTCTTAGCGGCTGAGAAGTGTTCACCTGACTTAGGTAACTTAGGCCAATCACACTGGCTTGGTCTGCAGATGGTGGAGATACACAGCCACTAGCACCTGCGAAGAATACATTTTGCAATCTGAGCAGCATTCCAATTTTAGACACCACCATAGTACTTGGTTTTTAGTGGCAGTGAAAGTGCTATTCCTTCTAGATGGATTTGTGCCAAGGTGTGGTGCTGCCGTGCCCTTGTGTTCTGCTGTTTTCTGAGCTCGCTTCCCTGGCCCCTGTGGCAAGTTGGGAAGCTACCTAATACACTTTTTTCAATAAATTGGTTTTCTGTTTACATCATCCAGGGTCCCTTTCTGTTTCTTCCAGCTAAGAAGCCCGAGTTGTCCCCGAGGGCGCCCACAAGCAGCATATGAAAGGAAACTCTTCTCTGAGAGTCGATCATTCTAAACCCACATACATGTGGGATGTAGACTATGTCTCTGAAGGTTCCCTAGGACCCAACTCACTCAAAGACCTCCAGCAAGACCCACGTGGTTGCGTAAAAACACCATCTATAAACAGCTGTTTATCCTCAGTAATGGAGTGAGGTTAATCCTGTGGTCAGCCCAACTGCATGATTCACAAACTGTCTCAATGTTCTGAGTCATAGGAAACCTCAGGTGGGCTGTAAAGGCCCAGGAAATGTTTGTGGTATTTTTGTCCTGATGTTGCAATAGGAATACGATCTACAAATCCTGCCTGCTGGCCTCAAAATGCTGAAAAGGCATTAGCATACACTTTTTTAAAAAACAAATGCCTGAACTAAAGAGGGGGCAAGTAGAAGGGAGTGGGATCCAAAAATGTGTGGTTGTTATTTCATTCACAAAGGTAAAAATGACTGAAGGGTGGGTCAGAGTTTTTTGATACCTTAGAGCGGAAATCAACAAGGAGCTTATTATACAAAAAGGGAAAGAAAAGGCAAGCTTTCAAAACAACAAAAAAATGGATGAATTTTTTTCTGAACAGCTCATGAGATCATTAGCTAATCACAGGGCTTGGCTAAAATGGGCAATTTGAATGATCTAGATGTTTATTAGGGAAAAAAAAGGTAGGTAGAGCATGCTTTTTTTTTTTTTTTTTGAATATGAAAAACATGTGGCTATTCAGAATTCTCATGAATAGGAAAGAAAGACTGGAAAATGTAACCATGGAAAGCAAATCAGATAACAGAGGTGAAAATGGGGTGTGTTTATGAAAGCCATTTGAGGTTGAATTGAACCTCAAGGGTGTGGAAGGTCCAGCACTGCAAGGAGAATTCTGTGGCATAGCCAGGGAGAAAAAGCCAGCACCTAAAAATATATAGAAAGATATATTGTGAAATACCCTATAAAGGTAGTTTCACCAAAGCAAGACTCTTTTTGGCTGTGGAAATACAGAAGGTGATTATATGAAAAGTACAAATAAGGACATATTACTATGGATGAGCATAATACTTTATAATAATGGTTTGTAATAATAATGTTGTAATAATAATGTTTAAAATCATTTATAAAGTAGTTTGTGGTTTCCAGGATTAAGGTTGTTCTGTGGTTCAGTGAGGAAAGGTTTGAGATTTGCCAGGTCTGGATTCAAATCCCGACTCTCTCACTGTATGTTCTCTGGGGCTGCCAGAACAAAGTGTCACAGAGCAGGTGGCAAACAATGGAAATTTCCTTCTCTCCATTCTGGAGGCTGGGAGTCTGGGATCAAAGTGTTGGCAGAGTTGGATCCTTCTGAGGGCCAGGAGAGAAGGCTCCTCTCTCCGTGGTTGTAGATGCCTGTGTTCTTCCTGTGTCTTCACATCATTTTCCCTCTTTGCTTGTCTGTGTCCAAATTTCCTCTTCTTATAAGGATGCCAGTCTGATTGGATTAGGACCCACGTGATGACTTCCTTTTAACTGAATCACCTTTTTAAAGACCCTACCTCTAAATAACAGTCACACGCTGAGATAGAATGAGGGAATTAGGACTTCCACACACAAATTTTAGGGGAGATACAATTTAGCCTGTAACAGTCACTTACCGTGCTATCTTAAACAAGTCACTTAATTCTTCTGAGACATTTTTCCCTATCTCTAAATCCAGACATCTTGTAAGATGAGAGGTAAACCACCAACAGTCAAGGCTGGCACATAATAAGGATTAAATAAGGATTAAAAAAGGCAACAGATATTATTGTTATTGTTGTGATAAAGGATAGTGTGAGCACAGAAAAGGAAATCCTCAATATTTAAAAATTCCATTACTCCAGCCTGTCAGTGAGTTCAGAAAGTTCTCCATGCTCCACAGAACTCTTCTCTGACTCTCCCAGTCAGGGGTGTCTCTGAATACACATCAGCTCCTTTCTCCTCTTTCCTGATCCACACAGCCTGTCAGTATCTCTTACTCAGTCAAGAAAATAGGCAGCTGACTAGGGGGAAAAAAATCCAGTTTCCTGCTCAGATACTGTTTGAGATGAGAAAACAAACAAAAAATGAAGTGAAAAAGGAGAGTCAGAATAAACTAGATTTCTTGGATACCTGCAACCTACTTTTCTAATAATTTTTAAACCAGCTTTGGGAGGGTCTGGCCAGTTGGCGATGAAGCTGAGAGAAGCCAGCAGAGGGCAGCAAAGTGCCAGGCAGTTGGGTCTGTAGAGCCACTCTGAGCCACAGGACGTGTGGGAGCCATCTTGGCAGGTGGGTGTCCCTCTAGGCCATTGGTTCACAGATTTTTCTGCATTAGAGCCACACAGGGGGGTCGGGGGGGGGGGGGAGGACGGTGGCGTTAACAACTCCTGATGTCTCAGTTAAAGTTCAGACTACCAATTCAATCAATTTCTGGGGCCCAAAGTTAAGCACCAGTATTCCTTGAAGAACTTTAGTTGTACCTAATGTGTAGCCAAGTTTGGGAGTCATGCATTAGCTGTGGTAGAGCTAAAGAGGGAGAGTTAGAGGTTGTACTGAAAGGAATGTCAGGACATAGGTGTCAGTCTATTAGAAGCCCAAAGGACCAAAATTAGGATTTGAGAAAAGACTGGGACAGAGATGAGTAAAAACTAGCCAAGGTCATTACTCAGATTATAGCCACCATCCTAGGGAAGTGGGTTTTGACAGTTTCTAAATTGTGACCAAATTACAAGGTGTTAGTTGAGCTTTGAAAGTAGACCTTCAAACACATTGGAATTGTTGGAGTTGTTAATAAATGAGATGACATTCAATAGGGTTACTTGGTGAGAAATGGCAAATGCAAAATGAAAACAGACCAACTTGGTAAGAATATGAAAGACACAAGGGTGAATGTTACCCACCAAACAGGCGAAGGCAGGAGTTAATAAGAAATTCCTACCTAGGAGGCCTGTGTGAGTGACCAAGGAACCCTCCCCACTGACTGGGTCTAGGCTCACCTTTGGTGTGTCAATCACTTGTATGAAGGAGAAATGTAATTTGAAGAAGGTTCAAAGGAGTACGATGAACACTGAAGTCTGAAGAAAGTACAAAGGAGGGTTGTTAAAGAATTTTGTGAAAGGAGAATTTATAGATCAAAGAATTAATAGAAGATAAAGGGAGGAAAAGTTCTGACTTTACTCACCACACGTTCTGTTCTTGGCATGAATCAGAATATGGATCAGGAGAGTTTAACATGTATATGAGAAAAGACAATTGTGACAATATATCTGTTTGTTCAGAGTGTGATCGCTACCTGGATAGGTTGTTTGAGGTGGAAGTGATGAGAACGTGTTAGACAACCACATGAAGAAAATGACGTGTGTGTGTGTGTGTGTGTGTGTGTGTGTGTGTGTTCCCATGCGCAAGCACGCTGGGACTTAAATAGTATCGCCATTTCCAAACTCTGTTATCCTAGAATTTTAATAATCAATTTTGAAATCCTGACAGAACATAAATATGTTTCTTTGAAACAGTGACTCTTAAAATTCAGTGTGCATCAGGATTGGTAGAACACGGTAGCTGGGCCCTCAGAGCGTCTAATTCAGAGGAGCTTGTGAACTTTTCTCACAAGTTAAAAGGAACACCGATGCTGCTTGTGTGAGGACTACACTTTGAGAACCACTGTTTGTTGTTTTTTTTTTTAAAGATTTTTTATTTATTTAATTGACAGACAGAGATTACAAGTAGGCAGAGAGGCAGGCAGGGAGAGAGGAGGAAGCGGGCTCCCCGCTGAGCAGAGAGCCCGATGCGGGGCTCGATCCCAGGACCCTGAGACCATGACCTGAGCCGAAGGCAGAGGCTTAACCCACTGAGCCACCCAGGTGCCCCAAGAAACACTGTTTTCAAAGGCAAATCTTATTATTCTGTAAAGAGGATAAGTCATGACTACAGAGGCACATGGAGAATGCTTACCTCTACTTAGCTCGGTGATTTCCACTATGTACACTGGAGTCCCTTTGGAGAATGTTAAAAATACTCCAGCCCAGAGGGTATGTCATCCTTGACCTGGCAAGTGGCCTGGGCATCAGCATTTTTAAATCCACAAGTGATCAGGTAGGCAGTCAGGAGTGGAAGCCATGAGCTAGCTAGCTGGCATCCTGCTCTAATTGATCTTAAGTCTCTGGATAGCCTCAGAAGTTATGCAGTCACGATGATGAACATTCCCAGCTGATGTTTGTTGAGGGCTTTGTATGGGTCTGCACAGTTTGAAGTTCTTCATGTGGATTATGTCATTTAAACTTCACAAGAAGAGATGTACTATCCATTACCTACATGAATAGTGTTTAGGGCCTGTGGCTCTCCAACAGATTATAAAAATGGTTGAGACTTGGCCAAAATATATTGGCTCCAAAACACAAAAAAACTGCAAAAGAAAAATTAGTATTAACTGTTTTTACAGTAAAACTCTCTTCAATATTTTTAAAACGATGTCTTATATTTAATAAGGTATTTAAATGCCTTCTAAAATATGCTTACCGTTTTATAAGGTAAGACTTGCAAAGTGCCTCATGCCTGTGAATGTCTTCAAATGGCCCAGCTCCCTGTAACTTGTCAGAAGAGATATTAGTAACTCCACTGTGCAGATGGGAAATTTGAGGAACAGAGGATTTAAGTAATTTGCTTTAAGTCACACAGCCAAGTAAGGAATGAAGAAAAAAATTTTAACTCAGAGACTCTGACTTTGTGAGACATTGAAATGACATGTAGTGTATATACACACATATGTCCCATACACACGTGACTTTTGACAAAATTCCCCAGGGGAGTTGTAAAGGAATTTCAGTCTGAGGCTTTTAAAACCCTTTCAGAGAATCTATCTATGGATCCCTAATCTATTTGGTCTGAGTTCAGCAGGGCGGCCACTCAGGAGGCCAGATGCAGACTGTGTGGGAATGGTACCCCAGGCTTGGACACCGTGCCGGCCCTGCATCAAAGCCACTAATTCAAGCATCTTGGCTAGCAGCTCAGGCCTTGTTGGATATCGCCTTAAAAGAAGAGAAAGTTCAAGTGTTCGGAAGACACCCTTGGTTCACTTTAAAATTATAGGCTCTTGATTATTACGTAGGACTTGATCCCCTCGACTTAAGAAAAAAAAGGGAGGGTGTTAGGGTGGGTCTCCCCGTTAAGTGTCTGACTCTTGATCTCAGCTCAGGTCTTGATCTCACGGTGAGTTCAAGCCTTGTGATGGGTTCCATGCTGGATGTGGAGTCTACTTAAAAAATAAAGATAAAAAATATAATAAAAAATAAATGGAAACTGCAGCCCAGGGACTGTTCCTCAATGTATCAGTTAACAGTGGAACGAGAACTGGAATGCAGATGCCAGAAGCCCCCCAAACTAGCAGATATGAACGCCTACTGGCATTTTCTAGAAGCCAAAATTCAGTGAAGAGATGTGTCATGTTTCCACTACAAAGATCTTTGCAAGATGCCCTGAATTCTTGACTTACCATCAGAGACTGCCTATGTCCTCACAATTGGTAGAGAGAAGGGAGTGTTAAGCTGACAGCTTAGCAGACAAGTATTTATGAAAAAATTGTCACACTCAAGCATGGAAGCTGATCATCTCTTTCAGTTTGGAATTTTTTCTCCTCTCCTGCCATCTACTGGTGCTTCTGAGACACATTTTCATTCCTCTGACCCTGTTCCCAATAGTCATTCCTATAATACTTGTTTAGTTTTCAAGGTCATTACTGCTCAAATCAGGCCACATTCTTAGGAAATTCAGAAATGTTTTTGTGATGTTCAGGACAAAGCCAAGACTTATGATTCTTTTTATACACCAGAATATTTAATTTCTGCTAAATTTTTTGCTCCTCACATTTGAGCTTATTATGTTCACATTATTATGTTCACATTGTTCAATAATGTGACTGGAATATATACATGTCTACACTTTAAAAAGAACGGAAAATCAAGACATGCAATTCTGTTACACTGGATATTTATTTAAATATATGAACCACTAGTTGCTGTGGTGTCAAGTATCAAAAGAAAAAAATGCTGTTTAAAAATTTCCTTTTGAAATTGTAGGAGCTGAAGGCAGGCCGCCCCAAGCCCTCCGACTTTGTCATGAAGAGTATTTCAAGCTAAAACAATCAAGAAACTTTTCAAAGAAACTTTGATCTTCTCTGTAACTGCTTAAAAAGAATTTAGATAGAGGACCTGCTCCAGGAAGAAGATGATCACCCCAGATCACTGCAGCATAATGTGAATTAGGTGCAGTGACTTAACTGAAACAAGTCTGTTTGTTAAAATTCCTCTCTCTGTCCCATTGTTTCTGGACGGCCCAGCAACAATCTGTTGGCCAAACATTGGGTCTTTTTCATCTTCCTGAATTGCCTTCCTTCCTGTTGAAGTCCCAGACCCCTTCCCCATTTTCCTTCGTTCAGGATGACATATAGACCACATTTTGACTGACTTTGAAATCTCATGTCTGTGTGGGTTCCCGGTGAGTATGTCATTAAATTTGCTTTTCTCCCGTTAATCTCTTTCATGTCAATTTAATGCTTAGAACAGGTAGAAGAATCTTGAAGGATAGAGTAAAACATTTCCTTCCCAAAGACATGAATCCTTGACCCTAGCTATTATCGCCGAATTTCTGGTATTAGGTAGTTGCCACTATTACAGCTGGAGTTAATGAAAATCTGTTCAGGTTCATTCACATTGTTAAAAATTAAATCCATCTAAGTTATCTGAGGTTTTTTGTTGCCTTTCTACCAGTCATGGAGATTTTATATAACATCCCAGATCTCCAACATTTCTGAAGAAATTAAAAAAAAAAATCTGGCCAACTTGGACCTACTCTTACAGTTGCCAACTTTTCTATAACTTGTTCTATGTATTGGGCCTCCCTCTTAGGGTTTTGGCATGGGGTCATCAGTCTTCCTCCTTAAACTCCAGATTGGCAAATGCTTCCCTCCATGGCACCCCAGTCAAGTCTACCAAGCAGTGGAGAAAAATTTGATCATAAGAAAATCAATCCCAAAATTATAAGTAATGAATAAAGGGATGAAAGAGACTCCAAATCATCACAGCCAATCTTTAAGTGAAACCAGCAATTAAAAAAATGAAGAACAGAAAAATAAAATACATACTTTGGAAGAGTTAACTGAATCTTTTGATTTACCAAATGTCAACATGTAATTAGTTTGTGTTTTTTCTCAATTCACAATGGCAACCAATAACGCAGAAGCAGCCTGAATGTGATTTGTTTATTAAAGGATACGACGAACACTAAGTGCTTGAAAATTAGGTTGAAAATTCTTAATTGAAGAAATATTTTGAAATATTGATATTGTTAGTAAAAATTTGTTGAAGTGCTTGATAATTATTCGTCTGCTAAAATAAAGCTAAACATAATTTGTTGACAAAATGACAATACTAAATGCTTGAAAATGATTGATTCTACCTTATGTGTACCATTTTTATCTACCCTAAATTTCCAGCTCAATTTCTCAGTCTCATTTATATAGATGGGATGAAAAAAATGAAATATCTGGAAGTCTTTAGTGAAATTGAATTAATTGGTACCAGTGTGCTTATTGTGCTAATGTACAATATATTTTTGTAATGCCTTATTCCAAAGCTTCTAGTTTCTTTTTTCCCAGCCTTTTTAAAAAAATTATGTTCAGTTAGCCACTATATAGTACATAATTAGTTTTTTATGTAGTGTTCAATGATTCATTAGTTAAGTATAACACCCAGTTTAAGCAAAAGATGTTTCCTCACATTTACAGCCAGACTACTATTGTTCTCCTTCTCATTGTAATAAAATTTTAGAATGAGAAACACCACAAAGAAACAAAGAAAGAAGGAAAGAAAATTCATTTACTCTATGACAAGAAACAGCAGGAACAGAGTATGAACTTGATTTGCCCAAGATTAGAGCTAGGAAAAGAAATAAATTCTCAGGTTTCTGGCCTCTGTGTTCAGTACCCTGCCCTTTGCAATCTAAAGGAATTCCAAGCATAATCAACAATGTAAATTGTAAAATGAAATCAACACTCTATAATAGTACTTCTACACCTGGTCAGTTTTCTCATGAAGTCCCTTGGGTGGACACATTTTGCTATGATTCATAACCTGGTTCAGTGACATAACAGCATAGGCAGGTTAGGAAAATGGCAGAAACACTGCTCCAAATGAATTCTCCTCTACAAGGGTGATTCCAAAATCGCATAACTTTGATGTCTTTGTCAATGCTCTACCAGTTGTAGAAATCCACCAACACCTACCTGATAAATTTCCAAAGGTGTTGTGAGTCTCCTAGATCATGCGGAGAAGGCACTAGCCTGGAAATAGAGGCTGAGTGGAGCATCCATCCTTGAAACCCATAGCAAGGAGTCTGGGGCAGGGAACTCACATGGCTCTGAGACCCCAGTGTGACCAGTGGCTTTGCAGACAAAAAGTGACAAAGTACATGAGTTATTCTGGTTTAAATTTTTTATTTTAGGATTGTGTTTTTTGTCTTTTGGCTGGAACAATTTCAAGCAAGGGTGTTTCAAGTTTCTGGGCTGTGGATCAGGGAGAGCGGAAGGCTGAGACCTTTCACCAAAGCTGCCTATGCTCTTAGTTTCTATAGGTATTTTTGACACCATGTTCAGAAATTATGTTTTTAAAAATAAAACACTAAGTCACTTGCCCACTTTCTGGTCAGCTTATTGTTTTTCAGCAGATAACTTTGGCTTTTAGATGTGAATTCAATGTACTTGAGAGTGTAAAGTAATCCTTTAGAAAATACACACAGCACAAACACATTTGCTCATAAAAACTCCTGGCTCTTCGATAAGCACTGAACCAGAGATAGGTATATTCTCAGCACATGTCACTAAAAACACTCATATAAAACCCCCTCTAGCCATTCAAGTTTAGACCTGTGTACAATATAGCTTTTGTTCAGCAGTTTTATTTTAATCTGAATGTGCAAAGACTTTCAGCAACTGTTCTTTATGGGCCTACGTGCCACATAATGTTGACAAGTGAGCTTTTTATTGATGCGTAAAAGCCTTTCTAGTCAAACAAGTAGGCACAGCTATCTATTTTTCCTCTTAATATGTATATGAGTCTTGTGCTTCCTGGTTCTGGTATTTTGGAGCCTCAGAGAGGGGTGGAATGTCCTGTGCTTTCTAGAAAACGCACCCAGTGTGATGCTGCAGCTAAGCTCCTGCTGAGTCCCCCGTTTGCTGCAGGATGACATTCATTGTCAGGCCTTTTAATTCCCCACCTCTACCCCCCTCCCCTTTCTTTTTTATCAAAACCATCTCTTGGTTAGGGACAATTGGGTTTTATTGTCCTAGATCTAGACACTTGGAGGACTCCAGTGGCGGCCTGCTGCCTTGGAAGCTGTCTAACCATAGTGAGACCGACACACTGGAAAGGATATGTGTAGGTACTCTGGTTGACAGCCTAGCTCAGCCCCAGCTGACAGCCAGAATACAAACTTCCAGCCATCCGAGTGTGCCGTCTTGGATTTCTGGCTCAGTTGAGCCCTAAGGTGACTCCGGCTCTAGCAGTTCTCTGGCGGCTGTCTCAAGTGAGAATTGCCCAGCTCAGCATTTTGCCCAGAGAAAATTTTAGACGGGAGACTCATTGAAAAGTTGGAGAAGGATCTGGGGAGAGCTGCTGTTAGTGGTAGGTTTATTTCTTATAAACCTGTAATAATCTCAAACATAGCTTTTACATTTCTGCCTTTCCAGATAAAATCAGTGGGACTCTCTCATCCCTCTGTCTTTTCTTTCTTTCTTTCTTTCTTTCTTTCTTTCTTTCTTTCTTTCTTTCTTTCTTTCTTTCTTTCTTTTTCTTTCTTTCTTTCTTAAGATTTCATTTATTAGAGAGAGAGCACAAGCAGGGGAGAGGGAGAAGCAAGCTCCCTGCCAAGTGGGGAGCTGGACACAGGGCTCGATCCCGAGACCATGGGATCATGACCTGAGCCAAAGGCAGATGCTTAACTGAATGAGCCACCCAGTTACCCCTCTATCTTTTCTCTCTACCTCTTTTCTCTTCATACACACCCTCTGTCAATCTGTCTGTTGCCATTTTGAGATAGACTTTTTTTTTTTTTAAAGACCTCGCTCTAACTGAATTGTCACGTGAATATTTGCAGTTTCTCTGTCCCTGAACAACCTTGGAACTGACACCATTTTTCTCTCTGCTGTTCTATTTCACTTACCCTGCTTCCTGAGTGTGAATCTATTGCATTTCTAGTTGCTGTTCAGTGATCTTTTTTCTCCTCCTGATTCTTTGCCCAGTTTTTTTTTTTTTCTTTCTTCTAAACGCTACCAGTCCCCACCCACCTCCTGTTTTAAATTACATTGTTATCAATTATGGACGTTTTATTTAGAACAAACTTACAGGATGGTAATTGTGGAGAAAATCTGGAAAAAGAGAAAGAGCTTATAGTTATTTAGTCTGGAGAAAGTATTGTTGAGAGAATTCCACATATGTGAAATAGAAAAGCAATATACTTTAGTTATGTAATGAGAGGATGTGGCTAAATGTGGATAGGATGTGAGAGGTGATTAACCTCCACCAGGAAGGCATCTTCCGGCTCCCTTCAGTTGGCTGGAAGTTTTCTCTTTGTTCTTTATATGATGTCCTGTGATGTGTCTTGTTGATCCTCATTTTGGAAATCTCAATTTAAAGGCACTGTGTCTACAGTAGGCCTTTTTCGTTTAAAAAAAAAAATCTCAGCAATCTGTTTCCCTCATAGCACTGATTGCAATTTTGTACGTACTGCAATTTAAAAACTTCTGTGGCTTCGTAATTACTGTTTCATAATTACTGTTGTTATGGGCTTTCTCTCCCACTGGAATATAAGCTCCTTGCGGAGGTGGGGCAGCTCTGCCATCTTTGCTGCTGATTCACAAATACCAAGCATAATATCCAACATACATAGTAGGTGCTCAGTGAAGATTTACCAACCAAATGTTCAACCCCTGTAACGTCATCCTCATAGCTGCAGTAATAGTATTGCTATTGTTGCAGAAACTGAGGGTATAATGTGGGAGTCAGACCACCAGTTACTGCACTGGTATTATTTAGATAAATAGGGAAACGATGATCGTAGATAAGTTTATCAAGAATACAGAGCTTGGCTGTGATGATTTCCCTCATTGGATTTCTTCTTTCTCATTGATAGACGTATTAGGAATATTGGAATTTTAATAAAGACAACTCTTAAAACCTCCCCTCTTGCCCTCACAAAAAGCATTTAAGTTCCCAAGAAACTGATTGATTTTGCATGTATTTTGGTGTATTTAGGATGTCATGACAGGCAGGGGGTGGCAAGGGGTTGGAATGAGCTATTTTTAGATGATGCAACTTTCTAATATCCCTCACATCATTCCACCCTGGGTACTAACTTCTCTGCCAATTCAATCATCATCTTGAGGAAGTGATTTTGGTTTCAAAAGGAGGAAGGTTGAGTGCTTTAGGCAAGTGTGCCTGACTCCATTTTTTGCCCCCATTTTGCAGGAAGTGGGATCAGTGCCATATGAATGGATTTCAGAAAAGCCAAACTACGGAGTAGAGAGAGCAGGGGAATAAGTGACCTGGTGACCGTCAATTGCTCTTTCCCACCAAATCAGTAACCTCATTCAAACATTCTAAGGCTCATAGTTTTTACCTTTTTTTTAAAATTAATTTTTAAATAATACACCTTTTTAAAAAGATTTTATTTATTTACTTGACATAGAGAGAGAGAGAAATCACAAGCAGAGAGGCAGGCAGAGGCGGGGGGTTGTGGAGGAAGCAGGATCCCTGCTGAGCAGAGATCCGGGACGTGGGGCTACATCCCAGGGCCCTGAGATCATGACCCGAGCCAAAGACAGAGGCTTAACCCACTGAGCCACCCAGGTGCCCCTTAATAACACATCTTTATTGAAAGTTTTTTTTGTTGGTTTGTTGGTTTGTTTCTCGTTTGTTTGTTTGTTTTTTTTTAGGGTTGTTTGTTTGTTTGTTTTGAGAGAAAGAGCTGAGTGGGGAGGAGCAGAGGGGGAAGGAAAGAGAGAATCGGAAGCAGGCTCCATGCTCAGCGCAGAGCTCAACATGGGGCTCAGTTTTATGACTCTGAGATCTGGACCTGAGCTGAAAGCAAGAGTTGGACATTTAATTGACTGAGCCATCCAGGTGCCATTCATATTCTTTACCTTAAAATCAGACGTGATAATTGTGAGGTTTCAAATAAATTGAATATGCAAAATGCTGCCACACTGTAGGAAATCAATCTTTGCCAAATGCCAGATGAATAACCCAGGGAATCCTAACATCCTAAGATTCTGTGGTTATTATGAATGAAATATGAGCATTTACCCTAATTTTTACATATAGCTTGTTATTTCCCTTAAATTAGTAAACTACAGATGGCAAGAAATATATGAATAGGTGAAATCCCCTTTTATTCCCTTTTTATTTTTTTAAAATATGTAGTTTACATGCAATAAAAGTGTACAGATCTTAGGTTTATAGCTTGATGAATTCTTCTCTAATACATACACCCATATAACCACTACATATATCAAAATAAGTTCCTGCACCACAGATGGCTCCCTCATGCCCCTCTCAGTCAATAATTCCCACCAAAAGTAACCACTTGGGTGGACAGTCAGTTAAGCTTCTGAATCTTGATTTTGACTCAGGTCAAGATCTTAGGGTCATGAGACTGAACCCCACGTCAGGCTTCATGCTCAGAGATTCTCTTTCTCCTCTCTCTCTGCCCCTCCGCACTCAAAATCTCTCTCTCTAAAAGAAAAGAAAAGAAAAGAAAAGAAAAGAAAAGAAAAAAGTAACCACCAATCTAACATTACTCCATTGAAATATTTTATCAGAATTTGAATTTCACATAAGTGGAATGGATAATTCTGTCTATTCTATTTTGTATTTACCTCAACATATCCATGAAATTTATCCATGTTTTTATGTGACTAATAATATTATTTTAAAGAGAATTCCTGAACTCTACAAGGAAATAGTCATTTTCACAAATAGAAATATTTCTTCATCCTCCCTCAAAATTATTTATCCATTTAGTTTTCCCCAAACATACTCTACATGAATTTACTGTCCTTCATGTCCTCTCCAAATAATCTAATTCTATTGTTACATCTGTGTTTCCATTCCTCTTCATCTCTGCCATTTGGATAACCTGCCCATCATATCTAATTATGCAACTGAATTCTGACTCCAGTTTGTAGTGCTTTCAGATAAATAGTGATGCTTTAGATTTTAGCAGTCAGGCATAAAACAGCACAGTGAACTGAAATTTTCACAAGTCCAGTGGTGAAGGCTTCCTGGTATCCCAAGGGTGATTCATTTATTTCTGCATTGCTAGTTTCATCATTCAATTTGATTTATCCAGGGAAACAGTATGTTGAATGTCCCTCAGGGTCAGGTTTTGGAGTATTTTTATTTTAATTACTACAGACAAGAAGAAGGGAGTGAGAAAGCCAAAAATACAGGAAAACTAAATTTAACTGCTTTATGATGTGTTGAAACTGACTCTTATCTTAAAGACCTAGCACTAATCTGAGCCTGGATATTGGGCTCTCAGGACTTGATGTCATTAAATATCCAAAATATATCACTGATTGTTATTTTATTTCTATGCTAAACAAGACTTTTCTGATTATACATTAGCAGCTTACGAGTTTTACATTGACAGATATATAGCTCATTGCAAATTAATTGATCAGTATGGAGATCGCATATGTCAGCCTTTCTGAGCCTTGCCAAGTTGAATCTGTATCCTGGTCACAACAACCTTGTTGAGCCAGAGTTTCCAAGTCTGGTAGGCTGAAGGTCTGTCTCCAGGTTAAGTGTGTGCAGTTAACTTTTTCCAGGTAGCACTTTGAGGAAACTGTGCTGCGTTGCCCAGATATCTCCATCAGAACTGAATGATTTATCAACCCATCTGTTGAGGGGGTGGGGGGGTTGGTTGTCTGCTGTTGCCTCTCGTTGGAATTGTCTCTGCTGAGGAGTCACCTTGTCTAAGTTCTTGTTCCTTCCTAGGGCAGCACCTGTGCAGTGACCAGTCAATGTAGGAGCATGTTCTCTGGTCCTAACTGGGGACAATTCTGAAGGGCCATCTATTTCCAGAGCTGCCCATGGGGTCAGCTGTGGTCTTTCTTGAGATTGCATCATAGCTCAGTTTCTCCTACATGGTCTTTCTTCTCCTGTCTACACTTGTTGATCCCAAGAGCACTTCCTAACAAATGTCTTGTATACCGTATCAGATGTATTTCCTGAGAATTTTAAATTCAGTACATCCCTTCTGTAGTGGGCTGAATAGTGTCTCCTCCAAAATTCATCTGTTGAAGCCCTAGTGTCCGATGTGACTATAATGGACATGGGCTTTTCGCAAATATTATGGTTAAATGAAGTCACAAGGGTGGGACCTTGATCCTGTAAGATTTGTGATCTTCTAAGAGGAAAAGAGAAAGAGAAACTCCAGGAAAGGCCATGAGCACATAGCAAAAAGAGCAGCTACCTGCAAGTGAGAATAAGCATTTTCACCAGAATGCAACCATGCTGGTATCCTGATCTCAGTCTTTCAGCCTCCAGGATTGTAAGAAAGTAAATTTCTGTTCTTTAAGCCAAAGAGTGTATGGTATTTTGTTATAGCAGTCCAAGCTGATAAATATGCCCTCTCTGATTTCATGTCTCCAAACTTTGAGAACAATTAAAAATCATGTTCTTAGAGCTTTTTTTATTTGTTAATAAGCAGGTTATTTATTGAAGCTTAATATACATACAGAAAAGTGCACAAATCATAAGTATACACTTAAATGAATTTTTACAAGATTTAATAAACCACTACCTAGGAATAAGGAGAACACAAATTACCAATATCAAGAATGAAAGAATGATGTATTTCTTCGTCTGGGTGCTGATTTCATGGTTGTAAAAATTCATTTAAGTTTATTAAATTTTTTCATCTCTTGGAAGAACAAACTTTTGACTCTGTTAATTTGTCCTATTATTTGTCTGTTTTCTATTTCATTAATTATACTATTTTCTTTATTATTTTCTTCTACTTACTTTAGGTCTACTTTGCTCTTCTTTTTTTTTTTTTTTTTTTTATAGTTCCTTATGACAGAACTTTACATCATTGATTTTAGATTTAAAATACACAGTCACTGGGGTGCCCGGGTGGCTCAGTTGGTTGAGTGTACAACTCTTGATTTCAGCTCAGGTCATGATCTCAGGGTCATGGGATTGAGCTCCATATCAAGCTCCACACTCAATGTGGAGTCTGCTTATCCCTCTTCCTCTGCTTCTTCCCCCTAACCCTCTCTCTCTTTCAAGTAAATAAATAAATAAAATCTTTAAAATTATAAAATAAATATTCACTGCTGTAAATTTCCCTATAAGCACCAAAATACTTTCCTCTTATTTGATATATTTTATTTTAATTATATTCGGTTTGAAATATTTCTAATTTCCCTCATATTTTTGACCCAAGGATTATTTAGAAATATGTGATCTAATTTTCAAATATTTGGAATTTTTGTAAATATCTTGTTTTCCTTTCTAGTTTATTATTTATTTATTTTAACTTTAGTAGTTTATTGCTTTGTCAGAAAACATAATCATTATGATTTTGGGCTTTTGAAATTCATTGAGATTTTTTATTGGCATGGAATGTGGTTTATCTTGCTAAATATACTACGTATATTTATAAAGAATGTATGGAATCTACAATTTTAGGATGTGGTGTTTTATCAATACCAATTTGGACAAAGTGGCTAGTAGAGTTGTTCAGACCATCTCTGTTTTTTTCTGACATTTTTATCTAGTTGTTCTATTAATTTTTGAGATGGGTATTATAATCTCTACTTATGATGATAGACTTGTCTATTTCTCACTTTTGTTCTGTCAGTTTTTCTTCATGGATTTTGAAACTGTGCTATTGGGGATGTACATACTTAGGATTGATATGTCTTTCTTGTGAATTGACCCTTTTATCATTATTTCTCTTCTTTGTCATGAAGTTTTATTTATCTGATATTAACACAACCTAACCTTCTTAAGCTTGCTGTTTCTGTGGAATTTGTTTTCTTATCTCTTTACTTTCTACGTGTTTTAAAGAATGTATATAATTAGGTCATGCTATTTAAATTTATTTGAAATTTTTCCCTTTAAGTTGGAATGTTTATTCTATTGATATATAAAACTAATTATTAACATGGCTAAATTTAAGCCTGCTATTTTATAACTTAATTTTTATCTCCTCTGCTTTTTGTTTCTATTTCTCCTTTTGTGCTTTCATTTAGATTAGTTGAACATTTTTATAACTCCCTTTTAATTTAGTCATTGATTTTTTAACTATAGCTATCTGAATTTTATTGGTTGTTCTAAGGATTAGAATAAACATCTTTAACTTGTCACAGTCAATTTGGGGTTGATATTATACCAGTTTATGTGAAATGCTAAAAACCTTATAACCATTTATGTCCATTTATCTCTTTCCCCATCATCTTTGATATAATTTTGTGTGTCACATCAGATTATGCCAAAGTCTCACTATAGAGATAATTTTTGTTTTAAACTGTCATATATATTTATTATGCATTTTTTGTAGTTATTAAGGAAGAATTGTTTTTGTAATTAGTCACACATTTACTATTTACAGTGCTCTTCATTCTTTTCTGAAAAATCTACATTTGTATTTGGTCTCATTTTTATTCTGCCCTAAGAATTTCCACTAGGTTTCCTAGTGATAAAACCTCTTACTTTTCTTTTATCTGGAAATATCTTTATTTTATATTCGTTCTTGAAGGATATTTTCGCTGGACATAGGGTCCTGGATTGCTGGTTTACATATTCTTCTAGTTCTTGAAGAGTTTATTTCACTATATTGTGACTTCAGTTGTTTCTGATGCAAAGGCAACAGTATTCTGAGTTGCTCCTTGTATATAATACCGCTTTTCTCTGGCTAGTTTTTTTTTTAAAGATTTTATTTATATATTTGACAGACAGAGATCACAAGTAGGCAGAGAGGCAGGCAGAGAGAGAGGAGGAAGCAGGCCCCCCGCCGAGCAGAGAGCCCGATGCGGGGCTCGATCCCAGGACCCTGGGATCATGACCTGAGCTGAAGGCAGAGGCTTTAACCCACTGAGCCACCCAGGTGCCCCTCTCTGGCTAGTTTTAAGATTTTCTCTTTACCTTTAGAATTTAACAGTTTGACCAAGAAGTACTTTGGTGGGGTTTTTTTGTTTTTATTTGTTTGTTTGCTTGCTTGCTTGTATTCTTGTTTGATCTTGATAAACTTCTTGAATCTATATGTTTATGTGTTTCACCAAATTTGGAATCACTTTGGCCATGTTTCTTCAGTAAAATTTTTTCCTGATTTATTCTCTCTTCTCTAGGGTCCAACTATAAGAAACTACATATTTGATTTGTGGTCTTGAAATGTAATTAAAAAAATGTGTTCCTCCATTATAATATTACTTAAAATGTTGAATTTTGAGTTGGTATACAAGTGTACAATTTAAATTATTCTTTTTTTTGAAGAGTGAACATTCTCAAACATTGTAAACTGAGTGACTATAATATCTATTTTTATGCATATGGATAATTCTTTCAAAGGGATTGTCTGTATTCTTCACAAACAATTATATTATCTTTGGACATTTTCCATGTGATTGTAAGATTCTGAGTTCTCTTGGGAATCTTCATGTATTGGCAGATATGTTACCAAAAGTCATCACCAGGAGATTAAACAGGTGTAATCTGAAACCAGTAGTGGATTTAAAGGACACTTTTGTTGTTTAACTCATTCGTATAACTGGTATAAGATTCTCAGATCAGAGGAAATTCTACGGTTTCTTTGTTTAGGGAGTTGGAACATCTGATATTTCATCTCTTCTTCATAAGACAATGTTATCCTATTTCAATGTAATATTTTCGTTTCTGGTCAAGATTAAATAAGTTAACAGCATGTGCTGACTGCAGTACCATTAGGTTGATGGTGGTATGATTGTGCAAAGTGAACACAGAGATTCATAGAATTTTGGAACTGTAAGGCATCCTGTATCATCCTACTGTTTCAGTATCAAACCATGCAGAAAATTATGGACCCAAGTAACTTTATTAAATTTTTTTTTAATTTTTTTATTTTAATAAACATATAATGTATTTTTATCCCCAGGGGTACAGGTCTGTGAATCTTCAGGTTTACACATTTCACAGCACTCATCATAGCCCATACCCTCCCCAATGTCCATTTCCCCACCACCCTCTCCCGTCCCCCCTCCCCCCCGCAACCCTCAGTCTGTTTCTTGAGATTGAGTCTTTTATGGTTTGTCTCCCTCCCAATCCCATCTTTTCATTTTTTCTTTTCCTACCTCCCCCCAACCCCCCGTGCCTTGCATCTCCACTTCCTCATATCAAAGAGATCATATGATAGTTGTCTTTCTCCGATTGACTTATTTCGCTAAGCATGATACCCTCTAGTTCCATCCACGTCGTCGCAAATGGCAAGATTTCATGTCTTTTGATGGCTGCATAGTATTCCATTGTGTATATGTACCACATCTTCTTTATCCATTCATCTGTTGATGGACATCTAGGCTCTTTCCACAGTTTGGCTATTGTGGACATTGCTGCTATAAACATTCGGGTGCACGTGCCCCTTCGGAGCACCACGTTTGTATCTTTAGGATATATACCCAGTAGTGCAATTGCTGGGTCATAGGGTAGCTCTATTTTCAGTTTTTTGAGGAACCTCCACACTGTTTTCCAGAGTGGTTGCACCAGCTTGCATTCCCACCAGCAGTATAGGAGGGTTCCCCTCTCTCCACATCCTCGCCAGCATCTGTCATTTCTTGACTTGTTAATTTAGCCATTCTGACTGGTGTGAGGTGGTATCTCATTGTGGTTTTGATTTGTATTTCCCTGATACCGAGTGATGTGGAGCATTTTTTCATGTGTCTGTTGGCCATCTGGATGTCTTCTTTGCAGAAATGTCTGTTCATGTCCTCTGCCCATTTCTTGACTGGATTATTTGTTCTTTGGGTATTGAGTTTGATAAGCTCTTTATAGATTTTGGATACTAGCCCTGTATCTGATATGTCGTTTGCAAATATCTTCTCCCATTCTGTCAGTTGTCTTTTGGTTTTGTTAAGTGTTTCCTTTGCTGTGCAAAAGCTTTTGATCTTGATGAAATCCCAATAGTTCATTTTTGCCCTTGCTTCTGTTGCCTTTGGTGATGTTCCTAGGAAGAAGTTGCTGCAGTTGAGGTCAAAGAGGTTGCTGCCTGCATTGTCCTCAAGGATTTTGATAGATTCCTTTCGCACATTGAGGTCCTTCATCCATTTTGAGTCTATTTTCGTGTGTGGTGTAAGGAAATAGTCCAATTTCATTTTTCTGCATGTGGCTGTCCAATTTTCCCAGCACCATTTGTTGAAGAGGCTGTCTTTTTTCCATTGGATATTCTTTCCTGCTTTGTCAAAGATTAGTTGACCATAGAGTTGAGGGTCTATTTCTGGGCTCTCTATTCTGTTCCATTGGTCTATATGTCTGTTTTTGTGCCAGTACCATACTGTCTTGATGATGACAGCTTTGTAATAGAGCTTGAAGTCTGGAATTGTGATGCCACCGACTTTGGCTTTCTTTTTCAATATTCCTTTGGCTATTCGAGGTCTTTTCTGGTTCCATATAAATTTTAGGATTATTTGTTCTATTTCTTTAAAAAAAATGGATGGGATTTTGATAGGGATTGCATTAAATGTGTAGATTGCTTTAGGTAGAATAGACATTTTCACAATATTTGTTCTTCCAATCCATGAGCATGGAATATTTTTCCATTTCTTTGTGTCTTCCTCAATTTCTTTCATGAGTTCTTTATAGTTTTCTGAGTATAGATTCTTTGCCTCTTTGGTTAGATTTATTCCTAGGTATCTTATGGTTTTGGGTACGATTGTAAATGGGACTGACTCCTCAATTTCTCTTTCTTCTGTCTTGTTGTTAGTGTAAAGAAATGCGACTGATTTCTGTGCATTTACTTTATATCCTGACACTTTACTGAATTCCTGAATAAGTTCTAGCAGTTTTGGAGTGGAGCCTTTTGGGTTTTCCACATATAGTATCATATCATCTGCAAAGAGTGATAGTTTGACTTCTTCTTTGCCGATTTGGATGCCTTTAATTTCTTTTTGTTGTCTGATTGCTGAGGCTAGGACTTCTAGTACTATGTTGAACAGCAGTGGTGATAACGGACATCCCTGCTGTGTTCCTGACCTTAGCGGAAAAGCTTTCAGTTTTTCTCCATTGAGAATGATATTTGCGGTGGGTTTTTCATAGATGGCTTTGATAATATTGAGGTATGTGCCTTCTATCCCTACACTTTGAAGAGTTTTAATCAGGAAGGGATGCTGCACTTTGTCAAATGCTTTTTCAGCATCTATTGAGAGTATCATATGGTTCTTACTCTTTCTTTTATTAATGTATTGTATCACATTGATGGATTTGCGGATGTTGAACCAACCTTGCAGCCCTGGAATAAATCCCACTTGGTCGTGGTGAATAATCCTTTTAATGTACTGTTGGATCCTATTGGCCAGTATTTTGGTGAGAATTTTCGCATCTGTGTTCATCAAGGATATTGGTCTGTAATTCTCTTTTTTGGTGGGATCCTTGTCTGGTTTTGGGATCAAGGTGATGCTGGCCTCATAGAATGAGTTTGGAAGTTTTCCTTCCATTTCTATTTTTTGGAACAGTTTCAGGAGAATAGGAATTAATTCTTCTTTAAATGTTTGGTAGAATTCCCCTGGGAAGCCATCTGGTCCTGGACTTTTGTTTGTTTGGAGATTTTTGATGACTGTTTCAATCTCCTTACTGGTTATGGGTCTGTTCAAGTTATCTATGTCTTCCTGGTTCAGTTGTGGTAGTTTATACATCTCTAGAAATGTATCCATTTCTTCCAGATTGTCAAATTTGTTGCCATAGAGTTGCTCGTAGTATGTTCTTATAATTGTTTGTATTTCTTTGGTGTTGGTTGTGATCTCTCCTCTTTCATTCATGATTTTATTTATTTGCGTCCTTTCTCTTTTCTTTTTGATAAGTCTGGCCAGGGGCTTATCAATCTTATTAATTCTTTCAAAGAACCAGCTCCTAGTTTTGTTGATTTGTTCTATTGTTTTTTTAGTTTCTATTTCATTGATTTCTGCTCTGATCTTTATGATTTCTCTTCTCCTGCTGGGTTTAGGCATTCTTTGTTGTTCTCTCTCCAGCTCCTTTAGGTGTAGGGTTAGGTTGTGTATTTGAGACCTTTCTTGTTTCTTGAGAAAGGCTTGCACTGCTATATATTTTCCTCTCAGGACTGCCTTTGTTGTGTCCCACAGATTTTGAACTGTTGTGTTTTCATTATCATTTGTTTCCATGAATTTTTTCAATTCTTCTTTAATTTCCCAGTTGACCCATTCATTTTTTAGAAGGATGCTGTTTAGTCTCCATGTATTTGCGTTCTTTCCAAATTTCCTCTTGTGATTGAGTTCGAGCTTCAGAGCATTGTGGTCTGAAAATATGCAGGGAATGATCTCGATCTTTTGGTACCGATTGAGACCTGATTTATGCCCCAGGATGTGGTCTATTCTGGAGAATGTTCCATGTGCACTAGAGAAGAATGTATATTCTGTTGCTTTGGGATGGAATGTTCTGAATATATCTGTGATGTCCATCTGGTCCAGTGTGTCATTTAAGGCCTTTATTTCCTTGTTGATCTTTTGCTTAGATGATCTGTCCATTTCAGTGAGGGGAGTGTTAAAATCCCCTGCTATTATTGTATTACTGTCGATGTATTTCTTTGATTTTGTTATTAATTGGTTTATATAGTTGGCTGCTCCCATGTTAGGGGCATAGATATTTAAGATTGTTAGATCTTCTTGTTGGACAGACCCTTTGAGTATGATATAGTGTCCTTCCTCATCTCTTATTATAGTCTTTGGCTTAAAATCTAATTGATCTGATATAAGGATTGCCACCCCAGCTTTCTTCTGATGTCTATTAGCATGGTACATTGTTTTCCACCCCCTCACTTTAAATCTGGAGGTGTCTTCGGGTCTAAAATGAGTTTCTTGTAGGCAGCATATGGATGGGTTTTGTTTTTTTATCCATTCTGATACCCTGTGTCTTTTGATTGGGGCATTTAGCCCATTAACATTCAGGGTAACTATTGAAAGATATGAATTTAGTGCCATTGTATTGCCTGTAAGGTGACTGTTCCTGTATATTGTCTCTGTTTCTTTCTGATCTACTCCTTTTAGGGTCTCTCTTTGCTTAGAGGACCCCTTTCAATATCTCCTGTAGAGCTGGTTTGGTGTTTGCAAATTCTTTCAGCTTTTGTTTGTCCTGGAAGCTCTTTATCTCTCCTTCTATTTTCAATGATAGCCTAGCCAGATATAGTATTCTTGGCTGCATGTTTTTCTCGTTTAGTGCTCTGAATATATCATGCCAGTTCTTTCTGGCCTGCCAGGTCTCTGTGGATAGGTCTGCTGCCAATCTAATGTTTTTACCCTTGTATGTTACAGACTTCTTTTCCCGGGCTGCTTTCAGGATTTTCTCTTTGTCGCTAAGACTTGTAAATTTTACTATCAGGTGACGAGGTGTGGACCTATTTTTATTGATTTTGAGGGGCGTTCTTAGCATTTCCTGGATTTTGATGTTTGTTCCCTTTGCCATATTAGGGAAATTCTCTCCAATAATTGTCTCCAATATACCTTCTGCTCCCCTCTCTCTTTCTTCTTCTTCTGGAATCCCAATTATTCTAATGTTGTGTCGTCTTATGGTGTCACTTATCTCTCGAATTCTCTCCTCGTGGTCCAGTATTTGTTTGTCTCTCTCTTGCTCAGCTTCTTTATTCTCTATCATTTGGTCTTCTATGTCACTAATTCTTTCTTCTGCCTCATTTATCCTGGCAGTGAGAGCTTCCATTTTTGATTGCACCTCATGAATAGCTTTTTTGATTTCAACTTGGTTAGATTTTAGTTCTTTTATTTCTCCAGAAAGGGCTTTTATCTCTCCGGAGAGGGTTTCTCTAATATCTTCTATGCCTTTTTCGAGCCCAGCTAGAACCTTGAGAATTGTCATTCTGAACTCTAGATCTGTCATATTACCAATGTCCGTATTGATTAGGTCTCCAGCCTTCGGTACGGCCTCTTGTTCTTTTTTTTGAGGTGAGTTTTTCCGCCTTGTCATTTTGTCCAGATAAGATTTGCTTTCTCCTGCTGTGGAATTCCACTGTTCTTGGTGAGCGAAGTTGGTTTTGGATGGGTTTCTTGTTGATCTTCTGGGGGAGGGGCCTGTTGTAGTGATTCTCAAGTGTCTTTGCTGCAGGCAGAATTGCACCGCCCTTGCCAGGGGCCGGGCTAAGTAATCCGCTCGGGTTTGCTTTCGGGAGCTTTTGTTCCCTGAGCGCTTTCCGTAGAGTTCCGGAGGACGGGAATGAAGATGGCGGCCTCCCAATCTCCGGCCCGGAGGAGCCGAGAGCTTGGGGTTCCGCTCCTCAGTGTGCTCTCAGAGCAAAGCGCCCAACCGCCCCGCCTCCCTGGCCTGCGGTCGCGCCTTGAGGAAAGCAGTCAATTGCTGGAGCTGGAGAAAAGCGCTGGGTCGTTTCTGTCTCCGTGGCCTCCGGCCGCGCTCCGAGCCCACCCAGCCTGCGATCAGCACAAGGTAACCCCGGGCTTAGAGCTCACTCCTCGGCTTTGTCGCTGTAGCCGGCTTCCCCGCTCTAATACCTGCGAGCTCTGCGGCACTCAGACACCCCCAGTCCTTCTGTGACCCCGCGGGACCTGGGGTTATGCTGACCCCGCCTGGGTTTCCCCCCAGTTTAGCCTCTGGAGCGATGTCTCCCAGTGGAGCAGACTTTTAAAAGTCCCGATTTTGTGCTCCATCGCTCCGCTGCTTGCCGGGTGCCGGCCCCTCCCCCCGGGGTCTATCTTCCCGTCGCTTTGGATTCACTTCTCCGCAGGTCCTACCTTTCAGAAAGTGATCAATTTTCTGTTTCTGGAATTGTTGCTCTTCTTCTCTTCGATTTCCCGTTGGATTTGTAGGTGTTCACAATGGTTAGATAAGCTATCTAGCTGATCTCCTGCTACCCGATGTCGTCTCAGCCTGCTACTTCTCCGCCATCTTGACTCCTCCCCAATTTTATTAAATTTTTTTAAAGGAAATTTCATTCATCAGTGTTTTTCAGGATGTTTTTCTCAGACTTTAACAGCTTGGCTCCAGCTGGCTATATATATATATATATATATATATATATATATAAAATATGTTTTTTATATATATATATATAATATGTTTTATATATATATATATATATATATATATATATATATATATAAAATCTATTTTGCCCCAAAGATGACAAATATCAGCCTTTGATGATATGGGAAAGATGTATGTTTGCAATTTAGCATAGGTTTTTATTTTTAAATAGGCAGTTTCCTGGGAAAAAAATTAATATTGTTACAAATCATTAAGAAATAAAAATGCCATATTGCAAAACACCAATGCTTTTGGAACTTCAGAGTAATCAGTGTCACAAGGTATGCACTATAATTTGGGAATGCACAGTTGCCTCCACAATTAGGCAGAGTACCCCTTCCATTTTTGGTCATTGCCTCTCCTGAGACCAAAGTAGAGGCTGGACACAGAGAGAAGAAAAGAAGGAAAATATGGTTAAGCATTACACTCCTATGACATCAGACCTACAACTCCATCAATCAGTGGAGGAATTAGGGAAGGAAGGAAAGAAACAAGTACTTGGGATTACATCTCTGACCTATTTCTGATTCCTTTTTAATATTTGAAGGTACAACGAAGTTGAAATGGTCAGCTTAAGAAATAGGTAATAACAGGGGAGCTCAGGTGGCTCAGTCAGTGACACAGCTGCCTTTGGCTCAGGTCATGATCTCTGGGTCCTGAGACTGAGCCTACCCTTGGAGCTCCCCACTCAGCGGGGAGTCTGCTTCTCCCTCTTTCTCTCCCCCTCTCCCTGCTTATGGTCTCTATTTTTCTCTCTCTCAAATAAACAAAATCTTTTTAAAAAGTAATAGGACATACCATACTATTTTAATATATAGTAATTTGGGGGTGATTTTTTCATCAAGTAATTTAAATTTAGTATTTCTTAATTATTACACACTATTGATTACTTTAACCAACTGTGCATATTAGAATGGTCAGTACATTTTCAATTACTGAACATGACTTTACATTTATAAAAAATCCAACATTACAGTAGATTTTGACTCACATTTTGCAACCATGATTTTGTATCTCCTACATCTTTTAACCCTTATTATGCTGAGTATTTGAGAATTAACTGTGCTACTTTTGCTCTGTTCTTACCCAACCTAGAGAATAGCTAATTAATCATCACCTTCTGACAAAGACATAGCAAGTACAGTCCCTCACTCATAGGGTTTGCAATCCAGTTGGATAGATGTGGAGAAGGTTAATTCTATACATCATGTATAAGCATCATACTTTGTTGTATTCAATTTGATTCTAAGGAACTCCAAAGCAAGGATAGGTTCTTGCACCTTCAAGATTCTATGTGATCTAGGGCAGGGTTTCTTTTCTTTTTTAAAAATTAAATTAAATTAAATTTTTTTCAGTGTTCCAAAATTCATTGTTTATGTAGCACACCCAGAGCTCCATGCAATACGTGCCCTCCTTAATACCCACCACCAGTCTCACCCAACCACCCCAAACCCCTCAGTTGATTTTTCAGAGTCCACAGTCTCTCATGGTTTGTCTCCCCCTCCCATTTCCCCCAACTCACTTCTCTCCATCTCCCAATGTCCTCCATGTTATTCCTTATGCTCCACAAGTAAGTAAAACCATGTGATAATTGACTCTCTCTGCTTGACTTATTAGGGCAGGGTTTCTTAATCTCTACACTATTAACCTTTTGGATTGGATAATTCTTTGTTGTGGGGTGATGCCTGTGAAGGATGTTTAGTAGCATACCTGACTTCTCCCCAGTGAATTCCAATAGAACACATCCCCTCTTGTGACAACCAAAAATGTTTCCAGATATCCTCTAGGGGCAACAATGACAGATATCGTCTGGGGCCAAAATTGCCCCCAGTTGAGAACTACTTCTCTAGGGGCTCAGCAACTATTAGACAGAAAATACTTTGTGTTATAACCATATGTGAGGATAAAATAAGAGTTTTCAATTCAAAAGCAAGCAAGGGTACCATTCTTTTGAATAAGAAGAACTATCACAGTTTTAAAATTTCTGAAGTCAAGTAATAACCCTTTCAAGAAACCATTTCATTAGGCTCCCAGTGAAATAAATACTCTACCAATAGTGAATAGTGAAAAGAACTTTCACCTGCCTGTACCCATAGGCATCTGTTTCAGTTTGGCAAACACTTTTGCTACTCCTCCAAAAGTTTTGGATCATTCACTCAGAAGGTTTAATCCTTTAATTCAATACAGTCCTGTCCTGCTAAGGCCATGATCTGTTGCCAGATGAATGTTGCCAGGTTGGTAATATTCCAAAAGCCCTTTCTAGTTCTAATGAAATTGTATAACCTTTTAAAAGAATAAAGTTGCATGTGGCTGTCACAAGAGAAGAATTTTATAATATAGAATAAAAAACACAGAAGAGACATTTACAATGTTCACAAGTCATCAGCAAAGGGGAGTGCAAACAATGGGTAGGGAAGAATGGAAGTATATAAAAGTAGTATTTCTTGGTATTTAATGAGGCTTAAATTCCATCATCATTTTCTAACTGCATCCATATCATTTAAATAAAATTGCTCATACATAAACAAGACCAGAACTGTGTCTTTGGAGGCTCTACCTTTCTACTTTTCATATATTTCCTGAATTTTCAGTGATACCTCATGGTCTTAAGCAGTCTTCTACAACCAATGAATCAAAAGAAGTTTTTTAGATCCTTATTTAATCTTTTATGTGCATCAAAGAGACAGCACCTCCCACTGACTTATTTGTATTAAGCCAAAGCCAAAGTAAAAGTTTCTGCACCCAGTTGTACCAATGGGGGAGGAGAGAGGGGTGGTAGAGTCTTCCCACACCAACAAGAAACTCTGACACTAGCTGGGTGTCCTAAAATTCAACTCGATTATGGCACTGTCTACAGAGTCAGGGATAGCATTAGATTCCAGAGGTTAGGAACTCGGTCCCTCAAGATGGCCCTCTCCCCCAATGACAGACTCCTTTCAAAAGCCCAGGTTACCGGAAGCCCAGGTTATCCCCTGAGCTTCTGACTAATCCATTATAGATTAGAGGTTGCAATGATCACCTCCTTGGGTCAATTAATTTGCTGGAGCAGCACACAGAACTCAGAGAAATATTTTACTTACTAGGTTAACAGTTTATTATAAAAGGATATAACTGGGGTGTCTGGGTGGCTTAGTGGGTTAAGCCTCTGCCTTTGGCTCAGGTCATGATCTCAGGGTCCTGGGATCGAGTCCTGCATCAGGCTGTCTGCTTGGCAGGGAGCCTGCTTCCTCCTCTCTCTCTCTGCCTGCCTCTCTGCCTACTTGTGATTTCTCTTAAATAAATAAATAAAATCTTAAAAAAAAAATAAAAATATATAACTCAGGAACAGCCTAATGGAAAAGATGCACCTGAAAGGGTGAGGAGATTCCACACCTTCTCCAGGCATGCCAACTCTCTTTAATCTCCATATGTTCACTAACCTTGAAGCTCTCAGAACAGCCCCCCCCACCTTTGAGGTTTTTATGAAGGCTTCATTACATATTCATGATTGATTAAATCATTGGTTATTGGTCACTGATTTAATTAACCTGCAGTCTTTCTCCCCTCCCTGGAGGTCAGGGGGACGGAAAGTTCCAACCTTCTAATCACATGGTCGGTTTCCCTGGCAACAAACCTCAATCTTTAGGTGTTGTACAAAACTCACCCCATTAACATAACAAAAGATGCCTTTGTTGCTGTCATCACTTAGGAAATTCCAAGTGTTTTAGGAGCTAGTGCCAGAAATGGGAATAAGGCCAAATACATATTTCTTATAATAAATCAGACTATCACACAAAGGATGGAGAAGGAACTGGGGATAGGAGGGCCTTCCTGAAAACTAGAACATCTTAGTTACAGGGCAGGTATCATAAAGACTTATAAACACAAACATTAGCGTGCACGAAGATGTCCAGAAGAACATAGAGAAGGTTTAAAATTTGTGCAGAATGGAGGAAGGCAAACAGATAATGTCTAATATTCTGAGGCTAGTTGAACACATAAACACATTTATATTAAGCCAGGCCTTAAAGCAGCCATTGCAATTAGTATGTGTCTGAACATTAAAGAAAGGGTAAAGTAACCATAAAGGGAATGCTTGAGAGATCTTGGAGATTGGATCTACAGAGGCAAAATCTCTAGCAATCAAGGTCAAACTATGGAATGTTACTAAAATTTTCAGACATTTTAGGGAAGAGTGGTCTCTTGAATGCCAATAACTCAGACACTTCTTTTGTTGCCTTTTAGTTAAAATACACATGCAGTAGTTGCACATAATGGTAATGGTTAATCTGTATTATATCCTTATTATGTGCTAGAAAATTATATAATCCTTGCAACTATACTCTGAGACAGGTGCTTTTATACCCATCATTTTACAGATGAGGAGGTTGAAGCTTACAGAGGTGAAATAATTTTCTAGAGGTCACACAGCAACAGCCTTACAAGACTCCAGTGCTTAAGTATGTATCTACTCAAAATCATGGTTCTTTATTATTATTATTTTTAAAGATTTTATTTTATTTCTTAGAGAGAGAGAGAAAGAGAAAGCATGAGGAGGGGGAGAAGCAGAAGAAGAGGGAGAAGCAGGCCCCCCCTTGAGCTGGGATCCCAATGAGGACTCAATCCCAGGACCCTGAAATCATGAACTGAGCCCAAAGCATAAATGTTACTGACTGAGCTACCCAGGTGTCCCTCAAAATCATGGTTCTTTAGCAGCAGTGAATTAGATGCTTCCAGGACAAAATGTGGAGCCAAACCACAGAGGGTTCTTCTGTGTAGACCCATTTCACCCTTCTGTCTGTACACCCAAGATCACAGATGGTTCTCTCATGAGATTTGTCTTGAACATTTGGAAACCACGGAACTTGATGACTGCTAAGTTTAGGCTGGTTGTCTTGTTGAAGCTGGAGCATGGCAGGAGTTGTAATAGTAGCAGTTGGGATAGGCAGAGAGAACTTGTAACTAAGTGTGGTTGGTACAGTTCTGACACTCATCCAGTGGTAGAGATTCCTCAGCAATTCTGTCAGTGTGTGCAGAACCAGTCCACACAGCAGGGTTCCTGAACCATTGTGGAAGTAGCCCTAAGCAGCTGGCTAGGGAGGGTGAAGAATTCCAGATCTTGTCCCTTTTTCTCCACATTGCAGCCTCTAATCGCCAATTTGATTTTCCTTGTCTAGGTTCCCTCATGGCATATGAGGTGACGAGGTGAAAATATAACCTCTAAAAACTTCCAAGAAATTCCTGATTCTGTGAAAGCTCAAGTAGGATGAAAAATTACTGAGAGGGGAGCTGTGTTATTCTAAGTGGATGTTCACGGTTCAGTGTCAGTAAATGGTGTCTGTAACATGTTGCTGATTCAGGTAAAGAAACATACTGATTCTCTTCCCATTTCTCTTCCCTTACATCTTGCATATGGAACTGTATGGATCCAGACATTAAGAGTCTCCTTATAAACTGTATGTTCTAGCAATTTTCATGGATTGATTTGCCTTTCTGATTTTCTTATTTCACCATGTGAATGTCCATGTTGGGCAATGCCTAGAACATGACATCTGTAGTCAGGTGAACTGAGTTCTAGTTCTTGATTCTGCCATTTACTAATTGTGCGACCTTGGGAGAGTTCACATAGTGGGAGATAGTTCCTTTGTGCCAATTGATAAATCTCTAAATCAGAAAGTTGATATGTGTTACCTGAACATGTTAATTAAATATGATATCATACACTGCATCAGTTAGGACTTTTCAGTTGAAAATGGCAGAAGCTGAACTCAAAGTCACTTAAGCAAAAAAGAGATTTTATTATCTTTTATAAATCAAATGTCTAAGACCAGTCTCGATTCAAGCATAGATAGATCCAGGTACTCAAAGGGTTTCATCAGAATCTTTTCCCAGTTTCAGGCTTGCTTTTTCACTCATAATTTCCAGGCAAGCTCTTCTCAAGAGGAAGCAAGAGTGGCCAGTGGGCTTTATGATGTCCTGCCTTGGGTCTCATTTCCATTCCTGAGCTATTCACTGTGGTTAGGTGGATGGGGCTTGACAAGTGACCAGATGTGCCTGGACTTTCTTAGACAATTTGACTTAAAGCACCTAAAGAGGATCTTTGGATTCATACTGTGTGATAATTCTTTTGCAAAAATTTGAAAAACTTCTGTTGAAAAACCCCTTTGAGCTATTTTAGAGTTCTGATTTCTCACTTAGCTCCTTTGTGAAGAACAATTTCATTAATTAGAGCTAGGCAGAAAATTTACTCTGAATCTTGGTCAAAGAGCTTAAAATACCAGGCTTTGGTTATATGCTGCTCCTAGGAGCCTAGAGTGAGATCTGACCTGAAAGCACATTAATCTAGGGTATGGGAGAAATACAAAAACAATACCAAAGTGCATTTATCAGAAGTGGGAAATGGATGCTGGAAGGGCAAAAGTTAGCTGTACGTGATGGTTATCATACCACCAGACACACAGAGTGTGATAAAGTTTATATCTACACAATGTTTAATAAGTATTTTTGAATTCCTACAGGAGATAAGGCATTGTCATAGACACCGGAGCTATAATAATGGAGTGTCCTCAGGAAGGTTCAGGTTTAGTGGAGAGAAGAGGGAATAAGAGTAGACAGGTGATTTTACTTCTGTCAAGCAGTCTGTAATTTGAGCAGAAGCAGTTGCTATGGGAACTATGGCAGGGCAGCAATGCCAGTGTTGGCATGGTAAGTAACTTCTCAGAAGAGGACCCATCTATACTGAGACCCCAGGGGAATGGTAGGAGTTACTCAGATGAAAATGGTACTCCTCTTAAGTCTGTCCATGATCTGCCTGAGCTTGGAGTTTATCATCTTGTAAGACTAGGAAAGATTAGACATCTTCAACCTAGCTTGAAGGCTATTGATTTTCTCTCTCAAAAGGGAGAAGTAGAAGAGTTGGCTGAAGTATTTTGTCAAAATTCCAAAAATCTACTCCCAGTAGAATAGGGAAATGTACTTGCTATGAATATTCATTTTGGGGACACCATACAAAGAATATTTTTAAGACTACCATCATAATTTAACATCCCCAGTAATATTTGTTTTGGATGTTAAGCAAAATAAATATTTAAATAAATAAGCAGAGGTAAGAAAACATGAGACTTTTGGTCATGTGTCCACTCCTGTGTTTGGAAGTGTACCTCGGTGATATGCTTGAAAACCCCCTCCCTTAACCAGTAGAACCACATGGAATGAGAAAGGGAAATTTCTCCAAGGACAAGTGGGAAGAGGTGTTTTAAACAAGAAAAGGGTCAACAGACAAAAATAAATAATCCAGTTAAAAATGAGCAGAAGACATGAACAGACATTTTCCAAAGAAGACATACAGATGGCCAACAGAGACATAAAAAGATGCTCAACATCACTCATCATCAGGGATATGCAAATCAAAACTACAATGAGATATCATTTCACACCTCTCAGAATGGCTAAAATTAAAAACGCGACAAACCAGTATTGGAGAGAATGTAGAGAAAAAGCAACACTTGTGCACTATTGATGAGAATGCAAACTGGCACAGCCATTATGGAAAACAGTGTGGTGGTTCCTCAAAAAATTGAAAATAGTATTGCCATATGACCCAATAATTTCACTACTTGGTATCTACCCAAAGAACATGAAAACATTAATTTGGAAAGATATATGCACTTCTATGTTTACTGAAACATTATTTACAATAGTCAAGACATGGAAGCAACTCAAGTGTCCATTGATAGATGAATGGACAAAGAAGAGGTGTGTAGATATACAATGGAATATTTCTCAGCTATAAAAAAGAATGAACTCTTGCCATTTGCAACAACATGGGTGGATCTAAAAAGTATAATGCTAAAAGTATGATGCTTAGTCAGAGAAAGACAAATACCATATGATCTCACTCCTGTGTGGAGTTTAAGAAACAAAGCAAATGAGCAAAGGAAAAAAGAGAGAGAGAGAGCAAGAGAGACAAAGAAAGAGACTCTTTTTCTTTTAAAATTTTTTATTTCTTTTCAGCGTAACAGTATTCATTGTTTTTGCACCACACCCAGTGCTCCATGCAATCCGTGCCCTCCCTAATACCCACTACCTGGTTCCCCCAACCTCCCACCCCCGGCCCCTTCAAAACCCTCAGGTTGTTTTTCAGAATCCATAATCTCTTGTGGTTCACCTCCCCTTCCAATTTCCCTCAACTCCCTTCTCCTCTCCATCTACCCTTGTCCTCCATATTATTTGTTATGCTCCACAAATAAGTGAAACCATATGATACTTGACTCTCTCTGCTTGACTTATTTCACTCAGCATAATCTCTTCCAGTCCCGTCCATGTTGCTACAAAAGTTGGGTATTCGTCCTTTCTTTCTTTCTTTTTTTTTTTTTTTAAGATTTTATTTATTTATTTGACAGAGAGAAATCGCAAGTAGCAGAGAGGCAGGCAGAGAGAGAGAGAGGAAGCAGGCTCCCCGCCGAGCAGAGAGCCTGATATGGGACTCGATCCCAGGACCCTGAGATCATGACCTGAGCCAAAGGCAGCGGCCTAACCCACTGAGCCACCCAGGCACCCGGTATTCGTCCTTTCTGATGGAGGTATAATACTCCATAGTGTATATGGACCACATCTTCCTTATCCATTCATCCATTGAAGTGCATCTTGGTTCTTTCCACAGTTTGGCGACTGTGGCCATTGCTGCTATAAACATTGGGGTACTGATGGCCCTTCTTTTCACTACATCTGTATCTTTGGGGTAAATACCCAGTAGTGCAATTTCAGGGTCATAGGGAAGCTCTATTTTTAATTTCCTGAGGAATCTCCACACTGTTCTCCAAAGTGGCTGCACCAACTTACATTCCCACCAACAGTGTAAGAGGGTTCTCCTTTCTCCACATCCTCTCCAACACACATTGTTTCCCGTCTTGCTAATTTTGGCCATTCTAACTGTTGTAAGGTGGTATCTCAATGTGGTTTTAATTTGAATCTCCCTGATGGCTAGTGATGAGGAACATTTTTTCATGTGTCTGATAGCCATTTGTATGTCTTCTTTGGAGAAGTGTCTGTTCATATCTTCTGCCTGTGTTGAGTTTGAGGAGTTCTTTATAGATCCTGGATATCAACCTTTTGTCTGTACTGTCATTTGCAAATATCTTCTCCCATTCTGTGGGTTGCCTCTTTGTTTTGTTGACTGTTTCCTTCGCTGTGCAGAAGCTTTTGATCTTGATGAAGTCCCAAAAGTTCATTTTCACTTTTGTTTCCATTGCCTTTGGAGACATATCTTGAAAGAAGTTGCTGTGGCTGATATCAAAGAGGTTACTGCCTATGTTCTCCTCTAGGACTCTGATGGATTCCTGTCTCACGTTGAGGTCTTTTATCCATTTCAAGTTTATCTTTGTGTACAGTGTAAGAGAATGGTCGAGTTTCATTCTTCTACATATAGCTGTCCAATTTTCCCAGCACCATTTATTGAAGAGACTGTCTTTTTTCCACTGGATATTTTTTCCTTCTTTGTCAAAGATGATTTGACCATAGAGTTGAGGGTCCATATCTGGGCTCTCTACTCTGTTCCACTGGTCTATGTGTCTGTTTTTATGCCAGTACCATGCTGTCTTGGTGATCACAGCTTTGTAGTAAAGCTTGAAATCAGGTAATGTGATGCCGCCAGTTTTATTTTTGTTTTTCAACATTTCCTTAGCAATTTGGGGTCTCTTCTGATTCCATACAAATTTTAGGATTATTTGCCCCAGCTCTTTGAAAAATACCAGTGGAATTTTGTTCGGAATGGCATTAAAAGTATAGATTGCTCTAGGCAGTATAGACATTTTAACAATGTTTATTCTTCCGATCCAAGAGCATGGAATGGTCTTCCATCTTTTTGTGTCTTCTTCAATCTCTTTTATGAGTGTTCTGTAGTTCCTCGAGTACAGATCCTTAACCTCTTTGGTTAGGTTTATTCTGAGGTATCTTATGGTTCTTGGTGCTATAGTAAATGGAATCGATTCTCTAATTTGCCTCTCTGTATTTTCATTGTTAGTGTATAAGAAAGCCACTGATTTATGTACATTGACTTTGTATCCTGCCATGTTACTGAATTGCTGTATGAGTTCTAGAAGTTTGGGGGTGGAGTCTTTCGGGTTTTCCATATAAAGAATCATGTCATCTCTGAAGAGAGAGAGTTTGACTTCTTCCTTGCCAATTTGGATACCTTTTATTTCTCTTTGTTGTCTGGTTGCTGTTGCTAGGACTTCTAATACTATGTTGAACAAGACTGGTGAGAGTGGGCATCCTTGTCATGTTCCTGATCTCAACCGGAAGGATGCAAGCTTTTTCCCATTGAGGATGATATTTGTTGTGGGTATTTCATAGATAGATTTTATGAAGTTCAGGAATGTTCCCTCTTTGAAGCGTTTTAATCAGGAACGGATGCTGGATTTTGTCAAATGCTTTTTCTGCATCAATTGAGAGGACCATGTGGTTCTTCTCTCTTCTCTTACTGATTTGTTCTATCACATTGATTGATTTGCGAATGTTGAACCATCCTTGTAACTCAGGGATGAATCCCACCTGGTCATGGTGGATAATCGACAACCTGAATAGACCGATATCTAGTAACAAGATTGAAGCAGTGATCAAAAGCCTCACAAAAAAACAAGAGCCCAGGACCTGATTGATTCCCTGGGGAATTCTATCAAACTTTCAAAGAAGAAATAACACCTATTCTCCTGAAGCTGTTTCAAAAAATTGAAGCAGAAGGAAAACTTCCAGACTCTTTTTATGAAGCCAGCATTACCCTGATCCCCAAACCAGGCAAAGACCCTACCAAAAAGGAGAATTTCAGACCAATATCACTGATGAATATGGATGCTAAGATTCTCAACAAGATCCTAGCAAACAGGATCCAACAGCACATTAAAAAGAAAGAGACTCTTAACTATAGAGAACAAACTGATGGTTACCAGAGGGTAGGGAGTGGGGGATGGGTGAAATGGGGTAAAGGTGAAAAAAGGAAGGGGATTGAGAGTACATTTATCATAATGAGCACTAACATATAGAATTGTTGAATCACTATATTTTATACCTGCAACTAATATAACACCATCTACTAACTATATTGAATTAAAATTTAAAAAAAATAAAAAAAAAAGCAAGAAATGGAATTATGGCCAATGAGCAGATATATCAGAGGTTGAATTTTGAGGGGTGGGATGTGGGGTGGAACTGGTTTCTTGTTAAAGATATTTCTTGGCTACATAACAAGATAAATCATAAAATCAAGAACTCCGTGGAGAACAGGGATTTAGTACTTCTTTTTCCTCTCACTGTAAACATTCCATGTGTTTAATATGACTAATTTAATATTTTTGATGATACTAATGAGTCAGGTTTTCCAAAATTTTTTTTCCACGGTGAAAAAGAAAGTAGTAGAAAGAGCCACTGCCCATAGACTGAGCTTTTAAAGGTCTTTCTCATCATCAAGGGTGGTCTTGTACTTAGAGGTGCATATCATAGAACCCTACAGTGTAAGAGATGGACAAAAACTAGAAATCACTTAGTCTGGTTGTTCCATTTGTGAGATGAAAATATTGATACCAAGGAGTTTGATAGACTTCCTCAAAATCACATGGCTAAACCTGATCTTCATGGGATCCTGTGAGTATTTGTTTGGAGGTGAATCTAATGTCTATTTTCCTATTTACGGCCAACTGAGAGAAAACTAATCATCCATTGGCAATGTCCATTAAAATATATGACTTTGGGCAATCTTGCTCTTTTTCCTCCTTGCAGTATCCTTCGTTTATCCAGCCAGCCAGCCAGCCAGCTTGTGAGCCAACCTGCCAGCCAGCCACCCAGCCAATATTCAGCCATCTATCTCTTTGGTATTAAATTAAGACTTCCTCAAGAGCTAATCAAATAAAGATGAACAAGACATAGATCTTGCTTTTTGACTTGGATCTAGGCCTAGAATCCACATTTTTTGACTTCTAACTTAGAAGTCAAAATTTCTTATGTATTTCTTATGTATTAAATGAATAGACACTGACTTTGGAGTCATTTTTTTATATATTAAATAAATATATATTTCATATATATTAAATTTCTTATATATTAAATGAATAGACACTGACTGTGGAGATATCATAGGGACATGAACCAAAAGCTTAACTGCCTCGACCTGACCTTCTGACTCTTATAGTTTCTGTTTCCATTTTAACTGTGCCTACCACAATGAGTTAGAGTTTTCTGTACTTTGAGTTACTAAGTTGAAAATTTTTGTGAAGACAGATCAAAAAATAATCAAATCAAATCAAATCTACTTAGGGAAATTCTACAGTCCTGCCCTAGAAAGACCATGCGATATTTAGGGAAGGAATGGAAGTGATCTATTTTAGAAATACTGCTTAATGTCTTCTGCAATAACAAATGTTCTATCTTTTATTACTTCTGAAAGTCTAATCCTGAATGTCTCTATAAATTTTGTGAGATGGGAACCCTTGGGAGTTCTGTGTGGAAGCAGTGGTATTGCTTTTAATCACAGCAAAAGGATTGACTTGGTTGTGGTTTCTAGATTCTTAGATCTTTAGCTCTTGTACTTCCACTCTTAAGTTCTTCATCCTGATCTCCTCCACCAAACACAATCTATGGAATTTGATCCTGCGCTATGGAGGAAAACAGGACAGTCACGCTAGCCTTTTGTCCATTTGAAAATAATTAAGTCATAGTTGTTGTCTCAGGGACTTCGCATGTGCTATTCTTTCTTCTAGTAGGTTCTTAAATCTTCATAAGGCCAGCTCATTTTTAACTCAAAGGTTACCCACTCAAAGAGGATTCTCTGACTCCTGCCCTTAAAGTGGCCATTAAACTCACGGGCAGGGATTGATTTCAAAAATGAAAGGAGTATTTCTTCCCTTTCTGTGTCCACACCTCTTATCTTTTCAGCTCTTCCCATCATGAGGTGGAATCTTACAGATTTAATCTGGCCAATTGAATGAAACTGAAGTTATGCTGGTGGGTGACAGCTCATGTGGAAGAGAGCCAAGTTGTCTCAGTGTAGATCAGCTGATCTCTATACTTGTAAGAGACTCAAGCCAAGATCAGTAGAGCCATTGAACCAAAATGCAGATGGCCACTGATAAATGAATGAGATTTCCCAAGTCTAGAAAAACTAACTGGTCTGCAGCAATAATAAATGCTTGTGTTTTTAAGTCACTGAATTTTGAAATAACTGGTTACATAGTAATATCTAACTGGTATTTTCATCACTTTACAGCTCTTATCACTATTTAAATTATCTTGTATACTTATTCATTGTTTGACTCTACCACTAAAATGTAAGCTCTTGGTTGGTCCCAATAACTCAATGCTTAAATTAATTTGTAATAATTGCTCAAAGAATATTCATTAACTGGGTAAATGAAAAGGAAGTAACGTTCAAGTACCACTGTCTATAAGGCACTTTATTTCTCTCTTATTTTAATCTTCCCCAGAGCCCTGTGAAGAAAGTATTATTATTCCTAGTTCTCAAATGAAAAGTGAAAAAGTTAAGTAACATATATGAATGAAACAGTAATAAAAAAAATCAGAGTTTACTACATGTATATGTAACATCCAGGGACTGATCCAACTGTTTATTGGCATTGGATAACATACATTCTACAGGGACACTCTAATATTTTCAGTTGCTATTAAGGAGTATATAAATATAATAAATATCCTGTTCCAAAGATACTTAAGAACTAAACACTAACAAACAAACAAAAGTCATAAATGCAAATTATTTGTATGCACCAACACTTTACATTTACTGACTTATTATTAATAAGTGCTTATTTGACATGTTAACTGTGTCCCCAGACAAGCAGGGCAACCCACAGAGGGCCTCGGAACTGCTATGTTTCCTGTTAGAAGACACCATCACAGGGGAAGCTCTCAGAGTCCTTATGTCTTGCTGATGGATAGAACCACAGGGCCTCTCTGTTTGAGGCTAAATGCAGCTTCTCTCTTTTCCTAGGTGTGAACCAGGAGGGTCAGGTCAAAGCTTAGGAGTAATATAATTTCTATCACACTTAAAGACTAATTTTCTCTAGACTCATTGGGTATTGGAGTTGTGTGGGGTGTTTTAGAGACAGAAATGTATCAGATTACGGAGTCTTTTTTTCACATTGGTATATAATTTACACACAAAATGGAAGGCCCTTGAAAGGTAGTTGCTACAATAAGAATAATAAGTAAGGAATAAGCTGCTCTGGGCCAGAGAGAGAACTGGATGCTTGCATTTTGGGATCTTGTTTAACCTTCACTAATATCCCATCAAGCCTGCCACTGTAACAATACGTTTTATGCTGCAATAAATGGAATCTCTGAGAGGTTCTTTGGGCCAAGGTTACACAGCCTTGCCAACATCGACCTGGTCATTCCTTCCTCCTTATCTCAAATGGGTACTGCAGAATTTGCAACACTTTTGTATAGTTCTCTGAAAAACTCAAGTTCTTTTGACATCATCCTTCATTTTATGTATAGTTTTTGGATATCCATCTGCAACAATAAAGGCATTTTCACTTTTATGATGTCTACTTACCATATGAATAATAGAATTTATACTAATTTTGAGTTAAAATGTGTGTCTAGCAATATAGAATGTGAAATGTCATGCTAATAGAATAAATACTTATCAAAAATAACACCTTCAGAGGTGTTACCTACTAGAAAATGTCCCCTCTGGGGCAAAAATAATGTCCTCATTGGCTATCATATGATTCTCACATTTAAATAAATCTGACTTTGCTATATTGTTTTCGTTTAAAGGTGCTTTATCCTATTTAAAAACACAGCCATTCATTTCTCAGCTTGCCCACGAGGAAATAGGAAGCAAAGACAAATATCAAATCAACTAAACGTTTTTGGGGGGCCATATGGTTATTTTAAATAAATATTTGGTTTGAAGAATGAGTAGCATTTGAATCCTTTCTTTTTTTTCCCTCTAACTGCTTTTCCTCGCCAAGAAAGTAGAATTAAACTTGACTTGCTCATATTTATCCTCCAGTCCTGATGATTTCCTGGATTATTTGCTGTTTGTGACTTTGATGGCATAGTCTGCAGCCCCAGGAAGTACTGTTGCTGTGAAGAGAGCTAGGGTTTAAGTCAGTTTGATGTGAGGTTTCTGGTTCTCTAACTCAGTAGGTCATTAGCCAAGAGTTTTTCCCTGAGCAATTAGTTATTCTTTTGGTTTCTCTCTTGGTGATCACTACTATTTTCCAGTGGCCATAGACCAAAGAATCATTTTGTCTAAAAATAAATAGAGAGAAAAATGAATGTGTCTGCATGTATCAGCTTCAAGAATGCCCCTTTCATGTCAATGGAATGTGGGTTGGAATGACTAAAAGATTGAATCCAATTTTTGCTTGAATCCTGGTAAAATCCAGCAAACTCTAAATATTTTAAACTAAAGAATTAGGGCAAGTTGGAGAGAAACACGTTGTGTGTTTTGTGAAATCAGGTCAAAATTCAGCATTGTTGCAAACAAGGGGAGCAAATATGGACAAGTTGGCCTCACATGCCTCCTTGGGATTGTAAACCTCAGTAACAGGGAGCCACACAGACAGAGCAGTTGGAACTATGGAAACATTACTGTTCCCAAACAAACTCCGCAATTACAAGCCCAGAGAACACCCACAGAGCTCTCAAACAGGGGAGCAAAGGAGGCGAGACTGCTAACTTCTAAGGAAGTGACAATAGGAAAGGAAAAACCCAGCTGGGCTGAGCTTGCCCTTTTCAGCTGGCACCAGAATAATACTGCTTGAAGAAAACAGCATGAAACCTGGAAGTTAGAAAGCCACAAATAAAAGCTGTATTAGAGCAAGTAGTGGGGAAATGATGTAGTCTTTATTTCTTAAAGAAATTACTGTGTTTACAGTGTTATTGATGGTATGTATTATGTCAAAACAATCTCTGACTAGTGGGTGCAGAAGTGGATGCTGTATCTGTGCATATGGTAAGATGTTCTCTAAAGCACTGGCATTTCTCAGTAGGCTAATACATGTGGCTGAGGATTCACATGTAGGTTTAGATGTGGGAGGCCTTTTCAAGATGTTGCTCATTTCCTGAGTCCTAGAGCAGAACCTCTCAAGCGTTATCATGTGCATGATACAGTCACCTGAGGACTTGTTAAAATTCAAGTTCTGTGTGCCCTCTGCTCTTGTGTTTCGGTTGCTCTGTTCTTTAGGCCAGTGATCTTCAGAGGCTTTCTTCCTGCTGTGGGCAATGTTTGGTCCCTGGCCTGAATGTGGTCAGTTTTAATTAGGTGTGCTCCGGTCTGCTTGTGAAATGAGACTGACACCAACTCCAGCAGAACTGAGGCCCTGAAAAACTCTCCGTTCTGGAGACATGGTGTGGGTAGGGGTTTGTGATGATCTTTGGGGGAGGGTCTCACTGTACTGGGACTGTGGGAAACTTGACTGAGAGGGGCAGTCTTGCCAAAGCACAGGGATATGGGACTTGGTGTAAACAAGTTAGGCAGCCAGTGTCTGTGCTGTGCTGCTTCCCCCAGGTAGTTCTGTGTTTATACTTAGGGGTGGGAGAGGGAAATGGTGCCAACCAGCTCCTTTGATCCTGGAGAGGCATCACCTTGAACACTGCCTTTAAGGGAAGCTCTCCAAAAAGAGTGAATAGTCTCCCCACTGTGTGCCCCGGGTGTTCTTCAAGTCAGTGTTTCCATATTGTCTGCCCCCAGGTTGTTTGCCTGCCTTCTCTTCAGTAGCAGTGCAGCGCCCTCCAGGTTCTATCACAGCCAAGCCTACGACCTTTAAAACTCCAAACTTTAGGCCCCACTGGTTGCAAGAACTCATAAAATGTAGGCTCTCTCATTTTCTAAGTCAATAACTTTGGGGAAATGTTCTCCTTGTGCATTTTCCTATGTGCTTCTCTTTCTAGACCATAGCTCCCCCCCTCTGCAGTACCTGCAACCTGTTTCTTCCCTAAACTGTGTCTCTGCACTTCCTACCTCCTCCTTCTTCTCCTTCTCCTTCTCTTCTTCCTTCCTTTTCTTCGTCTTCATTATCATCTTCTTCTTCTTCTTCTTTTTAAGATTTTATTTATTTATTTATTTGAGAGAGAGAGAGAGCAAGCACAAGCAGGAGAGGCAGAGGGAGAGAGAAAGGGAGAAGCAGACTCTTTGCTGAGCAAGAAGCCTGATATAGGACTCAATCCCAGTACCCCAGAATCATGATCTGAGCCAAAGGCAGATGGTTAACCAAGTGAGTCACCTAGGGGCCCACTTCCTACCTTCTTTGATGTGACCTCTTCTCTCCCTTTCTGTCGTGAAGTTTTTTCTGTCAGTCTCCATGTCAATTCTGGGATATTTATCATGATTTGATAGTTATCTAGTTGGGTTCATGCAACGAGAGCAGCCTAGGGGCCTCCTACTCCACCAAATGCAGCATGCCCCAGAGACACTTCCTAAAGCACCAGGCCCTGAGCACTACATGACCTCTTCTTCTAAAGCTATTACTTTCAGGAGCAGGAGACATAACTAGCTTTTCTGACAGAGGAGAAGGCCTCAGAGACTTAGACAAAACACCAAGATGGAGGGATTTCTCCCAAATGAAAGAATAAGAAATAGATATAAGTAGCATACCTGATGGAAAATTTAAAGCAACAATCAGAAGGGTACTCACTGGGCTTTAGAAAAGAATAGAAGACATCAGTGAGACCATTACCACAGAGATAAAAGAGTTAAAAAAGAATCAGAGATGTAGAATGCAGTAAACAAGATTGGAAACAGGCTTGATACAATGAACAGCAGGCTGGAAGAAGCAGAGGAATGGATTAGTGACCTAGAAGACAAAATGATGGAAAATAATGAAGCTGAACAGAAGAGAGAAAGAAGAATTATGCAACACGAGAATGGCTTTAGGGAACTCAGTGACTGCTTTAAATATAATAACATTTGTATTATAGGAGTCTTAGAAGAAGAAGAAAGAGTAAAGGGGGCAGGTAATTTATTTCAAGAGATAATAGCAGAAAATTTCTCTAATCTGGGGAAGGGAACAGACATCCAAATCCAGGAGGCACAGAGAACTCCCATCAAAATTAACAAAAGCAGGCCAACACTAAAGGCCAACACCAAGACATATTGTAATTAAGTTTGCTAAATATAGTGATTAAGAAAAAAGTCTTAAAAGCAGCAAGGCAAAAGAAGTCCTTAACTTACAAAGGAAAACAACCCATTAAGGTAGCTGTATATTTCTCAACAGAAACTTGGCAAGCCAGAAGAGAGTGGCACGATATGTTCAAGGTGCTGAATGGGAAAACTCTGCAGCCAAGAATACTCTATCCAGCAAGGCTATCATTTAGAATAGGAGAGATAGTTTCCTAGACAAGCAAAAACTAAAAGAGTTTGTGACCACTGAACTAGTCCTGCAAGAGATATTAAAGGCAACTCTGAGTGCAAAGGAGAGACCAAAAGTGACGTAGACAAGAATGTATCAGAGGAAATCTCCATAAACAATGACAAAATAGGTAAAAAATGGCACTAAATACATATCTATCAATAATTACTTAGAGTGTAAATGAACTAACCATTCCAATCAAAAGATATAGAGTATCAGAATGGATTAAAAAAAAAAAACAACCAGAGACCTTTCTATATACTGCCTACAAGAGACTCATTTTAGACCTGAAGGCACCTGTACATTGAAAGTGAGGGGGTGGAGAAACATTAGTCACTCAAATGGATGTCAAAGGAAAGCTGAAGAAACAACACTTACATTGGTCAAGCTAGACTTTAAAATAAACACTAATGAGAGATGTGGAAGGGAATTATATAATCATAAAAAGGACAACCCAACAAGAAAATATAATAATTATAAATATTTATGCACCCAACATAGGAGCATCCAAATATATAAAACAGTTAATAACAAACATAAATGCACTAATCAATAATAATAATAAAATAATATTAGGGGACATTAACACCCCACTTACATCAATGGGCAGAACTTCTAAACATAAAATAAGGAAATAATGTCTTTGAATGACACATTGGATCAGATAGACTTAACAGATATAGTCAGAACATTTCATCCTAAAACAGCAGAATACAACAACAGAATTCTTTTCAAGTGCACATAGAACATTCTCCAGAATAGATCACCTATTAACTCACAAAACAGGCCTTAACAAATATAAAAAGATTGAAATCATATAGTGCAACTTCTCCCACAACAATACTATGAAACTAGAAGTTAACCACAAGAAAAAATTGGGAATGGCCAAAAACACACAGATGTTAAACATTATGCTACTGAACAATGAATGGGTCAACCATGAAATCAAAGAAGAAATTTTAAAAATACATGGAAACAAATGAAAATGAAAACACAATGCTCTGTAATCTTTGGAGTATAGCAAAAGCAGTCCTAAGAGGGAAGTATATAGCAATACAAGCCTACCTTAAAAAGCAAGAAAAATCTCCAATACACAACCTAACCTTACACCTAAAAGAGTTAAAAAAAGAATAACAAAGTCTAAAGCCATAACAGGAAAGAAATAATAAATATTAGAGAAGAAACAAATGATAAATAGTCTCTAAAAAAATGATAGAAAAGATCAATGAAACCAGAGCTAGTTCTTTGAAACAATTAATAAAACTGATAAACTTCGGGACACCTGGGTGGCTCAGTTGGTTGGGCGGCTGCCTTTGGCTCAGGTCATGATCCCAGCATCCTGGGATCGAGTCCCACATCTGGCCCCTTGCTCGGTGGGGAGCCTGCTTCTCCCTCTGCCTTTGTCTGCCAGTGCGCTCGCTCTCTCTCTCTCTCTCTCTCTGACAAATAAATAAATAAAATCTTTAAAAAAAAAAACTGATAAACTTCTATCCAGTCTTATAAAAAAAAAAGAAGAAGGACACAATTAAATAAAATCACAAATGAGAGAGGAGAAATAACAACCAACATCACAGAAACACAAACAATTGTAAGAGACTATTATGACAAACTATATGCCAACAAATTGGACAACCTGAAAGAAATGGGTAAATTCTTAGGAACATATAAACCACCAAAACTGAAACAGGAAGAAAAAAACTTGAACAGACCTGATAACCAGCAAAGAAATTGCCTTAGTAGTCAAAAATTCCTGAACAAACAGAAGTCCAGGGCCAGATGGCTTCACAGGCAAATTTTACCAAACATTTAAAGAATAGTTAATACCTATTCTTCTCAAACTATTCCAAAAGACAGAGAAGGAAGGAAAACCTCCAAATTCATTCTATGAAGCCAGCATTACTATAATACCAAAATCAGATAAAGACTCTAATAAAAAAGAGTACAGGCCAATATCCATGATGAACATGTATGCAAAAATTCTCAATAAAATACTAGCAAACTGAATAGAAAAACATATTAAAAAAATCACTCATCACAATTAAATAGGATTTATTCCTGTGTTGCAAGGGTAATTTAATATTCACAAATTAATCAACATGATACATCACACAAATAAAAGGAAGGATAAGAACCATATGATCATTTTAATAGATGTAGAGAGCATTTGACAAAGTACAACATCCGTTCATGATAAAAACCCTTGACAAAGTAGGTTTAGAGGGAACATACCTCAACATAATAAAGGCCATATATGAAAAACCCATCTAAGCCCATATCATTCTATGATATTAGCTATGGGTTTTTTATATGTGGCCTCAGATGTGATAAGATGGGGACTTTAATTAACATTGAATGTGCCAATTGTAATATAAGATAGAAAAGCCTTGGGTTTACAGAAGATTTGTTTGTTTGTTTGTTTGTTTCATTGAGCGTAGAAGAAAGGCAGAATTTGGTTATACACTAGTATCTTTGCGTCAGAAGAGACCTAAGAAATCAAGAAAGTAAGCTTCTTGACTTCCCATCTAGTGCTGCTTCCACAGAGTCCAAAGGGTCCCCACTTCATATTCAGGACTAAATACATATCTATCGGTAATTACTTTGGAAGCAAACTTTCTCTCATCATGTGTATTAGTTTCCTGTGGCTGCTATAACAAATGATCACAAACATGTTGGTTTAAAACAACAAAAATGGATCATTTTACAGTTATGTAGGCTAGAATTCCAAAACCCTTATTTCTGGACTGAAATCATGATATCTACCTTGATGGAGAAAGGCCATACTCTCTCCAGAGGCTCTATGGGAGAATTCATCCCTTGCCTCTTCCAGCTTCTGGTAGTGGCCATCATTCCTTGGTTTGTAGGCACATCACTCCAGTCTTCAAAGCCAGTGTCTTCAAATTGCTCTCTACTCTATCCTCATATTGCCTTCTCTATGGGGCTATGTGACATCTGCATCTGTCTTTCCCTTACAGAGACACTTGGGATTGTGCTTAGGAACCACCCAGTTATCCACGATGTTCTCCTCACCTAAAGACCTTTAATCACATCCTCAAAGATGCTATTTTCCAAATAGGGTAACATTTACAAGTTCCAGAGACTAGGACCCAATATCTTTGGGGGCCTTTAGTCAGCCTGTCACACACAGCCAACTACTGTGTGACTCATCAGGTGTGCTCAGAAAGTTTACCAACATGGTAGGGCAAGATTAAGACAAACGGTCCCAAGACAATTGTCAGCTATAATACCGAGCCAGTCATTCATGTGCCACTGGTATCCGTGCAGATCAATTTCTCAGATGAACATGAAGACTCGCTCTATGACTAAGACATGAATAGACGGCATTGTGTGCAGTGGGATTTAGGTTGTTGGGCACTATGTCTACACAGCTTACCTCTTAGAGCCCAGCTAAAGAGCAGGGCCCTATCTTGCAAACCAGAAGCTCTTCCTGCAGGACAAGAAAAACCTTAGTTGTTGTTTGAACTTTTTAAATGTTTTTTTTGAAATAACCATAAGTACACATGAAATTGCAAATAAATGTACCCAGAGACCCTTTATACTCAGCCTGCCCCAGTGTTAACATCTTGAATCACTAAATCCAATATCAAAATCAGGAAATTGACATTGTTATAATCCACACCGCTTATTCAGAAGATCCCTATTTTTGACTGATTAAATAATAGCAAAGGACTTCTTAATTTTTTATACTTATTTTAGGAATAAGTAGCCAGATACCATTATTACATCCTGCCTGTTTCAGCACACATTCAAAGATGAAATGCATGCTCGGGTTTAGAGGTATAGAAAAGCTCTCGCCAGGAGATGGCACCTTAAATGTATGTTATGAAGCTCATGAACTAGGAACCTGGTGCACTTGCTCCTCGTTCCTTCTTCCCAGCATTTCATTTGCTACAATATAGCAAATAATGAAATAAATTTAAAGCATGAATCCAATATTATATTCCACTTAGAGTTGTTTAGTTGTTTACATGTGTAGTTAGAGCTGTTATGTGACAGGGTTGTGATTTTCATAATGGAGCTTCATGAATTGTAATGAATTGTAAAATATTTTTAGGACAGGTTATTTTTTTCTCTGGAAGGGATATTATACTTTTAGTGTTAAGGTCTATGTACTTTTTTTGTGCCACATTTTCTGCTTGTGGTTTTGTCAGCCCGAGGACAGGAGAAGACACTCAGGAAGACGGTCAAAATGAGGCAACCCAGTAGGAGAGGGCTTTGGAGTCAGCACACTCCATGAGGGGTCAATAACGGGGGGGGGGGGGCTTCTAGGGCCCAAGATAACAGAAGCTAAGTCCAAATCTCTCCAAACATCCTCATAGTTTCATAGATCAACAAGAAAAATAAGATTATATAAATCTAATGCCTTTGGCCAGACAAATTCCACATTACCTGAGGGTGGAAAAACAGAAAATTTTCCTCAGGCTGGGTTAGAGGGCGAGGGGGTTCCTACCGTGTGAAAGACAAAAGAGGAGATTGAACTAAAACCATCACTAGAAGAAAGAAAGACCACAGGAAGTACAGTAGTAAAAAGAAATAAAAAAAAGTCTTCAGTCTTGGCGGATCAGAATGCTGACCAAAGGAAAAGGGCTGGGAGTGAGATGGGCCTCAGAAGACAGTCCTTCCAGAAAGGCAACGCTTGTGGGAGGGATATCCTTTGGAGACCGTGGGTGTGGGAAAACAAGATGGGTGATGGGCCAGGGGAGAGATGTAAATCCTGTGAAGCAAAAGAACACGCCCCAAAATAAAACAGACACATGATCCCTTCTCCCAGTGCCTTAGGTCCTAAAGAGCGGGGGAATCATTTAACGGGGGCTCTGGAGAACATTACACCTCAGAGTAGTGCAGTATGGAACCATGCTGGAACCTGAGGCAGTAAGAAATTTCAGCAATATTCATCCTGTCTATAAATTGTGGTATTTTGATCATCATGGATTTTTATGTTCATTTGGATTTTTTAAAAATACTGCACTGAAATATTTATTTTGATCACTGAGTTTTTTGGTGCCTCCTTGGACTCTAGTCTTCCCTCAGCTTCCCCTTGTTCTAGTCCTGCCTCTGGGGTCTCCTAAGCAGAGGCCTGGTGGCTGGAGCTGTCATCAAGTCCTGCCCTGGGGAGACGTATCTTTCCAGACTTCCAGCTCTGCAAATGCTGGTGAAGCACCTCTAGGAGCCCTGAAAATCATCTGAGAAAGAGTTGTAGGTGCTGGCTGTTGGACGGGAAAGCCCACCAACAGACTGTGGAGAAGTGCCCAAGGGATCAATGATCTGGAGGCAGCACTCATATGATTTGCTACAGAGGCCATTTTCCAATATCAATCTTTAAAAGCTCCTTATCTCAATCTCCCCACCAACCTCACTGTCCTCACCCTCAAGAGGTCTCTTGACTCTGTGGCCTGTTATTCCAGTCATAGGGATAGACATTTACTGTCAACACCCCCACCCACAGGGTCCCCTGACCTGGAAGGAATGGTTGTTCACACTGGATGACTGGGGCATGGCTGACAGAGGTGAGCCTCTGAGGACCAAACCCTGGTCTGTTCTTTCACAGACTTCATTGGAACCACTGACCTAGATGAGTTACAGATTCTTCTCTCTGTTCTGTCTTTGCGGAGAGGATCTGGCAGGGTCAAGAGGATGAATCAGCATGAATATAGGACCATTATTGGAAAACACATTCAAAGTAAATAATGGACTGGGAGTAGATAAAAGGTATAATCTTTGCATTTGGAAATTGTCATGTATTTTCTATACAAACTCTGTAGCTCTTCTCTGTAGGATAGAAGACTATGAATCAGTGAAGATAACCAGCAAAAATTCCCCTATCCTGTGCACAACCACAGAATTTGAGGAGAAACATAATCAGATTTTTTCTAGGAGTAAATGGTGCACTAGAATATGGCATACCTTCAGAAATGTGAAAAAATCGTAAGTGTGAACCTTAATATATTTTCACAAAATTACACATGTGGTCAGCACTTAGATCAAGAACTAGCACCAGGAGCTGCCTCATACCCCATCCAGTAAGCAGCCTCCCCAGGTAATCACTTTTCTGACATCCAAGCCCATAGGTTCTTAGCCTGGTTTTGTATATTATATAAATGAAATTGCACAATATGTACTCTATGATATCTGGCTTCTTTTGCACAAATATTATGACTGTGATATTCATGGTGTTTGTGGCAATAATTTTTTATTGTAATTGCTATATAATAGTCCCTTTTATGAATATACTCCAGTTTATTTCACTATTTTACAGTTGTGGACATTTGGGTTGTTTTTAGATAGATTGGGGATGTTAGTTTAATATGACTTCTATGAACCTTCTTGCATTCTAGGACCTGTCTGGGAACATATGAAGACTTTGCTTTGGGCTATGTATAGGAATTAAGTTGCTGTGTTTCAAAGAGCTTTTTAAAAGTTTGTATATTTATGAGTAGAATTGTGTATGTACAACTCAGGTGACTGCTTACTTGAAACACGCATGAGTGCATGACCATCCTTGAACTCAAATATCATTTTCAGGAGAGCATTTTCTAACATGGTAACTCCTTCTGCTAGTCCAATTACAGTATATGTACCATATCTAACATTTCTCTTATTAGGCAACTTGAAATTATTACTTCTCCTGTACGTGGATACATTAGGAACGCATTTTCAAAACTGAGGGTGACAACATAGTAGAGTAGCTTCTCATCTATTTCTAACAGGCATGCAGGTAATCCCCAAGTCTTATCTTCCTGCATTAAATATTAGATATTAGAAATTGGGCTCACCTATTCAAACCTCTCCACTCTTGATATTTTTAATCCAGTGTGAGGTCTGACATGTCACACATCTTTTATTAGTAGTTTTAACATTTTTTTCTTTATTATAGTAGACTCATCTGCAAAACAAATTATATAAATAGATTCCTAGTCCAACTAGATCAAGGAGGGACCTGGGAATGGCTATTTTCCAAAACTGATTTTATGATCAGGCAAGATTTGAAAACAGTACAAAAGAATATTACAAATTATTGCATATTTGATATGCTCAAACAAATTGTGTGTGTAAAGTCATGGTTTCTGAGGCTTCCTGTAAGGCAAAAGAAGAGAGACTTAGACATCCAGTAAATTGTGTGTGTGTCTGCGTATGGAATAAATTACTAAGTCTTTCATTTTATTCTGTTCTTTGATATTTCCAGTCATTCAAGTATTGTTTTCATTTATTTAACAGTTATTTATTGAGTGTTCACAAAGAACCATATTTTTTAAAGTTATGTGTAATATGATTTCTGCAGGAAAAATTCTAGATACGACACTCGAGAAGTAACTAAATCATAAAGCACGATGATACTGTATAAACAAAGGCTACATGACTGTTTGGAAAATAATTTCCAACCACTTTTTGCCTTTTCTGTTTCACTTCCACCACTCTCCCATACACACCAGAGCAACAATCGCTAGAGTCCACTGCGATCTAGGTTTGTCATTACTGCTTATTAATAAGGTAAATCTAAATGGTGAGGTTAACATTTTATACAGTTCAGAATAGAAAACAGGAGTAAGAATAATGACACACAAGGGTGATTTCTCAGCTTCCCACTTAACTTTAAGCTTCTGTGAGACAACAAAGTGGTCTATTTACACACCATTCTTTCTCCAAACCCTGGGACAGTGCCTGGGAATGTAGTGGATGATCAGTAAATATTTTTTGAATGAAGAGTGAAAAGATGGAGGACTTACATACATTATTAATAACAAAGTAGACTTATATGACTCAAAAAATGAAACTACCCTTTGACCTTGAATTGCACCTTTGAGGAAGGAATCTGCAAGAAGAAAGTCACTATTTAACATGTAGCTAATGTGTGGCAATGTAGTCATCTTTGATAGTCACTGAAAGTCAGTACGACATAGAGTTTAACAGTTGGTTGGACTTCGACTCGGAGTCTGAAAGAACTTAGACTAAGTCTCACCCTCCCACTTGCTAACTGAGTGAACTAAGCTTTTAGTTTCCTAATCTGTAAACAGGGTTGACAACAATAATTTCTCTGTGCACAGGATTGTTGAGGGGATTACATGAGGTTATGTGGGAAAAGCTCATCAGAGCCCGACGCATGGTAGACTGAAGAAATAGGAGCAGATCACCTTTAGCCTAATGCCATGAGTTAGGTAAAGCCAGTCCTTATGCAGATACATTCCTGCTGTCTGTTGGAATACTGGCATAAGAAAAGCATAAATCTTATGATGACCAAAATGTCAATAGTGGCCGCTAAAGCTGTGTCACATTCAGCCTACACAACCATATGTAGCAGCTCTGACTGAGCCACCATTGTCATTGTCATTATTATTATTATTAACGTTCTATTTCTTCAAATAGTATCTTTAGAAGAAGAAAGTATCCTAAATATTCCAAAAAGCTAGCTAAGCTCCTTTGCCTAACATATGATTATTAATATATTTTATCAAGAGAAACTTAACATAGAAATATTTATACTATGGAATATGAAAGAGAACTCCAAATTGTACTTAAACTAGATTATAACTATTTATAAATAAATACATGGTTTGGAAAATTATCTTTGGAGTGATGACAGAAAATGTAGACAGTTTCTAATTTAAAAACTGTACATTGGTTCTTGTTATAATATTCATGTCATAAACATACACAGTTAAATATTTATATCCATCAGCTATGAAGGAACTTTCATCAGAAAGTCATTTGAATACATTTGAAAGATATGGGAGAGAGACTTTTTTGGAGAAAGACTTTAGAAGAAAAGCAGGAAAGACATGGGATATGATGGAAGCAAAATGGGAATTTAGGAAAAGTGGAGATGAATGTATGTAATAATAAGGTGTTAAAAAGATGATTGTCTTTTGAGCTGCTATTTTTTTATGTTCAAGTAATCATAAGGCATAGAATCTTTTCATTGAATTTTCTTATGTTTTACATTGTTAATCATCAACTTTTAATAGAAGTTCCAGGAAGGCCAGGTGGTTCTATGTACTACATGTGAGCTTAAATGAAAAGAAATAACCCATTTTCAGAAGAGACTTTGCCTCTGCCCCTCTGGGATGGTTTCCTCTTTGCAATTTGAGCTGCATGTATTTGCTGTCCTTTTTTTCTTAAGGATTTTATTTATTTGTTTGAGAGAGAGTGAGGGGGAAAGAGAGAGAGCACGAGCAGGGGGAGGGGCAGAGGGAGAGAGAAAAGCAGACTTCCCATTGAGCAGGGAGTCCAATGCAGGCTTGACTCATGACTGGAGCTTAAGTCAAACGCTTAACTGACTGCACCACTCAGGCGCCCACGTCTTTCCTGTCTGGACATGCTTCCTTATAGTGCTAGAAGGAAGACAGGTGTCTTTCTCCATTCTTTCAGTCAAGCCAGAGTTTGTACTTGATTAACATTGTATTTCAGCTCTGTCTTGTTTTTTCCCCATTGCTATTACCTAATAGTATTTCTAAAACAATTGAGCTTGTTTTACTAACATTTGGAAAAGAGGTTGTGACATTATTAATGTTCTCTACCATTAGATCTACTAATTCTTCTTAGTCACTGAAAAAGGATTAATTTGGTTAGCCAAGAATTGACTCAGTTGCATTTCCAAATTAGTGATCTCATTTTCATCCAGATGTTGGAAAGCTAGAGGGGTCCTGCTTTAAGAGTAGAAATACTGGGTATAATAATTTTGTTTTGGAAGTCCTGTGACCATAAGAAACAAATAATCCTGATCGTTGGCTCTTGCTTGAGCTGTTTGTAAAATTTGTCATCTGAATTGAATTATTCAATTCAGAAGAAATATTAGTAATACAAAAAATGGTTTGCCTTATTCACAGTAATGATGAAGTAAACAAGGTTATATCATTTATGGTCTGTGGAGTCCTCAGAGGACTTTGCTCATACTACATCCATGAGAACCCTCGAACATGGTGAGATTGGTGTGTGATCCCCATTGTGATGGTGAGAATGATGAAACCCAGAGAGGTCAGATGCCTTTTTAAGGGTCGTGGTGCTAGTGAGTGGCAGAAATCAGACTGGAGCCCAGATTTCCCGATTCTAAGCCTGTCATGCCAAGGTCAGATGCTAAATGATAGGGAGTTATCAGATATAAATAAACTATATTTTGGCCCCTATGGTTGCGATCTTGAACCATGATCTAAATTTGCCTTCTTTTTCTATGAGGCATTTCCATCTCTCCCTGTCCCACTTTCTTGAGAATGTAGATTAATCTCTGCTAATCTTGTTGAATCAGCAGGCAGACTAAAATAATATCATTTGGAAGAATGCACTGTCTTCATTTATCTTAATGGGGTGTCAATTTTGAGACTTAATTATCAGAAACAACTGTCCCTTTGCACTTACAGTAACCTATGCAGAGCTGCAAAACACAATCAGTTGGCATGATTTCATCCCATGCTTGTGCAGATGTGGGATTTGATGCCAGAGGGAGAGAGCCCATGGACAGAAGTTCAGGTACTATCTGTATATATATATATATATGTATATGTATATGTATATGTATATGTATATGTATATGTACTAGCTGGATATGGTGAACTTTTCTTCCATTGCTTTTCTACATCTGGGGGTTGATCCCCAACTCCTTATCCTCCCCACTACAAGAATAATATTTTTCCAGCCATGTACACATATCGACATTGTTTGTGTCAGGTCTCTTCAAAGCCAATCACAGAGAGTGTATGGGGGGGCGGGTGTCACATTTCTGGATGATCTTAAATTTTAACTTCTGTATTTTCCCCGAATGAGGAGACCCACATCATTTTATGGTACCCTTGTTGAAAGTGTGGGTTTTAGAGTCAGACGGCTTGCGTTCCAATTCTGGCTCCCCTTTTTAGCATTTTAGGCAACTCCCAGAATCTTTCTGTGACACAGCATCCTTATCTGCGTAATTGGGATAAGAATAACAGGTACCTTGTGGAATGGTTGAGGGTGCAGTGAAAATTTATCTTTTAAGTACTAGAAACAACAAGCATTGTCTATTACTATTTGTGTATTAGAGTAAAGATGGCTATTTGTAAAGTGTAAGCGCTTACAATATACCACAATTTTTATAAACGTGATAGGGCATTTTGCCAAAATTTTTGATGTATTGAGAGCCTCAAGAAATGGAAATATCCCTGCTTTCTTGCTAAAGCATTCCCTCTTTGAAACTTACTCATGGATTCATGTCTAAGTGTTTGCAATGAGCATATAGATATTCCAATTTAAAATCAGGTAACATTGGGGCACCTGGGTGGCTCAGTGGGTTAAAGCCTCTGCCTTCGGCTCAGGTCATGGTCCCAGGGTCCTGGGATCGAGCCCCGCATCGGGCTCTCTGCTCAGCGGGAAGCCTGCTTCCCTTCCCCTCTCTCTGCCTGCCTCTCTGTCTACTTGTGATCTCTGTCTGTCAAATAAATAAATATTTAAAAAAAAAAAAATCAGGTAACATTCACAAGAGTGATGTAAGCATGGAATAGTTTTAGTCATAGAATTTATTCTAATAATCATGTTAGGCCCTCTCCTTCATTCTGTCAATGCCCTTTTGTGAAGCCATTGATTTCCAAGGTAAAAAATTAATCTCAAAGGCCAGTTCAGGGACCTCATTGACATGTTTTTCTCCACCATTCAGCTCACAGGGATGCTCTCCCTCCTCTGAATATCATCTGATCTCCTCTAATCTTACCACCACTAATTTGGTATTTAGATATTTCATTATGCCTTTAGGCTTATGATTATATACCTCTCCCCTTCACTAGATTTTAAACTCTTTTAAGGTAAGAATTCATTTTGCAATCCTTGAGTCAACTTATGCCTCTAACTCTTGAGTCCATAGGTGTTATCTCTTTTATCACCCCTATCACTCCAGAGCCAAATTTCAGATGCCCTGATGATTTGCTTAGGAGATCCATCTACAACAAGCCTTTCATGAGTTTCAGAAAAATTTACACATCATTTTGGGGAGGGCCAATCCTGAGTGGTCACAGTGCCAAGAACGCATATGACACTCATCTCCTTTTCTCTGTATCTTGCTGCCTTCCACTCTGCCCTTACTAGAGTGACTGTCCAGAGTTCCAGGTTCTTTTTCCATAGTATTTTGAGTCTTTTCCACTTTCCTTTAGTGGTTCAGGGACAGCCAATTCCTAACAAATCATTTGGGTGAAAACATTCTCTCCAGTTTATTAATCCTTTGCTTTTCCCAGAGCAGCAACTAGCATTTTTGTAATGCGTATATAATAAGCACTCAATAAATGTTGCCTGGTGATACAAAATGCTTGATTCTGATAGAAACAACTGTAGTAATTGGGGGCAGGTGGTGAGGGTTTCTTGGAAAATTTGGGAAGGGACTCTCTTGAGTATGAGCTAGTAACCCATTGCTATGGATTGAATGTTTGTGCCCCCTTGGATTTCATGTTGAAATCTTAGTAATCAAGGGATATTATTAAGAGGTGAGGCCTTTGAGAGTTGATTAGGTTATGAGGGAAGAGCCCCCATAAAAGGGATGAGTTCCCTTATAAAAGAGACCTCAGAGAGTTTCCTAGCCCCTTCTACCATGTGAGGTTACAGCAAGAAAATGGCCATCCATGAGGAAGTGGGGTCTTACCAGACACAGAATCTGCTGGTGCCTTAATCTCAGACTTCTGGCCTCCAAAACAGTGAGAAATAAATTTCTGTTGTTTATAAGCCACCCTAGTCTAGAGTGTTCTATTAAAGAAGCACAAGTGGACTAAGACACCTCACCAGCAGGACTACACAATAAAGGGAACAGTGCTAACAGTGCAAGCATTTTAGGGAGAGGTCATTATTAAACTGGCCACTACTATTTTTTTTCTTTAAATTACATTAATTAACACAAGGTATATTATTAATTTCAGAGGTAGAGTTTCAGTGAGTCATCAGTCTTATATAACACACAGTGCTCATCACATCACATGCCTTCCTTAATGCCCATCACCCAGTTACCCCATCCCCTCACCCCCTCTTCCCTCCAGCAACCCTCAGTTTGTTTCCTATGGTTAAGAATCTCTTATGGTGGGGCGCCTGGGTGGCTCAGTGGGTTGGGGCCTCTGCCTTCGCTCAGGTCATGATCCCGGGTCCCTGGGATCGAGTCCTGCGTCGGGCTCTCTGCTCGATGGGGAGCCTGCTTCCTCCTGCCTCTCTGCCTACTTGTGATCTCTGTCAAATAAATAAATAAAATATTAAAAAAAAATAATCTCTTATGGTTTGTCACCTTCTCTGATTTTGTCTTGTTTTATTTTTCCTCCCTACTTCTATGCTTCTCTGTTTTGTTTCTTAAATTATGAGTGAAATCATATAATTGTCTTTCTCTGATTGACTTATTTCGCTTATCATAATACCCTCTAGTTCCTTCCATGCCATTGCAAATGGCAAGATTTCATTTTTTGATGGCTGAGTAATAGTCTATTCTATAATATATATACCACATCTTCTTTATCCATTCAACTGCTGATGGGCATCTGGGCTCTTTTCATAGTTTGGCTGTTGTGGACGTTGCTGCTGTAAACATTGGGGTGCAGGTGCCTTTTCGGATCACTACATTTGTATCTTTGGGGTAAACCCTTAATAGTGCAATTGCTGGATCATAGGGTAGATCTATTTTCAACTTTTTGAGGAACCTCCATACTGTTTTTCAGAGTGGATGCCCCAGCTTGCATTCCCACCAGCTGTGTCAAGAGGGTTCCCCTATCTCTGTTTCCTTTAACTAATAAGCTCAGTTAGAACTTATAATCACTGGAAAACTTAGTACCCTAATCTCAAGTCTGGGAAATTCCTGGAAGACCGTGTTTCTCTTAACTCTCACTGAATGCGTGGAAGGGTCCTGGATATGAAAGAAATACTGAATGTTAACTCATACCCAAGCAGACAGACTGCAGACTATAAGCAAATAGCTAGTGCTTGGGAGCAGGTCATGTTCTCTATCTTTTCCCCTGTGACAGGGCAAAGTATTGAAAGTTTCCAGAACCCATGTTCTTCACAAGAACAGCTGATCAGAGATAAGTGCTTGCTGGTTTCTAGAGAAGAGAACCTTGAAAAAGAGGCTAGAACTCTAGGAAACAGGACCAGGACTGGAGATGAGATATTGTCTTTTTATGACTCAAGAGATTTAGGAGGTAAAATGCTGTGGAGCTGGAGGGCAGATACACTGGCTCCTCTTACAGGAAGCGGGAATTCAGGCTCAGGTGTGGACATGAACTCTGCCTTAGTGCATAGTAAGCAGAATTAAAGAGTGTATATACAGGCCTTCCAGTTAACACTTTAGAAAGTTTTTGTAAGTGGACACAAAAACCACATCATGAATGTTGAAGGAGAGAGTAGACCATTGTTAGTAGACCAAAGTGTGGACTGCAAGATATTTTAGGTGGTGTGTAGGTCATCTTTTAATTTTTTTATACACTTGCATTTACTAACATATATAGAAAATAAAGAATTAGTACATCAAACCCATGATTTAATAATCACCTTCTGCAAATAGCAAGAACTAAAGATGATGTGTTCAAGCATGTCCAGAATTGTTTCAGGACTTTGATAACTGAAATTTTCACCCAAACCCTCTGTAATATAGACAGTACAGATAATATGGACTTCTAGCATGGTTTTGTGTAGATTGAACATCCATATTCACCATCACACATTTTTCAGGGATATAAGAAAAGAAGGGGATTGGACTATTTGAATAATGTGAGGGTAGTATGTGAATAGCCATGTTTGGGACAGTAGGTTAGACAACCACTTGGTGGAGATGTTGCAGAAGAGATTCAAGCACTAAATGGGTAAAATGGACTTTGAGGTCCCTTTCCTGCTGGAGAGTGTATATAACTCTTATGGGAATTGAAGAAAGGGACTTTATAAGGAACGGATAATGTAGCTGGTGTCAAAGGATACAGGACCTTCTTAACATTCCCATAATGACAGGGACTGGCACTTGCTGGGGATAGGCTAGTTTTCTTTAAACATCTTGTATTGTGTGAGACACCCCCACAATGAACAACCTTGCGACATCCACACAAGTTTTGAATGTTTTGCTGGGAATATCCTTGGATGAAAAATCTATTGATAATTATATGAACATAAAACTTAACTGCATTAGCTGTCTTTTTTTTTATGATTTTATTTATCTATTTGATAGAAAAAAAGAGAGCTCAAGTAAGCAGAGTGGCTGGCAGAGGGAGAGGGAGAAAAAAGCTCACTGCTGAGCAAAGAGCCCCATGCAGGACTCGATCCCAGGACTCTGGGATCATGACCTTAGCTGAAGCAGATCCTTTACCACCTGAGCCGCTCAAGCATCCCATGTTTGGTGTCTTAATGCATTTTTTCACAAGTATAATATAACTAATTTTTCCAGGTACACAACTCTTGTCATAATTCACATAATTCATAATTCACAACTCTTGTCATAATTTTAATGGTGAAAATCCATTTTAATTTAATATAAATTACTTTTATTCCTATTAAAATTAGGACATTTTCTTAATTTTTAAGACACTGTGTGTTTATTTGTGTTATATTACCTATGAATTTTGTACCTGGCGCTGCTTAAAAAGTTTTGAAGTTGTAGCTCCCTACACATATTCTTTTGTCATTAATAAGGCACCCATTTGCTGAAGATCAGGCCCCGTGATCTGGTGAGAGAATTTAATTCAATACTAGTGTCATAGAAATTCTAAATACTGGGATCTCTAGAAAACTTTTTTTTCCCTTTTTTTTAAAATTCCTTTTCAGCGTAATAGTATTCATTGTTTTTGCACCACACCCAGTGCTCCATGCAATATGTGCCCTCCTTAATACCCACCACCTGGCTCCTCCAACCTCCCACCTCCAGCCCCGTCAAAACCCTCAGGTTGTTTTTCAGAGTCCATAGTCTCTCATGGTTCACCTCCCCTTCCAATTTCTCTCAACTCCCTTCTCCTCTCCATCTCCCCATGTCCTCCATGTTATTTGTTATGCTCCACAAATAAGTGAAACCATATGATAATTGACTCTCTCTGCTTGACTTATTTCACTCAGCATAATCTCTGCCAGAAAACTTTTAATTAGAAGTTCCACCACAAACCTTGAAGATATCTAGATTTCTATACTATTCCAATACCAATAGATCTTATTTATTAGATACGTTTTTTTTTTAGAGAGATTAAAGAAGTATCTCTATCCCACAAAAATATTTAGCCCAACTATTCATCACTTTAGCTTAGCTGTCCTCAGACGTCACACATTGTATCACCTTGGTGACTTGTAGAAAATGCGGATTCATGGGTCCCATTATCATATACTTGCATTTTGAAGAAAGTGTCTTCATACCTTGAATATAGGTCATTCTTGAATCACAAGTTTCAGAACACTGCTTGAGATTATGTGATTCATACTGAAGTTGAAGAGAAAAACAAACCAGATCTTGATATCTCACCTGTCAAAATACTTTCCTACAAGCTTCACAAATATAATAGACCCTGTTGTTCCTGTGGGTAGAATCAACCAGTTTTTTAAAAGCAAATATTTCTGATTTTTTCCCCTGGCTGAAAGGGAATTATCCTAGTTTCAGAAAATCTGTATTTCTTTGTGAATATAGTTGCATTACAATGAAAAATACAGCATTTTTAAGCTAAATGATGTACTTCATTAGGTCACTTAAGTTCAAGGCTATCATACACATCTTAGTTTATGAAGTTGGTTAAGAGCAAAACAAATAAAATGAACTTTGGTTGGTATTTATTTGAATCCATTAGAAAAGCTATTCTGGACCTTCTACTTTAAAGGAATTTCAATCAATTTCAGGCTGTTGAATCTCAGACTTAGGTTTGGCAAAGGCGGCACCAATGTTCATGTGGCATTTCAGCTGCTACCTTTTGCAAAAAAACTCTAAACAGTTTAGAACATCTAACATTAGAAAGGCTGAAAATTAATTAGCCAAAGCTAGTATACAAGTGTTGGTTCCTGAGTACATCAGGCAGGGATCTTCAGAGAAACAGAAACACTCTCTTTCTCATAGAGAGAAAGAGATTTTAAGGAATTATTTCAGATGATTATAGGAGCTGGCAAGTATAAACGCAGGCTGGCAGACTGAAAATACCAGTAGGAGTTGCTATTTCAATCTTTACACCAAACGCAGTCTACAGGCAGAATTCTTTCTTTTCCAGGAGTCCTCAGTGTTTTCTTTTAAGTCCTTCAACTGATTGGATGAGACCCATGTACATTGTGGAGAGTAATCTGCTTTACTCAAAGTCTCCTGATTTAAATACTTACAACGTCTTAAAAAAAAAAAAACACCTTCCCAGCAACATCTAGACTGGTGCTTGACCAAACAACTAGGGACCAGAGTCTAGCTCAGTTGACACATACACTTAGCCACCACAGTAAGCTAAATAATGAAGAACCATAATGGATCATAATGGAGACCTTAAACTTGAAATAATGGTGTCATCTTTGAAAACAATGCCACAGGATTAGCTAACCTAAGTGGTTTTTTTCCCCCCTCTATACCACCATAATTTTGGTACTCCCTGTTTTAGGGGAAATCTTGCCCATTTTCTGTGCCAAAAATTAATGAATAGGTTGTATTTATAAAATGATGGAGAAAGGTTTAAAACTCTAGGAGGTTTAAAATAAGAGAGAAGGATTTTTCTGCATTCCTCCCTACTCCCAACCTCCATTTTAGTAGAAGTGGATAGAGTTTAATCTAATGGTCCAACTCAGTGAACACAACATGGGCAACTCTTCCTCCCATTCAGTGAAAAGACTCCCCTGGCCTTGTTCACGCCAGTGATAATTAACTCTCATGCCACCCAGTTACAAGGTTTCTTTTTTCTTATCTCTTTGTAACATATAATATTACCATTTAGGGGCACCTGGCTGTCTCAATCTGTTAAGAGTCTGCCTTTGGCTCAGGTCAAGATCCCAGGGTTCTGGGACTGAGCCCCACAGTGGTCTCTCTACTCTGTGGGGACCCTGCTTCTCCTTCTCCTCTGCTGCTCCTGCTGCTTGTGCTCTCTTGTTCTCTCTCTGTCAAATAAATAAATAAAATATTTTAAAAAAGATTATAATTTAGTTCTTAATCACCCTCATCTTATAATAATAAAATCCAGTTTCTAGCCATTAATTTATCTGCTGCTTTCTGTATCCCGTAGCTTTATGATTCTAACTCTGAACCAAAACACAACTTTTCTACCTATGGAGGTATAGTTAGGAAAGTAAATATGTGATTTATTCAAAATAAATAAGCAAATAACTCCATATTGGCCTTTCTACCTGGATTGGAGGGATCCCCGTGTACAAAACTCTTCTTTGAGGAAGATTAGCAAATGCTAAATTCCAGCTTTCTAATGATCTATCCCCAGAAGATTTGGGTGTCCTGAAATTCCCTTTTAGTTGTCAGTCCAACCCCACCCATTTAGCAGTGGCCTTTGAGTGACTGCCCAGAAAGGCAGGCAGGCTTCTGTTTGGTCAGGCTGATGCTTCTCCCATTTCTCCAGTGTTCTCTTTTAAGAAATGCCAGTCACACTTGAGTTAGGTTCCTTGAAGCTAAAGGCCAACATTTCACCCCTTATTCCAAAAGGACCCTCTTTCCCCAGGCTCTGTGACACAAGCTTCTTGCCTATTTGTCTCTGCCCCCTCCCCTGTGCCTCAGGAAGGCCTGCTGTTTCTTTTCTAACCTCCACCTGCCAATCAGCGGCATGAGGAGGGATGTCTGATGGGGTCCCTGCTGACATCATTTTGCTGCCAGTCACAAATAAACACATTCCTTCTTAAGGAAACAACCTGCGGCTTTGCTTTCACAACTCCAGCTTGCAGAAAGAAATCCAAGGGTAATAGTGTTAGATTTGTGTCAAAGGCATTATTTATGTGCATTCGACATAGTGTGAAAACACAGTGGCTTTTACACTGCTGGGGCATTTTGCTGTCCCACTTGCCACTTCATTGCTATCATGTTAAGTGTTAACCCAACATTTACATAGTAATTGATTATTAAAAATAAATGCTTATTTTCTAATTCATGGAAAAATACAGACAGATACAGAATACAGATACAGACAGATAAAGATACAAAAAATATGTATTTATCAGGCTCTGTACGTGTTTTTTCAGAAAATGGGCTGGTAGATAATGAACCTAGTAAAACCTTATTTATTTATTTATTTAGGAGAAAGAGAGAGAGGGAGGTGGGGAGGGACAAAGGGAGCAGGGAGAGAGAATCTCAAGTAGAGAATCCATGCTGGGCATGGAGCCAAACATGAGGCTCAATTCCACAATCCTGATCATGACCTGAGTCATCTAAGTGCCCCTAAAAACTAATTTATTAAACCAAATTAAAATTCACTAGATTTTACTGAGAAATGGCATCCATGTTTTTGGTATCTAAGATTAATTGCCCAAGAAAGTAGAAGATTCACATATACATGAGAATGCGGAATGAGGAACCACATTGGTTTTTTTCATTCAATATCAACCACTGAATTAAATTTTTTCTTTATTCCAAATATGTTTATTGAGGGCCACTTAATTGCCAGGCACTGCATTAGGCTTTATAAATAGCTGGAAGCAAGCATGCAAGGTTGTAATTACCACAGAACTTCAATTACCATTTGTGGGGTGGGTGGAGGTGAGGAATATTGAACAAATGTACCCTCCAAAAATATATATATATACATGAAGACTTGCAAATAATGATTTTAAAAGACTCTAAAGGATAGAATCAAGTATGAGAGAAAATGAAGGGGTCATTGTCATATCTGTGAGTATACCAAACTCTGGAATAATAGAGGTACCATTCAAGACTGAGATACCGGATTTTCAGTCCAATAGGGGAAACAACAGATGAACTAATGGATAACAATCCAGTTTGGTAGATTCTATGGTAACCCTCATGAATGAAGTCTTCTTGGAACCCTAGGAAGCCTCAGTCTTTTTGGAAGACTCAGAGAAACTTCCTGAAGGAGGTGGCATATCACCTTGAAAGAACTCAGTTGCTTTATTAATGACCACAATACACTAAGCACTTTTCTCGGGATATAAACGACTTCTTTACATAGGCTGTGAAAGGGAATGAAGAACACATGGGTCTCAGATGAGGAGAAAGAACTGGAGGAAAGAATTAAAGAGTGTCTGAATATGGAAGTGAAGTCTTCCTGTTTCATTGCTTGTGCTAGAGTTTGTGTAGTTGAACATTTCTTTGACTTTATAGGAGCAGGGCAATTGTGTCAGGAAAGGACCATTTACCTAAGGTATAAATCAAGGGGAAACAAATCCCTTTCTCTACAGCCACTGTTCATGCACTTGGGGCCTTCTTATCTACACGCTGCTGCTCCATCTGTCTTTGTACCTCCTGTTGATTCTCCTTCATACTGCAGCCTCCTGTCTTTCCTCTACTTCACATTGGTAACTTCTAGCTGATCTTTGAGAATGTCCTTAATCCCTTCCTTAGAGCAGTCCTTTCTGATTCTTCAAGATAGAGTTAACTTCTCCCTTAAACAGGGGCTCCCACAATGTCTTTTATTTGATTCCTTGTCATATATTTTTTGCCACATTATGATATGTATGTATGTTTGTTTATTTATTTGTCTCCACCAGTACACTTGAGATCTCTTATGGGAATATGTTTAACTGGTCTTACTCTCTCATTATCTCTTTTGGAGTCTAGGATCCAGCAGATGCTTAATAAATATTTGGGGAATTAAAGGATGAATGAATGAATAAATGAATGAGTGATCAGTTGACTCTTGGCCTTCTGAGAACACTCACAATATCTAACCTAACCAGTCTCTCAAAGATGACAATAGTTTCAAGGCAGATTTTCCAGTAGAATGGCGTCAGGATCACCTGTGCTAACCTAATCTACTGGAGGTACATTAGTTGCACTGATGTGTAATATATAACCCCATAACTTAGTGGCTTAAAATGACAATAACAACTCAGTATGTTGTAGTTTCTGTGAGTCAGGATTTTATGAGCCACTCAGTTAGCAAGTTGTAGCTCAGGTTTCTCATGAACTGGTAGTAAGATACTGATTGCGGTTGCTGTCATCTGAAGGTTTGACTGTGGCTGGAGGGTACATTTCCAAGGTGGCTCACTCAGGTTGCTGGTAAGGTGGTTCCTCTTCATTTGGGCCTCTTCCTGGGGCTTCTTAAATATCCTAACCACACAGAAGCTGACTTCCTCAGAGTAAGCAATCCAAGAGACCAAAGAAGCTGAAATGCCTTCTATAACCTAGCTTTGGAAGTCACACATTTTTTGCCATATTCCATTGGGTAAATAAGCTAGCTGTGATTTAGCATGGGAGAAAACAACAAAAAGAAGAGAGTACAGGGAGGTGAGGGTCAATGGGACCACATTGGAGGCCTGTTATCACACCTGGCTCTATGAATCTTCTTGGTATTCTTAGAGAGAGAAAACAGAGTCTTCTTTACTAGACTTTACCCAAGAAAGGTATTTGGGAAGGTCATGAAGAGAAGGTTAAACCCATGGGAAGTACATGTGAACCACAAATGAATTGTTGACAGGCAAAAAGTCCTTGGCTTATCTTCAACATTTCACCTATGGTCCCCATGCCCTTTGGTAACATAAATAAATTTCCACAATATCCCTCTTCTGTGGGTGTTATTTTCCTTATTGCAGATGATAAGTTAGGGTCAAAACACAGTCAGGGGAATTGCCCAGGGGTACACCATATGTCACTGTCAGAATGGGGATTACAACTCAAGATATCTGAATTCCATGCTTGTGTTTAGACTGGAACACCTCCCATACATAATGAGTTGTGGCATATGTTAACTTCTCTGCATTTCCTTTAACTCTACCTAACCCCTACTGAATTTATACCCTTAGTACCACTACACACAACACCACCCACAATCCATACATGTATTTTTAAACATAGCACACACACATACTTACAACACACACACACACACACACACACACACACACACCTTACTCTTTCCCCAAATCTTCTGAAAATCCAAAAATGACATCGTCTCTCTTGTGCCAATAGGGGGCCCCTAAGGGGTACTTCAGAGTAAGAGCTGAGGCTCCCATGTTCAAAATGAGAAAGCTATAATTTTCATATTGTATCTCCTTGCCAATTGTAAATCAGTCATTTTAAGGATGCTTCCCATTCTTGTTTCCCTTCAGGCAGCTCTTATTCCTCTCCGGAAGAAGAAAAGATTTGCTTTATAGCTAACTGCAGGACTGAAATGACATATAAAATAGCAACAGCAGGGAACAAATGTGTCCCTAAAGTGGCAATATGGTGCCTTTTTGTGTGTTTTAAAGCTTTGGAGTGAGAGGCAATTTTTCTTTTCAGGCTTCTATTTGAATAGGTGTTGAAAATTTAGAAAACAATATTAGGTGTGTTCAGTAATGGAGCCTGACCTGAGTTGTTCTGTACTATCAATGGTAACAATATATATATTTCTAATATATTCTAGTATTACTCTGGCCAGCTGCTCTGATGATATTTGCAGGGCAAAGCTATCAAGCTAATAACAAAGATTGTTCCATTTTTAGGTTGGAGTTTTTGTCTATTATGTAATACTTTTCCCACCAAAATGATTGGTGTTCTCTATCATTAATTGAAAAACCACAGAATAAAAACCCATTTTATTCCCTCCTTCATCTTTCCTTTTCCTTCCTTCCAGTGTAAGAAATAGCCATTGTGACTGCCAAGCCTTTTTGCTTTTTTTTCTTTTCTTTTTGTCAAATAGGACAATTCAAACATTCCTTTTGAAACAAAGAGCCCAAAAGCCAAAGTAATGCCTATATTTCTCCAAACTCCCTGTAGTGTCAATAAATCCAAAGGGCTGACAGCGCAGGGAAAGTTCTACGCTGAGAAAAAGAGCAAATTGGATCAACAGTATTGTTCATTATCCTCCATATTAGAAAACAATGCTGCTGAAGGTTATTTCCTGGAGGGAAGACCCCTGTGTGACCTGCCCTCCTCACATACTGCCTGTGCAAGGTCTCCTTCACAGCTGAGACTTGCAAGCATCATTTCAAACAAAGGAAGAACAGCCTGTTCTTTTTTTTTCTTTTTCTCTGTGCCTCCTCTTCTCCCCTCATTTCACATTGCTAATGATGAAGACCAGGGTCTTCATCTGTCCCTTTCAACATTCATCACAGGACGACTTACTCCCCAAAGGTCACCATTCTGCAGTAATCGTTGGAAGAAGAGGAATAGCCACACACTGATCAGTGATCTTTCCCCACACGTGAGGTGGGAGAATTTCCCACAGTGCCCAGCAGCATGGCCTTTGTCTTGACTCCTATCTGATTCTTCATTTGCCACTGACAGCCTTGGCAACCTTGGGCTTCTCTGCCTCATGCTGTCATTTGGAAGTTGGTTTGCCAGTTCCTTTCCATTTCTAACAGCTTTTCTAACTCTAGGATGACAAGCCCATGGCTGGCATGTCCAGACTGTGGGCTTGAAGAGTGGAGCTCCCTCGGATTGGTGATAACCCATGTGCAAAATGGTGGTGGGATTGGAAAAGAGGTAAAATGAAGCTTTAGGACTGGCCTGTGTTGTGGCATAATCATGAACTTTCCTCTTACAGATTCTAACCCATATGAGAAATAGATGCAGGGGCCAGGGATCAAAATGTCAACCTAAGTATTGGCAACACTGGATTGGAAAATGTGGCTTGAGCTGAGGCTCAGCGGGACTCCTATTCCCTCCCTCCTTGACTGCCCACACCCAGTTAATAATCTCATGCTTAGCCCTTAATAGGTGTTCTAAGCCCTTGATATAGATTATAAACTCACTTAGTTCTTCCAACAAGCCTTTGAGGTAGATGCTGTTTTGATCCCTACTTTATAGACGAGAACATGGAGCCACAGGTAAGTTGAGTAGGCTAGACCAGGTCTCACAGCTTTTACTTGGCAGAATCAATGCTCACAGCCTGTGCTGCCACTACTCGGGTCTCAAGCAAGCAAAGATGCTGGAGAGGAGAACCAGCTTCGATTCCAAATTGGTCAAGGAGAGTCAAAGTGTGTGAGGGTCTGGGTGGGGGCCTATGCAGATGCCCTGAAGACCTTTCTCTAATCTCACCAATTAGATAAGTCGCTCTTCCTCTCCTGGGAGGAATGAATGAGCCAGGTGAAACGTTCTTCCAAGAGGACGGATATTTTTACTTTATGTGCTAAGGCAAGAATACAGGGAGCGAGGGAGGAAACAGTTTCTGTTCAGGGGCAGCATCACCTCAGAATGGTAAGAAAATCCAGTGCTAACTTTCCACACTGGAGGTCAAGAGGCAACCATCTGATTGCCTTTGGGGGAAGTCCAGCCCCAGGATGGTGGCAAGCAGGACAGGCTACAGGATCTCAGGGGCCCAACAAAATGAAAATGCAGGACCTCTTGCTTAAAATTAGTAAGAATTTCAAGATGGCAACAACAGAACATTAAGCCAAGTAAAGGGTCATTCTAAGCATGAGGTGTTGTGTGGCTGCAAAACCATTTGCTTAGGAAGCCTTTCCTTATAGTCAGCCTAGAACTCTGGGATCTAGGACATGCTGAGTGTGGAGATTTCTCCTGCAACTGAAGACTCTAAGATCATTATACCACTTCCATTGAGAAGCAGTAGCCGCCCTTACCACTGCTCAGTAGGATCCTGGGTGGTTCAGTCGGTTAAGCAGCTGCCTTTGGCTCCTGTCGTGATCCCAGGGTCCTGGGATGGAGTCTCCCATCGGGCTCCTTGCTTGGGAGGGAGCCTGGTTCTCCGTCTGTCTGCCCCTCTTCTGGCTTGTGAGCTCTCTCTCTCGAGCTCTCACTCTGACAAATACATAAAATTTTAAAAAGAGAGAAGATAGACACCCAGATTGTTACATAAAATATCTCAATTTTCAAATTGAAAATTCAAATTTGAAATTTCAAATTCGAATGACAAATTCAAATAAAAGACTGAACGAGAGTAACAAAAAATCTAGAGTCCTCTGATTCAGGCCCCACACAACAGTGGAGGTGGCTCACAGACTGTCAGCAGCTGAATTAAACAGCCACAGGATTAGAGTGATAGGCATTTGAGTTAGAAAACACTTCCATTTGATGGATGAGGAAACAGGGGCTCAGAGAAGGGGAGGGGATCCAAGCAGCCATACCTTGAGCTTAGGACAGGGTCATGTGTAGAACACAGGGTTCCTGACCTGACCCCTCTCTTCTTTCTCACACACTGTGTCTTGTTTGGAGAAGAAATGGAGACAGAAGCCAAATTCAGTGCTTCCTCTCCGAGCATTTGAACCTATAGGATTAACTAGAAGATTAGTTAGATTCATTGTTCTCTTGATCATTTGAATTACTGGACATGGTTTGAATTAATGCAGATCTATTTTTTGCTACTTTATTTACAGTTAACTGATGCCCATCTCATGACAGATACTCAGTAAATATTTGTTGAATGAAGGAGTGACTATTTACATCAGTGAATGTCACAAAGGTATAGGCTCTCTGGGTCTTTGTGGCCCTTATTATTATTTTTTTAAACCCAGGCATTACCAAATAGTCATAATTACATTATTAGGTTACATTTTAAGCTGCCTGGTTGAATTCACTAAGGACATAAATCAGTGCTGTTCTTCCTAAATCAAGAGGAATCACTCTTTACACAAATATAAATATTGCTCTAATTTAAAAGTAGTCAATAAATTCTAATTTCTTTTTTTTTTTTTTTAATTTTTTATTTATTTTCAGCGTAACAGTATTCATTGTTTTTTCACCACACCCAGTGCTCCATGCAATCTGTGCCCTCCCTAATACCCACCACCTGGTTCCCCCACCCTCCCACCCCGCCCCTTCAAAACCCTCAGGTTGTTTTTCAGAGTCCATAGTCTCTCATGGTTCACCTCCCCTTCCAATTTCCCTCAACTCCCTTCTCCTCTCCATCTACCCTTGTCCTCTATATTATTTGTCATGCTCCACCAATAAGTGAAACCATATGATACTTGACTTTCTCTGCTTGACTTATTTCACTCAACATAATCTCTTCCAGTCCTGTCCATGTTGCTACAAAAGTTGGGTATTCGTCCTTTCTGATGGAGGCATAATACTCCATAGTGTATATGGACCACATCTTCCTTATCCATTCATCCGTTGAAGGGCATCTTGGTTCTTTCCACAGTTTGGCGACCGTGGCCATTGCTGCTATAAACATTGGGGTACAGATGGCCCTTCTTTTCACTACATCTGTATCTTTGGGGTAAATACCCAGCAGTGCAATTGCAGGGTCATAGGGAAGATCTATTTTTAATTTCCTGAGGAATCTCCACACTGTTCTCCAAAGTGGCTGCACCAGTTTGCATTCCCACCAACAGTGTAAGAGGGTTCCCCTTTCTCCACATCCTCTCCAACACACGTTGTTTCCTGTCTTGCTAATTTTGGCCATTCTAACTGGTGTAAGGTGGTATCTCAATGTGGTTTTGATTTGAATCTCCCTGATGGCTAGTGATGATGAACATTTTTTCATGTGTCTGGTAGCCATTTGTATGTCTTCATTGGAGAAGTGTCTGTTCATATCTTCTGCCCATTTTTTGATATGATTATCTGTTTTGTGTGTGTTGAGTTTGAGGAGTTCTTTATAGATCCTGGATATCAACCTTTTATCTGTACTGTCATTTGCAAATATCTTCTCCCATTCCGTGGGTTGCCTCTTTGTTTTGATGACTGTTTCTTTTGCTGTGCAGAAGCTTTTTATCTTGATGAAGTCCCAGAAGTTCATCTTTGCCTTTGTTTCCTTCGCCTTTGGAGACATATCTTGAAAGAAGTTGCTGTGGCTGATATCAAAGAGGTTACTGCCTATGTTCTCCTCGAGGATTCTGATGGATTCCTGTCTCACGTTGAGGTCTTTTATCCATTTCGAGTTTATCTTTGTGTACGGTGTAAGAGAATGGTCAAGTTTCATTCTTCTACATATAGCTGTCCAGTTTTCCCAGCACCATTTATTGAAGAGACTGTCTTTTTTCCACTGGATATTTTTTCCTGTTTTGTCAAAGATTATTTGGCCATAGAGTTGAGGGTCCATATCTGGGCTCTCTACTGGTCTAATTTCTTTTTACCTTCAAAGTTTTCATGTGCCAAACTGCATAGCAACAGAAAGGCTGCCTGGCTGGGATCGGGTATCCTGACTCCCAGACTTCTCTCTGACCCTCAAAACCTGGGTAGTTCCTGGAAACTATCAAATACGTACTACCCTGACTTCTTGTTTGACTCAATGCTCATTGGCTTTACATGTTCAGGACTTCTAAATTAGCATGCTAAAAATAAATCAGATTTCAAAGTTAATTTGGATCAAGTGAGTGAGGCCACAGTTTTCTCTAACATCTTATTTACTTGCGCAGGGAGGTAATAATAAACTTTGCAGAGTGATTGTTTTCCAAGACATTTTGCATGTCAGATGGGATTTGAACTTCATGACAGCTTTTGTGAGATCAGAACAAGCATGTGGTAGTGTTGCAGTTTCTCAGGGGACCTGGGGCTCCCTGGATTCTAGACTGACAGAGAGTCACAATGCTGAAAGGAAATGGTGTTGATTCCTGAGGTCCAGGCTATGTAATTCAAAAAGATTGACTTTCAATGCCAGGTCGTGAAAGAGAAAGAATGTGTATGCACCTTGTACCCAGGTCGGCTTGTGGACCCCTGGAAGGAATGATCCAAGTAAGGCAGGGACACAGTGTAGGTGGCACGTATATGACAAGGACGGTTTGTGTTTGGAGGAAGGGGCTTGCCTGCTGAGGTCTTTCTCCCGCCTGGGCTCTGTGATTCTCCGCAGGGACTGTGACAACAGAAGGGACACTTGATAGCCAGGAGAGCTGGCTTGCGGGAGGTCTTGGGGAATGAAGAGGGAGTTAGGCAGATCCAGACTCCACAGTTCATGGCTGAGCCAAAAGGAACTTCTGAAAGAGAATATTAAAACAAACAAGTAATTTAAACATAACAAACTTTTAGTGACTTACCTTGAGTTCCCTGGTCTGGTGAGCCACAGGGCTCCTTTGGATTATTTTGTTAGCTCAGAAATAGTCAAATATTGACCTCCCAAAATAGCAACTTCGTAGTTTCCCCCTGATATTTTTAGCCTACTATGAATTTCATTATGGAGAACTAAAGTTGGTTTTTGTTGTTGCTTTCTGGTTGAGGCCCTCTCTGGGAAAAAGTAGTGATGGGATTTTATATGTTTGAGGAGAACCATTAGGAAATGGCTCAGGGTGGGACTGGTAAGAGCCTGGGAAGGGAAGCCCTGTTCTTCAGGATTGAAAACTTGACTGTATGCGGCATTCCCCTACCTGAGGGAATCAACACACAGTGTCTGCTGGAGGCCTCTCTGGGAGGTCTTCACACCACTCCCAAAAGATAACTATAGTATACAGAGCCCACAGGGTGCCAGATATGCCACGAAAAGGGCTCCATTCCTTATCCCATCAGTTCCTTCTGAAAACCCAGCAAGGGCTTATTATCCCCATTTTACAGACAAAGCAGGTTGGGGGTTGGGGGCTTAGTAACTTGCCCAAGGTCACACAGTTCAGAAGTAAAAGGAATCCAGACATCCCGCTCTTCACCATTATCCTATAAGGGCACTCACTCAAACTCTAAAAGAGCCCCTCTCTGGACTGAACACTGTATTAAATGCTAGAATGGGGCTGTTATATTGATGTCAACTGCTTGATGTTGCTTTTTATCCTGCCAGTCAGTTAGTAAATGTTCCTTAGGTGGTGTATACATTCTGCCGTATGCTTTTTTCAAATGGCATTACACAGCAGGGAAACTTGGGTTTTTCAACCCAAACAGGGAGATAGTGGTTAGGAAGCAAGACTTGTAGAGAAGTGGGTAATACTAGAGAAATTCAGAGACTTGCATTTTCCTGGAGTCACCTTGGGACTGCTACTTCACCTGGGGTGAGGGAGCTTTGAAGAGACCCCAACCACCCTCCCATCAGAGGATGCTGAAGGGGACGGATGGTGCACATGTGCAAATCATTAAGGCCACAGGCCTAGACCTGAGGCCTTTTCCAGAGTTGGCTGTGAATTGGAAAATTAGTAGGGCTTTTTACTAATTGAGCCATTTAATCCCCAGTGAAGTTCAATGTCAGTGTTGTTTTTGGACTTATAAGTGTCATTGGGCTGGTTGCCTTTTGATGATAATGAGTCAACAGTAGATGCACAATGTTCCATTGTGGAATCTCTGGTCGTCATCACAACAGCCAACATTTACTGAGTGTCCACGTCTTTGCAAATCTCTTAGTTATATTTCCCCATTGCTACTGCTTGAAAAGAAGTATATCCCCCTTTTTAACCTGAAACAATGAAATCACAGAGGTTTAGGAAAATTAAATGGTTTGTTCATGAGGCCAGGTCAGCCTCTGAACCCACGTCCACCTGGCTCTCAGGCCTGTCTGTTTGCCTCGCCTCATCTCTGTGAAAGACCAAAAGGGGTGGAAACAACAGAGTAGTGTACGGCTTGTGCTCAAGAAGTTAATGTAAGTTCAGGGACAAGGGACGTAGAGCTGAGATTTGGAGTGCTGGCTCTGGATGTGACATCCGATGGTGGAGTTGGCCCATTTCCTTAGCTTTCCTGTCTCAGCTTCTTAGTCTGTAGAATGGACATCATAAAACTACCAACTTGCCTGGGGAGTATTGAGTACTGAAGGCAAAAATCCCTTCAAGGACTCTACTGCGGTGAGAATAGCCCTCTAGAAGCTCAGGCATTCTCCTGCTCCCACCCCATCTCCCCTTAGCCCTGAGCACAACCAGAGGCCCTGGCCCTCAGGTTCCTTGAACAAGCCCTGCTCCTTCTTGCCTCAGGGCCTTTGTGATAGGATTTCGTCTGCTTGTGATGCTCTTTCCCTTTCTCTCCAGTGGTGTTTAAAAAAAAAAAATTCTTCCTTTCCCGATCTTCAGGTTAGATAAATTCCCTTTCTAAGCTCTACTCCTTATAATTTTTCTTCATAGCCTTTATCACAGTTTTTATACATTTGTAAGATGATTTAATGCACATCTTTTCCCAACCAGACTGGGACTTTTTCCCAGCTAGACTAAATTTATAATGGCTGGGCCTCAGTTTTTATTCATGACTGCATCCCTAACAGGTAACACTATGCGGCAGTGTTGGATGTGTGTTTATTGAATGAATGAATGAGTGAGTGAATGAATAAAAAACAGTCTGGTACATAGAAAGAATTCAGTAAATTAAGGTATTGCTACTCTTATTATGTAAAGTACCAAGAATCAATTCAAGAGTCCTGTGAAAACATTAGTTGACGATACAAGTGATAGCCTAAGGTAGTATATTGGTTATCTACTGCCACAGTGATGGTGAGTAACGGCTACAAAATGCAGTGGCTCAAAACCATACGCATTTATTTAGAATCTGTGGTTCTTCTGGTCCCGCTGAATATAACCCTTGGCTTATGGTTTTGTTGACCTTGGCTGAGCTCTCCTACATGCAGGGAGCCGGCTGTCTGGGGTGGCACATCTGAGACGACTGGGCAGCCTGACTTTGCTCTGTGTTCTCGCGGTGAAATCAAACTGTCCTGTGTTCTAGCGCGGGCACACATCGCGCTGACCTTAGAGAAACATTAGTGCAAAGCAGGAGGAGGAAATCTGATTGTAAACAGTAGCTTTCTTCCTTTACGTCTGCATTTTGGGCCTCTGTTTCCTGCTGCTGAGAGTTATAAGCTCCTGATGACTAATGGCAATAAATTCTGACATACTGAAGAAGTGAAGACTTATTTTCTGATTTTCCTGGTAGCATTTTCCATCTGGTCAGCAACCCACCCACCCACCTCCCATACGCTGGCCTTTTTAAAAAAAGATTTATTTATTTATTTACCTTTATCTTCTAGAGTGCGTGTGTAAACATGTATGCACAAACGGTGGGGGGAGGAGCAGGGGATGGGGAGAAATCATCCTTTTTTTTTTTTTAAGATTTTATTTATTTATTTGACAGGGAGAGAAAGAGAGAGCACAAAAGCAGGGGGAACAGCAGAGGGAGAGGAAGAAGCAGGCTCTCTGCTGAGCAGGGAGCCCAATGTGGGGCTCGATCCCAGGGCCTTGGGATCATGACCTGAGCCGAAGGCAGACGCTTAACCCACTGAGCCACCCAAGCCACTTAACCCACTGAGCCACCCAAGCCACTCAGGAGCCCCAAGAGAGATCATCTTAAGCAGGCTCCATGCCCGGCATAGAGCCTACAGGGCTCAGTCTCAGCACCCTGAGGTCATGAGCTGAGCTGAAATCAAGAGTTGGAAGCTTACCCAACTGAGCCACCCAGGCACCCGCATTTATTTAAGCAATCTCTACACCCAAAGTGGGGCTTGACCCTGAGACCAAGAAGAACCTGCTCCTCTGACTCAGCCAGGATGGTGGCTTTGCAGGAGGTGCCCTGCAAACCCCTGTCTGAATCACCGGGGGCTGGGGGGTGCTACTGAGCTGGAGAACAGAAACTGTTCTTTTCAAGCTTCTGACACAGTCTGAGATATGACAGCCACGTAGGTTTTAATGGAAACCCTGAGGATCAAATGTCAGGAGTGTGTCAGTGGACAGTGACCTCTTGGCGTGCACACTCAAGTTCAGCTGCTGCATTGCCCTTGGCAGATTGTAAGCTCTTTGTGATACGTTTGTTGTCAATTCACTTTTTCTTTCTGTCTTTCTCTCTGCTTACCTTCTCTTTGTCATCCCTGTTTTGTTTTGTTTTGTTTTTCTCTTTCCTTCTTTGAATAATCATTCCTTAGGCAAGAGTTAAGGAGTTTCTGTTTCTATTTATTGTGGTTATTGTGGTTATTATTTGCCCCTTTCCTTTCTGCACAAGTAGTTTCTCTCCCACAGCATTCCTTAATGAATTCTCATGTTCTGGAAACATTCACTCCATAGCTCTGGACATATTTCACTAAGGCAAGGTGGAAAATCATTGATCCTTGTTATCAGTTAATGACCCAGAGCTGGTTGTTGTGGGAATAAGTATTAAATAGAACAATCTGCTATATTTCTCTTTGCAACTCTACTCCCATATTTAAATGTCTCAGAGATTCTTAGTACCAGAAATTATAATGAAATGTATAAAATATCTGACTTCAAAGAACTCGGATTTTACAAATTGAGGAAACTGAAGTTCCAAAAGATAATAAGTGGTTAAAAGTGAATAGAAGATTGATGTAATTCATGACTATGTTGCAGTTTCATGCCAGCGAGCCGGGCTCAGCAAATACTTTCATGTTTTTGCCCCCTTCACACTGGTGTCAGTGTGTTTCAGGGTCGGTAATGATGAAAGTAATCAGAATCTTGCTTCTCCATCAGCCTGGCTGGTGGTAGAGACTGGTGGTGGCTGAGGCAAGTGACCTCCTATCTCAACCATCCTGGTCACTTCTTTTCCCCCAATCCAGCTCTTTCCACTTCATTGATCAAATATGCAAACACTGGTATTTTTAAAACAAGGAGAAGCAACGAGATTGAGAAGTCCACATTATATTACAGAAATATCTTGGTTGGCAGACTCCACTGGAAGAAACTTCTACCCTCAGGTGAAAAAAATAATCTAGTGGATTCAGAAATCATTAAATTTTTTTAAAGATTTTATTTATTTATTTGACAGAGAGAGAGAGAGATCACAAGTAGGCAGAGAGGCAGGCAGAAAGAGAGGGGGAACCAGGCTCCCCGCTGACCAGAGAGCCCACTGCAGGGCTGGATCCCAGGACCCAGAGATCATGACCTGAGCTGAAGGCAGAGCCTTAACCCACTGAGCCACCCAGGCATCCCCCAAAATCATTAATTTAAATGCATCTGTTTAAGCTTGCAACAGATGTCTTCTGAACTATAAATTTAAAATTGTGAATATCGTTTCTAGATCAGATTTTGCTAAAACTCTCCAAAAATGCATTGTAGAATCACCTAGAAAGTAGTTAGTATATACTTCTTAACTGAGGCTTTAGGGACTGTGAACCTATTAACTAAAGATTTCTTTTCTAGCAACTATCCAAAATAGTATTCTCTACAAAGTAAAGGTTGCATTTATTTTGAAACATAAAAATGAAGCCACCATAGTGGCATCAATTAATCAAGAGATAACTCTTGGGTTATTGGATAAAACCAGGTATTTCTAATTCATCAATAATGAGGAGATACCCCACCACGCATTAAGTTCAGAATAATTTTTTTGGTAAGGTCCAAGTTCACCTGCTCTCATATATCCCATAATACATAAATATCATGATCATATTGCACCTTTTATTGCATTATTACTAGTTTTGTGTTAATTTGATTAATGATAGTTGGCATAATGGTAAATGAGCAAGGATTTATTGAATCACCAAATAGATGTACAATTAAGGTGTTAGGACAATTGAAATAAATAACCTGATTATTTATGTTTGGCTGACTGATTCCACTCAGCCAAGTAGCCCACCCTAGGAACACCTATATCAGACATTGGGGAATAGGGAACATCGTCTGACATAGACACCCCCCCGCCCCAAGTTTTGTGGGCCATGACCCATTCCTGGAGCCTTGGTCTGTGTAGTTCTTACTCTTCTAAAGCCCAATTTTATTCTTTTTTAAATTTTTTAAATTTTTCTTTTTTCTGCATTCATCCATCTTTTTCACTGTAGAACAAAGATTATTTCCTTGTTTCCTTTCCATAATCTTCTCCCCTGCCCCAGCTTCCTTGGGCCTGTCCTGTGCAATAATGCACGTCATTGCCCAATCCCATCTAAAGGGATGTACTTTTTCTCTGCCCTGTGCATTCTTCCTCTTTGTGCTGAGTGACTGTAGGACTGGTTGAGGCCTCAATACCCACAATGGTCTGTAGCAACAGCAACAAGTCAAGAGCCTGGAACTGCAATTCAGTCCCTCTCTCAGATTTCCTAGTCCTGTCCAGTTATTGGAATAGCCTGCTATTGCTCTCAGAACTCTCTGAAGACACTATTTCCAATTACCACCTAATGGAAAATACTGTCTTTCCTACTCCTCATGACTGATAGGTCTGAATATTTTCTCCTCTCTCTACTAGCTGGACCTTCATCCAGCATCCTGCCCTAATTACAGATCAAGGTGCCTCTCACTGTGGCCCTTTGACTATTACTAACAGGCTCACAGGCTCTTTCCAGGATACTTTGTGGATCATGTTCATAAAGGCCATTAGTTTTTAGAATTGCAGATATCCTTTGAATAATAAACACATGTGTGTTATTAATTATACCAAACTAACCTTTATCCTTTGAAAGCTAATATAGTCCCCATGATATAGCTGTTGTATCAACAGACATTCAACCTCAATATTTGCTCAGTTTCTTAAAATAACTGTGCATTGATCTGGTAAAGTGTTGAAATCATAATTTTATGATTTTTTAAAATTAGCTCATCAGTATGTGGATGTGAAGGAAAAAATAATGGAGAATATGCTATGTAAGAACCGTTCTGGTGAATACCTTTTATTCTTTTTTTTTTTTTTTAAGTTGTACTACATGATTATGAAAGAACTGTGAGACCCAAACAAGGTAACAGGTTAGTGCATATAAACTATCAAAATGAGATTTTGGGAAATTAAATTTCTCTGGTCATTTACTTTGTATGAGTTACAAAGCTGGGATAAGACCTCAACAGCTGTTGACAATGGCTTGTAAATAAATTTCAAATTTGATTAAATAGCTAGTAATCTTTGCTGTTTTACAGACATCGATCTGATTGTAGAGCTTAAGGAAGATATGCCTTGCAGTATATTCTAGATGAGAATAAAAGCCAGTAGTACTATGCCAAAACCCAAAACATAAGAAATGCCAAGGTGTAGGGCACAGTCATTTACTTGCCAATGCCATCACAGAATGCATGTGTGCAGGATAGAGGCAAAATTTTAGATCTCTTGTCCTCTAGTACAATCCTTTGTGATAAACACATTTTGAAAAGGGGGTGCTTAAAATATTGCTTTGATTTATTTTAAAAAAGATAAATTAACAACCCATATCCCCACCCTAATAACACTCAGTGATTTGATATGCGTATACCTCTATCCCACCCGTTACATAAAGAATCATCCACACATTAAGGTACACCTGTCATCTGCCCATTAGTGAATCATCACTGCATTAAGAAGCTTTCAATACCCAATCTTTCTAATGTCATTAGACAACCTTGACCTTCGATTTCTTGCAATGTGAATAATATTGCATCATATCTACACAGAACAGTGTAATCATCTTTTCTATTCGTGGCACTAAGACAGTCAACAGTATTTGATACAATCAGCATGTGTCTTGATACGGAAGGCACATGGTGACAAGCCTAACTGAATGTAGTTATTCGGCTGTCATGAAATGCACCTTATGGTGATAAACTTCCGCCATAAAATTGGAAGACTATCACATAAACATGTTTCACAAAGAAATACACTAGCAGAATTCACTGCCGGGTTATTGTTGGAAAACAGTGTTCTATTTATTGTGCTGCGATTTTTACAGTATGTGTCAGTGTTTGGGGTGCTCATTACGTTTTACAATGAAGTAATTACTGGGTGGTGATTTCTTTATTCTGGACAACAATTCTATCTAATTAGTGAACAATAAATTGAAGTGGTTAGATTAGGGAAATCTGAATGGACATAGCAGGATAGGCTGATTTTCGGTCTGTGGGAAGCATTGTGTTGTTTTTAATTTAGACTCTCAAATCAGATGCACATTTTTTAACTTCATGGTAAATTATTTTTTCCTATCTGTCAGCTCTTTTTACCTCAATCTCTGCTTTTTTTCTGTTTCTTTCCCTTTCTCTCTAATATCACTGCATTATTGATGAATAAAATAACATACTGATGGTTTGATAAAGTATTTGAGATATGCCATTGAGCCTGGGGATAGAATCATCATATATACTCACATAACTCCTACACTCATGATCTACAACTTATTTAAAGGCATCTGTCCTTTAATTTTACTGTGACCCTGGGAGTAATACTCATATTCCACTGCCAGTTCTCCAGCTATGAAGGATAGAAGAAGGAGCTGCTCATGGAATCTGCATGCTAGGAAACCGGCCCTGCTGATTTTGCTGAGGAAAGGTCTTAAGATCTCATTTTCCCCTCACAGAGCTACGGACTGCCCCTATTAATCTGGCACCATCTTTATCACATATCCTGGATATGTGATGTGTTCAGTCTGTATGTTTTGTAGAGCCCATGCCTTGGAAAGCAGTCACAACCAACTTTGAATTTTATGCATAGTAAGGATGGATAAATGTTTGTTTTGAAAGAGAAAACTTAAAAAGAAAGAGAACGATAGCCAGATACAAATCAAGTCCCATAGGATTCAGACCCAGCCATTTTCCTGGTTTCTGCAGACAACATGACTCGTCTTCTGAATTCCCAGTAGCCTATCAGAGGGTAGCTGCTTTGGGGTTGAGGGAGCATGTGAAGAGATCCTCAAAAAATTGCAGCTCTGGGAAGAGTCAGGGCTGGAATGGAGGCGAGGGGTAAGGAAAATAAGAAAAAGAAAAAAAAATACAATAGGCAAGTAATAATTGAAAGAAGACCATGGTAGCAATACTAACAGATTTTAAAGCAAAACAATTGCTAGGAACAAAAAGAGGACACTCAATTGTAATAAAAAGAGCAATTTACTGAGAATGTATTACAGTCAAGTATATGAATCTCACGACACAGCCTTAAATATATATAAAACAAACACTGACATGGTTAGATGGAGAAAATGAAAAAGCTGCTATCATTGTAGATGTTAACATTGGCCTATTGGAAAGAGGATAGAAAAAAACTTCACAACTGATCAAATCTGGAGAGTTGATTGAAAGGGGGGGCAGCTACAAATGCAGCTCCAGTGTTGCTAGACCAGCCAATCTTTCAAGAGAAATTGGAACCAGAATTTTTAGGTAGGATCTTCTTGAAAGTGTGACAGTTTAAGACTCCAGCATCTTCATGACACAGTGCAGGCACCACAAACCAGGTCCCCAGCCAGGGTCAGTATCTGAGTCGACAAATGTCTGCATTCCTTTTCACACAGTTTTTGAGGTTCGAATCTTTGTTTCTCTGTGGCTATGTCTCCAATGGTGTTTGAGGATTAAATGAGAAAAAAATGTAATAATGATTACATGAATTAATAATTTATATAATTTACAACTTATTTCACAGAATATTTTAAATATATATATATATATATATATATATATGCATATGGTAGAAGTTTCTAGTAGGCCAGGGGAGAAAGTGATACTATATATGCCCTCTCCCCACTACCAGTCCCAGGCTGTCCTAAAGCATGAAGTAAATCTTATTCATTCGTGCTCCTCCAGTGCCTAGCTCATTAGTACATGAATGAAGAATGAGGAAATAAATAATTGGAATGACCTATGTTTATAATTCTTTATAATTTTTATAGTTCTACTTTTTTGTTTTTTATTTTTATTTTTTAAATTTTATTTTATTTTTTCAGTGTTCCAGAATTCATTGTTTCTGCACACACCCAGTGCTCCACGCAATATGTGCCCTCCTTAATACCCACCATCAGGCTCACCCCCCACACCTCTTCCCTCCAAAACCCTCAGTGTGTTTCTCAGAGTCCACAGTCTCTCGTGGTCCATCTCCCCCCGCTGATTTCCCCCAATTCACTTTTCCTTTCTTTCTCCTAATATCCTCCATGTTATTCCTTATGCTCCACAAGTAAGTAAAACCATATGATAATTGACTCTCTCTGCTTGACTTATTTCACTCAGCATGATCTCCTCCAGTCCTGTCCATGTTGATATAAAAGTTGGCATCCTTTCTGATGGCTGCGTAATATTCCACTGTATATATAGGCTACATATTCTTTATCCATTTGTGTGTTGACATTTATTCAGCACTTCCCAGTGTGTTAGACACTGCTTGCTTTTTGCATGTAATTTATTGATTCCCACAACTACTACAATTATATCCATTTTACAGATAAGGAAATCTAGTTTTAGGATAGGAGCAACGTTAAATAACTCACTGAAGCTGGGAGTTGGAAGTGATAAAGCCAGGATGGGACCATTTCTCATAAAAGCCTTATACTACATCATGTATTTCACAAAGACCTCTCCAGTTAAAGAGAAGGGAAGTGCCCACAGCAGCAAACATGAAAATTATAATCTGTTCTTTATAATCTCAACTAGTTAACCAATATTTTCAGTAAGACTCACTTTAAATTTGGCAAGTATTTATTAACCAGGAACTGTTAAGTCTGGTACTGTGGATCTAACAGTGAACAAAGCAGAGAGAATTCCGGCCTTCATGGAACTCATATTCTAGGGGAGAAATAATAAATAGATAAATATGAATGATGACTATGAAACATAGATGAAAATCTATAAATGCATGTATAATATAATTTTTAAGTACTTCTAGGAGCTTTGAATAACATAAACCCAGGTCAAAGGAAAGAGAATAACAGGGTGCTTTTTCAGCTACAATGGTAAGGAAAATGTTTCATGGAAATAGGAGAAATAGTTCCAGAGAGACAGAAAAGCAGATACAAAAACCTAAGAAGGAGCATGCTTATTGGTTCAAGAACCAGGAGCAAGTGTGGACAAGGGAAGTGAGTAGGCCAGATCCTGTAAGACCACCTAGGCCAGAGAAATGATTTTGAAGTATTTCAGTGTGATGGAAAGCCACTGGAGGGTTGGAGTGTTGAGGGCAGGGAAATGACAAGATCTGATCCACATTTTGAAATCAACATTCTAATTGCTATGTAGAAATATGGAGTAGGGAGTTAACATAGAGTTCTTTGCATAGTTTGGGCTCACTGATGTGGCTCTGTTTTTCCTTTACTTATTAGTAAATTTGGGGAAAGCCTAGAAGTCAGAATGCTATTAAGAAATCTTGGGCAAATCTCTTAAGCTCTCTAAATCTCTGGCTTTTCATCTATTATGTGGAGATAATACCTGCTCAGCCTTCTTCGAAATATTGTTGGATTAAATGAGATAGTATAAATTAAAGTGGGCATCTACTACACATAAGTAAGAGGTAGTGCTTATTATTGAGATCATAGTACTAGTGATTATAATAGCAAAAAAGATTAAAAAATCTGACAATAAAGTAGACTTTTTGGTTTCACTGCATGCCCCATTTAGGTGACTAGAATGAATACTGTACAATTAATAGTAGTAACTCCTTCTTTTATGGGAGTAGACTACTTCTGGTGTTACATTAACTCACAAATGCCTGCTTGGATTTTGTTGACCTAGGTTTAAAAAAAAAAATTTTTTTAAACCTCTACTCCTAAATGTTGAACACTTAGGACAAGATTCATCAGTTCACCTACATTATTTTTTCTACCAGTGGCCAATGGTTTTTCTTTCTTTTTTTTTCCCCCCCTCTGACTGCTATTTTCACAGAAATCTTTTGTGAACACTCTTGGCATCAGGTAGATGAGAACAGAGGCCCTAGTAGTTGAATTGGTGTTCTGGCTGCTGTTTCCATATGTAGCCAGCTTTATCTGAGAAGCTGTTTCCTGCCAGGAGCTTGGAATGAAGGTCTGACATAGCCCAAGGAGGCAAAGTGCTATGTCAGAATATGTCCAAAATTGGGAGGTGGACAAAAACTTGAGTTTAAATGCAAGCCAGTTTTGCTAATTTTGTGACCTTGAACAAAATTTTGGAAACTTCGAGTCTCAGTTTCCTTCTATTGAAAATGGAAATAATAATCCTTGCTCACCTGTTGGCCTGAGCTTTAAATAAAATCAGTGTACAGAGCACCTGGCATATAGTAGACACACAAGTGAAAGCTTCTGCTCTTCTCTTTGGGACAAATCTCTTTCTCATAGTAGTGGCTATGGTGAGTGTAGCAGGTCACTGTGTTACTAGAACTGGTTCTAGGTTTGTTCTAGAATTGTAAGAACAAGGATTGCAAGCCTGTTTCACATTGTCTCTCTGACCAGCCAGTTTGGATTCACTTTTCCACCAATGAAATGCCTATGCTTAGAGCCCTTTCAGAAGTTTAAAAATTAAGGCTAGGCAATTATTTCTGAAACACTGTCAAAATGAGTACATTTTCTCTGAGGGTAGACCTCTGTCATTAACTCATAAATATGAATTGGCTTTATTTTTTTAAGATTTATTTATCTATTTGAGAGAGAGAGAGCATGCACAACAGGAGGAGTGGTGGAGGGAGAGAGAAGGAGAGAATCCTCAAGCAAGCTTCCCACTGAGCACCAAGCTAGACTTGTTGGACTCGAACCCAGGACCCTGAGATCATGACCTGAGCAAAAATCAAGAGCCAGCTGCTTAACCAACTGAGCCACCTAGGCGCCCCTGAATTGACTTTCATAGTGGCAAGTTAGGAGCACACAGAGCAGCCCTTGAAGACCCCACACTGTACCTTGTGAAATCCTGGAATATTGCAATTAAAATGCCTCCAAAAGGTCATCTCTTATCAGTGACTCCTAATCTGTTACAGTGAAAAACACTTGAGGCAGTCTATCAAGGTCAACTCATCCCCCCAGGAAGTGGCTCCTTTACACAAAACTTCATGTACAGTTTCAGGTTGTCCATAGTCTTTCTCATGTCCATGCATGAGCCTCTTGTTGAAAGGCCACAGCTCTTTCAAGATTGTTTTTATTTTTTTCCCCCTGATTGGAACAGGAAACTGAGTCCTAGATTCATAGATTACAGTTGGATGTATAATCGCAGATTGGATTTCCCAGGAAAGAGACTTTGAGGTGCAGACTAGGAGCAGGACGTTTATCAGGGAATGTTCTTGGGATCAACACCTGTGTGAGCGAGAGGAAAGAAGCAGAACTGGTTAAAGGGAGAAGCTGAGAAGCAATGCCTTCTTAACAAAGGCCCCAGCTGACTTCAAAGGCCCCGGCTTTACCCCTGGAGGTAAAAACAGCCTTTCCAAGCCATCCCAGGATGGGGCAAGAGGTCCAGCCAGGCTTCTTCAAAGACTAGTCATTGGATGTGGACTTGCCTGGAAGAAGCTGTACCCTTCAACTGAAGCAATCCTTGAAAGTGTTGACAGCTAAGGCTCTCTGCCTGGATTACTCCCAGCAGTGAAGGAAATGGGTCCTTCAGTCTTGAAGGGAGAATCTGGGTAGCACATCACAGCATTCGCCACATGAAGTGATTTGCCCAAGGTCACACATTATTTGTCAGAGCAGCTGGGACATGCCAACCTCCAGGCTCTTAGCCAGTCATTTTACCATTCCCACTTTGCCTCTTTGTCCATTGCTTCCAGTACACTTCATCCCCCTGTCAACCCTTCAATGCTCTTTACCATTCTCCTTTGAAACGACTCTACCCCAGCCTGTTAGGAAGGAATATTTCCTTGAATATTGTCTAAGCCTCTTTGTGTAGGTTGTTAAATGTCCTGCTACTCTTGTGCAAGACCAAATAACACCTGCACTTGGAAAAAAAAAAAAAGAACCTAATATTAAATTCCATTACTCAGCTCAGGAGCACAACAGACACAGAAAAGGTTCAAAAAGGGGCAATGAAAAAGAATTGAGTCATAACTGGAGTATATAGAGTAATGAGTTTAATTTCCCAAATTCTCAATTTCCACTCTCAGTTCCAAACATGTTTCTTCTTATGCAATTTAGCCATAATTTCAGGGTAGCCTTACAGTGTATTGACTAAGAACTAATTAGTGTGTTCAAGCCTCTAATGTGTCTGATCTGTGAATTGCAACTTTTGGAGTTTTCCTTTTTTTTCCTATGCACTTTGACCAAAGCTAAACCACCTTTTAAAATCCTACCCTTGAAGATGAAGTCTTTTGCTGCCAAGGGAAGTCCCATAGATTTCTGATGGCAGCCGGGAAGCAAAATGAATGCTTCTCTCTCTCTGATTTTTGATTTTGTCTATAAGAGTCAGTTCTCAAGAGAAGTCCACTGTCTAACTGGGATGGAGATTGAACTAGGCCATATCCATGCCTCTCTTATGAGCATCTGGTCTATTTTCCTACCTGGTTTTCTTTGGCACCCTTAAGAAGAGATTTTCCATGTCATAGTCAGAGACATCACAGATAGTTTCTGAACTATAATAGGCTGTATTATCATAGACAGTCAGTATGCATTTGCTGTTAAGTACTGCAGTAGACATTACTTGGTTTCCCCAATATATGGCTCTCTTCTTCTCAGAATACTTGTAGGTGGGTGGTTCCATGTAACTATTTCTGGCCAATAAAATCTTAGCAGAAGTGATGCATCTCGTTTCCAGGTTAAGTTAGGAAAAATGCCATGTATTATTCTCATCTCACTTTTTCTCTGTTCTGGCAATAGTGAAGGAGGTCTTGTGTTGGAATAATGAAAGCCCTCTCCCATCCTCCAAAAAGAGGAAGGCACTTTGATCTTTGAGTAGTCATTTGGAGAATGGCTTTCCCCAAGAATCATCACAGTGGACTTTGAATTCATAAAAAATAAACTTGCACCTTGTAAAGCCCCTGAGATTTTTGTTGTTACTGCAGCATGGCGTAGCTTATACTAATTGATATAAGTGCTTCCTCTTTTGCTTCATTTTTATCCAGCACCAAATTTACTTAAGGAGTCTGCATATTCATAAACTTTTACTCTCTGGTCTATAACACCCTAACAAACTCAGCTCTTGTATTCTCTGAGTACACACATGGATCAGAGTCTTCACCACTGCCAACTTATGAAGTAGGGCAATATTTCTTCACTCTTGCAATCCCTGAACTAAGGATAAGCCCAGGCTGGAGTAAGCACTCAACAGAACTTTGTTAAACAATGAATTGATAAATGAATATCTCTTCTGGGGACAGTGTGTGTGTGTGTGTGTGTGTGTGTGTGTGTGTGTGTGTGTGTTTTGCATTCAGGCCTTTTCTAAGTTTGTTTGTTTATTTGTTTGGTTGGTTTTGGCTTTTTAAAAAATCTTCTATTCTAATTCCAAATTCACCCTTTAAATTTCTTGCAGAGAGGACTAGAGAGGACATGAACATATTTCAGATTAAATGAGGCAGGGGATGTGGAATCCACACTCTTTCTCATCATTTACTAGCCCTATGACCTTAAGCAAGTTACTGAGCTTCCTTAAACCTATTTTTTCTCATCTGGAAAAATGCAGGTTAATAAGACCTTTACATCACAAGAGTGATGTAAAGATTATATGAGACAATGCATGGAGACAGCTTAGCATGATGTCTTGCACAAAATATGTGATATACAACAAATACATTTTCCTGAGTCTATTTGACACCCTTCCTTCCCTTTAGATTTCTTTCTTTCCTCTACCTCTGACCCTGACTTCCAGCTGCCACCTTCTGTCCCCTCACTACCCAGAGATTGTCTCACTATCTGGTGACATCTCATCTCAGTCTACTTCAGACAGTGGCCTGTGCAACAAGTCTGCTTTCTTCCCTTTAAAAAATATAGGTAGTTGTTGGGTAAAATAGAGTTTGTAATCTAATTTCTATTACTCATAATTAACTCAATATGCTAATAACTACTCTGATATTGCTTTAAGGGAACACAAATTTTAAGAAGGGATGCCAGCAAATCCAGGACATCTGAAACACAAAGATGGTTCTATAATGGCAGAATTCTAGCTAAGAGTGACTGGGGAGACTGGGGCCAGCTGGCACTGCGGATGCTCACATCTCGAGTCACACCATGTAGATTGTTACTGATTTGATTTATGGCTGGAGTTCGTCCTGAGATCAGTGAATCCGACCATAACCATTTCTAGATGTAAATGATATAGAGGGACCATTGTTATTTTTGCACACATTTTTTAAATTTTATTTGCATTATTGACATATAATTGACACTGTCCATTCTCAGATAGTTGCCAAGTTAAGCATTTGTTATTGCTACCTTTCAGCGTGTCATTAAAAAAAAAAAAATTCTTTCACAGTATCCGTGTATTATCATTGATCCAGATTCTCAAAACCTTAATAGAACCTAAAGCAGAGAAGGTGTAAGTCACTAGAGTCCTTATGGTCAGAAATCTTTATTACAGTATACATGTACCCAATAAAGCCGATGTCAATTCCTTCAACAAAAGCAATGGAAATTCTGCTGTTCAGTATTCACTTCCAGCCTCCTTGTGACTCTCTAGGCTGGGATGTCTTCTGTGTGCCTCATGAAACTCACCTCTGTCTTCTCCATCCTGCATCATGGCCCTTGAGGCTGACACACATGATACACAGTGGGTTTCCTTGCCTTTTGGCTGCAATTCAGGTGATGGGAAACACAAGCAGGATTTGGAAGATGGGGAGTGAGTCTGAAGTGTTAACTTCCATAACTGCATGCTTGCTAAGTGGTGATGGGGTGATTATGTCCCTCAATGGAAGGCCAGAGCCCCTCAGTATTGGGTCAGCTCCTTTTAGTTGCCTCTTGGGTTTCTAGAACTACTCTCTTTTCCTTGCCCCTTCAGGTCTGAGGTGCTAATGGCTCTCCCCCTGTAGATAGTCCCAGGGTATTACACCAACCTGACTTGATTTCCCCAAATACCTTAGTAAATTGTTAAGTTTTAATTAAATTCTTCTCAAATATCCCATTCTTTCCTTTCAGGATGCTGACATACATCCACCAACCTACTTTGTATTTGGGGCCTGGTACTGCATTGCCCAGAGAAACATCTCAGATAAACTTAACCCTTTTCTTCTGAAATCATGGAAATGACACACACATTTAAAATTCCTGGACCAAATGGAGTGATTTTTCCTTAATTTATGACATGATGCCATCTTTCTCCCTGCCTCTTCCCTTTTAGGAGAGTGTTATCAGTAGAAGATTTTTGGCTTAGCCCAGGGTTAGGATTGGAGAAAGGCTTCCAGAAAGTATGACAAATTCACGAGTATGTCAAGCGGTGACAGTCTCAATGAGCCGAGATTTCAAGTATCTTATGAAAGGGAGACTTTGAAGCACTTTATTCAAAGGCAGCCAAAGCTTTTATCATCAGAGGAGGAGAGTCTGATGTGGCCTGATAATTAGTGTAGAGTGGGGGTATCCACTCTCTCCTAAGAAATGGGATGCCATGGTTGGAATATTCCCTGAACCCAAATGTGGCTGCACAAAGAACCTAGGTCTCCTTTCTGAAATTTATAACCATATTCACCATGGTTCTATGAGCCACGGCATCATTTTTTAAAAAGTCTTGAACCCTTATAGAGCTATTCAAATATCCATTGAGCCATTGGGACTGAAATAGGAGTTAGTTCAAAGCGGCAGTTCATAAATTAGAGGTGTTGTTGTTTCTCAAGGAGAGCACGTACATGCCAAGCAAATAGGCTGATGCACTAGTTTACTAAGTTATTGTTATACTTATGACTGTATAGGAGTAGGGGGGCGAAACAAGCAGAATTTGACTTTTAATTTGACTTTAGCATGTAATTAGAGCCACCAGACACATGGAGAACATACTTCATGTTGTTTACTCATTTATTTAATATATATATTTTTAGATTAAACTCTGTACATGGGGGAAAATGAGTAAATAACCAGGTAGATTGTAAGAAATTTCTTTTTTTCTTTTTAAGATTTTATTTATTTATTTGAGAGGGAGAGAGAGAGCAAGTGAGAGAGAGCACACACAAGCAGGAGGAGGGAGAAGTAGATTCCCCACTGAGAGGGAGCCCTATGTGGGACTGGATCCTAGGACCCTGGGATCATGATCTGAGCCAAAGGCAGATGCTTCATCGACTGAGCCACCCAGGCACCCTGAGGAATTTCTAGTTTAATAGAGAAAGACTAAAAACCCAGAATCATGATATAGTGCCCTAGCTAAGTGCTTTGTGGCAGAATGAGCAGAGAATCAAGGAGCAGAGAGGGAAAGGTCCTGATGGTGGGCCTACGGTGTGTGGCTTGGGCAAAACCAGGGAAGACTGTGTCAGAAGAAGGTATATATGAGTTATTTCCTACTAGACACATTGTAGTATCTCAGATGAGCAAGGTCAGGGTGGAACTTCTCAGCAGAGAGTGCAGGAAGCTGTGCTGCTTAAGGAATCAGGAACAATCCAGAGAACCTCAGGTTATTCCATATGGTTGGAGCATCATATTTGTAGGGTGCTGTGGCAGAAGGATCTTCAGGGTATTAAACTTTAAGGAATCTGGCTTTAATTCAAAGGCTAGCAGCCCATGCTTTAGTAGGCATTCATGTCACCTGGAGAACTGATGCAGATTACTGGGTTCTGCACTTTGACATTCTGATTTAGTAGGTCTGGGATGGGATTAAAGAAATGGCATTTTTAAAAGCAACATAGGGGCTGTTATTTCCAGAAATACTGCCACCGAAGGTGGAAAGCCCTAGAAGAGAGTTGAATGGAGGATACCCCACATGGTATACCTATATGGAACAATCATTTGCCTTCCTTTGCATTCATTTGAGCCTTTTCTTTTTGATTTGACACCCCCCCCTTTGTTTTTGTGAGACTCAAGAAAATCTGAGGGTACTACTGAAATGATCCTTCTTTGAATGTTTCTTTGGAATGTGACACTCTCCAGCTGGTCACCTGAGAGCTACTTCGTGTTGCTGTTTATACAATTGATGTAGGTCCCAAGCGACTCCAAAGTGTAATTGAAGAGATTAGCAGTATCAAACACAGTATTCAATTGGGGAATAAAACAGTTTATATAAAGAATGAACACCAGCTGAAGGAAAGCAGCTGTTACCTGGAGACTCGGATGCCTGGCTGGGAGAGACAAGCTGGAAGCAGCTTTGAATTTTCTGGTATCACAGGGAAAGGCAGAAAATATGTTGAATTACATGTTTTGCATTGTTTAAGAAAAAAGATATTCATTTGTTAGAGACAAATAACTTTCCTGTCTTAGGTTCAAGGAGCGACTGGTATACAGTAATCAAGATCATTTATCGTTCCATAAAAACATAGAAAATGTGTCTCTGTAATAAGAATGTGACTTTTTTTCTTTCTTTTATCTCAGATCCCTGACTGAAGAAAGATCAGGGATTGCACCTAAGTAATTTTCGACAGTACAAATTTTTGACAGTACAAATATGAGCCTGGAGAATATAGAGTGTTTGGGTTTGTACATAGGATTGTATACACACTGAGCTTTCTATTCGTTCTTACAAAAATATTTTATCTTTGTTGTTGTTATAAACGAAGTTTCTCTATTCAGAACCTTAGTTCTAAAACAGCTGAGGCAGTTGGTCGTAGTAAAGATAGTGTCTGGGTATCTTTGGCCTAATAAAATTCAAAGTCTAATACATAACACAGGTTACCCATGAGAGCAGAGGATATGGACATATAATAAAAAGCATGAATTTTAGCATGAAAAATGAACAAAAAGAAAAAGGGAAATGCAATGAAGATAGAAAAGAGACAAAAAAAGCAGAGAATTTTTTATGAGTAAGGCTCTTATAATGAGCAAACATCACATAACTGCAGAGAGGTATCTACAAGTGCTTGTTATAGAGAATGAGATAAATGGATAGAATACTGGCCTGGGAATTTAGGGAACAGTTTTGGTATTTTTGAAGCCTTTGCTGTGTGTGACCATAGTTTGAACTCTGCATGTAGCAGACCATCAGTGTTAAGATAAAGGAATTATTACAATAGGTCGGGGTGGGCAACTGCAGCCCAAGAGCCAGTTCTAACTTGTCCCCTGCTTTTATGAATAAAATCGTACTGGAAAACAGCTGTGCTGCTCATTCATTCATAGCAGTCTTTGGCTGCTTTCATGCTATAACCACAATGTTGGGTAGTTGCAACAGAGAATGTAAAGCCCGAGATATTTATTATCTGGTCCTTTGCAGATAGTAATTAATAACCCCTGCAATGGGTGATTATATGAATTAGAATATCAGTTTGATTTCTGTAAAGTAGAATCAAAATTAACCATGCATAAAGTAATATTGCAGTTGATTTCTCAGTGAAGTAGAAGTCTGAGCTTGTAGGGTAGCTTCCTTTGCAAGGGAACCCATGACTTTGCCATCTTCCTTGATGACTTCCTGCTCATGGTCCAAGATGTCTACTCTGGCACTTTATATGGCTTCCACATTCTAGCAATTGGGAAGGGGAGAGAGGACACAGAAGGCTTGCCTACTTCTTAAAGGGCACAGACAGTTGAATGTTTCACTTCTGTTCAAGTCACACTTTGTAAAATGGCCATATCTACAAGGGAGGGTTTTATCTCTAGTGGGGCCATGTGCCCAACTAAAAACTCTATTACTGCATAAGAAAATACAGCACATGCGGAGGGACTGATAACCTATAGATTTCTTTTCACTTTAAACACTATGAACATAGAGAATTAATCTATTCAGGATGCCATAACAAATATCACAGACTGGGTAGCTCAAACTTAAACAGAAATTTATTTTCTCATAGTTGTGGAAGCTTGGAAGTCTAAGATCAAGATGCTGGCTGACTAGTTTTCTGATGAGAGCTGTCTTCTTGGCTCATAGACAGCCACCTTTTCACTGTGTCTTTGCATGGCCTTTCCTCAGTGTGTGCACATGGAAAAAGAGGGATCTCTGCTGTCTCCTCTTATAGGGGTACTAATCTTACACGGTCAGGCTCCACCCTTATGACCTCATTTAACTTTAATTACCCCCTTAAAGGCCCTATCTCCAATTACAATTGCACTGGGGGGTGGAGCTACAGCATATATATTTTGTGGGGGGACATAATTCAGTCCATAGCTTATCATTTTCTGTATGAAATTGACAAAAACTGACAAGTCATAAAGGCTACAATAACAAGGAATGGGACTGAGGCTCGGGCCTATTCATTTAAAGTTGAAGAAATATGAGCACCTCCTTGAAAAGGAGGGAATAGTACTTAACTCTGACAACTCTATAGAATACCTAAAATAAGTTTTAACCTATTTGTTCAGTGAAATGTTTTCTTCTTTACCTACAGTACAAATTATTCTGAAATTATTGCTTTGTTTCATAAATTTCCATTAAACAGTTCTTTAAAGGTCACAACAAATTAGACCAAATCTAGTTCTGTTCACTATGGTAATGTTTAAGCAAGCACTGCTGCACAGTGAGTGCCTTAACAACAAAAATCCCACATATTTGGGGCTCTAGAAAGGACTTGTGCTGGAAGAGCCTACCAAAAGCCTTTCTTTCTGGGTGAAAGGACAAAGGGTGGTCAAACTCTCACCTTTGGAAACTTAACCTTCATGACATGATAACATGAGAATTTTTTTCAGTTTTATGTGTTAATCATCTCTCATTTTTTCAGCATTCCACTTTGTATTGGGGGTACGGTTTTGATTATTGCCCAAAACTCAGTGGTTGAAAAGTTATTAATCATGCATTTGCCCAGGATTTTGCTTTTTGAGTAGGGCTCAGCAGAGGTAGCTTATCTGGGCCTAATGTGGTGGAAGCTTGCTTGTGCCAATGGCCTAAATTTGAAAGCTGCACTCCCAAGGTGGTCTCCCTCACATGGTTGACAAGTCAGTGATGGTTGTCAGTGGAGGGCTCAGCTGGGGTGGTTAGCTAGCAGCCTTGGCTCTACTCTACGCAGGTTTCTTCACATAGCTGCTTAAGCTTTCTCCCAGAATGGCAACTGAATTTCAATAGGAAGAAAGAAGATACCGGTCTTCTCACATGCTAGACCTGGAATCTATACAGCATCACTTTTACTATATTCTCTCTGTCAAATAGTCACTGGGCCCAGCCCACAGGCAAGAGGGTGAAAAAAAGGGCTCCCTTTTGGGCAGGTATAGGGGTAAAAAAAGAACTTGTGGCTATCTTTTTTAATTTTTTAGTTTTTAATTGTGGTAAAATACACATAACAAAGTTTGCCATCCACTATAAGTGTGCAGTTCAATGGTATTAAGTACATTTACATTGTTACACAACTACTCTCCAGAACTTTTTCATTTTCCAAATCTGAAACTCTATACCCATTAAATGACATCTCTCTATGTTCCCTTTTCCCCCAGGAAACCAGCATTCTATTTTCTGTTTCTACACTTGGCTACTCTGGATGCCTCATGTAAGTGGGATTGCACAATATTTGTCTTTTTATAAGTGGTTTATTTCACTTAGCATAATGTCTTCAAGGTTCATCCACATTGTAATGTGTGTCAGAATTTCCCCACTTTTTAAGGCTGAATAATACTCTATTGTATGGAAGAACCACATTTTGCTTGTCCATTCATTTGTCGATGGACATTTGGATTGCTTCCACAAGTTGAGTGTTATGAATTATGCTGCTATGAACATGGGTATACGAATATCTCTTTATGACCTTGCTTTCAGCTCTTTTGAGTATATACCCAGAAGTGGGATTGCTGGCTCATATTTCATCGATTCCTTTTTCATATGAATTTATCACCTATTTTATTCTCTAGCCTGTTCCTTTTTTTGTTTAATAGTATGACTAGGACAGCTTTCTATGTAAGCACTGCCACATACTTGTGGCTATTTTTAATTCACCAAGAAATATAGATCATCAATTTGTTATAAACATGCATGTTCTGATCATTCTTTTTGTGAGTCAATGTTTAGAATTCAGAGGACATTTCCCATAGAAACCATTTTGCAAATGATATTTAGAAACACAATTTTGGAATAAAGGGTGAAACATAAAAAGGTCATGGATGAGGCTTTGACATCAGATCGTGTGGGTTTGAGTCTCAAGTTGCCTTTGAGCAAGTTATTGACTGGTCCAAGTCCTGGTTTTATCATCTATACAACGGGGATGGTAATAGTACTCATGGCAGAATTTTGAGCATTAAATGAGATGATGTGCCTAAAGAACTCTGCAGAGAGCCAAACGATATAATAAATGCCCAATAAATGTTACTCTTACTACTTTTACCCCCTGAAAATCTCTAGTACTGATAAGGGAAGGAAGTAGGTTCTCCTAAACCCAGAACTCCAAACCCTAAATTTGTCTTAAATTATAGCCCTCATCTCTTTGGAGCCTTACACTCAGGATCTAGTGAAGCAGGGTCAAAAGGGTAAGAGATTTGGCTGAAGATAGCACTTCCCACAGCTGAGAAGAAAGAGTGGGAGCATATCATATAGAATGGTGTACACAAATGGATTGTGTGTTAGCAGTAAATGCCAGTCAGACGAGTGTTTCTCAATCTCCTTTTCTTTCTTTCTTTTTTTTTTTTTAAGATTTTTATTTATTTATTTGACAGACAGAGATCACAAGTAGGCAGAGAGTCAGGCAGAGAGAGAGGAGAAAGCAGGCTCCTTGCTGCATAGAGATGCGGGGCTCGATCCCAGGACCCTGGGATCATGACCTGAGCCAAAGGCAGAGGCTTTAACCCACTGAGCCACCCAGGAGCCCTTCAATCTCCTTTTCTTTATCATCTCCCCCTAAGGGGGCTTTTTAGACACTTTTTTCTAATTGCTCCCCAAGAAATTTTAATATCTCGGATATGTATCTGGTTCTGTGCTGTGTGTATGAATATAATATCTACATACACATATAGAGATTTTATATGTATCTATATATCTATTTATCTCTATATCTATGTTACATAGATCTGTGCTTTATATATTAAAAGAGTAAGATTATTTTATTTCCAAACAAAATAAGTTCTCCCCCAACACAGGTAATATAGCCTGTACTGAGAGTATAGGTACCCACATAAGATTAACCTATCAGCCAATGCCCATTGTTGCCTTTATAACAAATAAAATTAAATAATTCACTGTTATAATTATTATCTAATATATTTCTTAATTGCAACCTCTGTGATAGCAGAAGTATAGCTCTTTTAGTCATTGTTGAATGGATTCTGATACAAAATAGGCAACAGAATATAATAGTAAGGATTTTAATGTCTAGAAGGGGAAAGAGAATAAGATATGTAAAAGTGAAAGTATTCATGAGCATGTTTAGAGTTGTGTATGAGGAGTAGCAACAGACAGAAGGAACCCAGGTGCGGCCAAGGTCATTTTTGTTTACTCAGTGCAGATTTAATCCTTCCTGTGAGGAGCTTCCCAGAGGAAAGCTTGAGGATGGAACCTTGTCTGGCTCATTGTTAAGCACTCTAGAGGTCTTTACACAATGTCTGCTAAATGTGGTTGAATATTGTTAGAATTATGAATTAATAGTTAAGATAGAAAGTCTTGAGAAGAAAGAGAGGTATAAGGCTGCTTCCTTTTTTCTTTCCTTTTTCATTTATTTAAAGATACATTTAGAATTGCCCCCATGTAGGTCTTTTGAAAGAAACTTTTCTAAAGAAACATTTTATATTTGAAGCTAAAGAATCTTTGACATTAATATTTTCTTCAATTTAATATGTTAAATTGAACCTAGTTATTTTTTTCTCCTTCCAGTCATCTAAAACATTGCAATTCTTTTCCCTCTTTACTGTAAAATAGGTTCTAAAGAACCAATTATAACCCCCTTAAAAAGTAAAAGAGCTATAGGGAGATTAAAAAAAAAAAAACCTAGAATGGGTTGGATATATCAGTTCTCTTTTTTGCTACATTTTTGTGGCTGCCATGGGAAGACTATAAAAGCTTCAAGTCTGATTTTGGTGAATAAATTCCCAACAACCTCCCCCCTCAAGGAGTGATCAGTATTATGGACAAAAGAGGGTATTTCTTCAATATGTCCATTTGATTTTATTTTGTGAGGCAACTACCTTTGTAAACCACACTAACATGTCAGAAATATGAAACTGTCTTCAGTTCACTGCCCTGTAAAAGATGTCTGGCAAAATAAATAAATAAATAAATAAAGCCAGGAATGCCTGAGTAAGTCATTTTATTTTTTATGATTCAAGCCCCCAAAAGGTCTTGAACTGTCAGATTTATTGTCTCTCAAATTTTATGACTTTTAGTTGTATTTATTCTTTGATGTTTACCATCAACTGTGCCTACGTGCGCCGTGGTCTGTGGGATTTCATATTGCTAAATCATTTTTTAAGCTTTAGTTGTAGCTTCTATTTAGCATCAATCCCCAGAGACATGCCATTAACATGAATCATTTTTGAAAGTATTTGGTGCAATATGAACTCCTTGTTGAGCCAATCACTCATTGCGATGGAAAGAAATGATGACCTTCTCAGAAATACCCATCACGCTCGGTTAAATAACCCAGGACAGGACTCAACGGTCAGGGACTTCTGATTGGGGTTCACCCATCGGCTCAATCATCACCCCCAAAGCAGGAGATGGAAGGTCAGTGCAGCTTCAGGAGGGAAAAAGGAAAAGAGGGGGACAAGGGGAAGGAAAAAGTGCTGACCCAGAACACAGTCATTTTTTCCTGTTTCTGTGAAGGTTATTTTCACAGCAGGTACTTGAGCGACTATCATCGACACTATCTGAATGTATTTTTCTCTAACGTTACATTTTAAACCTCCAACCGTGTTTACTTTTTCAAGAAAAGTTAAGAGTTTACCTTCTCTGATTTTTCTTCTCTGCTATGCATCCTCCCACCCCGGACGTGGTTTTTCCCTTAGTCCAAAACTCTGTGTTTAGCTGCTCGGTTCATTAGAGATCTAGAGACTAAAAAGTTTTTCAAGGAATGGAGTATAATCACCACCAGCAGTAAATATTTTCCTTGGTTTATGCCAAATATTTAGATACTTTTAAGTCATAAGCCAGTGTAATGACATAGATTCTCCTTCTAGGTGGCCATTATTTCTCTGCTTATGTGTAGTTAAGTCTGGCCTCCAGATCCTCCCTTCCCTCTCAGGTTTTCTGGCTCCTCCCTCAGATGAATAAATACAAATGTACTATATGCTATGATTAAGGGACAACGTATAGGTATATTCTAAAGGAGTGGTCAGAAAACTGCAACCCACAGCCAAACACAGCATGCTGACTGTTTTTGTAAATAAAGTTTTATTGGACTATAGCCATGCCCATTAATTTATATGCTGTCTGTGGCTGATTTCACTCTGTGGCAACTGTTGAGTAGTTGCAGTAGAGACGTTAAGGTCCTCAAAGACTCAGACGTTTACAATCTGGCCCTTTATGGAAAAATCTGCTGGTTTAGGTTGTAGCTATTCAAACATAACCCTATTTACTAAATAAACAGAACGATGGTTTTCTTTACTGGGCCCATCTTAAACTCTGTTTAAACTGTTGACAAAAAAACAAAAACAAAAACCAAACAAACAACAACAGGGGCGCCTGGGTGGCTCAGTGGGTTAAAGCCTCTGCCTTCGGCTAGGGTCGTGATCCCAGGGTCCTGGGATCGAGCCCCGCATCAGGCTCTCTGCTCAGCAGGGAGCCTGCTTCCCCCTCTCTCTCTGCCTGCCTCTCTGCCTGCTTGTGATCTCTGTCTGTCAAATAAATAAATAAAATCTTGAAACAACAACAACAACAACAAATCCAGAAAATGTTAGGAGAGAACTGAAGGAGATAATTTCTAACTTCTCTTTGATTATCTGGCTCTATGCTTTTTGGTATCCTTTCAGCTCTGTTTTTTTTTTTTTTTTTCTATTTAAATAGATTGTCTCTAAACTGCAAAATATGAAATTTTGTCACATTAAACTTTTGGTGATAGTCTTAATTTCTTAGTTTTTGTCTAATTATTCCTGTATAAACTGACAACATAATATTATTTAAAATTAGTCAATTAGTTAAGGGAATTGTCTGTTTTTGTTTTAATCTGCATTTTTTTTGATAAACTGTAAGGTTGAACAGTTTTTCCTATGTTTATTGGTTGCCTGTACTTGTACTTTCTGAAGTCTCTTCACATACTCCATTTACTTTTCAAAATAGGCTTTCTTAACTAAATTGGTCATGCCTTTTATTTGTATTATTTTATTTGTATTATTCTAGTATGAATATTCAATCATAATTTGTACTCCTACCAGTTTAGCTTCTCATGGAGGAGGATACATAGAATGCCCTAAGCATATAGTTAGTATCTTCTATGTGCTTTATGATTTTAAAATAAATATATAAAATATATTTTATTTATATAAAAATATAAATATATAAATATAAATATATATATTTATAATATATAAATATATAAAATATAAATATATAAAATATATTTTATATTTTAAAATATAAAGAAGCACCTATGACAATGGAAATTATCAAAGAGTAAGTAAAGATTTTTAGAGAAAGAATACATGCTAAAAATTAGAATTTTGTATCTTTAAAGTGAATGTTTCTCTTTCACTGAAATTATAGCAAATCATATTTCTTCTCAACCAAACAAAGAAATTAAAGTTACTTATAGAATTTCCCATAGTTTAAGCTTTTCTTTTTTCTTAAGCTTAAACATTCTTTAGGGTTCATGTGATTTTTATTTGGCATGATACAGTATAATTGAATGAGATACTTACTTCCAGATGATTGATGCCTGTGATTGAGAAGAAAGTGTTTTCTTTAAATTGTATCTGACTTATGAAGATAAAAGGCTTGTTAATGTAAGTAGCTTTAGATCTAGTTAGTTCTAAACAAAAAAAAAGGCAGACTAAAATATCTAGCAATTCTAGAATATTGGCATGCTGATTGTGTGTGTGTGGTTGTATGCCATGGGTAAAGGGAGAGACTGTGTGTAAACATATAGGCGCAAGCATGTGTGTGGGTGTGTGCATGCACATGCACACACCCACACACATACACACACACACTGTAGAGAATGCAGTGTTCCATGGTAGAAATGCAGATACCCCATTGATATAATGGTGATTTTGGTTTTTAATAACCAAAAAAAAAGCTGATGGGCAAAGGTAAAACTCACTTGCTTTGCTAGGGAAGAACACTAGTCAGTGGTTTGAATTTATGATCACAAAGGGAATTATTTCATGATGACATATGTCAGAGAATAGGGAAATGTATAGCGTATGTGGAAGCTAGTTTCCAATGGTGACCATCATCACTTGCTTCCTTCCCTGTATGTCTTGCTCTTCTCCATGAATCCAAGCTGACTTTAGTGATTTGCTTGACTAATCAAATGCAGTGGGAACAACACTCTGAAACTTCCCAGGCTACACCATAACAGCCCTTTTAACTTCCTCCGAAGTTTCTAGGAAAGTTGGTCCTTGGAGTACTTTCTTCCTGAATCCATTCATCATTTTGTAAGAAATACAAACTACATAGGCAAAGTCATATGTAGATCCCGCTGGTTGATAATCTCAGCCAACAGATGTGGGAAAGAGCCATAATAGATATCCAGTCTAGTTTGGCCCTCTGTTCCTTCTTGGCCTCCTGAGACAAATCAACACATAAAATTAAAACACTAAATTGTTGTTTTAAGCCAATATTTCTCAGAATGCTTTGTTAAAGCAGCAAACAATAACTGATACAGTCTAAAACATCTTATGGTAATGATTTTATAGAATATATATCAATAGGATAAGTAGGCTTAATATATCCCAGACAGAAAATTTTTCTACCTTCCCAACCTACACACACACACACACACACACACACACACAAACCTCCCAGACCCAAGGAACATCCTCCTAACTTTCTCAATGAGTGAGGTCTGGACCAGACCCTATAAGATGGAGTACAGAATCTAGACTTCAGTGTCTCTTCAGCCATTCATTATTAGTCAAGTTAGTAAATAGTACATTGACTAGAAGCTCACAAGGTAATTCAGATATCTGAGGAACAAAGTACTATAAAATAGTAATAAATCAAACAATTAGAAAAGATTTTTAAAAAAGGAACCAGTTTAAAATATATTTAAAATACACATAATTAAAAAAAATAAAATACGCATAATACTGGGCCACCTGTATTATGGTAGCTCAGTTGGTCAAGCTTCTGCCTTTGGCTCAGGTCATAACCCCAGGGTCCTGGGCTTGAGCTCTGCATTGGGCTCTCCACTCAGTGGTGAGTCTTCTTCTCTCTGTCCCTCTGTGATCTCTCTCATTTTCACTTCCTCTCAAATAAATAAATAAAATATTTTTAAAAAAACCCAAACACACATAATACTCAAAGAGAACAATAAAATTCCAAATTGACTATAATAAGGATACCCAAAATAGAAAAAATATATAAAGAGGAAGAAATATATGAAAAAAATCATTGATGTTTTTCCCCCAAATAAAGAAAGAGACCGGGCAAAAATGAACAGAATTCACAGGAACAATTAAAAATAAGCAAAAAATACTAAGATCCATATTGCTAAAGACAAAAAAGAAGAGTACAACATCTACATGGAATATTGTGGGACTAATACTAGAGTCATCTGTGGCAATCCTGGATTAAAAAAAAAAAAGAACAAAATTAGCAGAATGACAAAGGAGGACTGTATTTTTTTAAGATTTTTATTTATTTATTTTGATAGAGAGAGAGATCACAAGTAGGCAGAGAGAGAGAGGGAAGCAGGCTCCCTGTTGAGCAGAGAGCCCAATGCGGGGCTCAATTCCAGGACCCTGAGACCATGACCTGAGCCGAAGACAGAGGCTTAACCAACTGAGCCACCCAGGTGACCCAAAGGAAGACTATTTTATCTAGAGTTCATATCCAGATGATTTGTCATTTAAATGCAGTCAAAATACAAGTAGCCTTATTTGTAAAATGTCTCACAGAATTTTCTATTCAAAGACCTCCACTGCAGAGCTCTTTGAGGAAGCTTTCCAGAAAGTAGAGGGAAAGATTCAGGCAGACTATGAAATATATGAAAAGTAAGAATAAGAAAATAATCAGTAAAAGGTACTATTTTCTAAAGAGTAAACAAGTGATCAAAATTATATTCAAAACAATACACAATAAAACTCTAGATCAGCACTATCCAAAAGAAGCCTCTGAGATGATGAAAATGTTCTATATCTGTGCTCTATATATCTGTTGAACACTTAGAAAATAATTCATGTAATTAATTCATGTAATTTTAATTAAATTTAAAACAAAGTAGTCACATGTGGCTAGTAGCTACTATATTAGTGAAGTTCTAGATGCTATCAACATAGTGAGATTGGGATGGATAGAGAGAGTCATGGGTGTAAGAGATCTGAGGGGTTGAGAGCACACAAATCAACACTTACCTAGTTTATAATTAAAATTAGAAACTGATAAGATTAAGAAATATATAGAAAAGAATTAAAAAAGTATAAAAGAATAAAAAAGTGTATCTTAATAGTCAGGGGTAAACACATAAAGACTAAAAGGATGTAACTTTCCAACCAGGAGTTGGAAGTTCAATCAGTCTATATAGAGGATAAAAAAGAAGATGAAGGAACACAAGAACATGATAAATAGAAGTAAAAGAATGTCCAAAAATGCCCACTATGTCAAGTGATTATGAATATAATGTTATCATGAATATAAAGTTTAAACCCACAATTTAAATAAATTTTCAGGAGGTGCCTGGGTGGCTCAGTTGGTTAGGCGTCTGCCTTCTGCTCAGGTCATGATACCAGGGTTCTTGGATTGAGTCCCACATTGGGCTCCTTGCTTGATGGGGAGATTGTTTTTCCCTCTCTCTCTGCCTGTCGCTACCCCTGCTTGTGCTCAGTCTCTGTCAAATAAAGAAAATCTTAAAAAAAAAAAAAAACACAAAGAAATTTTCAGACTACATTTTAAAAATTCACCAATATATTGCCTACAAGAAGCATACTTAAAATAATAATATTCAGAAGGTTTGAAAATAAAGTGATAGAGAATGCTAGATAAACACAAATCTAATGTAATCTGGCATAGCAATTTTAATATCATACAATATGGAGTTTAAGGCTAAAACCATGTAAGAGAATCATATTATAGTAGGGGAAAAAACTGATACATATATATATATGTGTGTGTGTGTATATATATGTATGTATATATGTCTATATATACCCACACACACATATATATATGTGTATATATACACACACACATATATATGTGTGTGTGTATATATATACTTATATATATACACACATACACTAGTATATTAAGATGTTACAAGTGGTGTCAAGAATCACATAAAGGAAAGGATAATCTCTTCAACAAAGGGTGCTGGGAATACTGGGTATCCACGTGCAAAAGTATGAAATTGGACTTTTTCCTTAAGTCATATGCAAAAATCAACTCAGAATGGTTTGAGACTTACACATAAGACCCAAAAGTAAAACTTCCAAAAGACAACATAGGGGAAAATCTTCATGACGTTGGTCTTGGCAATGAATTAATGGATATAAAAATGAATTAATGGATATAATATTAATGGATATAACACTAATGGCAACAAAAGAAAAAATAGACAAATTGGACCACATCAAACTAAAAAACTTCTGCCTGGTGAAGGAAATAATCAACAGAGTGATATATAGGAACTCAAAAGTAAAAATATAAACAGCCTGATTTTAAAAATGGGCAAAACAGCCTGATTTTAAAAATGGGCAAATGGCTTGAATAGACATTTTCCAAAGAAGACATACAAATGGCCAATAGGTTTATTAAAAGATGCTCAGGGAGCAACTGGGTGGCTCAGTTTTTAAGCGTCTGACTCTTGATTTCAGCTCAGGTCATAATCTCAGGGTCCTGGGATTGAGCCCTGCCTTGGGCTCTGTGCTCAGCTGGGAGCCTCTCTGTACACCCACCCCCGCCCAGCTCACGCATGTGCACTCTCCCAAATAAACAAAATCTTTAAAAAAAAAAAAAGAGGCTCAGTGTCGCTCTCATCAGGGAAATGCAAACCAAAGCCACAATGAAATATCACCTCCTACCTGTTCTGATGGCTATTACCAAAAAATGGCAATGTGTGTTCATGAGGATGTGGAGAAAAGAGAACCCCTGGACACTGTGCCTGGAAATACAACATGGTGCCACCACTATGGATACCAGTATGGAAGTTCCCCCAAAAATTTAAAATAGAACTACCATTATGATCCAGCAATCCTACTCTTGGGTATTTATCCAAAGAATTGAAATCAATATTTTGAAGAGATATTAGCACCTTTATGTTCATGGCAGCACTATTCATAATAGCCATGGTGTGGCTATGTCCAATGTCCAATGACAGACGAATGGATAAAGAAAATGTGATATATACATACAATGAAATATTATTTGGCCTTAAAAAAGAAAGAAATCCTGGGACACCTGGCTGGCACAGTTGGTAGAGCGTGCAATTCTTAATCTCATGGTCATGAGTGGGAGCCCCACACTTGATGTAGAGATTATCTAAAAATAAAATCTTAAAGAAATCTTGCAATATTTGAAAACTTGTGTAAACATTGAGGACATTATGTTCAGTGAAGTAAGGCAGTCACATTTAGACAATTATTGTATGACTCCTCTTATGAGGTATCTAAAATAGTCAAATTCATAGAAGCAGAGAGCCGAACAGTGGTTACCGGGGGAGGGCAAGGTAGGGAGTTACTAATTAATGAGTATAAACTTTTAGTATTGAAAGATGAATCACTTCTAGGAATTTTCTGTACAACTTTGTCTATAGTTAATAATACTGTATTTTACACTTAAAATCTGTTAAGAGAGTAAATCTCATGTTAAGTGCTCTTGCTTACAATAAAATAAAATTAAAGAAGTTGTGATAATCAATATGACCATATACATAAATAACTACAGCCTCAAAATACAAAAATCAACAAATGATTTACAAAACCATGATGTTACAAATGATGTAACAAATGATGTTACAAACCAGTAATAACCACAACTAGAGTATCCATACCTTGGTTTCTATTTTTTTTTTTTTAAGATTTTATTAGAGAGAGAGAGAGAGAGAGCACAAGCAGAAGGGAGGGGCAGAGGGAGAAGCAGACTTCCCACTAAGCGGGGAGCCCAACTTGGGGCTTGATCCCAGGACCCCAGGATCACTACCTGACCTGAAGGCAGATGCTTAACTGACTGAGCCACCCAGCTGCCCCCATATCTTGGTTTCTAATATCATTTTTCAATAAAAAGAGGCACAACCTTTGTAGCAATGACTTATTGTAGGAATGAGGAAGGAAATATACAAGATGAGCCTAGAGTATGTTATAGGGCCACACAATAAGAAAGTACTTTAAGAATTCCCCAAATGAAATAAACAACCACTAACCTCCACTGGTGTGGGATCGTCAGGAGCTACAGGAGCCAACTGAAAGAGTATCGATAGCCAAAGCTGGAACAACTAGAGCAACAGAAATAAAGTAATATTGGATTATTATGCAAAGCATAAAATAAATATCCTTGAGTTCATACTGCTATAACTAAGTGATTGAATAAATTAACAAAAGGAGGAGAAGAGACACATTGTCCATGTAAAACAATTTCAAATAATTCCAAGTAATTTCTGTAGAAATTATGTAACAGTACAGCGGAGAAACCTGACAAACTCTACTTCAACCAGGTGATCAAGGTCAATATCAACAGTTATGAATCATGTTGATATGATGTGATGAAAATGTCACTCTATACTATGCTCTTCCTTCAAAAAATTCGTAACACCTGACTAATGAGACAAAATCCAATAAAAGGACACAAAAACTGTCAAGGTCATGAGAAACAAGAAAGTCTAAGAAACTGTTAGTTTGTAGGAGCTTAAGGAAACATGACAAATAAATACAATGTAGAATTCTGGATGGAATCCTGGGACAGAAGAAAAGACATTAAGTAAAAACTAAGGAAAGCTGAATGATTTAGTTAATAATGCATCAATATTAGCTCATTACTTAGAACAAATGTATCATATTAATATAAAATGTTATCAGTAGGGGAACCTTATGCAGGTGTATATAGGAGCTCTCTGTACTTCTCAATTTGTCTGTAAATCTATACATTTTCAAAACATACATTTATTAAAGAAAGCAACAAGTAACAGTTCTACTTGGTAATGCAAATACGTCAAAAATTTACTTTGGATACTTTAACACATTCAAGAACCTGTAGATAAGCAGACAGATATTAACACACATGTGCAGAATAAAAAGAGAATGTGCTTTTTTGTACACACATGGAATATTCATAAAGTGTGACCTAATGCAGGGCCACAAAGGCTCAATCTCTAAATCTGGCATAGCATGGGACTCATATCCAGACCACCTCCTTCTTTGTGTTTACTCCTCTTCTGCCTAAGTTATTATCTTTAAATACCAGCCATAGGCTTATAACGTGCAGTAGAGTCTCTCCCCTAAACTCCAGATTTGTATACCTGCAGCAGCTTTAACATCCACATTTATTTTTCTTCTTAAAAAAAAAAAAAATTTATGTTTGCAAGTGGGAGAGAGAGTGTGCAAGCGAGCAAGCACAAGCGGGAGGAGGGACAAAGGGAGAAGGAAACTCCCCACTGAGCGGAGAGTCCCATGCAGGACTCCATCCCAGGACACTGGGATCATGACCTGAGCTGAAGGCAGAGGCCTAACCAGCTGAGCCACCCAGGTAACCCCATGCTGATTTTTCCAACAGACACCTTAAAATTGGCATGTCCCAAAACCAAACATTTACTTTTCCTCCACAAGCTCATAAATGACGCAACCATCCTTCCTGTTGTTCAGGCAAAAAGCAAAACAAAATAAAGTATATGTATAAATGAAAACCTCCTTACCTTACACACACCATGCCTGATTTCAAATTATTAATGGCACCCTGAAGTTTGACAACCAAAGTGGATTTTTTTTTAACATCCCATAGTTGCCTCCCCAAACTGTTTTCAGTAATAGTCACTAAATAAAAAGGTAATAACAATGAACTAAAAAGAATAATAGTAATGGCCAGAAAATAAATGCATTTCTTTCTTTTTCTTTCATTGACCTTCATATATAAATTTATGCCAAAAATAAATATTACAAGTTAAGAAGTAAAGAACAAAAAAAATTATACTACAAAAAAAGGGGGGAAAGGGATTAATACTATTTGATGTACTGAAAAAAGACAAAGAACTAGGGGCACATAGTTGGCTCAGTGCTCAGTAAGCACTGACTCTTGGTTTCCACTCAGATCATGATCTCAGGGTTGTGAGATAAAGTCATGAGTTGATTCCATGCTCTGTGGAGAGTCTGCTTCCCCCATCCCTCTCTCTCTGCCTCTCCCCTGTCTTATGCACTCTCTGTCTCTCTAAAATAAATAAACCTTTAAAAAATATTTTAAATGATGTGGTGCCTCTGTGATTCAGTGTGTTAAAGCCTCTGCCTTTGGCTCAGGTCATGATCTCAGGGTCCTGGGATCGAGCCCTGCACTGGGCTCTCTGCTCGGTGGGGACCCTGCTTCCCCCTCTCTCTTTGCCTGCCTCTCTGCCTACTTGTGATCTCTCTCTCTCTCTGTGTCAAATAAATAAATAGAATCTTTTAAAAATTTAAAAGACAAAGAACTATATATTTTTTTGCATTAATGAACTTTTGTCTCAACTTTTGCAAACTCATCAGTGACTTCAACAAAGTTAATTTTCTTCATCCAGTCATGTTTCCTAGAGTAGAGCCAGATTTGTCAATCTTTATAGTTGAACAAAGAACACTTTATACATTTAATTTAGATGAATTAGTAACTGCCACAGAAGTCTTAAAGATAGAATCTCATTTCACAATAAAACCCAGAAATTTTAAATGCAAAAACTTCACATGGTCATACTGAATGACAGACTTGAAGTCATTCAAGTTCTGCTTTTTCTTCTTTATATTCATGACACTTTTGTTTCTTTCGAATCTGTTGTTGGACTGCAGGAACAGGTGGTGCCCCCATTCCACCCAAGGATGGAGACAGGAAGTGTTCCTAAGAGAGCGCAGGTGTTTCCCAAACCCTGTGTGCAAGTGTCCTTTCAAAACCAGTGCAGGCAGCAGGGTCTATCCAAGTGTGTTGAAGCCCAATTGTGTAACAGAGGTCTCTGAAATAACTTCCATCTGGCATAAAACGTTTATTAAAGGATAAGAAATAAAAATATATTCAACGGAAACTCCCAGGTATATTATTAAGACTCAGCTGTACTATAGCAGTTGCTTAGGATTTGAAATAATAAAAGAGTCTTTCCTCTGAGGAGCATTTTATCACTGGCATTGTTGAAAATTGCAAGGTCTGAGTGACAATAAAAAGCAGATTGATTTTAGTCAGTTTTAAAGTCACTTTCGAGTTCTCAACAGACAATCCCCTCACTTTATCTCCTGTACCTGGAGCAGATGGCTCCCACCACACCAGTCTTGGGATGCCAGCGCAGATTATAGCCAGAGTTCAACTTTTTCCCACTCCTAGTGTTACTGGCCAGTCCAGGAAGCCATTATTTCTTACCTGGATGATTGCTTCTGCACCCTAACTTTGTAAATGGACTCGCTACTTAAGCTTTTCCCTCTCTTGTATCCATCTGAACACAGTAACTAAGCTGACCTTCTAAATGGTAGATCAGCTACCCTTCTCAGAGCTGAAATGGTATTGCATGTCATTCAGAGTAAAACCCTGTGAAAAGACAAGCCACAAACTAGGAGGACATGTTTGCATATTATATGTCAGATAAAGGACTTGTATCCAGAATCTATAAAGAATTCTCTGAATTTTGTCATAAGAAAATGATCTAGTAAAAAAGAAGCAAAAGTCTTTTTTTATTTTTGAAGCAAAAGTCTTGAACAGACAGTTCACCAAAGAAGATAGAGAGATAGCAAATAAGCATATGAAAAGATGCTCAATGTCATTAGTCATTATATGAATGAGAATTAAAACTGCAATGCCCATCAGAATCTGGGTGACCATCCACAGTGTCACCAAAGATATGGAGCAACCGGAACTGTCCTACACTGCTGGTGAGGATGTAAACGGCTACAACCACTTTGGGAAATAGTTTGGCAGTTAATTCAAAAATTAAACCTATACCTACCATTTGATTCAGGTATTCCTCTTTTAGTTATTTACCCAGAGAAATGAAAATGTATGTCCACTCAAAGACTTGTTCATGAATGTTCATAGTAGCTTTATTTGTACTTATGAAAACCTGGAGACAATATAAATGCCTACCAAGGAGAGGATGGAGAAACCAATTGCAGCTTATTCGTGTGATGGATACTACCCAGCATCAACAAAAAATAAAGTATTGGGGCACCTGGGTGGCTCAATGGGTTAAAGCCTCTGCCTTTGGCTCAGGTCATGATCCCAGAGTTCTGGGATTGAGCCCCGCATCGGGCTCCCTGCTCAGTGGGGAGCCTGCTTCCTCCTCTCTCTCTCTCTGTCTCCCTCTCTGCCTACTTGTGATCTCTGTCTGTCAAGTAGATAAATAAAAAAATTTTTTTTAAAGTATTGAAAGATATAACAAAGGGCGCCTGGGTGGTTCAGTCACTTAAGCGTCTGCCTTCTGCTCAGGTCATGATCCCGGGATCCTGGGATCGAGCCCTGATGTCAGGATCCCAGCTCTGTAGGGAGTCTGCTTCTCCTTCTCCCTCTGCAGCTCCCCCTGCTTGTGCTCTCTCACTGAATCTCTCTCTCAAATAAATAAAGAAAAATCTTTAATTAAAAAAAGAGAGTGATGACAATATGGGTGAATTACAAAATAATTATGTTGAGTGAAAAAAAACCACACAAAAAAGAGAATGCATTGTATAAAATTATCAAAAGTCCAAACTAATCTATAGTGACAAAAAGCAAATCAATGATTACCTGGCTATGGGGCAGGGCTCCCACGCAGACTTTTTTCTCTCTTCTGAGGCCCTAGCACCTGCCAGAACCTTGGCCACTTTCGTGGTTGCCATTGCTGCCAGCAGTCTGGACCCAGCAGACTCTTGGGCTCTGAAAGCAGCCCAAACTGTCCCACTCAAACTGCTGTGTTTATGCCACAGCCATGAGCCTGAGTGCACGCTTGTGTGGGCTACTGCTCCAGACTGTGCTGCCATCAAGTGTATGTCCTCTATTCACAGGCATGCTACATCATCCCATCTGACTTCACTTACAAAACACAAGTTCGAAGATGAAATGATTTCGAGATGCTGATAGGAGAGCAGTAAGTCAAGCATGGAGCTCTTTTGGCTATAGACGTTGCACACCCCTGAAGCCGTTCTGGATTTTGTGATGTGAGGAAAGTAGACTCATCACGCGCTGTTGTATAAGAATCAACTTGTGCACACATCCCAGAGAAAACGTGTTATTTAGTCAGATGTACAGATTCAACAACCCAGTAATTCTCCTCTGCATATATAACCCAAGAAACATCTACTCTAGGTCCATAAAACATGTATAAGGATGCTTATTAAAACATTACATATAGAAGTAGAGAATGGGCAGAAAATGAGGCATCCATCACCACAGAATAAATGAATGAATGAATGAATGAATGAATGGCAGTGGAAGTATGCTATGGAGCGATTGGAAGAAATGAACTAGATCAGTGGTTCTTACCCTGGCTGCTCACTTGAGGAAATTTTGAAAATTCCTAATACCTAAGTCCCTATACCTGAATTGATTGGCCTAGGGTGGAGATTGGTACTTAAAAAGTTCCCTGGGTAATTTTAGAGTTGAAAAACAATGAATTAGATCATATAGCTGTGTGCATACATATTTAAAAAATTAAATATCTTATGTATTTTACATTCCTTAAAAACCCAATACAGGGTATACATAAATCAAGGATACACACACACACACACACACACACACACACACACACACATATGTATATATATATTTGGATATACATATATATCCAAAAACATATTAATCAGGGTAGCATGATTGTCAGAGAGGAGTGAGGATAATAAGGATTTGTTCAGTATCAATTGAGGGAGTAAATGAGAAAGCAGATTTATCCAAATTGATGATGATGGAATCTAATTCTCTGAACATAGGTATAAAATAAGTAGTAACAGTTACTAAGGACTGCCCACATTCAAGGCGTTCTGCTTTCTAAGTACTTTAATTGTATTATTTCCTTTACTCCTCACATGACTCTGTAAGATAGGTGCTGTTTTATCTCCATTTCTCAGATGCGGAAATGGAAGGCCAGAGAAATTCAATGATGCATGCAGAACCACCAGGCTTGGTGGCTGAGCTATGTGTGACCCCCAGGCAGAGGGCGCTAGAGCCCTGCTCTTGACCACTGTGAATTACTGTGTTTCCTAAGGGGGGGCGGGGGAGAAGAGATAACAGAAATGAGAGATAGACATTCCTCATCTTTTATTTACTACCGAGTAAACCTTGGACAAACCATGGTTAAGAAGTTAGCAACTCAAAGGTGAAAGTTGAAAAATATGTGTTTAGGACAAAGGAAAAATGATGAGAAAATGGCTCTAATCTGAGCATAGAATTATGGTTAGAAAGACTAAAAGTTAGTGAAGGATAAAAAAGGCAGAAAGTAGACAGACTTCTTTGACAAGAATATCACAGACATGTCCTGATCTTCTCAGTGCATCCTATAACAAAATGCATGATTCAATGTGTTTTATTACTGGCGATGTGAGCCTTCCTCATTGGGCTTGTAATATCTGCTGGGTGTCTCCACTGTAAAGTTTCTGTTTTTCCCTTTGCAATTAAGAACTATTCTGGGGGAGGCACAATATGATTTATGGAAACACCCTGCCTCTGAGCAAATGTTCACTTTTTTTAGCATTCATCAGTGAACCTTGTCTGTTATATTTTCAGTTTTTTTCATTCTCTCTAAACTTAGTAATTGGAATTCATCTGCAAAGAAAAGCTATTCCATTTACTTACTTCCTTACTAGCTTACCTATTGATGCCAGTGTGACCATGTTGATATTTATTTCATTCTATAGGTTATTTGCAGTATTGTCATTATTTTTTTTTTGTTGTTGTTCTTTGTTCAAATTATTCTAGCTTTGGCCGATGAGAGTTCTTCCTGGCTGTTTCCCGGGTCCTTTCTACATGCGTTATCTTTTTGTAAGCCCTTCCGTAATTTTTGACATAAGATACACCAGGCTCATTTAGTGTTTTCTGAACCCCAGACTTGGAATCAGCTATATAGTAAGGTGTCTTGGATCCTTTTATTTAGAAACCAAGATCTGGGAGCTAGATAAGTTCATTACTCGTGAGGTGTAGCTACTTCTAGATCCTCTCAGCAGACACAGTGAGAATATGTGAGAATATGTGTATGTACTAATCCATGAGAACACACACATATATTAATTTCAGTACCTATCTGCATACATAATAATAATACTAAACAGAAATTTATATTGATTTATATTGATACTGCCCATCCCAATTGAACAACTTGAGCTCACTTTAGCTTCCCCTGTTCTTAAGTTTAACTTCTTTTTCCAACAATAAGAAGCCTACAGTATTTTCAACTCTGATATATTCATAAAGTAGCTCCAGAATTCCCAGCCCATGTCCTAGTTAGGAAGAAAAAAATACGTCCTTGGATAAATTAAGTATGTTCAGTTCTTTTTTCATTTTACCTTGAACCATCTAGTTTGGCTTCTTTCACTTAGCAAAATGTATTCAAGATTCATTCAGGTGGTTTCATGTATCAATAATGTATTACCTCTTATCACTCTATATTGCTTATTTATTTTATGAATATACCATTCTGTTTATCCATTCATCACTTAGAGGACATCAGGGTTGTTTTTACTTTGTGACAATTAGTAATAAAACTGCTGTAATCATTCACATATAGGTTTTTATGTGAATGTATGTTTTTATTTCTTTGGAAGAAATACCTAGTAGATCTATTGGACTATTGGTAAGTACATGTTTAATATTTTAAGAAATTGTCAAATTGTTTTCCAAAATAGCTCAGCTAGTTTGCTTTCTCATCAATAGTTCATCAGGGTCTCAGTTCCTATACATTCTCACCAGCACTTGGTATTATAATGATTTGAAATTTTAGCTATTTAATAGACACGTATCTCATTTTGATTTTAATTTACACTTCCCTAATGTGATTAATGATATTGAGCATATTTTCATGTGTTTATCTCCCATTTGTATACCATCTTTACTGAAGTCTGTCCAGAACTTTTGTCCATTTTTAAATAGGTTGTTTGATTTCATCTGGTCAAGTTAAGAAAAAAAAAAAATCTAGACGGCAGTTATTTGTCAGAAATGTGATTTAGTTTGCAAATATTTCCTTCTTTATCATGGCTTGTCTCTTCATTCTTTAAACAGTGCCTTTGCTGAGCAAAAAGTGTTGTTTGTTAATAAGTACAAATTATCAGTTTTCAAAAAAAATTTGACTCATGCTTTTGGTACTATATCTAAAGAACTCTTTGCCTAGCCCAATGTCACAACTATTTTCTTATATATATTCTTTAAGAAGTTTTTATAATTTTACTTTTTATATTTAAATCTATGGCCTATTTTGAATTAATGTTTATTACGGTAAAAGGTATGGGTATAGATCATTTATTTGCACACATATATTTACATATTCTCATAGTATTTGTTATAAAGATTATTTTCTCTCCGTTGAATTATCTTTGCACCTTAGTAAAAAAAAAAATCAGTTGACTACATGTCTGTGGATTTATTTCTGGGTTCTCCATTCTCTTATATTGATCTCATGTCTATTCCTCCTGCCAATACCACACTGTCTTAATCATTGTAGATGTATACTAAGTCTTAAAATAAGATAGTGTGAGTCCTCCAAATTTGTTTGTCGTTTTCAGAATTGTTTTGACTATTCTAGTTTCTTTGCCACATTTCCACATAAATTTTAGAATTGGAATTTCAATATCTACAAAAACCTCCTAGGTTTAGATTAGAATTGTATTGAATCTATAGTTCAACTTGGATAGAACTGACATTTTAACACTATTGCATCTTCAATCCACAAACATCTCTCCATGTGTTTGTCTTAAAAAATTTATTTATTTGGTGTTTTGCCATTTTCAGCCTACTGATCCTACATAATTTTTAAGCATTTATATCTAAATATGCCATTTTTGTTGCTTTAAAGTTGTTCTTTAACTTCTAATTTCATTGTTCACTGCTACTATTTAAAAATACGATTTATTTCTTATGTATCCTGCAACTTTACTGAACTCAATTGCTAGTCCTAATTTTGTAGCTTTGTTGGGATTTTCTGTATGACCAATCATGTCTGTAAGTAGAAATAGTTTTACTATTTCTTTTCTTGTTATTACACCTTTTTACCTTTTTCTTGTCTTACTGCACTGGCTAGGTCTTCCAATAAGATGCTGACTAAAGTGGTGAGAAACGATATCCTTATCTTCTTACCCATCTTAAGGAGAAAACATTCAGTTTTTCATTAAATGATGTTAACTACAGATTTTGTGGAAATGGTTTTTATCAGGTTAAAGAGATTCCCTTTTATTCCTAGTTTGCTGAACGTTTATTTCCCCCCTAATTATGTTAAAACTTATCAAATGATGTTTCTGCATCTATTGATATAATTACTTATATTTTCTTCTTTAGTCTGTTAATATGGTAAATTACATTGTTCTTTTAATATGGAGGAAGCCTTGTATTCTTGGGATAATTCCATTTTTAGTCATTTATTATCCATTTTATATTTAACTGGGTTTGATTAGCTAATAATTTATAGAAGATATTTGTATCTTTGTGAGGAATATTGTTCTACTTTTTAGTTTTCCCTTATAATGACTTTGTCTAGATTTAGTTCTAGGGTAACAATGACTTCATGAGTTTGGAAGTGTTGCTTACTTTACCATTTTCTAGAAGAGGTTTTGTTGAATTGGTACTATTTTTTCCTTTAAGGCTTGGTAGGACTCACCTGTGAAATCACCTGGCCATCAGTTTTCTTTGCTGAAGGTTTTAAACTGGGAATTTAATATTTTTATAATTTGGGGTTTTCCAGTAACCTACTTCTTTTTTTTTCTTTTTTTTTATTAATTTTTTATTTTTTAAATTTCTTTTCAGTGTACCAGAATTCACTGTTTATGCACCACACCCAGTGCTCCACGCAATACGTGCCCTCCGTAACACCCACCACCAGGCTCACCCAACCTCCTACCTCCTCACCCCTTCAAAACCCTCAGATTGTTTTTCAGAGTCCACAGTCTCTCATGGTTCATCTCCCCCTCCAATTTTCCCCAACTCCCTTCTCCTCTCCATTTCCCCATGTCCTCCGTGTTATTTCTTATGCTCCACAAATAAGTGAAACCATATGATAATTGACTCGCTCTGCTTGACTTATTTCACTCAGCATAATCTCTTCCAGTCCCACCCATGTTGATACAAAAGTTGGGTATTCATCCTTTCTGATGGAGGCATAATACTCCAGAGTATATATGGACCACATCTTCCTTATCCATTCGTCTGTTGAAGGGCATCTTGGTTCTTTCCACAGTTTGGCGACTGTGGCCATTGCTACTATGAACATGGGGGTACAAATGGCCCTTCTTTTCACTACATCTGTATCTTTGGGGTAAATACCCATACCTACTTATTTTTTGAGCAAGTACTGACACATTATATCTTTCAAGGTATTGGTTAATTTTATCTAAGTTTTTAAATTTAAGTGCATAGAATTTTTTTAGTATTCTCTTGTCCTTTTATTAACTTTAAGGGATCCTTTATAATATCTCTTCTATCTTCCATTTCTGATATTAATAACTTGTTTCTTTTTCTTCTGTTACTTGGCTAGGATGGCTAGAGGTTTATTAAATGCAGTGATTTTTTTTTTAAAGAAACAACTTTTCATTTCACTGATTTTCTCTATTTTTCTATCTCCAATTTCACTGATTGCTCTTTTTTTAAAAAAAAATATTTTTATTTATTTATTGTCAGAGAGAGAGCACGCACAAGCAGAGGGAGCAACAGGCAGAAGGAGAAGCAGGCGTCCCTCTGAGCAAGGAGCCCAATGCAGATCTCGATTCCAGGACCCTGGGATCATGACCTGAGCCGAAGGAGATGCTTAACTGACTGAGCCACCCAAGCACCCCAAATTTCACTGATCTCTGCTTTTATTCTTTTCTTCTCTTTGTTTCCTTTGGGTTTAATTTGATCTTAATTTCTTAGTCTCTTGAAGAGGAAGGTTAGATTACTTACTCTTTTAAAATTATTATTATTAACATATAATGTATTATTTGTTTCAGGGGTACAGGTCTGTGGTTCATCATTCTTACACAATTCACAGCACTCATCATAGCCCATACTCTTTTTTTTTTAATACAAAATTCTTATCTTATGGACATCACTCTAAGCACTACTTTAGCTTTAGCCAACAAACTTTGATATGTTTAATTTTTACTTTTATTGAGTAAAAAAAAATTTCAATTTTCCCTGAAGTACATTTTTTTAACTTATGGGTTATTAAGAACTTTGAATTTTGTTAAATTTTTAGAAATACTTAGGGATTTTCCAGATATCTTTCCATTATTGATCATCAGTATAATTCCATTATTGCCCAAGAACTTAATTTTGTATGATTTCAATTCTTTTAAATTTGTTAAGAATTGCTTATGATATATAATATGGTCCATCTTGATGAATGTTCCATGTACATTTGAAAGTAATGTACATTCTTTTGTTGTTGGTTCAAGTGTTCTGTAAATATCAATTAGATCAAATTGGTTTATAAAGTTATTGTGGGTCATAGAGTTATTAATTTATATCATTAATTTTCTGGTTACTTGTACTAAAAGAAGAGGATTACAGTATTTAATTATCATTGTGGATTTGTATATTTTTACAAACCAGAAATGTAGAAATTTTTTGCTTTATATATGTTGAATTCTGTTGTTACAGGTATATACTAGTAAAGAATTGTTATGTTTCCTGGAGAATTGACCTCTTTATCCTTCTGTAACTTTAGTCCTGGATAATCTTACTTGTTTTGAAGTACACTTTGTCTGATTATAATGTAGCCACTTCAGCTTTCTTTCCTTTTTTTTTTTATTTTAAGATTTCATTTTTATTTGACAGTTGTGGGCGGGGAGAGAGAGAGAAAGAGAGAAAACACAAGCAGGGGGAGCAAGAGAGGGAGAAGCAGGCTCTCCACTGAGCTGGGGGCCCAATGCAAGGCTCCGTCCCAGGACCCTAGGAGCATGACCTGAGCAGAAGGCAGACACGTAACCAACTGAGGCACTCAGGTGCCCTACAATTTCTTTTGATTAGAGTTTGCATGTTTTATCTTTGCCCATACTTTTACTTTCAACTTATCTGTATTTTTATATTTCTAGTGGATTTCTTGAAACAGTATGCAGTTGGAACTTGGTTTTCTACCTAATCTGAAAAAGAAAGTGTATGTGTTTAGACTACATTCAATGTAATCATTAATGAGATTGGTTTAAAATCTATCTTCTTGATGTCTGTTATTGATTTGTTCCATCTGTTCTTTGTTTCTTTTTTTCCTCTATTTTTCTGCCTTGTCTTGGATTAGGTAAGTATTTATTATTATTCTATTTCATCCCAACTCTTAACTTATTATTTATATATTTTATTATAAATTTCAGGGGGTTCTGTAGGGTTTATAATTTTAATAAGTATCTACCTTCAAATTTATTATACTACTTTATGTTTAATTAAGGACTTTAAGATCCTTAAAAAGTAGATTCTGTATTATTCCCTCTCAAACTCTGTGTAATTGATTTCACACATTTTAGACTTAGGTTTGCTATAAACACACAATACATTGATATTTTGTTCATCTCATATTTTAGATGAGCAGAAAAATTTAACAGAAGGGAAGTTTATTATGTATTTCTAATCTTAAAGTCTTTTTTACTATAGCAAATAACAACTAATAAAATGGTTTACTACTAATGAAATCATTAGCAAATAATTTATAATTATAAATAGGAATCATATCTATTAATGATAATGGATTGTAGTAGGGTTAGAAAGTATAAAATATAGAAATTTTAGAAAGTATTTTAAATTTATTAATGCATATATTTTGTGAATTTTACATCAGTTGTCTTTTATATTATTATATGGAGCTAATATATACAATTATATATGAAAGAACCTGTTGAAAAATGGCCTTTTTTGAGTTTTAACAATTAGAAGACAGAATATATATCCCTAGACACTTATTCTGAACTGATGCAGTCTATTTTCCTTCCCCAAAGGTCAGATGATACATTAAATTCTCCATTTTGGGGGGATTCAATTTTCTATTGAGCAATGTTCCCAAGAGTAATAGAATGAAGTAGGGAGGTACCTACCTAAGGTTGAGAACTACCTAAGGTTGATTACAATTATGGAAATAAGGAAATATTTCATTTTTAATTCTTATCAGAGATTCATTGTATTTAGATACAAAACATGGTACCTGTACAATCATAAATTCAAAGCTATAGTTAGATCAGCATAGTGGCTCAGCGGGTTAAGCCTCTGCCTTCAGCTTGGGTCCTGATCTCAGAGTCCTAGGATCAAGGCCCACATCCAGCTCTCTGCTCAGCGGGGAGCCTGCTTCCCTCTCTCTCTCTGCCTGCCTCTCTGCCTACTTGTGATCTCTGTCTGTCAAATAAATAAAATCTTTAAAAAAATAAAAAATAAAAACTACTTTAAAATGAAGTTATTTTATCATTTTAAGTTATTTCCTTTATAGAAAAATAAATGCCTGTTGGGCTGCAAATTATAGAGGATTCTCTTTTCTCCTTATAAGAGTTAGCAATATGAATATTATTTTGGGGGGCATTTGATTTGGGGTTTGAGAGAGTGATGTTAGCATCAGACTCCCTTGGCCAATAATCTCATGACTATGGAATATATGTCGTATATATGATATTAGATAATATATTTAATATGTATTTAATATATATTAAATCCTTTTCTATTCATATTCTTGAATGCTCTGTTCTTTTTAAGTTTTTTATTCTAGTCTTATTTATTTTTTCAATTTCAGTTTGGATAATTTGTAATGACTTGTCTTCCACTTTACTGATTCTTTCATAGTCTATATCAAGACTACTCATGAACCTTTTTGTTTCATTGTCTCTGTTACCATGCTTTTCATTACTAGTATTTCCATTTAATGATACCTTGTAGTTTTTGAATCTCTGCTGAAATTCCCATCTGATCATGTATATACATGTTCCTCCTGTTCCGTTAGATCCTTTAGCATACTAATCATAATTAATATTAATCATATTATTTGACATATTAATTATAACATTTAAATCACCTCCCACTTTCAACATTAGTGTCATTTCTCAGTCTGGTTCTGTTGATTGCTTTGTCTCTTGGCAATATATTGTTTTGTTTTGCCTTTTTGTATGTTTCAATTTTGGGGGGTTTTGTTTTAAAAATGGGACATCTTGTGTTGGACAATAGAGGAAGAGATAAATAGCTTTTATGCTTGCAAATGGCTATGATGGCTTTCCTTCTGCTAAGCCTTTTTTTCTTTCCTCTTCTGGTCCTTTATATGCATGTTTAAATTAGTCCAGCCAAGAGTCAAAATGTATTCCAGGTGTGTTGTTATTACAGTTACTCTCAGTGTTCCACAGGCTTCAAATTCCTGTAATGATACTTGGTTTTAGGTGGGGACTAGTTTGCCAATAGGTTTTATTTAATATCTGATTCATCCTCAGCTTTAGATTTTCCTTTTGCACTATGCCTCAGATAGTGTCTGTCTCCATATTCTTTCAACTACTTCAACAGCATTCTTTTGTTACTTCTCAATGTGTGCTTGCTTGTCTGTTCTGGTTCAGTCTCAGTCATAGCAGATGCTATGTCTGCTGATCGCGGGTGGAGACCTTGACTGTTGAAATATGTGTGGTCCAGCACGAATTTCTGATCTTTCCCCAAGGGTAGAGGGCTTTATTTTCTTTTCCTTTCTCAGGCTCCAGTAGGTTTTCACCATTGCCCTCAGGGTGAGAGAGTTGGCTGTTCTTCACCTCATAGATTACAGACTTTTTTCCATAGAAGATACAGGGAAACGGTGTGCTTATTCCACGGTGGCTGTTGTTCCCTCTCCCAGGCCTGTATGCTTTCTTGAGACTCTCCCCAGTCATTTTTATGAGATCGAGATGGAGTCTGTGGAGGAAATCTTGAAAAAAGGAGGAACTCCTCCACGTCTTCTATGGCCCCAGAGTTTCTCATGAGCCTCTATTCAGCCTCTTCCAATCCATTAATTATTCTAGCCTTATTCTTCTTACCAGTGTCCACATGCATCTGCCCAGGTAAACAAATACGGAAGTCCCATCTTTCCCTACATGTATCTGTTTCTCATTAGATTCCAGCTGCCAGGTTTCCAGAAACATCAGTTTTCCGATATATTCAAGAAAAGTCATGAACTTGCAATTGGTTTGGCTTTTTTTTTTTTCATTATTGTTGTTGTTTTAAACTTGAGAGTGTAGATATTCCCAGATTACTACACCCAAGTGGAAATTAGAAGTTTCTTGACTCTTGAAATAATTTTTAAAGTTAAGTTCAGACTAGAATGGGTAGAGCTACTGGGAAGATAGCATTTTTAACTGCTGAAGATTGAGATTCTAGCTAGAGGAACAGGGCCACAGCTCTACTCAAAAAAAAAAAAAAAAATAAGACTGTTCCACAGGCAATTGTTTTTGTTTGTTTATTTGTTTGTTTGTCCTTTGACTATAAAAGGTTGTAAGACATATTTCACTGCACCACTGTGAAAAGAAGAGAGTAAAACTGACCAATGATTTTGCTTAACAGAGGAAAGTAGAGAAAAAGTCCTTGAAAAAATGAATCCCTCTCTTATCTAAAAGATACCAGATGTTGAAATGTCCCTGATTTTGCCTTGTACCTACCATTATTTACATTCTACTTGGATGACCCAATCACATCAAAATTATTACTGAGTAATGTAAAATTTCATGTTGGTTTCATAGAGAAGAAAGGGCTTTCTTTGTACATTGAAATTATATTTACATGACATTGCTCAGTCTGCAGAAATCCTACTAGACAGCTGTCTTTCATGGACCCTCTTATTTCCCAATTTTTCTTTAAGCAATGTTTATTATCTTCGTATTAGGTGGAATGGTTCTGATCTGCTTTCATATGTGTGAGACCCATTCACCACAGTGTTCAATAATTAAAATCCCTCCTCTTCACTTTTGGTGATATTTTCTTGACCATATATTGCCTTCAGTATGCCTGTTGGGTTTTAAGTGATTTAATAAAGGATATTTTCCAAATACTCACAGTATTTTCCCTGAGAGGAATTCTGGGTCATAGTTTTATCCCTGTTATTAAATATATGCCACGAATTAGGAATTAGGAGTCTTAGAAGAGAGAAAAGAGGGGCGCCTGGGTGGCTCGTGGGTTAAGCCGCTGCCTTCGGCTCAGGTCATGATCTCAGGGTCCTGGGATCAAGTCCCGCATCGGGCTCTCTGCTCAGCAGGGAGCCTGCTTCCCCCCCTCCACCTCTCTCTCTGCCTGCCTCTCTGCCTACTTGTGATCTCTCTCTGTCAAATAAATAAATAAAATCTTTTAAAAAAATTTAAAAAAAAAAGAAGAGAGAAAAGAGACTTATTTTATTATCTCCGGGATCTGGCTTATATAAGTGGAGGAAATATCCTCTCCCACATGGTATGCATATACTGACAGCTGGTTCAATATCAAGGCCACCTGTCGGAGGTATAAGGAACTGATCTGTGTGTGATGGTTTGATGAGAGTCACAGATTCAGACTCACAAATGAAGTGTAGTACCTAACAGATGGAACAGACTAGTTTAAAATGTGTCCCATTGCCATCACTGCGGGAGATGACTTCCTTTCAAAAACTTGTATATTGATGCACAGCTATTAACCACTCCCACCCACACACATCCCACCTTTTCTCAACAGTTTTCAGTATTGGGGGGTCCTTTGTATTTTTTCTGTACAAAGTTCTTTGTGCTCTAAGGAAGAAAACTGTTACAAATACACAAGGTAAAAATATCTTAGTAGGAGATGACGATTGACATTCAAAGTTTAACAGGCTTTCATTCCTCTAACATCTTGCAAAAGATGTAACACTGCATCACTGGCCCAATGACATACCCCAAAGCATTCGAATTTTTTAAAAAAGGTCTTGGAATATAAGAAAACCATTCTGCATCATCACTTGGGATTGTGGTATTTAAAGGTCATCAGAAAAGCATCTTCCTGACACATAACATCAATGGCAACCTCTTGGTATATGAGCTGAGGATAATATGTTGTTAAAAGCATTGTGTGACAAATGGAAATAAGAATATTTGTTGTCAAATGTTTTCTGCTGCTTGTACAAATAGAAAAGATAAGGTTCATGGTATTTATTCTTCTGTCTCCTAGTATATGTGAACATTCCTATCAGAATTCTATCTTTACAGAAGTATTTCCTGTAAAGATATAATAACCTTGAGTGGAGTTTTTAACCACTGGTAAGGTTAATTTTCATGTTTGTGACTGTCAGAAATAATAATGAACTACACTTCCGGAACTAGAGTGGCAAAGGAAAAGACTTAAAAATTTTAAAAAATTAAGTAGCTGCATGGTATCATATGTAATTATGTGGGCCTTCCCATGGGCTTCAGGATGATATGACATTATCTTTATAAAATCGTCTGTAGGCAGTTTTACTTTCGTGAAATGATACATGGTAGATATTTTTAGATGATCTTTATGAATCTATGTGCTTTAGAAATATATCAAAGGGCCAATTGCTATAGAAATCAGGATAAGTTAACAGATAAAAAGTTTCAATGTAACTTCCTTGAGCAAATTTTCAAGTTTTGTAAGTTCTATTCTATATATAATATAGTTTATTTCTCCAGTTAAAATTAGGTTGGAGTAAGATGGTCGTGAAATCTCATGTTCCACAAGGGTCAGTTGAGCAAATCAAAATAGAATGTGATCTCCATGATTCAAAATTTCCCAATAGGTAAGTCGTTTAACCTGTCTGTATTGAGAAAAAAAAAAAAAATTGCAGTATGAAGCATTTAAATTGGGTGTTGATTTTTAAGGACAGTTCTAGTTTTGGAAACTGCAGTTTAGTTAGAATCCAAAATATTGTTTGATATCTCATTATTTGATATTAGATTTCTAAATATTTGATACTTTCCCTAATATGTCCTCCCCCCTCCCCATTACTCACTGTCACATAAATATATGTTGTAAAGCTGACTGACATAGTCTAGGTCCTGGGGGAAGAGATGTAACACACTCAAAAATTTAATTGAAGAAAGTTAAATGAAGGACATATTTTAAGGGGTGTGATCTGGGATAAGAGAACAAACATGGAATGGTCAAGAACCCTGTATGAAACCATTGTTACCCCTAAGATGGAAGGTGCAATGATGAGGGAGAAGCATTTTAGGAAACTAGAGGGAGATTTGAGCTGTGGAAGAGGTACATCCCGGGAACCTGAGTGGCTCAGTGGGTTAAAGCCTCTGCTTTCGGCTCAGGTCATGATCCCAGGGTCCTGGGATCGAGTCCCACATCGGGCTCTCTGCTCAGCAGGGAGCCTGCTTCCTCCTCTCTCTCTGCCTGCCTCTCTGCCTACTTGTGATCTCTGTCTGTCAAATAAATAAATAAAATCTTTAAAAAAAAAAAAAAAGAAAGAGGTACATCCCTCCATTAGGAGCTGTAACCCTGATACTCAGCCATTGCCAGAACACCTGTAAGGAAGAAATGGTGAAGGGGATAAATATTCCAACTTCAATTTTCCCTTCACTTTCCCTTGGCCAATCCAACTGAACACCACAGAAGTAGGGAACATGAGTGATGTAGTGCATAGAGATCAATCACCACAGGGCAAAAAACAAGGCAGAGAATGATAGAAAATGGATATGAGGGAGGATGACAAGTGGATGTTTAAATATATTATCCACATATGAATGAGATCACACATGTTCATGTGTGGGGGAGATAATTCTCTTTGATGTCAATTTGATCCCTCTGGGCTTTTGATCTCTCTGGGCTTTGACTCACGTTTCATGTTCCTTTGCTCTGCCTCACTTAGCCACCACTCTTAGAATCATACCCAGGGGTTTTTTATTATCAGCAATGCCCATCTTCTTATTCAAATTTCAAGCACTTCAGTGCTTAACCACCCTCTCCTATATTTCCAGTATGTTTTCTCTAATATGCCCATTGCAAGAGTTCCTTAATGTCATTAAGACCTAAAATGATCTCATATGACCTCCCTCCCTCCCAGGTTTACTTCTTCTTCATCTTGTTTAGTTTCCAAAATTCACATTATAAAATAGATGGAGAGATAAAGAACTTCCAAGACCAGCAAAGTTTAAAAGTGTATGTAACCACCAAGCCAGAACTACAAGAAATATTAAGGGGGGTTCTATAAAAGAAGAAAGAACCCAAGAGTGTCATAGAATAGAAATTTACAGAGACAATCTATAGAAACAAGGATTTCACAGGCAACATGATGTCAAAAAAAAAGTATCTTTCAATAATCATTCTCAATGTGAATGGCCTAAACGTTCCCATAAAACAGCACAGGGTTGCAGATAGGATAAAATGACAGGACCCGTCCATATGTTGTCGACAAGAGACCCATTTTGAACCTAAGAATACATCGAGACTGAAAGTGAAGGGATGGAGAAGCATCTTTCATGCCAATGGGCCTCAAAAGAAAGCTGGGGTAGTGATTCTCATATAAGATAAATTATATTTTAAACTAAAGATTGTAGTCAGAGTTAAAGAAGGACACTACATCATTCTTAAAGGGTCTATCCACCAAGAAGATCTAACAATTGTAAATATTTATGCCCCCAGTATGGGAGCAGCCAACTAATGTATTCATACTGATATGAATACATTAATAGTAGGGGATCTTAATGCACCACTCTTAGTAATAGACAGATATCCAAGCAGAAAATCAATAAAGAAACAAGAGCATTGGATGACACATTGGACCAGATGAACCTCATATATGCAGAACATTCCACCCTAAAACAACAGAGTACTCATTCTTCTCAAGTGCACAGAGAACTTTCTCCAGATTAGACCACATGCTGGGTCACAAATCAGGGCTCAATGGATACCAAAAGATTGAGATTACTTCCTGCATATTCTCAGACCACAATACTTTGAAACTGGAACTCAACCACAAGAAAAAGTTTGGAAGGAATTCAAACACTTGAAGCTAAAGACCACCCTGCTTAAGAATGTTTGGATCAACCAGGAAATCAAAGAAGAACTTAAACAATTCATGGAAACCAGTGAGAATGAAGACATTTCGGTCCAAAACCTATGGGATACAGCAAAGGCAGTCCTAAAGGGGAAATACATAATAGCCATCCAAGCCTCACTCAAAAAAACCTGAAAAATCCAGAATACACCAGCTCTCTTTACACCTTCAAGAACTGGAGAATCAACAACAAATTAAGCCAACACCACACACAAGAAGGGATATAATCAAGATTAGAGCAGAGATCAATGAGATAGAACTAGAGATACAGTACAATACATCGAAGAAACTAGAAGCTGGTTTTTTGGAAGAATCAATAAGATCAATAAACCATTGGCCAAACTAATCCAAAAGAAAAGAGAGAAAGCTCAAATTAATAAAATTATTAATGAAAAGGGAGAGATCTTGACTAACACTGAGGAAATAGAAACAATCATAAGTAATTATTATCAATAGTTATATCCAAAAAGTTAAGCAACCTAGACAAAATGGATGCATTCCTGGAAACCTATAAACTTCCAAAACTGAATCAGGAAGAAATTGACAACCTGAATAGACCAATATCTAGTAATGAGACTGAAGCAGTGATCAAAAACCTCCCAAAAGACAAGAGCCCAGGACCTACGGTTTCCCTGGAGAATTCTATCAAACATTAAAAAAATTCTCATTATAATCTTTTTTTTAGATACCCTCAACTTCCTTGTTCCCCTCTCCCTTTATTGTACTTAACTGATAAGACCCCAGCCCTTGTTGAACCCACGCTCACATCCAAACTGTCTCATCTGAATACTACTGAGAAAAGAATCACAAAATTCATATGACTGGTTTCAATTTATGGTAATGATTATGAAGTTTTAAAAGGCATGCAAATAACAAAAATAATGGAAAAACAAAACTATCAATAGTATGTAAAAAAGAAAGCCATAATTTTCTTATATGCTAAGAAATCTGGAGGCAGTAGCAGTAGGTTAATTCCAGACTCAACAGCGTCAAGATGCTAGTTAGATCATTGTCCAGAACTAGGCTCATGCCCATTCCTAGACCAAGGACTGGCTGCACCTTCCCTGAAATCAAGTCTTCTCTTCCTAATTCCTAAACATAAAGGAATGTTCTGTTAGTAAGGATAAAGGCTATGGAAATAATTTACGTGGAGAAACATGTTATCAGAGCAAACAGCTGCTGGTATAAATATATTATAATTCTTTCCTTATGGGACATACACATATATGCACTCTCATTTTCAGACTCACAGTGATTAATTTGGGCAATGTATAATAGCTGTATCAGGAAATAAGAATAAGGAATTCAGAGAAATCATGACAGCCTGTACTTATCAGCATCTACTTTTTGTCATAGGCTCTACAGGAAATATGGAGAAATTCTTTCATAACTAGAATCTGAACCGAGAGAATCATCTTTAAAGGTCGTCTTATAATTCATGAATCTAAATATGACTTAGCTTTTTTTCTTCCTTCAAAATATATGAAATTCGTTTATGAGAAATACTATTGATTTTTAATCAAGTTTAGCTAGTTCACTTAAAGTATAATGAATAGGCATATAATAATATATATTATGTAATATGTTCTATTAATGCATAAATGAATATATAAACATAATATTTATTATATATAATATATATTATATATTTATTATATAAATATAAAAGTTCTGATTGAACCTCCATGAATGAACTTACTGATTGTTAGTGCCTTTGGTAGACAATAGCTAACATTTAAACATTTGCTATAATATACATATTGGTTTATCTATCTAGTGTAATATGACTATACAATACTTTGTTAAAATTGATGATAGCTGGAAAAGATAGCAGAATCTCCTTAAATTTCAAAGATGAGAATTACTTATCCATAGTTAGTAGCAAGTGAATTTTCATTGGCACCAGTCTTTGCTAAGTATTTCCCATGTCACCCCCTGTTATCAAATTAAAGCTAAGTCTGAAGAAAATGCTAATTTTATAAAAGGAACCTCAGGTAAAGGGAACAGAAAAGGTACAAGTGTGGTATCAAAGTGCATTACTTGTTCTGAATTCTTACAATAAGTGAATATCAAATAAATGTTACTCCCTCTCTTGACAAAGATTTGTAACCCATAATTACATTGATACATGTGCTATGTCAGGGGCAGCAGTGAAATTCATAGTATTTTTATGTGAAATGCACTGTTTTATTGCATTAATTCACATTTAATGTGTACACAGTAATAACCATAAAGTATGATAACCAAAGTTATATATTTTCTTCAGAACATTCATTTAGAGAGCTTTCAAAAGAGTCTGAGGAAATTAAAATATCAGTCAGTTTACCTGCAGGATATAGAGCAAAAGCAGAACGCAGTATAATATCTTTTATAAGCCACCTGTTCCTCCCCATATAATGTTCTTACTTCTGGCTGATAAAATACAACAGCCATAACTCTGTACATATTTTTTTTAACTATGGTACACAAAACAAAGGTTTCTGGAGTGAAGGAAAATATACCTCCATCAGTAAAATTGCATTACTCACCTGATTACATGCAGGAGACTTGAAGGTAGGAGAAAGCAGTGAAGGTAGAAATCCCAAAGCCCTTTCTTGGTAATGGGCCACAGAAAGATGACGTCCATAAAAGCATGAAATCTCTTATAAGAGGTAGCAGAAACCCAAGGAGCATTGAGAAATAACAAATGATCAGGCATCCAGAAAACAGAACAAGAATGAAAAATCTTGGGGCCGTATCAAGGGCCAGAAAAATAAAACAACACAGCAGGATATAATGTTCTAAAATCTGTGATAGAGGAAAGTGAGTAGAGCCAATTTAAACTGGGTGAACACAAAATAGTTCCAGGAATACTGGAGGCTACCTGTGCCTTTTTTTTCTTAATCTTCGAGTATTTGAATATTCTTGCTACTACTCTGCTCCGGTTGTTCCAAATCAAGGCATGCTTTAAGACCCGATTTACATCCTGTATCCTTCAAGTCATGACAACTACAACATCTTCTGATTCTTCCCATAGTCGAATTCCTAGTACCTTCATATTATCTATGTAGTTTGTTGCATTCTTTCTTTCATTCATTCAACATTTTAAGAAGCATTTTCCATAGGTCAAATGTGGCTTCAGTTTATCACCAAATCATGTTCTACCTAAGACATGGAAAGTGGTAAAAGGAATATAGTTGGATATTTTATCATTGCTTAAAGTCATTTTTTTTAAAAACACAAAACATCCACACATAAGTTTTTAAAATTTCACCAAAAAGAAAGAATAAATCCTCTTTCTTCACCACAACCTTAGTCTCCCTCATTGAAATAATCAGTTATTATTTTCTTGAGTGTTCATTTAGAAAACAGAATGTACATATTGGTATTTGCTTTTCTAAAACTATATTTAAATATCTAAAGAAATGAGATTTCTGCACATTGCATTTTTCTCTTAACTCTGTTTTAGGATTTGAGTGACTTTAAACCATCATGCCCCTCTTGTGAATTGGTCTTCATCATCAAACCCATTTTCTCTCTTTTCTGGGTTCACAGCCATGCTACCTTCCAATAAATCCCTAGGAATTAGGAGTGGCCAGTTGAGTGAGTTCTAGCCAGTGGAATGGGAGTTCAAGTAATGTGCACCACTTTTGTATCCAGTCCATTAAAATACCCATGCATGAGCTTCCCCTCATTTCCTATGTGCCAGCTGGATGTTAATGACCGTGGAAACCAGGTATTGATGATGGCAGAACCTCCATCAGCCTGTGTGAAGGACCATAAGGACCACATCCCCTTGACCCCCTCCCCTGCTCCTGACTAGCACACTCTCAACAGGCTGCAATATGAGCAAGAAATCAATTTCAGTGTGCTAAGACACTGAAGTTCTGGGATCAGTGTCAGCAGTTAGTATTATCACAATCCTGTACACACAAGCAGAGATAATTAATTGTTTTGACTATTTAAGGAAAATATAGTTTATTGTTTGCAAGAACCATTATTTAAGCTATCCCTTGTTGATAGGCATTTAAATTGCTAGCAGCATTTGTTATTAATGATATTATGAATAAACTTGTACTTGTGTCTTCATTTCTGAGTATCTCCATAAGATAAATTTGCAGCACTAGAATTGTGGATCAAAGGTATATAATTTTAAAAACTCTGGTACTTTATAGCTATGCTGACTTTTCCTTGATAGTATTTGTTTCTTTCACTATTTTCATTTTCTTGGATACTTAGGTATTATAAAATTGTTAACACTTTTCCCGCCTATTTGGTGAAAAATAGCTTTAATTATTTAGATTTGCATATTTACAATTTTGAATGAGATTAGGTGTCTTTCTCATATAGCTTTGGCCATTTATATATCTTTTCTATATTCTGATTGCTCAATACCCTTTACAGATTTCCCTAAAGGACTATTTGTCTTTCTTGTGGTGATTTATAGCAGAACTAGAAGCTGCTTAAGAGAGATCTTGTCATATATTTCTTGTTTTAAATCCTAGCACAGGAGTTAAATACATTTGAGCAGTTTTTGCATAATTAAAAATATTTACAGTATTGTGATTCTTACCACCACTGTATAAACAGTTATATTCCCCATTCTATGGAAGAGGAAACAGAGCTGGAGGGAGTTAAATGGCTTAAAATGGTCAAATAAGCACAGAGGGGGAAGGGCCCAGAATCTCCAGGGTGAGATCCAGTACATCACTGACTTTGAGAGTGATTTCTCTGTGCACACCCACTAGTTTGCTAAACCAAAATTACCGCATAGCATCATTGTCATTATTATCCATCATCTACCATTTATTATCAGTTCCTATCTAACATCTATAGATGAATGGTGCCAGCAACTAAGTAAAATGGCTTTCAAGGGGGATTCTTTAGAGATACCTACAAAAGACCTTTAAAAATACAATACTTTCTAAGAAGATGTCCAGCAGTGAAATCTGGGTAAATTGTTAACCATAGCCACTGGTTGATTCCAGATGTTATAAAAATTGAAGGAACTGGTGAATCCTATCAGTCATTCATAATCCATATGAAAGCATGCTTGATGTACATGTTATGCTAGGTGCTCAGGGCACAGTGAGGAACTGTTAAGTTTCTGCCCTGGAGGAGCTTATATATTTCTGGGGAATATTTTGAGGCAAAATTATCACTAACATACAATCCAATATTCCTTCTCTATAGTTTTCTATAGAATATGGTGGGGACACTCAGAAAGGAGTTAGTCATTGCAGTTGGAATTTCTGGGAGCATGTTCAGCCAAGAGATGGCACTTGATCCAGGTACTGGCAGAGGAGTAGATTTCCTGCATAGGAGATTTTAGATGCTTTGCTAAAGATTGAGCTATTGTTTTGATCATGAGTTATCACCTATGTCAGACAAAATGTCCTGAGACACATGAAGCTAAATATAGTAGAGCAGCAATGTCAGACATCACTTGGCATTATTAGTTCCCAGCATTTAGAATTTAGAAGGTGACAGAGTGTTCTATTTATAACTTGCAAGGTCTACAGCATAGAAGGGACTCAATAAATATTTGTTGGATTGAATGGGTTTCTGCGGTTCATATATGCTCTTCTTGGAGATAACTAGAACTTAGGGTGATAAGTGCTATGTCATTAGTTATATCTTCTAATGAAACAGAATCAATTTAGAAGGGAAAAACTAATAGCAAGGAAGACATCACAAACCCCCCAGTGCCACTTGTTCTTGTTAGTGGCTCTCAGGAGGTAAAAACAGAAATCACAAGTGGCAGAAGGTGGATGTTCACCAATGATTTACATTTTCCTTACCGCCTATTGCTCATGATGTAAAATTGTCAGGGGAAAGTGACTCCCCAGCCAGGGGCTACATATCCCCGTCTCCTTTGCTTCCAGGTGAGTCCATGTGGCTCATTCTCAGCAATAGAATGTGCTTTGAAGTGATATGTGTCACTGCTGGTACCCCTTGCACTTAAGTACATTTCCATCCAACTTCTAGCTGTTAGCACCTGCATTTCTTTCCTGAAGACTTTGTCCTCCAGGGTGTGCTTTGCCCACTCACATAAGCACATTGGAAGTACATGGAAATTAGCATCCCTTGGAAATAGCTATAAACAAATACCTGACAAGATGGGTATAAACCTATCTTCCTTATTCCTAAAGTGGGATAACTCTGGGTCATGTGATTCACACTGTGTCTCAGGATTTCTCCAGGAGGATCAAGCTCTGGTGGCCCACAATGGCACCTTGTTTGATAACATGCCCCATATTAGTTGCCTTTTCTTTCCCGTCTCACTTCCTTCATTCCTCTAACCAGCACTCAATCAGAGTCAGCTTAGTCTAGACCACACAAACTAGGATAATACATTTCTCCTAGATCTCATGTTTCTTTCTCTTGTTTTACTCTCTTGATTTGTTGGAGTACAAAACCTAGTAGCTTTCTAGAAAGAATCAGTAGAAGGAATAATTTCTGAGATCTTGGGTGCCAAAAAATAGCCACATGCTGGATTTATAATTTAGCTTTCTGCATGAAGTGATAAACATTATATTATATATAATAGTTATATCAAATTATAATAAGTTCTAAAATTATTATCCATTCAACTTTCAAATGCATCATTCTATTGTTTTCCAGCTTCCAGGAATTGCTTAAGAAGGTCAGCATCATTATAATTTCACTTTTGCATATGATCTGTTCTCTTTATGCAAGACTTCAGAATCTTTAACTGGATTTCCTACAGTTTAATGATCATATACTTTGATGTGGTTTATATGATTGTTTCTTCATTCGTTGATCTGGGCTCTCAAGGAACTCTTATAACTAGTAACTCTTATCCTTCAGATCTGCCAATTGTTATTTCTTTGTATTTCCTCACTTTTTTTTCTTGTTTTCTCTCCCTGAAGCTCTCATTATTTGTATGTTTAAACTCCTGACTAGTTCTAAAATTCCCTTTATTTTAAACTTTTTTCATAATTCTTTTATTAATTTATGAGACAATTTCTCAACTCTGTGAATATTTCTATTAATTTAAATCTGACATCATGTTTGATTTCAGGTATCTACCACTAAAACCAGATGTCCTGAAATTATGATATCTAAATATGTGTGGTTTTTTTTTAATTTTATTTATTAGATAGAGATCACAAGTAGGCAGACAGGCAGGCAGAGAGAGAGAGAGGAAGGGAAGCAGGCTCGCTGCTGAGCAGAGAGCCCGATGCGGGGCTCGATCCCAGGACCCCAAGATCATGACCTGAGCCAAAGGCAGAGGCTTTAACCCACTGAGCCACCCAGGCGCCCCCTAAATATGTGTGTTTTTAAAGGGAGGGTCATTGAAGAGGAAACAAGAATGTGTTTTCAGATGCATACCTCCTATTGACAGATTCAGTAGCCACACCTCCTCCCCTAGCTCACCTCACTGTCAGCCCCCCAAAATTGTTATGGTCAATAATAATAACAGAGATAGCTGTCAGTCTAGTCAGGAAGATGGAAGTCATTCTAGTTATTTCAAACAGAGGAATTTAACAAAGGGAATTGCAGATTAAGTGTTGGAAGGACCAGGAAATCAATGAGGGAAAGGGCGAGCTGTTATTCAGAGATTAGTACTGAGAGGTACTAATATCTAGATTAGTATAGCTCTAGAGCTGGAGCGACAATAGGGTCAGTGCTGTTTCATGGAACCCACATGAGTTGTGCTGCTAAGGGTGTCACAGTGTCATTAGTATCATAGCTATTATCAAAACCACCACCACAGTCATTCTACAGGAAGCCAGGAGCTTGCACTCCTGCTGACTCTGCAGGAGCCCTGGAGCCCATTTTGGCTGATGCTGTTACAATTGCTGCTGAGACTTCTGGAGCCCATAGTTGTTTATTTCTGCTGTTACAGCTGCCATAAATATACCACACATGTAGCACCTGGCAGTCACCTACAGTTGCTTGCCATGTTACAGCTGCTGCAATCAGAATCAATGAGTCCATGTTTCTGAGGCTTTGGGGATTCTGCTGCTGCCACTTCCAGAGACAGAAGCAAAGGAAGGAAGAATGGCTTATCCCTTCTCCTGGATTTTATTCCTCCACCAATATCTCCCAATGGTTAATAGAAGCTAATTACAAACTAGCTGGCGAGGAAGTCTGGGTACTACTACTTTGAAGCTAAAAAGTTGGAAATGGAGCTGAGAGTCAAAGATAAGTAAACAACATCTCAACTTCCTGCACACTAAGTAGATACTGGACTCTATTTACATTGTCTAATTAAATCCTCCCAACATCCATTGAAAGTAGGTAGCCATAGCCCACATTTTACAAGCAAATAGTCTCAGAGATGTTGAACAACTTGTCTAGGATTACATAGCTAGGAAGATGGTAGATTCAGGACTCTAACTCAGGTCAATCTCATACTAAGTCTTGAGGTCATAACCATTTTGCTTCCTACAGACCAACCTTCAGTGAACTACCCTTGGCAGTGCAGTCATCCTGGGCACTGGTGATCACTGTTGGGCTATGAGTCTTCTATGTCCTCCAGACCAAGGAAGGTCCCTTCTGCTCTTTAGGAGCAGCCTTTTCACACATTAGAGCTGTTATCCTAAGCGACACAAGTTTTTGATCCTTACTATTCCAAGTGAGTCCACGTATCAGCACCTGGGAGGTGTTAAAAGTGCTGAATCTCAGCTTCTCTCCACACTATCCCAGGCTTTTGAATAAGAACCTACATTTTAACAAAAACTCCAGTCAATTCTGAACTCCAGTTCCTCCCTAGAGTTAAAGGAAGGCTGTTCAATGCCTCATTTTTCTCCTGTCCAGAGCATACTCATAGACAAAGGGGAAGAATGATGGTGGGGTGGGAGTCACAGTCTTATACCATACTTGAAATCACTGCCTCTTTGTAAATTCTGCCTTGACCTTTAAGTCGGTCTGCTATGCCAGAGTTTTTCTTCATTTTACTGGATTTTCTTTCAGTGACCACATTGTCTCTGTTGTCAATCTGGCATGTTTGGGGAATCCCATTCCATCAGATGGTTTTCCCTCAAGTGTGCACCAGTCCAAGTTCTCTCTTATAAGTCCCTGAACCTCATATAGACCTGTCCAATTTTCTAAAGATATGAGTCAATTCTTCTGAATATGGTATGATTGGAGAGAATCCCACCCTCCAGCATTTAAGACAGCAGAAAGCTTATTCTAACTGTAACACGCTAGAATACACAAGCTATCACCTTTTCCCACCTAATTCCCACTCTAATTGCACTATTCATTCCCTATAGACAGGAAACAGATGGTTGTGAATGAGAAAACAAAGAGAAATGAGAGAACATGTCCTCAACAGCTTTCATTCTCTTCTGTTTCTTGTTCTTTTGTCTGCTCTGCATGTAACACCAGCCCTCAAGTCCTGACTGCCCCTCCACCATGGGTGATGGAATTATTACATTCTGCTTATGTGATTACCTCCACTCAGTTTCTGGGAGCTGCTGCCAAAATTCAGACATCTAAAGAGCATGATATGAATAGACTTTTCAGGAAAGTGATAGTCATATTCTCAAGCAATACATCAATGTTTATTCTGTTTCTTGAACAGCTTCTTAATTCTCATTGGAGTTTATTAGTCACCCTTGTTCTCAGTTGATTAAATTTGTTTGTAGTTGCCTCCAAGATTATATTGACAGCTATTCCTCCATATAATTTAATAGCAACATTTTTGCAGGGTATGAGCTGACATGATAAGACAAATGGAAAAAGTGAATGCATCACACTGTATAGATCTGATTCATTTTCCTATCTCCTTATTTATTTCTGCCATTATTGGGAACCAAATGAGCAGGATGACATTTGGTTTTAGTAAGATAACTATATTTTTGATTTATGATTTCATATTTTTGAAAGTAAACACAATAAATATAAAAATAAAAGTTACTTAGTATAATTTGTAGAGTGACTATATTTTATGAGTTAATTGTTTTAGGCTACATTATGACTGGCACGAATTGAAAGGATATGGAGGAAAAATATGAGATTCTCTAGAAGTATTTCTGTTTATATGTAATTTGTTCTCTTTAAATATGGACATTTCTGAGAAGGAGGAAATGTGTAAGATATGTACCATAAGAAGGCTCTTGAGCAATTCTGATTTAGTTTGTCCAACATAGTAGATGTTTTACAGAATCATTGACCATCTTTGTAAGATTGCAAGGAAAAAACAAAAATCAAGTAAACTTTAGTAGGATAGAAGAACAAATTTGGCTGTTTTGTGGTCTTCAGGTCACTCTGAATCAGTGTACTTAAGACTAGGTTACATATTGCACCATGTGGAGAACTGAGCAACACTCCAAGTCAATCATGACTTCTCTGTATTCTAACAGGTAGATCCACAAAAGGTGTATGAATGGTTGATTCGCAGCTAAACACCATGAGCACCGTGAAGGGTGGAGCCTATGGACATGGTTAACTAGCTCAGCATTTGCCATTTTCTGGGGTTGCTGACCTGGTGCCCGCATTAGCAGACCTGGGGTCTCTGCTTGGCCCAAGTCACCAGCCATGGCAGCTCTGCATGGCCAGCACCACAGCTTGTGACCATGAGTATGGTTTTATAGATTCTTCCCTATAGAGTCTTCTCTATAGAGGCACCTATGGTTTTACAGATTCTTTTCAGTCCAGGGATCAAAGAATCCTTTTTTCTCCAAAGTAGAAGAATTTAAATAATTTGACTTAAAAAAAAAAAAAAACTTGCCATTTGGGGGTCATGTGGATCACCCAAACCCAAATATAGTGTTATTCCTGTGAGAGCAAGGATTTGTCAGTTTTAGTCACTGCTGTACCCTCAGTGCCTAGAGCAGAGATTGGCATGTGACGGCTATTCCATAAATATCTGTGGAAGAAATGAGTAAAAATGAAGTAATTGTTATTTAACACTGTTGGCTAAACCAGGAATAGGACATATAAGGTAACCTCAGTAAATAAGAGAGCGTGTGTTTTCTGCCTTTTTTAGTTACTAGAATGAGGAGCGTTTATAATTGCCTGCCTCGTAGGTGTGCTGAGAGGATTATTTAGGTGCTTTAAGTACTACAGAGTTAGAAAATGCTCCACTCAATTGAATTCTGCTTAATTGGTTTATTGTGTTTGCTAAGTTCTTAGGGGTATGAAGAAATACAAGACCCTCATAAGGCCCTTAAGGAGATTATAATCACATTATTACTCTGATATATTTACCCCTATAATCACTCTTTCTCCACCGCCTCACTCTTTCCTCTGTTCTCTCTCATGGGGCTGGAGCAAGATGGATAAGAACACCATCCCAGTTAACTTGTGTGTGGTGGGGATTCTAACTAGAAGGTGAGGATGGCTGGGTCCTGAGCTGTGTCAAACAGGCGTACCTTATTGTAGCAGTAGACAAAATAGAACCGAGAAATTAGGGCCATTTTTCTACACACTGTGCAAAAATAAAAATAGAAAAACAATCTTAAAACCAATATCTGGAAATTCTAAAGAAAGGTAGAGGAAATGCCTGGAAATGATTCAAAGAGAAATGTCAGAAGTAAGGTTTTTCACAGAGTGTTGGCTGGTACTTAGGGACAAAGGTAAGAGCTTAAAGTTGCCATTCATGGGTGGACACTATTAACTTAGTCATACACTTAAAAACGGGGGATCTATTCTCATCAAGACAAACTGTCCCTCCATGGGTTTCCAGCAACATTCCCAGCAATGGCTGTTTCACTCTTGCTCCCGTCCTTTCTTTCAGAAAACCTTTTTAATATTTCCTTCTCAGTTCTTCTCACTACCACATAATGATCCTCTCTAATATGACAGCCAAATTTTCCTTGTTCAAAAAGTAGTTCTTCAGCTTCCAAGTAAAGATGATTAATTGAGAAAGTGCATTTACCTTTCACCCCTTCACATTAAAGTCACAGTAAAGGTATAAAGCTCACAAGAGTGAAGAGAAGGAAAGGAGTGCTATACTGGATAAAAATATAGGTTCATTACTGTAATTAAAAAATGAGTTAAGAGTGATGACAAGTGAAACCAAGTGGAGGAAGCCATTGCCTTGAATGAACACTGAGGAGCTCCAAAATGGTGGGAAGAACAATCTTCCCAGCAGAATCCCAAGGAAGATTCAGTACATGGAGCAGAAGTGAAATACGTAGCTAAAATGAGACAAGATAATGCAAAGTCTGAAGAGGCAACTCCCACCTACCTTTACAACCTGCAGAGTGGAAAATAAGCACCTGAACAATTACTCTCAGACCAAAAGATCAGGGGAATATTTTCTTAAAAAAAAAAATCTGTATAAACCCTAGACATATACAATGTGAATGGGTAAAAATACCTTAAATGAAAACCCTTCCCACTCTTGCATATGGAATGATGCCTCCTTACCTACTCCTTCTGAGAAACCTGCCTTTGACAAGCTCCACCCAAGTCCCCACAACCAACAGGCAATCTTCCATCATTTACACCTATGATTGGGTTGCCAAGGCCATGGTACATTTAAGGAAAGCCTGGATCAGAACAAAGAGACTGACAATCTGACACCAGAAAACATTTTTGTTATATTAATTAGTATTTTCAAAGAGGATTTAATAAAGCAGTACATCCATAAAGTAAGAATAAGATGGTCTTTAAAAGTTAAAACACAAAATAAGAGCTTCTAGAAATTAAAAAAGAGATTCAAGAAATACTTTAAAAATTAAAATTCAGTAGAGATTTTGAATGACAAAAATAAAATATTTCTGAATATAGCTACGCATATAAAATTTTGAATCTCTACTTGCTAGCATATACAATAATAAATTACATATGGGTTAAAGACTTAAAAGTAAAACTAAAAAGTATTTAAATCGTTTGAAGACAATTTAGGAGTAAAACTTTGTGACTTGGAATATAGGGCAATTTCTTAAACTAGAACCCCTTTCTTATTGTCAGTATAGAATGCACAGTCACTATTGCAAAGTAGCTACAATGGACAGCTTGTTTAAGTGTGTCTTATATTTGTATATATATTACATATAAACAAATATATTTGTATGCATATACATCTATTCACACACAGAGTCCCCCATATAGATTTACCCAAATTACCCATTAATTTACCCAAATTGTATCATACTATATGCATTTTGCGTGCCTTGTTTTTGTTTTTACTTAATAATATAGTTTAGTATTCTATTCATTTTAACATGTATGAGTGAACCACATTTTTACAAATGTGGTTAAATAAGATTTCCATCATTTATGTGTCACACTTTATATAACTAGTCTCTTACTGACTCAACAGTTATGTTGTTTCAAAATTGTGGCATTATAAACTCTTCAGTTAACATCTTTGTAAATGTATAGTGGTAAAATGTTAAAAGTATATTCTTAGCTGTAGAGTTGCTGGGTTAAAGGATCTGTTCATTTTCAGTTTGTACAGCTCCTGCCAATTGGTTATTCAGAAAGCCTGCACAGACTCATGATGTGTGTGAGATTGGTTCTCACACTTTCTGGACCATCATCAACCTTTAATTTTGTCAATTCAGTGGACATAATGTTGTATCTCATTGTTTTCATTTGCATTTTTTAAAAAATTTGAGTGAAAAAGGACTTTTAAAAAATGGCATTCATATTGTATATTCTATAAAGCATCATACATACATTTTGCTAATTTCCTTTTTGAGTCACTTATTTTTTCTTATTCACCTGTAGAACTTAAAAAAAAAAAAATAAGAAACAGGGCTCCTGGGTGGCTCAGTTGGTTAAGCAACTGCTTTTGGCTCAGATCATGATCCTGGAGTCTGGGGATTGAGTCCTGCATTGGGCTTCCTGCTCCAGGGGGATTCTGCTTCTCCCTCTGACCGTCTCCCCTCTATGCTCTCTCTCTCAACTTCTCTCTCCCAAGTAAATAAATAAAATATTAAAAAAAATAAGAAACAAAACATTGTACTATATCATGATAAATATTTTCTATAGCTTGTCTTTTGTCTTTTTTATCAACATTTTTAGGGGATAATTACATAGAACAGACTGTATGCATTTAAAGCATACCATTAGATAAAATTTAAAGATGTACATAAAACTGCTGTACATAAAACAACTAAATTTTGAAGATGCCATAAAACTGCTGTCATCATAAAAATACAGAATATTTTCATCAGTTAAAAAAAAGTTCTGTATGTCTTTGCTGACCATCTCTCCTCCCTTCCCAATTCCAGGCAACCAAGAGTATGTTTGACAATGTAGGTTTGTTTTCATTTTCCAGAATTGTATAAAATAGAATCACAGAGTATGCACTATTGTAACTGACCTCTTTTTCTCAGTATAATAATTATGATTTTCATACATGTTGTTGGACAAAAGGAGTCCATTTCTTTTAATACTATTGTATTCCATCATATGTGTTAACTGCCTTTGGCATTTGTTTCTCCATTGACCTATTGATGGATATCTAGGTCCTTTCTAGTTTTTGGTTATTGTGAATAGATACATCATGAACATTTGCATATGATTTTTGTGTGATAATAGGTTTTTATTTATTTTTGATGAATAGCTAGGTATGGAATAGCTATAGAATGCACAATGTACAATGTACAGTGGAATAGTGTTGGTTCATGTTTAACTTTAGAAGAAACTGTCAAACAACTTTCCAAAAAGTGTGCATCATTTTGTCTTCTCACTAGCAATATATGAGAGCTATAGTTGCTTCAGCATTTGCCAGCACTTGGTATTATCCATCTTTTAAGGTTGTGTATCTTATGTGGCTTTAATTAACAATTTCTTCATGATTAATTCTGGTGAGCACTATTTTATATGCTTAATAGCTTTTGTATGTCTTTTCTTATAAAGTTTCCATTGAAACCTTTTGCCCATTTTTATTTATCTTCTTATTGAGTTCTAAGAGCTAGCTCTTCGTATATTCAGAATAGAAAACTTTGGTCAAATTGCATGTATGTAATAATTACAATATTATAGAATATGTGCTATTTTCCATTCTATGGCTTGTCTTTTAATTTTCTTATTAGTATATTTTGAAAAGCAAAAGGCAAGTTCGTTGACTCTTTCCTCAGTCATCTCAATTCTGCTGTTAAATCATTTCAATTTTACTAATGAGTTTTCTATTTTAGACATACTTCTAGAATTTTTGTTTGTTTTTTGGATAAATTTCCTTTTTCTATGCTAAATGTCCTATATTTTCAATCATTATGATATTTTCCTTTGTATCTTTTCTTTACTTATTATTATAAAGATTTATTATAAAGGTTATTGTAAAGGTTTTGATCTCATTACTTAATAATTATAACATTTGAATTATGTTGGAGTTTTCCTCTTTTGACTATATTTTCTCTAGAGAATGAGTTATATTTTCTTGGTGTTGTATATTTTTATTGTTTTGGATTCTATCTTTAACATTGTGAATATTATGTTAGAAAGACTCTAAATTTTGTTATATTCTTCTAAAGAGTGTTGATATTTTTGTTTTAGAAACCCTGTCTTATATCTGGTTAGTAGCAGATCAAATCTAAATTCAATTCCTATAACATTAGCTACAATTTACATTGAGATTCTCCCACAAATACATAATTTAAGGATAACCAAAAGACTCAGAAATAGTATATGTTCAGAATTTGAAGGTTCTTTTCTCTGGCATTCTCTTTTCTAGGATATTGTCTTTGCTTTCAAATGGCTCATGTTGTCCCTGACTGTTTGATTCTTTGGGACAGAAAAATGACAGGTTTCCTGCTAGAATTTTAGCTGCACCTTGCCATATCTTATTTCTTGTCTACCCACAGCCAAAACTACAAAAGTGGGAAAATTTACTTCATGCCAGTCACTTCTTCTAAGTCTCATTTCCCCTTCAAAATATAGTTTATTTATTTATTTTTTTGCTTTTCAGAGGATGAAGACAATTGATTTCAATTTTGTTCATAGTTTATAGTTGTTTCCCATAGAAAAATCAGTCTTTTAGAAATTTCCCTAAGAGCCTGACTCCCAGTTAACTCGAGTGGCTGAAGTCAGCCAAGAACAAAATATAGATGGTGTTATAACCCATGTGTGTGTGACTTTCACACCTAAACTCTCTCTCTTTTTTTTTTTAAGATTTTATTTGCTTATTTGACAGATAGAGATCACAAGTAGCCAGAGAGAGAGGGGGTAAGCAGGCTCCCCGTCGAGCAGAGAGCCCGATGTGGGGCTCGATTCCAGGACCCTGAGATCATGATCTGAGCCGAAAGCAGAGGCTTAACCCACTGAGCCACCCAGGCGCCCCTAAATTCTCTATCTTTTATACAAAAGCAGACCCATCAGGACTCAAGTAAAATAATAGTACTCTAGCAAGAGGCTGCTGAGTAAATAATCTCATTTGTCAGTAAATTTCTAGAATAATTGGCACTGAGTCACATCTTTTGGCGCCATCTTTTGGTAGCTCTTTTTGAATTGCTGACAGCAGGTAACTGGTGAGCCTCTTCTCCAATGTCTCACCTGACTTAACCTGACATCTGTGTTACTCAGAGATTCTAACAAAGATTAAAGAACAGTTGTTGATAACATCTGCATATTTCTAAATTTAATGAAAGCAAATACGGAAATGGGAAATCTACCAAAAGTATTATTTTTTCTCTTAATATCTCATTTAACACAATTAATTTAGAGGATATAAACCAGAATGAAGTCCCAGGTAGAGTATTTTATTTAAATAATTCATTATTATTTGTGGTGATTACATTTCCACAGGTTCCTCCTCTCTCAGGGGTGTTAGAAAAGTTTGTAATAATTGCATCATTTTTTACGTGTCTACAGTTTAGGACGTATTGGAGACTAATGAACCAACTGCTCATATTCTCTTTTATTGCAGTTCTCTTACACTAGGGATTTCATACTGACAAGAAGTTTGTAAGATTTTCTTCTTTTGGAGGTAAGCGTAGGGGTAGGAAGGGGTGTAAATTTAGTTTACTTCTGCACATGAGGCTATTAAAGAAGTCATTTCACAAGTGTGCCTGTGGGAATGTATTACATCAATTTCATTCAAGTCAACCACTATACACTCACCATCTCCTAGGTGTTCATTAGATGTTTTAACAGCACTATCTTCGTGCAAAGAGAGGATGCTACTGCCTTTTAAAACTAGTCACTTGAAAGAGGTAGAGTTCCAAATACTGTTTACACCCTTGTGCTAGAACACCACAGAAGGGCACTTGTAGATTACTTTCTACACTTCAAATAAATGAAGGGCACAGAACTGACAAATCTACCAGGGCTTTTGTTTCCCATTCTCAAAATGCTGCCATATGATGTGGCATCATGGGATTTGTCCATATTTTAGATTAGTCTGAATGAGGAAAAATGTGTTATATCAGGAAATGGACCTCTTTGTATCTTTCATTTAGGGGATCTCATACATACACCACACAGCAAATGCTGTTTGCACACTTAGACACCTCTTCAAAGAGCATTTGCTTAATATTACTTTAAAAAATGCACAATGGGGGGCGCCTGGGTGGCTCAGTGGGGTAAAGCCTCTGCCTTCGGCTCAGGTCATGATCCCAGGGTCCTGGGATCGAGCCCCACTTGGGGCTCCCTGCTTGGTGGGGAGCCTGCTCTCCCCTCTCTCTCTCTGCCTGCCTCGCTGCCTACTTGTGATTTCTGTCTGTCAAATAAATAAATAAATAAAAAGATATCTCAAGCCAAGAACTTTGATTAAAAAAATAAATAAATAAAAATAAAAAATAAATAAAAAATGCACAATGGGACCAGCCATAGCTATCTTTCTTAAAGTGAGTCTTATCTACAGAACAAGTCTATTTGCTTGATCCTAGAAAGATCTAGTCCAGCCCTGGGGCACCTGGGTGGCTCAGTGGGTTAAAGCCTCTGCCTTCAGCTCAGGTCATGATCCCAGGTCCTGGGATTGAGCCCCACATCAGGCTCTCTGCTCCGCGGGGAGCCTCCTCCCCCTCACTCTCTCTGCCTGCCTCTCTGCCTACTTGTGATCTCTGTCTGTCAAATAAATAAATAAAATCTTAAAAAAAAAAAAATCTAGTCCAGCCCTGGTCCATCATCCACTGGTAGGTCCCTGGGATAAGATTCAGAAGGCCTTATCTTAAGAGGGGTAGTAGTCAACAACAGCTCTTGGATGGCAGATGCCTCACAAGAGATATGCCACTATCTTCCTGCCCTAGGAGGTATAGGCAAGTTATTGGTAAGGGAGATTCTTTTCAAGAACAGAAGAGGTTTCCCACTCTTAAAATAAAGGCTAAATTGCCCAATATGTTTTGAGAGCAAAAGAATTGGTGGTTTAGCCTCACTCCTTGGCAGCTGTCGAACCTTCTTCATCTATGGGATGGAAACAAGGATCCATCTCTTAACAGGGCCTTCTACTCTTTCCTCACTACCTATCTTTCCTGGCTCAGTCCTGCCCCAGCTTGCCAAAAATGGTATCCTCACAGTGATGAAATGCAAGATTTTAGTCCTGTGTCTCTACATGTGTCCTGTACTAACTCACACATGACGAGAGAGCTGGGGGTGGTCTGGCTAAGTGGCACTACCTTCGCATTCTCAGGAACCTGCCACCGCATTTCAGACTGCTCTAACTCTGTGCTGATGTGTTCGACAGAAATGCCTCTGATGCTGCTACTGAGAGCCTTCAGCTTTTATACGTTGCCAAAATGATAGGTAATTAAGTTTTAATAATTAAGCTCAGGGATCCAGAGACAAATACCAAAGTAAAAAAAAAATAATAATAATCAGAACTTCTTAAACTTCTGTAAGTAAAAAGAACACACAAATATACTACACACACGTGCACACACTGAATGATAATTAAAGGTATGTTTCAAAATAAGTTTTAAGGCCCTTGACTCCAGTTGGAGGCTCTCAGAAATGTCTGTCCAGTTTAAGGTGCGGTGGTATGAAAGCAAAGGAAATGGTGCTGTCGGTGGCAAAAGCCTGAATGTGACTGAGAGATGGACATTATGTTGTTTCCCTCTTTTGAGAAGGGAACAGAAATAAGTGCATGGTGTTTAAAAGTGGCAGCATATTTAAATATGCCTAACAAAGAAGTTATATAATGGTCTAGCTTAAAAGTTATATAATGGTCTACCTATACTTTCATTAAAATAGTTAAACATACGTATTTTTCCTTCTTTATGTCTTTCCAAATACTATATTCATCATGCTATACACCTACTCAAGAATTTCAGAGGCTAAGATCTGGAGTAAAATATTTAAAGTCTAAAACCTGGCCAGCCACCAACTACCTCAGTTTACCTTCATATGTATACTTCCCTTTATGAATTTACATTAACAGTTTGCTTTGATTAAATGTCCCATGTACTCTCACCGGGTCATATCATGTCTATTTCTATCCCTGAGCCCCCTTCTAGGACTTTTCTGTCATCTTCCAACCAATCCAAACCTTATGAGTAGCAGAATGTTAGAAGCTTCGAGTCAAAGATCAGACCTGATCCTGACTCCATTCCCAGCATTTGGACCTTGGACAAGTTACCTAATTTGGCTGGACCTCAAATTTCTCATATATAAGATGGAAATCATAATGATTAATAATGCTGAATGAGATCATGCTTATAAAGTAGCCCAGTAAAGGGTCTGGCATACAGTGCTTAATGAATCCTATCCATCTTCTTTTGAATTGAGAATAAATTCCACCTTAGCTATAAAGACCACTCCCTACCTCCCCCTTCACTTTAGACCATGCTAATTTCTTCAGCTATGTTGCTCTAGGGCACTTCTTGTCAGATACATTCATTTCCTTTAACTTAAAAAAAAAAAAATCTTGAGGTCTATTAGATGGCAAAAATCATGTAAAGTGCTTCATACAAAACTTGTCACATAGTAAGTGCTCCATAAATATTTCTGTGGCCGCTGCGGCTATTGCAAAGGCAACAGTCACTCATATCCCTATAGCAACAGCTCTTTCACTGATGAATTACATTTGTTCCTGGAAAAAAAGGGAGGGCAGTAAAGAGTCCTGGCTAAGGGTTCACCCTCTGGATCTTGATTGCCTACATTAAAATCCTGGCTCAACAATTTGGGGCGGTGTGACCTCTGGCAAGTTACTTCACCTGTTTTGATTTAGGAAAACCATAACAGTTATCCATCCATAGATTTGTTTTGAGGATTAAATGAATTAAAATGTAAAAAAGATCGTAAACACCTAACAAATAGTACTTTATATGCATTTGCTATTGCTAACACGTTTTTAGCCTTCTCAGTCCTGACCCCCACCCACCAAGTATTTTGAAAGCTCCTAAAGGCAGAAATGTATATTCATACTGACCTTATCATCTCACGAGGAAAAACTGAAATAACAGATAGCATAGGATAGGTCTAGTACAAAGCCTGGAGCACTGTAGAGCTCTAAAGTAGTTAGTTGCCTTCCCCTTATCTTACTTGCCCCACCTAGTTAGTAGTACTAGGAATTGCTCTTTGAGCATTTTTTGAAAGGAATATATGAATATTGATTTTTCCCATACGCCAAGGAGCATCATTAAATATAGAGCATTACACAATTCAAAAGACTTCCTGTTATTCTGTGGAAATCTGGTTTGGTAAATTATGTCATCTTCATTTTATTACTTATATAATTTACTGTATCCTGATTGTCCCAAAGCTTCTTGACATTTTGTTCTGGAGCCCTGAATTGCAATATACTATTTAAATCAGACATTGTCTTAACTTTCTTTCAGATTCACCTTCATTTTCCTCCACTAGCTCTTTTCCTTTCCTCCTCTCTGCATTCATATTTAGATGATGAAACTGTTACTAAATGGCAAAATAGCTTTCCTTTGCATAGCATAGCTAGAATTGTTCTCTGCTGCTTCCATCTGCAACATTTTCAGCATTTCAACATTTCATAGGTGAAGCTATGAAATCAGCATGGGGGAAGCAACTATCTTTCTTCATGCTTTGATCTTAAAGTCATCTCCAGTTTGACAAGTATAATTTACAGTTAATCCCTGAGTAAATCTGGAGGATAATAACATAGAAGATGACTAAGATACGGATTGTTAGGTAGACTTCATAATCTTTTCTCCCTCCAGCATTATTGAGCTGGAGTTGACATATAACATATGTAAGTTTAAGGTCCAGTGTAATGATTTGATATGCCTATTATTGCAAAATGATTAACAAAAGTTTTATTTATTTATTTTAAAGATTTTATTTATTTATTTGATACACAGAGATCACAAGTAGGCAGAGAGGCAGGCAGAGAGAGGGGAGGAAGCAGGCTCCCCGCTGAGCAGAGATCCCGATGTGGGGCTCGACCCCAGGACCCTGGGATTATGACCAGAGCTGAAGGCAGAGGCTTTAACCCACTGAGCCACCCAGGTGCCCCCAAAATAAGGTTTTAGTTAACACGTCCATCACCTCACATAATTGCCATTTTTTCTGCGGTGTAACACTTAAAATCTATATTCTTAGCAACTTTCATGTACATAATATAATATTGTTTACTATATACTGTATTACTATATGCTGTATATTAGATCCCCAGAATTCATCTACCCTATGACAGGAAGTTTGTACCCTTTGACCAATGTTGCTGTTTCCCCCAACCCCTAGACACCAACACATTTCTATTCTCCATTTATTTGAGTTTGACTTTTTAAGATTCCACATATAAGTGGTAATAATCAGTATTTCTCTTTCTCTGCCTAACTTATTTTACCTAGCATAATCACCTCAAGGCCCATCCATGTTGTCACAAAAGTCAAGATTTTTTATGGCTGAATAATATTCCATTATATGTGTATATCACAGTTTCTTTATCCATTCACCCTTTAATTAACACTTAGGTTGTTTCCATGTCCTGGCTATTGTGAATGATGATGTAATGAACATGGAGGTGCAGTTATTATTTTGAGAGAGCAATTTCCTTTCCTTTGGATGTGTACCCAAGTAGGATTGCTGGGTCATATGATAGTTCTATTTTTAGTTTTTGAGAAAACTCCATAGTGGTTTCCACAGTGGCTGTACCAATTTACATTTTCACCAACAGCACACAGTGTTGCCATTTCTGCACATCCTCATCAATGCTTGCTATTTCTTGTCTTTTTGATAATAGTCATTCTAACAGGTGTGAGGTGATATCTCATTGTGGTTTTGATTTGTATTTCCCTTATGATTAGGGATATTGAGCAATTTTTAATGTACCTCTTGGCCACCTGGTATGCCTTGTTTTGAAAGAGGTCTATTCAAGTCTTCTGTGCATTTTTTATTCAGTTTTTTTGTTTTTTGCTAATCTGTTACATGAGTTCCTTACATACTTTAGATATCAACACCTTATCAGATAGATGGTGAACAGATACTTTCTCTCATTTCTTAGGTTGGCTTTTCATTTTATTGATTGCTACTTTTCCTGTGTGGAAGCTTTTGGTTAGATGGAGTCCTACTTGTTTACTTTTGCTTCTGTTGTTTGTACTTTTGATATCATATCCAGTGTTTGTTTATTTTGGGGGGGCATGATATGATGAAGATCAATGTCAAAGAGTTTTACCATGTGTTTTCCAGGAGTTCGTAGCTTTGGGTCTTATATTTAAGTCTTTCATTCATTTCTAGTTTATTTTTGTGTGTGATATAAGGTAGGGGTCTAATTTTATTCTTTTTGTTGTAGTTATTCATTTGTCCCAACACCATTTATTGAAAAGACTACCCTTTCCCCACTGAGTATTCTTAGATCCCTTGACCCTATCTGTGTGGGTTTATTTCTGGGCTCTCTACTCCATATTGGCATATAGTTTTGATTATTATAGCTTTGTAATAAGGATTAAAATCAGGAAATGTGATGCTTCCACTTTTGTTTTTCTTTCTCAGGAATGTTTTGACTATTCAGGGTACTTTGTGATTTAATACGATTATTTTTGTACTTATGTGGAAAACTAGAATTGGAATTTTGATAGAGATTGCATTGAATCTGTAGATAATTTGGGGTGGTATGGGTATTTTAACAATATTAACTTTTCCAATCCATGAATTTAGGATATCTTTCCATTTATGTGTGTCTTTTCAATTTCTTTCATTATTGTCTTGGGATGTTCAGTATATAGACCTTTTATCTTGTTATGAAATTTCTTCCTCAGTATATATCTTTGACGCTACTTCTAATGAGATTATTTCTTTTTCAGATAGTTCATTATTAGTGTGCATAGCATAACTGATTTTTCTATGTTGATTTTGTATTCTACAACTTTACTAAATTCATTTGTTAGTTCTAACATTTTTTGGCAGAGTCTTCAGGATTTTCTCTATATAGATCACCCGAACCAAGAAGACAATTTTACTTCTTTCTGGTTTGGTGTCTTCAGTTTTGCAATATTACGTTGAATACGAGTGGTGAGTGTGGGCACTCTTGTCTTGTTCCTGATATGGAGGGGAACTTATCCCTGTTGAGTATGATATTAACTTGTCAGTTGGTCACATGTGACCTTTATTTTGTTGAGCTATAGTTCTTCTATACCTAATTTGTTGATAGTGTTTACAACGAAAGGTTGTTGAATTTTGTCAAATGCTTTCCCTGCATCTATTAAGATAATTATATAATTTTTATCTTTCATTTTATTAATGTGGTGTATTTTTTATTTGTTTATTTGCATATTTGAGCCATGCTTACATTCCAGAGAGAGAAACCCCGTTTGATTGTAGTGGATGGTGTTTTAGTGTGATGTTGAATTCAGTTTGCTGGTATGTTATTGAGAATTTTTGCTTCCATATTCATCAGGGATATTGGGATGTAGTTTGGTTTCTTTGTAGTGTCCTTTTCTGGCTTTGGAATGAGGATAACGCTGGCCTCGTAAAATGACTTTGGGGGTATTCCTTCCTTCTCTCTCTCTCTCTTTTAGAAGAGTTTGAGAAGAATTGGTATTAATTCTTCTTTAAATGTTTGGTAGAATTCACCAGTGGAAACATCTGGTCCTGGACTTTTCTTTGTTGGAGTATTTTGATTACTGATTCAATCTCCTTACTTATTATTGGTTTGTTCTGATTTTCTGTTTCTTCAAGATTTAGTCCTGGTAATTGTATGTTTCTAGGAATGTATCCATTTCTTATAGGTTGTTCTATTTGTTGGCTTATATATAATTGTTTATAGTAGTCTCTAATGATTTTTTTGGTATTTCTGTGGTGTCAGTTGTAATATTTCCTCTTTCATTTATGATTTTACTTATTTGAGTCTTCCCTTTTTTTCTCGGCATAGTTAAATGTTTGTCAAATTTTGTTTATCTTTTAAAAAAACTGGCTTTTTGCTTTGTTGATCTTCTCTATTGTTTTTCTAGTCTTTATTTCATTTATTTCTGTTCTGATCTTTGTTATTTCCTTTCTTCTGCTAACTTTGGGCTTAGTTTGTTATTCTTTTTCTAGTTCTCTAAGGTATAAAGTTAGGTTATTTATTTGGGATCTGTCTTCTTTCTTAATGTAGATATTATTTACATAGTCTTCCTTCTGAGAGCTACTTTTACAACACCACATAAATTTTGATATGCTCTGTTTCTGTTTTCATTTGTTTCAATATTTTAAAAAATCCATTTTGATTTTGCTTTCACCCATTGGTTATTTAGGAGTGTGTTGTTTTATTTCTACACATTTGCCAATTTTTTGGTTTCCCTCCTGTTACTGATTTCTAGTTTCATACTATTGTGGTGAAAGATACTTGGTATGATTCCAGTCTTCTTAATTTTCTAATGCTTGCTTTGTGACCAGAAAGGTTCAAATCCTGGCTCTGCCACTTGCAAACTGTATATTTAAGGTCAAGTAACTGAACCTTTTAGCTTCCAATGAGATATCTGTGAATGGGGATAATAATATTTCCTACTGTAGGAATTAACTAAAACTACACACATTTATAATGTACATGAAGCACTTATTATATTAGTTATGACATTGTAAGAGCTATACAAATGAAAATTCCTATAAGAAAAAGAACTCATTCTAGTTTCAGTTAGGTTAGGTTGCTTGAAACACAGACTCTAAGAGGGAGGTTTGCCTGCAGAAAATTAATTAGGGAATCACTTAGAGTCAACACCCATGGGAGAGTGAAGAAGAAATAAGTTTCGATAAAGTGGAACTCTGATTTAGTCTCAATAGAGACCTCAACTGGACTTATAGGGAACGCTGAAACTGGGGTGATCTTCAGTGATCCCCATTGAGCCAAGAGGCCTCGTCCTTTATACTCCTACATAGACCAGATTAGAGTCTGAGCTTGCCCCCAAGAAAGGCCAATTTTTGTGTAAGGTAGTTCTCTGCTGCTGAGGGTAAGCCCCAAAGAAATATTCAGCTGTCAGATTTCAGCCATCAAAACTTGGGAAAATGAGTGTCATGGTCCTGAAGGGGTGCTGGGTCATACCCATCAGTGTCCATCAAGGGTTCTTAGTGGCAAATATGTAATAATTATATATGGCACACAGCTTTATTTTATTACCTTTTCTAGACAGTATGTTCCTGGTGGGTAAAAGTTGTGTCTGTCTTCATCGCCTGGCACACAGGAGGAACTCAACATATGTGTCTTAAAATAAATGGAGTTGTTTTTTAGAAACTATCCTTTAAAAAAATATTCTATCCTCCATTTAAGGAATTATAAAATATATCTTCAGATATGGAGAAATTACTGATATTTTCATACTGTAGTACTAATTTTTAATAAATTTTAAAAAGATTTTATTTATTTATATGGCAGAGAGAGAGAGAGAGAAAGCATAGGCAGAGGGAACTACAGAGAGAGGGAAAGGAGAAGGACGATCCCCACTGAGCAGGGTGTCTGATGCAGGGCTCAATCCCAGGATCCTGGGATCATGACCTGAGCCAAAGACAGAGGATTAATTTACTGACCCACCCAGGCACCCCAATTTTTTTTTATAATTTAACTAGAACATAAAATATAGTGAGCAAAGCATACCCCAATTTCCCTATTTAGATAGACAATGGCAAAAGATAAACTATGAATCTTTCCAATTTATTATCATTTTGTTAATTTAATCATATTTATGGTATTGTTTTTATTTTATTTATGGTATTGCTGAATAGAGAGGTGAGTGAATGTTAATGTGGTGTAGTAAACTGTTATATGGAAAATTTAAGAAGTACCCTTTCATCTTTGTACATTTGAAAATTTTCATAATAAAATTTTAGGGAAAAAAACCCATATTAATTAAGTTGGCTATCTATGAAAATATTGAACTGGGATAGTACCTCAATGAAATAAGAGACAAGACATACTAATTGTAAGCCAAGCATTTTGATATGGAGGAGGCTATAAAAAGGTAAGGATATCTCTCTTTAAACAGTGTCCACCATGGGTTCCTAACAATAAATGTATAATAACCATATATGACATATTGCTTTATTACTTTTTCTAGATAATATGTTTCTGGTAGGTAAGAGCTATGTCTGTCTTAACTGCCTGGCATATAGGAGGAAGTCAGTAAATAGGTCTTAAATAAATGGAATTGCTTATAAAAAGCTATCCTTTAAAAGAATATACTCCAGAGTTTGTATTAATTATTTATTTTGGGGAGGTGCTAGATGAAAAGATGTCTTGTAACAGTGACAGGTATACTATGGAAGGAGACAGAAAAAGAAGATATCTCATGTTGAAAAGTGACAGTCCCAAGACTAAATAAAGATTTAGAAAAAGGCTTCAAGATAATTGGCTCTAGGTCACTCATGTTACCGTGTGGAAACAGATTAGGCAGTTGAAGCAACTTGTTCAAAATTGTGCAAGTAGTTAGTGTCAGAGTAAGACTTTATTTTGCCCAAAAGCACCCCTTCCTCCCACCTCACCAACACGATAAGGATTATAATGCCACAAACTCTCAAAAATTCTCCATTTGGTGAAGAAACAGAGATCCATTGGGTGCCATATGGAGCTTTCCTAACTGAATAGGTCACTCCAAACATAATTACTTAAATTATTAATTTTTTTCTGGGGGATACAAAGCCTAATAAATATTAGTTGAGTAAGTTAGTGATTATGCAAATGATTGAAGGAAAAATCGGTTATTTATTAAGTCATTTTCACTCTGGGCCAAATTGTTTATGAGGTAAACTAATAAGTCACAAAGAAATGAGGAAATGGGTCCCAGGGCAGGTAAGTTTTGATAAGGAAGAAGGAGAGAAAGTAAGATTTAGTGGAAGCCTGGAGTGATGCTGGATAGATATAGCCACTGAAAGGCTTTGAGAAGTGTGGGTGATAATGGTGGGGACTATAATGAGGTTGGAAGAAAGTTACAAAGGCGGTTGGACCCAAAGCAAGGAGATAGAGAAGGACTTCATCTATTTATTTTTCAGAAATCTCACTGTGTTCCAATATCTACTATTATCATGGTTAACATCCTTTGAGAACTTGTGTTAGAGGAATGCAGATTTTCTCAGAAGCAGAATTTGCCATAGAGGCCGACTCTAGAAAGGGTTGCTCTCCTTCACTTATTCTATTCTTACAGTCAGTGGTTTTGTTTTTGTTTTGGCCACAGCCTTAGTTAAGTGGTCTTCTAACTTACTTTTAGCTGGAACTACTCTTTTCATGACATCTTATTTAAAAATTCCACATGTAAAAGATGCAATTGAGGTAGTTCTTTTTGGAGTAAAAAAGGTGGGATTGGAGAGTGCAGACCCAACTTTTTCACCCCAACTTTGCCCATTCTTGAAGAATTCTGAGGAACATAGGGAGCCCAAGGAGCATGGCTAGAAAAACACAGTCTTAGAAAAACCAGAAAATGCATCATGGTCTCCTGAGTTCAGTAGAGAAGCAATTGCAATGTTACTTCTTTAAGAACCTTGAGTTAGCTCTGTATGAAATTTATTTGATGAGAGGTGGGGAGAGGAGAGGGAGACAGGAGCGGCTGAAGTTGGTTCTGGGTTGCATGTACAAGGAAAACATTTTTGATATTCTGAGAGGTGAACAGTGTTAGTTCAGAAAAAAATTTGAGAAGATTTTATTCATCTCTAAACTAAGAACTGTTTTAATGGTAGTAGAATTCAGTTCAAGAGTTTGTAGCAGAAGAATGTTACCACTAATTGAAATACAGTTGGAAAAGGAAGGAATTTAATGAGCAGTTATGCCATATGCTCAGAGAAACTACTGAAGAGTAAAAATCCACGGTTGTGTAAGATGAAAAATCTAACTGTACTTGAAATATTGGATTGAAAAGCAATACAGAAGGTCTTTAATCTTGTGAACACTGTTGTTAGTACTGTGCTAACCAAAGAATATGCAATATGATGTGGAGCTACATTTGGTATGTAAGTATTTGATACATTTAAATTTCATTTTACACAAGTCATTTTCTTTTTTCTTTTTTTTATAATTTTTAAAAAGATTTTATTTATTTATTTGACAGACAGAGATCACAAGTAGGCAGAGAGGCAGGCAGAGAGAGAGGGGGAAGCAGGCTCCCTGCTGAGCAGAGGGCCCGATGCAGGGCTCAATCCCAGGACCCTGGGATCACGACCTGAGCCGAAGGCAGAGGCTTAACCCACTGAGCCACCCAGGCGCCCCACACAAGTCATTTTCAAATTTCCTAATGCCGTATATTGAGGAATTTTACTGTTTTGGTGATACTTAATATCCAAACCACTGGTATTACACAAATCAAAATGATAAAACCCTAACTCCTTTTAGGAATTTATTAGTTTATTAGTTTTTATTACGTGTACTTTAAGTTGAAATGTAAACCAAGGTATCTTGACAGTCTCTCACCAAAGAGTAGGTTCATGAACAAAGTATGACAATATGACTTTGCCTTCACTTTAATTTTCACCAGAATGATATAAAACCAGATGAAAATGTTTGGAGCTGATTCATTCCAGTGGCAGCCCCAACAAGGCTGTTGTGATGGTTTCAAAATAAGTCTTGAAATCCTTCGACACTTCTCCCTTTAAAACTTAGAATATCATTCCTTTCTCCATGAATTTGGGGCAAACTTAGTGGCTTGCCTCTAATGAATAGTATGTACAATTTCTGTCTAAATCCAAAAGCTAGGACATAAAAAGTTTATAGCTTTTGCCTGTTTTTTCTCCCTCTTTCCCTCTTCCCTCCTTCTTCTTTTCTGTCCCCTTCCCTCCCCTCCCCTCCAAGGAGGAATCAGCCACCATAATGTAAGGATACTCAAGCAGACTTGGAGAAGTTCACATGAAGAACTGAGGCTCCTGCTAAAAGCCATCACCAGTTTGATAGTCATATAAGTAAACCAAACTTGGAAGTGGATCCTCTATCTCTGATTAACCTTCAGACGATTACAACTGTGACCAACATCTTGACAATGACCTTGTGAGAGACCCTGAGCCAGAAATACTCAGCTGAGTTACTCCCAAATTACTAATCATTCAAACTGTGAATGAGTAGTCACAGTTTGACAGTGACAGAAGCTTCTTTGCTTCTTTCCATTTCTTTGATCTCCTTCAGTCTTCCCTATGATTCTATTAGCATCCCCCCAACTCCATTCTGCTAAATCAGTTTCAATGGCTTATTACTAAAGAATACAACTATAAAACAGTGTAATTTATTATTAATTTTTAAAAATTGGTCTGAGAAATTTTAATTCAATATCTTGGTTTACTGTGGATGTACCTACACATTACACATTTTCACATGAGGGGTAAAAGATTGCTCTTTATTTACTGGCATTTTATAAGTCAAAAGTGATTTACTACCGATACATATGTCTCTTGATGAATATTTTAAGATTATGCAGAAGTTCTTTATCACATATCATTTATAAAGAATTATGTGATCATCAGCTATAAAGAATGCAAGCATAAACTTGTAAAATGAAATTAGATGCTTGGTAATTTGAAAATATGTTCATTGTAGGTTTAATTGTTCAACAGTTATTTTGATTTATCCACACAAGTTATTATTTCAGATTTACAACTTTGGGTATCCTGAACATGTTACCCTCATGAGTCTGTGTTAACGCTTTTTTGTTTTTCACCACAAATAGATGAAAACTTAAAGGAAAAAAAACAAAAGAAATCCACATACAATGAAAATGTATGCCCCTTATTTTAAATCAAATGATTTTAACTTTTTAAAAACAGTTGCATTTTCATCAACTCAAAAATTTGGGTCATTATTCTTTAAGTATTTTTTATTGCGCTATTATCTCTCCTCCTTCTCCTCTGACTTCTCCTCTCTTCAAACTCCAATTGTTTGTCTTACAACTTTTGATATTGTTCCATATGTCCTATGTGGTTTGTTTTCTTTTATCTTATTTTTCTCTGTGTCATTCAAATTCACAATAGCATTTTGCTTTCATTGACTTCAGTGGTATTTCTTATGTGGCCAATCTACGATTAAAGCTATAAATTTTTTTTTTTCAAATGCTGTACTTTTCAACTCTACAACTTCCATTTGGTTCATGTTTATGATTTCCATTCCTATTCTGAGATACTCTATCAGGGTTCATTCATCATGATGATATTTTCCTTTAAAATATTTATAAGAGCTGCTTTAAATTCCTTGCCTGCTAATTTTAACATCTAGATATTTGGTATTGACTTATATAGATTACTTTTTCTTTAAAATATTGTTCACACTTTTTTATGCTTTCTTACTTGCAGTAACTTTTAATTATATGCAGGTCATAATGGAACACAAATGTTAGAGAATCTGGATTATGTTGTCTTCCTTAAATAATGTTGACTGTTTTTATGGCTGACATATAAATCACCAGTAGATACTTTTGTTCTTTTCAGGCTTAATGTTCTTTATTAGAGTTTATTTATATTTAGTTTTTAACTTTATCCTAGGGAATATCCTTACTCTACAGCATGATCCTTACACTTATGATATATTTTTTCTGACTCTCAACTGAATGATGAGTAAAGTTTCTTCACTTCAGCTGGGCTGGGACTCCAGTGAATTCTGGCGTGGTATGTCATCTTGTATTACTGTTTGGCCGTCAGCCCTGAAAAAGTAAACTTGGTTAGGCCTGTACAGTCTCACTCTGCATATGTGCAACCCAGGCCTTGGCTAAGGACCCACAGTCAATCCCCACACACACTGTTGGGCCCCCCTCAGCATAGTTTCACCTCTCAGGTAACAGCCTTGTAAATGCCAGATGTTTCAGCAGCCTGGATCACCCATCTCTTCTTCTGATCAGTTAAGACCATCAGTCATATTAACTGTACTTTCCCAATTTGAGGTGATTTTGGAGTGATCATGAGGCTCATGTCTTCTATTCGTCTTGTTTCAAGGTTCACAGTTTTATCCAGCCTTAGTTCAATTTCTGACACAGGGACTTCGTATATTTTTTCAGATTTAATAGTTCTTTTGGTCAAGAGGACACATCTGGTACCAGTTCCTTTCGTTAAAAGTTAAAGTTGCTTTCAAATGTATATCTTAAGTCAGTTTGCTATAATGCTCCTGGACTTAATAGTAAAATCAAATAGCAATGTTAGGATTTTTAAATAGTCTTCCAAAGAAAAAAACAAAACCTAATAACCCCTAGTACATGTACACGTGCTATATATATTATCCAAATAGAGAACTCCTGCAAACTTCTTGTATAACAGGAATTAAATATATTTTACTAAAAATAAATTAGCTACAAATTGCTTACAATTTGATTAATGTCAATATTTTGTATTTATATACATATAAGGATAGAAATATATCATGGGAACCCCATATATTTATAATTATGTGCTAGAGTATTCATTATATCTTAAAATATTAATACCTTACTTTCAATAAGAAGAACTCAATTACTTTGTTATCTCTGCAAATTACCTGCACAGAGTCTACAAATTACGCCTAATTTAGGTGTAGACCTTTGTCTCTTAAAGACAGGGTTTTACTTACCAAACCAATTTCCACCAGGACCTTTACTCTCAGTAGAGAAATACTCAATAAATGATTTCACCATTAAGCTTTCTGTATTTCTATATTATAGTAGCAATTTATTGAAAATTTAAACCAATACCAAAAATAATGTGGTATCTCAGATATTCAAGCTGAAATTTAAGTCAGAACACTATCTGAAGGAGTTTCAAAAGTATTTACAATATATTTTACAGATTGTAGCTAAGACCTTTGCACAGTTCATCTTCCTGATGTAGACACATTAATGAATTTAAGTGTATTAATTTTCCTCTAGCATTTACGATTTTTTATTGGCTTGGTTTGGCAGTGAGATGTTAAAAGGGGTTCAAGGTCCAAGTGAAATGATTTTTAAGTGCATCAGGAATGATGAGTTATATTCATTTTAACATCAGCACGTCCTTTTAAAGGCTCCGTGTTGTCAATGTTAAGGTTTTTAAATCAGAATTTCCTCTGATAAATGTCTCACTGAAACACAAAAGTTTAGGACAGGCATTTAACAAACAAGGAAATACATTAGGCCAATAAACTTATGAAAAGTGCAATATTTTAAACATCCCCATCAATAACCAGGAAAATGCAAAGTAAAACTAGACTGATGGATCTTTGCCTGCTCAACAGATAGGCAAAAGATTGTTAGAGTTTGACAATATGAAATGTTGCAAAGATGTGAAGCAAATACAAATGCTCATGCACTTCTTTGGGGAGTGTAAATTGGTAAGTCACTTTGGAAAATGATTAGGCTTTTTCTTTTTCTTTTCTTTTTTCTTTCTTTCTTTTTTGCTAAAATTGACTATATCTATACCCAAGACCTAGAAAATCCACTTAAAGTGTATATTCCTGGAAAAGTGATGAATATTAAGATCAGGATACATGTATAAGAACAGCCATCGCAGCATTGTTTGCAGTAAGCAAACCCTAGGAATAATTCATTGTCTGTCCATAGCACAACAGGTAAGGAAATTGTGTGATATACATGCATTGGGATACTAAACTAAAAAGCAATAAAAAAATTAACATCAGCTGCTTAAAATAACATGGATAAATTTCAGAAACATAATATTGAGTGAAAGGAAGCAGTCTTAAAATAATATATGTTGTATATTTACGATCATTTACATTCAAAAGAGGTAAATCAAACTACATTATTTAAGTATGCATGCATAAGCGGAAAAATTCTACAGCAAAGCAAAAAAGTGAGTATCATTGAATTAGTGAGTATCATAACTATCACAGAAGTTAGGAGAGTGGTTGCTAACAAAGGGAGGAAGGACAAGGGTCTTGTTGGAGAGTGATATGCTGAGGCTTCTGATTGGCTGGCAGTGTTTTATTTCTTGACCAAAGTTTTTGTTAGAGTAGTATTTGCTTCATGGCAATTTATTATACCCTACATGCATGTTCTGATCATTTTCTGAAACTATGTTTCTTTCATAATAAAAAACTCAGTACTTTCCAAGAATGAGGAGTGATTCCATAAATATTAGTTATTTTAATAATTGTTTTAAATATGTTTTTAAAAATCAACTTTATTCTTTGGGAAAGTTCTAGGTTTACAGAAAAATTATGAAGATAGTACAGAGAGTTCCCATAAATGAAGAACCTAGTTTTCCTATTATTAATTTCTTATATTAGTATATACATATGTTACAATTAGTTATCCAGTATTCATATCTTGTTTTTTAATATTGATACATTATCGCTATTAGTGGAAGTCCATACTATTCACATTTCCTTACTTTTTATCGAATATCCTATTTCTGTTCTAGGATGCCATTCAAGATAGCCCATTGCACTGAGTTGTCATTGTCTTTAGTTTTTCTTGGCTATGACAGTTATTCAGACTTCTTTATTTTTGATGACTTTGACAATATTGAGGAGTGCTGGTCAGATATCTTGTAGAATCCTCCTCAGTTGGAATTCGTCTGATATTTTTTTCATGATTAGACTGGGGCTATGAATGTTGGAAAGGAAAACCACAGAGGCAAAGTGCCACTCTCATCATGCCATATCAACTATATGCTATCAACATGGCTATATGCTATCAACATGGGTTATGACTGTTGATGTTAGCTTGATCACCTGGCTGAGGTGGTGTTTGTCAGGCTTCCCCACAGCATAGTCACTTTTTTTTACAGCTTTATTTCCTTACACTTTTTGAAAAGAAATTCCTATGAATAGCCCCCCTTTAGAGTGGGGATTTATGTTCTTCCTTCTTTTCTAGAGGCAAAATAATCTACATAATGTATTGAGAGTTTTTCTAATGGGAGATTTGTCTCCTGCATTTATTTGTTAGTTCAACGTTATATTTATATTTGTACAGATATATTATTTTGTATGCTGATTTTTGGTTATAATCTAATAATACTTTATTTTATTGTTCAAACTGTTCTAGTTTTGGAATTCTCAGCTGGTTTCTGTGTTCCTTTTACATACCCCCAACATTGTGGGTTTTATTTCCCTTTTCTTCTAGCACTTCATTGCTTTCTGGCACTGAAATATACTCTAGGCTCTGGTGCCTGGGTGGCTCAGTTGGTTAAGCGACTGACTGCCTTTGGCTCAGGTCATGATCCTGGAGTCTGCTTCTCAGAGACTCTGACCCTCCCCCTTCTTATGTTTTCTCTCTCTCTCTCTTTCATTCTCTCTCTTTCTCTCAAATAAATTAATAAAATCTTTTTTAAAAAATTACATTAAAATAAAAACAAAACTCTAGGCTTGTCTACTATATTTTCTTTCCCAACCTTAGAATCATCCATTTTTCTAAGAAACCCTGATTCTGTTTACAGGGGAATGCTATTAGAAACCAAGATCTGGGGGTGCCTGGATGACTTGGTTAGACATCTGCCTTCAGCTCAGTTGTGCTCCCAGGGTCCTGAGATGGAGCCCTATGTCAGGCTCCCTGCTCAGTGGGGAGCCTACTTCTCCCTCTGCCTCTCCCCCTGCTTGTGCTCTCTCTCTCTCTCTCTCTCTGTCAAATAAATAAAATAATAAAATCTTTAAAAAAAAGAAAGAAAGGAAGGAGAGAAGGAAAGAAGAAAGAAAGAAAGGAAGGAAGAAAGAAAGAAAGAAAGAAACCAACCAACCAACCAAGATCTAGGAGCTAGGTGTGCTCATTGCTACTAAGGTGTCTTTGCCTCCAGCCCCACTCAGAGTAAGATACATATGTGTATATTAATCAGTATACATTAATATTTCTCTAAATATTTCTAAATGTAACTGTGTGTGTGTGTGTGTGTGTGTGTGTGTATAAAGCTAAGCAAGAATTTATACTGATGTCTCCAGCTCCAATCTATTACCTCATGAATCATTCAAGCCTCCTCTCCATGCTTATCTATAACTTCCTACTCTAATGATGAGAAAACTGGCTCCCACAGATTTGCCATTGATTTACTTAGTTGTTTAATTCCAGTATACAGTATAGTAGTAACACAGTTGTTTAATCTGTACTCCAATAGTAGGATTTTTTATATTTATTGTTTCAATTTCAGTAAAGATAGAGTGTTATATTAGTTTCAGGTGTACAATGTAGCCATTCAACAATTCTATACATTACTCAGCACTCAGGATAAGTGTTCTCTTTTAATCCCCACACTTATTTCACGTATTTCCACAACCCACCTACCCTCTGATAATCGTTAGTTTGTTCTCTATAGTTAAAGAGTCTGTTTCTTGGTTTATCCCTCTCTCTTTCTCTTTTTCCCCTTCATTCATTTATTTATTTCTTACCTCATATTCCACATATGAGTGAAATTATATGGTATTTGTCTTTCTCTGACTGACATTTTCCTTAGTATTTTGCTGTCTAGCTCCATTCATGGCAAGATTTCATTCTTTTTTACGGCTGAATAATATTCCATTGTATATGTGTATACCACTTCTTCTTTACCCATTCATGTGTTAGTGGACACTGGGCTGCTTTCAAAATTTTTCTCTCATAAAAAATGCTTCAATAAACACAGGGGTGCATGTACCCCTTTGATTTAGTATTTTTGTATTTTGGGCATAAATATCTAGTAGTGCAATTATTGGATCATAGGGTAGTGCTATTTTTAATTTTTGAGGAACTTCCATACTATTTTCCACAGTGGCTGCACCTGTTTGCATTCCCAACTGTGTACAAGATTTCCTTTTTCTCCACATCCTTGCCAACACTTATTGCTTCTTGTGTTTCTGATTTTAGCCATTCTGACAGGTGTCAGGTGATACCTCATTGTAGTCTTGATTTGCATTTCCCTGATGATCAGTGATGATGAGCATCTTTTCATGTTTTTGCTTGCCATCTGTATAACTTTTTTGGAGAAATGTCTGTTCATTTCTTCTGTCCATTTTAAATTAGATTATTTGGGGGTTTTGGTGTTGAGTTATGTAAGTTCTTTACATATTTTTGTAAGTTCTTTACATTTTTTGCTTCTCTGTGAAACTCTTTATCTCTCCTTCTATTCTGAATGATAGCCTTGGTGGATAGACTATTCTTGCCTGCAGATTGTTCACAATCAGCACTGTGAATATATTGTATCACTTTTTTCCTGTATCACTTTTTTCCTGGCCTGCAAAGTTTCTGGAGAAAAATCTTTTGATAGGCTTATGGGGTTTCCCTTGTATGTTAACTGTCTTCTTTTCTCTTGCTGCTTTAATTTTTTTTTCCATTTTAATTACTTTTTACCATTTTAATTACTATGTGTAATGGTGTGGAATTCCCAGGGTTGTTTGTTTGTTTGTTTGTTTGTTTTGGGGGGGATCTCTGTGCCTTCTGAGTCTGGATATCTATTTACTTCCCCGAGTTAGGGAAGTTTTTGGCTATTATTTCTTCAAATAAATTTTCTGCCTGCTTTGTTCTTTGGAATCTGGGATCCCTATAATGGAAATGTTATTACACTTGATTGAGTCACTGAGTTCTCATTTTATGTATTTTATGTATTTTTTTTTCCTCTCACCTACTCAGCTTGATTATTTTCCATTAATCTGTGTTCCTTGTCATTAATTTATTCCTCTGCTTCCTTTAGCCTGTTATTTATTCCATCTTGTGCCTTTTTAATTTTATTTATTGTATTCTTCATTCTGACTGGTTCTTTTTTATCTTGTTGTTAAGGTTCTCACTGATATCCTCCCGTCTTTTCTCAAGTCCAATGAGTATCTTTATGATCATTATTTTAAATTCTCTGTCAGGCATATTAGTTATATCCATTTAGCTTAGGTCTCTTGCTGTGTTTTTGTCCTGTTCTTTCAGTTGGGACATATTCCTCTCTCTCCTCATTTTGTCCACCTCTCTGTGTCTGTTTCTGTTTGCTAGGCAAGTCAACTATGTCTCTGGCTCCTCCTGCTTGAAAGAAGTGGATTTTTTTTTTTTTAAAGTAAGCTACACCAAACATGGGGCTTGAATGCATAACCCCAATATCAAGAGTTGCAATGCTCTACTGACTGAGCCAGTCAGGCACTCCTTGGATGTATACCTTTAACAAAGTGATGCTGGTCCTTTTCTATATAAGATGGGAAGCTGTTGTGGAGACCAAGGCTGGTCAGGGCTGCTCTGCAAGCAGGTGGGAAGGTGAATTTTTAACAAGGTGTGTTTGTCCTCTCTGGGAGGTGACAAGTTGCCACTGTTGAGATTGAGGCCTCACAAGGGCATGGGTTGGGACATATGGTGTTGGTGAAGTTTATGCTGTTATTCTGGGGGAGGGGACCTGCAGTTCCAGGACTGAAACAAGCATGACTGGGAAGGGCAGATGTGTGGAAGTAAGGGGGGTGAGTCTTGGTGTAAGCAATTTAGGTAGTGGGTATAGGCACCACAGTTTTTCTCTCAGGTGGCTGTGTGTTTATGCTGATGGCTAGGTGAAGGAAATGGTACCTGGCAGCTCTTTTGTTCCTGGAGGGTTCTCCCTTCAATCCCTGCCTCTCTGGATATGCTCTGAGATAAGGAAATAACTCTCTCTCCCCTTTGGCCTGGGTGTTTTTTGAACTGCACCGTCTATGCTGTATCTTAGTGAGCTATTTGTTATGTTATCTCTTTAAGGGCCAGGGTTCAGCTTCCTACCACCTTGGAGCTCTCCAAGACCCCAGCTCACTGTGTTTTAAAATTCCAGGCTTTAAGTCCCACTGGTTGTAAGAACTCATGAAATTCAACATCAAATGTTATGGGAATTCATCTTCCCAGTGTGGACTGCCTGGTGTGATGCCCTGTTTTTTGCCCTTCTCTGTGCCTGCAGTTCCCTCCCCCACTTAGAGGGCCACAGTTTGTTTCCCTCCCCACCACTTCTCTGCCCTTCCTACCCTCTTTGATGTGTGCCCTTTTCCCTAGCTTTAACTGTGAAATTTGTTCTGTCAGTCATCATATAATTTTCTGGATTATTTATCCTGATATAAATGTTATTAAGTTGTATCCATGCGATGAGGTGAGCTTAAGGTCCTCCTACTCCACCATCTTCCTGGCCTCCAGTCCCTATAAAAGGACTTTGAGAATCAAAACAGATGTTAAATGTACTTCTTAAAAGAGCATGTATAGAATTCAAAATATAATAATAAATATCTGGCTTCACTTTCTACAATTTTCTTATTTTTTTTAATACCTTGTGGGAAAGAAGAGGGTGTACAAAATTATCATCTCTCAGTATCATCTTTGTCTTTAATAGAGATATTTTATTCCTGACAAAGATAAATATAGAAAAAGATGTGAATTAATAATGTAGAATAAAAATTGGTCATTATTGCTTCAAATACCTAGGGAGAATGAGAAGGGGAATATTTAATCCTTCTAGTGAAGAATAGGAATTTAGGGTGCCTGGGTGCCTCAGTTGGTGGAGCAACCTACTCTTCATTTTGGCTCAGGTCATGATCTCAGGGTCATGATATTGAGCCCCATGTCAGGCTCTATGTTCATTGCAGAGTCTTCTTGAGATATTTTTCTCTCCCTCTCCCTCTACCCCTCACTCTGCTCATGTGCTCTCTCTCTATAAATAAATAAATAAATAATTTTTTAAAAAAAAGTAGAAATTTAAAAAATTAACACAAGATTTAATGTCAAAATTGTTTTATAACAAATTAATAAATAAAATTTTAGTTAAAATCCCTAAAGAATTTTTTTGGCAATTTACAGTTATAATCTTAGAGTTCAGCTAAAAATAACCCCACAAAATCATTATAATTTGAATGTAAAGAAAAGATATCATTTTGGAATATGCCAGTTATGATGAATTACCATCTTCATCTGTGCAAGAGTTACAGTTCTAAATCCACAGTGAATGGGGAGGGCTGTCTTGTTCATCTTTGTGATAACAGCCATAGCACACAGTGAGCACTTAGTGAATGCTAAGTTGAAGATGGCTTTCCTTTATTCCAATTTAAGCAAAGGTGCATGATTGTTTATAGCTTTATGTAAAATCAAGGTAATTGTCCTTGTGGATATATGTGTTGCAAAAAATATATATAGTTTAGAATTACAAGAGATTTGTGATTGGCTTTTACACCATTCTGAAATCCAAGCAGAAAAGTGTTTATAACTTAGAAGTGATTACTAACATTAAAACAGAATTTACTCCTGGGACCTTTTAAATTGGTGAATACCACAAGTGCATTTATGTGTTGGTTTTACAGATCATTAAATACTTCACGAGGAGACTTGATTTGATTGTAGGCAGATGTCTGAGAAGCAGAGAAGGAAAAAGGAAAAAAAGGCACTTGAAGATGAATCATCAAGATTTGAATATTGTTTTCTAAAACTCAAGTTAAATTACTTGAGTATTATAATAGAACCATCAGTTACATGGCTGGTATATAATATAGAAATTGGACAAAGGTTCTCAGATACATCTTTTTGTGTTAATTGAAACTGACTTAATTTTACCCTTTTCTTAAAAACTAAAAAAATAAAATAAAATAAAATAGGGGTGCCTGGGTGGCTCAGTCTGTTGAGCATCTGACTCTTGGTTTCAGCTCAGGCCATGATCTCAGGGATCATGGGATCGAGCCCAGCCTCTGGCTCTGTGCTTAGCAGGGAGTCTGCTTGGTGATTCTCCCCTCTGTCTCTCTTCCTGACTTTCTTTCTCTCTCAAATAAATAATTTTTTTAAAAAAATAGAATAAGGTCTTATTAGTGTATTGGCTTTGTTGCTTCTCATGACCAGGACAGTGCAAATCAAGCATGATTCATGGACTGACAACATCAGCACGATCTGACTTGTTAGAAATGCAAATTCTTAGAACCTCCCCTAAATCTGCTTTATCAGAAACTTTGGGGTGGGATCCAGGTGTCTGTACTTTAACAAGCTTCCAGGCAATTATGATGCATGTTAAAATATGAGAAAAACTGGCTTTTTATATGTCTAGTTCTTTTCCAAACTTCATGTTCTGGCATAAATTTCACCTCCTCAGAGAGGTTATCCCTGATCATCTTCTCTAAAGTAAAGCCATTTCAATCATTTTTTCTTCTTTATTTAGTGATTTTAAAATATTGAAATAATTTTAGATTTACAGAAAGCTGCACTAATAAAAAAAATCCTGTATAATGGAGCATCTGGGTGGCTCAGTTGGTTAAGTGTCTGCCTTCAGCTCACGTCATGATCTTGGGCTCAGGTCATGATCCTGGGATCGAGCCCCATGTTAGGTTCCTTGCTCAGTATAGAGCCTGCTACTCCCTCTCCCTCTGCCTGCCACTCCCCCTGCTTGTGCTATCTTTCTCTCTGTGTCAGATAAATAAATATAACCTTTAAAAAATTCATATATACACTTAGATTATCTAATAGTTAATATTTCACTATATTTGCTTTATTACCTTTCATACACACACATGCAGATATACCTATATAAATATTTGAGAGTATGGTACACACATATTCTTTCTCTATCCCTAAACACTAGGTGTGAATTTTCTAAAAATAAGATATTGATATTTCATAACTATAGTATAATTATCAAAATCAAGAAATTAACACTGATATAACCATTTAATCAGTACACTTAATTACCTCATCACTTGTTTAATATCTTATCAAGCAAAAAGAAAAAGACTGATCCCAAATAAATATTATGCTCTCAGTTTTTACTGATAATTAATAGGAGGATAGGAAGGGAAATAATTGCTTCTTTATTAGCTATAAGGTTATTATGAAAAATACAATCCACACAATTTTTAATATTTCCTAAGAACCCAATAATAAGTTGCTTTTAGAGCTTAGTACCAGGAAAATACTTGGATCTCTTTAAAAATTTGTGCTTCTTCCAGAGGATGGAAAATTTCCCTTTTTGTCCTGTCAGAAGCTCAAAACTAATTTTGTGGCTTAAAAACCTTAGCAATATTAGCTTTTTCTGCTTTTTTATAGTTTTGATATTATATTTCTATTTTAACAGTAATCATCTATCCATTTATCTCTATGCATTCTGTTGTGAGCTAGCTCTAACACTGATAGAAACAAATACAAGAAATAATAATAATAAAAAATAAAAGTTTCACAATCCTACATATTGTTCTTTAAGTTAGAAAAATACTGAATTCCAGGGATTCCTTTGCATTTTAAAAATCTTTCTCAAATATTTATTGAGATTTGAAATCATCAATATGCCTTTTATTTTTTTTTATTTTTTTTTTAAAGATTTTATTTATTTACTTGACAGAGAGAGAGATCACAAGTAGGCAGAGAGTCAGGCAGAGAGAGAGGGGGAAGCAGGCTCTCTGCTCAGCAGGGATGCTGGGGCAGATGCGGGGCTTGATCCCAGGACCCTGAGATCATGACCTGAGCCGAAGGCAGCGGCTTAATCCACTGAGCCACCCAGGCGCCCTCAATATGCCTTTTAAATTGACTTTAAAAATTAGCACATACAAATGGTCAGTTTAATAACTGGACAGTATTATTTATCAATTGTTGCATGACATATTGCTCTGAAAGTTGGCAGCTGAAACAAAAAATTATTTATTTTCTTGCATCATTTCTAAGGGGCAAGTATATGCTGTAGATGGGTAGTTCCAGCTCAGATTGTAGCCAAAGCTGCAGTCATCGCAAAAGGGGCCAGGACTGGAGAGTCCATTTCTAAGGTTACACAGGCTTGTTGTAGGCAGGCCTCAGTTCCTCACCACCTAGGTGTCCCTAGAGGACTACTCATGATGTGACTGCTTACTTCTACCACAGAAAGAGAGTCCAAGACAGAAACTGCAGTGTTTTATAATCTAATTATAAAGGTTGACAACCATCACCACCTCTAATTTCAGAACAGTTTTATAACTCAAAAAAAGAAACCCTGAATAAAAGAGACACTGTCAAGAAAAACACAAGAAAAAACACAAGCCACAGATGGAAGAAAACATTTGCAAAAGATTTATCTGATATTTAAGATATACAAAGAAGTTTTGAGTTCAAAACTCAGTGATAAAATGAACAACCCATTTAAAAAATGGGCAAAAGGTATGAACAGACATCTCATCAAAGAAGAAATACAGATGACAAATCCAGCTGGGAAAAGATGCTCCACATCTTAAGCAACCAGGGAAACGCATATTAAAATAATGATGGGATACCAGTACACATCTATTAGAATGGTTCAGATCTGGAACATTGAAAACACCAAATCCTGGCAAGGATGTAGAGCAAAAGAAACTCTCATTCATTTCTGGTGCTTTAGAAGACACTTTGGCAGTTTCTTATAACACATACACACAAAAACATTCTAAGATATGACCAAGCAATTCTGCTCCTTGGTATTTACCCAAAGGAGTTTATAACTTACATCCACACAAAAACCTACACATGGATGTTTATAGAAGCTTTTTTCAAAATAGTCAAAACTTGGAAGCAAACAAGATGTTCTTCAGTAGGTGAATGGATAAATCTACTCCAGTTCATCCAGACAGTGGATGATCATTCAGCCCTAAAAGACTGAAAAGTCATGTAAGACATGGAGGAAGTTTAAAATGCACATTTATACATGAAAGTAGCCATCCACAAAGGATATATGTCATATGATTCTAACTATATGACATCTTAGAAAAAGCAAAGCTATGGAAACAATAAAAGGATTAGTAGTTGCCAGGGGTTAGACCAGTGGAAGGGAGCACAAATGATATTTAGGGCAGGGAAATGACCCTGTATGCTACTATAATGACGGATATATGTTACTGTATATTTGTCCAAACCCATACAATGTACTACAGCCCAAGTGAACCCTAATGTAAAAGTATGGACTTCGGGTGATAATCAGGTGTCATGTTCAATGTGTCAATGTGACACAATAATGTGTCAATGTGTAGGTTCATCATTGTAACAAACGTATCACTTTAGTGTGGTATCTTCATAACGGGAAACTCTGCATATGTGAAGGCAAGAGGTATATGGAAAATCTGCACCTTTTGCCCAATTTTGCTGTGAACCGAAAACTACTCAAAAAATAGTCTTTTTAAAAAAGAAAACAAAGTGCAAAAAGAAAGAAAAAGAAACTTTGAACCTATTAGCAAGTACTCACCATTCATTCCCTGCCACCAGTAACCCCTGGAAAGCACAAATTTACTTTCTGTCTCCTTAGATTTGCCTATCCTGGGCCTTTCTTGTATAAATCTAGCTAGACAGTATGAGCTATGTGTGTCTTCTTTCTTTAACTTAGTGTAATGTTTTGAAAGTTCATCTATGTTATAGGCTGTATCAGTACTTTATTTCTTTTTATAACTGGAGAGTGTTCTATTGTATGGAAATACCACATTTGTTTATCATTCCTCACTTTATGGACATTCATTTCCACTTTTTGACTATTATGAATAATGTTTTCAAAAACACTCATGTATGCATTTTTGTGAGCATATGCTTTGTATTCTCTAGGGTATATATCTGAGATTAGGATTGCTTAGTCACTTGGTAACTCAGTGTTTAACATTTTGAGGAATTTCCAAACTGTTTTAAATGATGGCTGTGCCATTTTGTATCCCCCACCAGCAAATGTATGAGGGTTCTGATTTCTCCAGATCTTCACCAGAACTTGCAATGGTCCATCTTCATAAAAGTATTATTATTCTTATTATACCCATGCAAGTAGATACAAAGTGGTATCTCACTGTGGTTCTGATTTGAATTTCCCTGATGACTAATGGTGTTGAGCATCTTTACATGTGTTTATTGTACATTTGCATATCTTCTTTGGGAAAATGTCTACTCAAACCTTTTGCCAACTTTAAAATTTGGTTGTCTTTTTTTTTTTTCTTTTGGGTTGTGCTATTTATATGTTCTGCATACAAGACTCTACCGAACATAGGATTTCCAAATCCTGTATCTCTAAGGGTTAGTGGAAGATTAAGAAGGAAGTAGGAAACAGCTGATCTCTATGGCATTTTAATAATGCTACAAAACACTCTACTTTTACTTTCATGATTGATGATGCTACTGAATACCCTCCATGAGACGACTGTACTTTCTTGAATCTCAGACTGTGGAACATTCATTATGCTGTATATTTTCTACCCTGACCTGATATTGATGTACACTGTGTTTAATGATTCATATTTATCACACTTGGGTTTTGGCACAGGATGTACTGGATATCTTAGAGTCATGGTTCAGGTGGGAAATGGAGCAAGCGTGGCCTGGGAATAGAACTGGCTATGAGGCAAATGAGGGAACTCGGACAGGAAGGAGGAAGAGAGAAAACTTGAGCTGGAATGTCCAGCTGGACTTTGCAGAGCATGCCAAATACTGGTGAAAACCAACAGTGGGCTCCTGCCATCTGCATGGTGGCAAAATGACAATGTCTGCAAAACCGGAAATCCTCCCAGCTTCAGATTAGCATCTGAATCAATTTCCAACTGATAGTTGTAACGATTTCCCCGAGCGTTGAACCCATGTGCATATAACCAGAGCCAAACATTCTAAGCAAAATGAAAAAGTATTTATATAAACATTCTAAAGGAAATTACAAATGAAAAGTAAGAAGAGGAAACCATCCTATGCAAATTTCTGAACTAATTTGTTGGGAAAAAAAGGCAAAATAATTAGACTTACACATGGTGTTTAAGCACTTATATTATAGCTTTTCCTTTGTGCCTGGCCTTGTGAATATTTCCAACATTTCAGGGCACATGATAATTGGGCAGGATATGTCCTCAGCCAGTGGACAAGCCTTGCCAGGCCACAACCATCCCAGCAAACACTGGTGTGGAGGCTCACCCAAGGTAGAGGAAGTTACTTGAGGACACATCACAGGAGGCAGCCAGGAAAAGTAAATAATTCCAAATATAACTAATTTATTGTACAAACTGAAGTGTAAACATGAAACAACTATATTTTTCCTCAAACCAGTGGTCCCAAATGCACATCTCAAATCTCTCTTCTTTACATGGTGCAAGACCTCTTAAGAAGACCTTGGGTAGATTACATAACTTCTGGGTCACTTTCACACATTCACCTTCACCTATTTAAAATCCATCATGGAGGGGTGCCTGGGTGGCTCAGTGGATTAAGCCTCTGCCTTTGGTTCAGGTCATGATCTCAGGGTCCTGGGATGAAGCACCCCATTGGACTCTCTGCTCAGTGGGGAGCCTGTTTCCCCCTCTCTCTGCCTGCCTCTCTGTCTACTTGTGATCTCTCTATCAAATAAATAAATAAAATCATTAAAAAAATAAAATAAAATAAAATCCATCATGGGAAGTTTAAATTTCCACTGTATCTCCAATTCAGAACTCTGTCCCTGATCACAGCCCAGGCTTAGGTCTAAGGAGCTTTAACTGGGATGGGGCCTAGCCTGTGCTCATTTCTCATCTCAAAGGAGCATCTAGGATTCAATATTTGGTTTTGGGATATCCCTTTTTTTCTTCCATTTTCAAGGCATTTAACGCCCTTCTCCTCTGGTCTTGGGGGCTGGGAGGGGAAGAATGAAGGAAGGGCAAATTCTCAGAATTTAACTGCTTTTGTGTGGGTTATCGCAGCTTCTCTAAGGTGGGCTGGCCATCCATACATTCTCATGCCAGGCATCCAAAAGCAGGCTCTCACTGACGATGACATTAGGACATCGCCAAATCAGCCAATAACTCAGAGGCCTGTCGGGACTTGAGGTTGTCCAAGCCTCCTCAATACCCCTACTTCCTGAACCCAAAGGATATCCCATAGCTATCTGCTGCCTGCCCCGTATTGACCCCTTTCGGCTGGGGTTTTAGGCACACAGCTCATGCTTGGTAAACGAGCTAGACAACTGCGCACATCAGAAGTCACATACTGAAACAGACCAAGTCAGTGCTCACCTCAGATACTCTCAAATCCTTTTTTAGTATTTCTCTGTGACATCCCACCTCCTCCATATTTCTGAGTTCCATTGCTTTCAACAGCAACACCGACTTTCCTTTAAAGGACTACCCTCCAGCTACTGGAGCCTACTTAAGTGCCAAGGAGTTTATTTCCCATGGGAGGTTGTTAACCAATAAACTGTCCAGCAAAAGAATATGAATGCCCAACCCTCTTAGCTCAGTTTGAGACAAACTAGAGGCTAAAACCCCAGAGCTTCCCTGCAGAATGAGTCCAAGCCCTACTCACTGTGCGACTTCTAGACCCTTGGTTGGCTTTCTCCTCTTCCCAGTTCTGCTCCCCCCCCGCCCACCCCCAGTTCCCTTGGTGGTTTCCCCTGGGAGTACTTTCTTCATAAATCACTTGCACATAATTCCTCGCTCAAGGCCTGCTCCTTAGAACTTGACCTAAGAAACCTACCCTTGACAAATAGTTGGGGAAGAATGGAGCTCTGCTCCCTTGCGCCATGATAGTTTGATGTGTCGGTTTGACTGGATCACTCGGTGCCCAGATTTATGATTAAATATTACTTCTGGGTATGCTTGTGAAGGTGTTTCTGGGAAGAGATCAGCATTTGAAAGGCAGGTCTGAGAAAAGCAGATAGCCCTCCCCAGTGGGAGTGGGAATCCTCTGATCCTCTGAGAGCCTGAACAGAACCAAAAGGTAGATATTGGAGCATTTGACTTCTCTCTGCTTCACTGCTGGTGCTGAAATATCAGCACTTCTGTCCTCAGTGCTACTAGTTCTCAGGCCTTCAGACTCTGGCTGGAATGTACACCCTCATCTCTCTAGTTCCCAGGACTTCAAACTACGCCCCTAGGTGTCCAGCTTTAGATGGGAGGTGGTGGGGCTTCTCAGTCTCCATAATCAGGTGAGCCAATAATTTATAATAATTCTCTCTAGCTCTCTCTATCTCATCTCTCTCTGTGTCTCAGTCTTTATCCCCTGTTGGTTCTGTTCCTTTGCAGAACCCTGACTTAAAACACCTCCTTTCTTTACCCTGGCACCTCTTTTCTTTTCCTTTTTTTTTTGAAAAGATATCTATTTATTTACTTACCTGATAGAGACAGAGAGCCAGTGAGGGGGGTTTGGAGGGGAGGGAAGGGGCAGAGGGAGAGGGGAGAATCTCAAGCAGACTCCCACTGAGAGCAGAGCCCAAGTCAGGGCTTGATCCCATAACCCTGAGATCATGACCCAAGTGAAATCCAAGAATGGGTTGCTCAACCAACTGAACCACCCAGGCGCCTTCCACCATCTCTTTTAAATTTTCATTTTATTTAATTTCTGAGACCTGAGTAGCAGCTACTGGTCCTTCCTCCCCTCTTCCTTTCTCCTTTCCTCCCTTTCTCCATTTCTTTTCCTTCCTTCCTTCCCTCCCTTCCTCCCACCCCCTTCTCCTCCTCATCCTCCTCCTCCTGTCTTTCTTCTCTCTTCTTATTCTTACTCCCATGCAGAATAAGCCCTGTGATGCCAGATTTCTCGTTCTTTCTCTTACAACACTCATAGAATTGGGGGTAGGGTGGAGAACTAAACTGTTCCAATTTTTTTGATGGACTGGTTGTCCTGATAATGATGTCCCCCTTTCATTTCTTAAAATGGTACTGTTATTAGTGCTGGGAGAGGTTTGCCATTTTTGATGAAAAAAGAACATGAATGGAGTGGAAAAGAGGTTTCCTGAAGATCCACCTGTTCTGGATACAACTGACCAGGCTTCATTGAGGACCCAAACTTCTGGTCTCCAAATCTACCCAAAATAACAGTTCAAAGCCAGAATCAATTTCTAGAGCTAGCAGTGGAAACCAAGGCAGTCCTCTCATGTCCTCCCTTTGACAAGCCATCTCCAGTTTCTCCAGTATTTACTAATGTCTGAAGCTCTGGAAAGTGAGTAGAAAGGATGGGGGAGCTCATGACAAATAAAATGGTAAGGTGACTAAACAGCTAACTTATATTTGGGTTTTAGAGTTTCAGCCTGAGTTTGCCCCAGGACATTGAAAGAAGCAGCCTGGACAACGGTGGGATGATTAAAAAGGCTACATTGGCAGGGGATGGTTCCCCCTGTCTCCGACACAGAGCATTTATGAATGAAAGTGCTGTGCATCCCAGTGGCTCTCCTTTTGAACTGGCTCATCCATTACTGGGGTAATGATTTTCCATCTGGGCAACAGCAAAGCCAAAGGCTTATTACACAGGCAACATAAAGTTAAAAAGACATTATGAATAAAACGTTGGCTCATGCCGGCTTTTGCCAACTCTTCTTCTGAGAAGATTGTCTGATGCCGACACGTGTTTATTACACTTAATAATGTTTACATAATTCTTCCTTGAGCTCATTAGAGCTGTCAGATCAGAAGTAAATGTGTTCCCCCCTCTGTTTATCTCTAAAGACTTCGCAGTCAATAAAGCAAGATGAATGACATCCAGGGCGCAGACAGCGTACTCTCGGGCTTTGCAAATGCTGCCAAGTTAAATCTTCGGTTCGGGTGGGCTCCTGGATCTTAGGACTGCATCTGATCAACCCCTTAGTTTTCTGTGCCTCTCCAACTTTAATGTGCTTGGAATCATCCCAGGAGCTTGTTAAAATACTCATTGCTAGGTCTTATCCCTAGAGACTCTGATTCCGTTGGTCTGGGATGGGGCCCAGAAATTTGCATTTCTAGCAAGCTCTCTGGTGATGCTGATTCTGTTCTCGCAGGGACCATACTCGCCCTCTTCTAGAGGTCATTTCAATCATCTCTCTTGTTAGGGGCTACCTACCCATTGACAAGTCGGGACTTCCTAGTCTATGCAATGCATCAGCAGCAACAGCCACAACTGCAGCAAAGGCAGAAGCAGAAGAAGCAGCAGGCGCCGCGGTCGTCACAGCTCGTGTGCAAACCACAGTGGGCCCGCGTGGCTCCGCGAGGTTGTCGGCCAGCGTGGAGGGGCGGGGCGTGAGCCCAGGGGCGGGGCCTGGCTTCGGGGGCGGGGCTTGGCGCTCGGGGGCGGGGCGCAGCGAGCCGGCTCCCGCTGCCTGCTCTCGGCGGCGGCGGCGGCAGGGGCTGAGGGCACAGCCAGCGGGCGGCGCGCCGCGGACTCCGAGACAGCCCGCGGAAAGGTAAAGCCAGGAGAGCGCGCTGGCGGGTCTTCCTGCCGGCAGCTGCTATCTAAGTCCCAGAGCGTCCCTAGCGCCCTGAGCTGCGTCTGGGCTCCCAGGGTATTTGCATAGTGTGCAAGAACCGCTGCTGAGCCAGGGTTTTGCGTGTAGAGCGGCGGGGCCCAGGGCTAGGGGTTTTGGGGTCTGCAGCGGGAGCCTGCGACCATCCCAGGACATTCGGACTCGGAGACAACTTTGCGCAGCGGTTCTCTTCCAAGTTCCCTTTATTGCTATTGTCTTAGCGCCTCCCGGCTGACAGTCTCCCCGGACTCCAGCTTTGTTCTCATCAGGCCAAACCCGCGGTCCCCTAGGGCGTGAACTCGGGAGTCGCTGGCAAGTGGCACCTGCCAGCCGCATCCGCCCAGGCTCCCCTCGCATCCCCGCTAGGTCCAGGGCTGTCCTGCACTGGGGGCACCGCGAGACCTGGAGCCCACAGGGGCAGCGATACTCGCCGCACTCCCCGGGGTGGACTGGGATACCCGCTAGGGCGTCCAACCTCTGGGATGCGCGTGATTTGGGGCTGGAGAAAGGGCGAAAAAAAGTTTGGAGCCTCGGCTGGGGCTAAGGAGCCGGCAGCGCTGGGCTGCACATGGCAGGAGTTGGAGAGAGTGCTGGGGGCCTGACGCCGAGCAGAGGGACGCGGACAGAGAAGGAACCCTGGAGGCTGAGGTTACAAGCCTGGACTGTCAGCAGAGATGGGGTGCTTGTTGTGTGCACGTTATTAGCAAGAAAAGGCCGGGTGTGATTGCAGAGAACATGGGCGAAAAAGAGGAAGAGAGCTGTAGTGGGGATATATGTAATTGCAGTGTACCTAGTGTGCACTTTTTTCCCCCTTTCAGGTATTTCGGAAAAAACTGTGCCATAGGATGCCTTCTTGAACCAGAACTCTCTTCGGAGGTGGGGGTGGAGGTGGGGGAGGGATAAGTTTCACCTAGCTCTGGAGATGGCTTTGAAAGCGAACAGGTGACAGAAGACTACTTAGTGTGTGCGTGTATGTGTGTGCCTGTGTGTGTATATGTATTCCTGTGTGTGTTTGTGTGTGTGTGTGCGGGAGCGCAGCGGCCTGGGATGCTGGACCGCCCGCGGAGCCTCCACCACCCCCTGCCCCCCTCCATCTCGCCACAGCGCTGTGAGTTTTCCTGTCACTCCTCCTCGCCCGAGGCTGCCAGGCAAGAGGCTAAGCCATGGTCTCGGAGTGGAGCAGACAAAAGGGTACACTTGGACGACCCTCCCAGGGAGGGGGCTGTGTGTGTGTGTGTGTGTGTGTGTGTGTGTGTGTGTGTGTGTGTATGGAGGGCATCCCCTTCCTGCCAGCTAGAGAGAAAATGCTGGTAGCGGAGGGATGAGCTCGCAGCGGGAGAAAGGTGAGATGGAGCACAGGAGAAGAAACACAAGGGGAAGAAGGAGGACAGAGATTTAAAAGCATCTTGCCTGATTGGCTGTAAAATTATAAGTTTATCTTAAAAAGAGATGTTGGGGGTGGGGATCCTGAAGCTGAAATTCTAGAGAATGGGGGCACATTTAGTTTGATTAATAAAGGTATTGTAGTGAGGGGTGTGCAATAAGTCTGAAACCTTCGCCGAAGTTTATTGCTGGTTTTAGCTAACCTCCTTGACACATCTTTCCAGCACCTACTCTGGAAGTACCTTCTGACTGTCAGAAAGAAGTAAAAGGCATGTATACACAAATAAAATGCAACTAAAATGAAGTTTAAATGAAGCTTTGAGCAGGATTAAATGGCTTGTGTAACTGCTGAATGTTGCTAAAGTACTGTCAGGGCTATAAAATAGCCAGACAAAAATAAAGGAAAAAATAATTGTAACAAGAAAATGAAGGCTTTACAAGAACTTCCGTAATGAACACATAACAATTGATGGTATGATGCAGTAATTATTTTCGTATTTACGCCATTAACGATTGTAATTTAACGTTAATGTCCTGGTATTTTATTCCTTCTCATTTGCAGACAAAAGCACATCTGAGACACCATCAGGGAGTAATTTGGTAATATAAAGTCATGAATAGAAAACACTAAACCATGCTCAGAACTCTGACAACATAAAGCGTGAAACAAAATAACCTCATTTGCTGTTTATTATCTGTCTTTATAATTCTGTTTACCATCATTTGCATAAATGAATAGCTAAATTGTATAGTATATCCTTTTTAGGAAAAAAAAATACTTGATGCTTATAGATATACTGGGGGGGTGAGAATAGAAGGTAATCCTTACACTAAGCAAGAAAAGGGTAGAAAAAAACTTTGTGGGATTAGAAGTCTTCTGGAAATAATAAGAATGCAAATTTAACCTACTTTAGGCATCCTTATTTTATTTAACTTGGTGCAAGTAGTTTTTAACAATAAATATGTAATTAGTCAACGGGCAGACCTTAGACTTCTTTCCTAGCTAATCTTAACCAAACCAAACCAAAATACTGTACCTTACATCATGAAACAATTTTGCTAACCTGAAAAACTCTTTTTTTTCCTATTCAAACTTTCAAAGGGTACAATCTAAAATTGAGAAGGAAGGAATTTATTGGAGGAAGCTCAAAACAAAATTCTTTCAGCAGAAACTTAAGTTATTAACATTCTGAGACAAATAAACATGAGTTCGTACATTTCAAAATTATTGTGGATTATTTTAACTTTAGGGTCTTTGCTACAAGTGCCTTGCTCATATGATAAAGAGAACAATTAAGAACTGTATTAAAAAGGCTCTGAAGTAACATGCTAGCAAAAGAGCTGAGCAGAACATGTAGTGGTTGGGAGGAATCAGTCAATCACATGAATGTTTAAAAAAATCCATTTATTCTTGTGAGGCACACAGAATATCACAATGAGTGAATGCCCCTTTTGCTTTCCATACAAATACACTGGTTTCATGTGGAACAGCACAATTATTACCTGAGAATGGATTCCATGTGGGAATAAGGACTTGTATGTATTTTAAGCTCTGGGGGAAAAAACATAGTAACTGACAAGCAAGCTGTACATTATGGTGGAGACTGGTGATTGCGTATGATTAGGCAAGTTCTTACAGTTTTGTTGGTTACAAACTCGGGAAATGCAACTATGCATTTTATTAATTTAATTAATTAAACCTGTGTCTAACAGGTTTAATTACTCTACTTTTAATGATAGTCACTGCTCCTCTGTTACCATTTTATATTACAAATATTTCAAAGGCTCCCCGATTTCTCTGTATTTCTATTTATTCTTTAAATCCCCGATCTGTAGAGAAGTTCTGTTTTGAAGGCTAAAATTTGACTTTGAGTTCATTCATTCATTTCTTTGACACATTTACTAAGTCCCTATTATTAATGACCAGATATTGCAGTAGGTGCTAGGGATTCAAGGATGAATTAGACTCAGTTCCTGTACTTAGAAAGTGAGGGAGGCAGTTATTGGATAAACATGTAATAAAATGCAGTAAGTAGCAATCTATCCTAGGGCTTTGGAATGAGATAGACTAGGCTCAACTTTCAGCTCTGCCTCTTACCAGCTGTGAGAACTTGATCAAGTTTTTAAACCTCTCTGAGCCTCAATTTTGTTATCTGGTAAATGAGGGAAATAACACCTCCCTAGATCACAGAGTTGTGAAGATTACATGTCAACATATGTTGATGTCTTCCATCTTGAAAACAAATCCTGAATCCCACACTTCTCCACATCCCTCCCTTCATTTCTTTCCTCTGTGTCCTTGTCAAGTTTCTGGCGAGGCTTGTCTGTGTAAGCCATCTTCACTTTCTCTCTCCCTTACTACGATTATGACTCCAACATGGAGATCAGCAGTGACCGCTCCGTGGTCCGGTCCCGAGAGCTACCTTCTTATTCAACTTCTGGGAGAATCTGAAAGCGTTGACTGGTTCCTCTTCCTTCATAAGTTATCTTTTCTTGGCATCGATGACTCTGGTATGGTTTCTGTGACACTATACATCTCCAGTTTTCCTCATTAGGCTCTTATTATTTCTCAGCTAGCTCCTCTTTCATTAGTCCATCTCTAAATGAAGGTGGGATCTTTCCAAACTTGGGAGTCTCTCCTGGGCCCTCTTCTTAGCCCCCCATGTCCTTCCTCCCTTTAAGTAATTTCTTCCATTCTCATGGCTCTAAATCTTATCTACAGGCTGACTCAGTTTATTTCTTTAGTTCATACCTGGCCTCTGAGCTCTAGAAACATTTATTCAGCTGTCTACTTCTCCGATGTTTCCCAAGCATCTGTAACTTCTTACATTAGAAATTAAAATTTATACTACTACTACCGCACTACACCAGATGTACACTCCCTTCACTCTTTCTCATTTTGGGAAATGGCATTTCAGGAACTTTACCCCTTTGCCAACAATATATTTCTTAATTCATCATGTACTTTGTGTTCTGGGTGGATGTGGTGGTTTATAGTCTGTGTCTGCTCTGATGTAGTGTTCTGGCCATACCAGCTGATAAATATTTTTTTTTTACTGTTACTCCTGCTTGTATCTTCCTGCCTCTGTCAATTTCAATTTCAACCTCCAGAGTCCAGGTCAATAACACTTCTCACCTATATTTTTGTCTGGATGTGATGGAGTTGTGTGTAAATTAATAGTATCACTCTTTCTTAAAACAATTTTATTCATTTATTTCAGACAGAGAGAGAGAGAGAGCACTAGTATGCAGGGGGTAGGGGCAGAGAGAGAAGAGCACAATGTGGGGCTCGATCCTAGGACCCTGAGATCATGACCTGAGCTGAAGGTAGACTAAGCCACCCAGGGACCCTAGTATCACTCTTTAAAGTTAAACTGACTTGCATCATTTTGCATTTTGTATGAGATACGTTTTACACAATTGAGCACTAAGAAGTTGGGCATCGGTAAAGAAGGGCTTCTGCTTTGCAAGGTATCCCACCAATTTAATACAAAGCGGTGGGATACCTTGTAAGGAAGAAGTCCTTTATGGGAAGGGACATAAGCTTGATTGACTTCTATACTAAAACAACAATTTATGGAATTTTAGGTTGTCAACGTTTTGCCAAATTTGGAATACTTTACTGCATTTAATTTTAGGAATATGAAGTCAGGTAAAGTTCTACCACTAAAGAAAGTGAGCTTAGGTAATTGTAATCTCTAATGGTCTATCTCTGTGTTTGTTTCTTTGTTTTTATTTGGCCAACAGAGTAGATTTAAACAAAAGCTGATCTAGAAACATAATTAAGAGATTGAATATAAGGCATGTTAAGTATTGATGTACAGGTATTCTGGCAAATAAGAAAGAAAGACAAAATAACTGGATGAATGAGATGTATGGTCAGTCAACTCCAGAACTGTTCGCTGTTGCAGCCTCGCCTGCTCTGGCTGGGAGGCCGGTGTTCTTAGCAAAACGGGCATCCCTTCACTCTGTATTCACTCCCTCTGGAGTTATGAAGTTTTACTTGAACAGGGTAACAGTGACATCCACGTAACCATGTAAACAAGATTCAAATGGTCACTCCTGTTCTTGGAACTCAAAGATCAAGAGAAGTCTGAGTTAATTTTCCAGAGATAGAGGCATTTCCCTTTACAAAAGAGGGACAGGAATGCAGGAATTGGTTCAATTGTAAATGCCCTTCATATTCTCTGGCAGTTTTACAGTCCTGGTCCTGGCTTGAACCTTTGATGACACTGGGCTGCAGGGTCTGTCTTGGAATTCTCTTCACTCACTTGCTTTTTTTTTTTTTTTTAAATTTTATTTATTATTTCTTTGAGAGAGAGAAAGCAAGAGCAAGCATGAGCAGGGTGAAGGGCAGAGGGAGAAGCAGACTCCCCGCTGAGCAGGGACTCTTGGATCATGACCTAAGCTGAAGGCCGACCCTTAACCAACTGAGCGCCCCAGGCGCCCTTCACTCACTTTCTTTTTGCTCTCCTCCTTCTTGCTTCTCTCCCACTAGTATGTCTTTCCTTCTTCTTCAGTGCTTCTCTTTTTACTTCATTTTCTCTTGGTCCTTTCCTTTCTTACTCCCCTTCTCCTTTCCCTCATCTTTTGTGTTTTTTCATCTTTCTTTTATGAGCAAAACCGAACAGAATAGAAAGATGTACTAGAGCTTCTGTTCCTGATATTACCGTCATTCTAGCGTTTAATTTACCACATTGCCCCTGCCTTTTGTACTTGGTGGTCTTTGCATCCGTCATTTCAAACTTCTCTCCAGAATAAGTGAGATCTTAAGGCATCTTAAAATTCTTGCCTCATTTCCCTCTGTCAACAAATAAACATGTGAGAGGTAGAAGAAAGGGATTGCTAAATTATTTTGTGGATCCATGCTACCAAGTTCTAGAGTGACCTTTTCCCAAGAAATGGTCTTTATTACCAGGTGATACAAAGGTAGCAAGCCTGCTTCTGGAGCCCAGGTACCATTTTGGAAGATGCATCTCCATCTTCACAATGATGATGACAACTTGAATAATGGCCTAAATGATGGTAACTAATATTTATAGAGTGCTTGGTATGTGTTAAACTCTGTGCTAATGCTTGATGCATTTTGTTTTATTTATTCCTCACTCTCAGGAGGTCCATATTATAGGCGAGGAAACATTAAACAAGGTTAAATTACATATGCAAAGGTTGCAAGACTAAAAGCATGGGAATGACGACTCCGATCTCCTGAGCTGTCAAGCTCTATTCTGCAGAAGGGACACTACTTCAGCAACACCCAGGTTTTCTGTCTATGAATACATTCATATTGAGTGAGTTTCTGAAATGCCCTGAAGGGATAGTATCTGCTTTAATGGTATTTTTAAAGAGATGGTGTGTGAGGGGCGTGTCATTCATTGATCTCAACCGGTGTAGGTGAGTTGGTTAAATCTTAGGTTGGTTATTTCATTGGAAAGCATGACCAAGGTAGCTCATCATAGTTCATCTCTCCATTGTGGTTAGTGGGGAAGCCTTAAATCTCAAGGGATTTTTAGGGTGGGATGGTGTACACTCCATAGGCTTTGGAAAAGACAAGAGATTTAAGTGGCTCCCTGCTCTTCTTTGTCTCTCTCAAGGCAATGCGCTTTTTAATTTGGGGGTACCCACGTTATAGTCTTCAGTGAGAATGAATGCTATAAAACACTGGGTTTGAGCAGAGGAGAGATGAAAGGTCATTATGTAGGGGAAATGAACCGTGATCAAGGAATGAGGAAAATGGAACCTCCTCTTCTGTAAACTGAGGTAGTTGCAATTAGTATTCTCTTTGGTTCTTTGCAGAGGCCATGCTCTGTGATCTTATACACGGGGAGGGACTGAGTATAAAGGAGACAGCAGTTGGCATTTGGTGCTGTGTGTCTTACAAGGGACTCCCAAATGAATCCCATGTTCTAACAAAGTTCATCACAGAACTTCGTTTGAATAACATGAGAACATGGGCAGTCAAAAACATGAGTATCCCAACAACTCCCTGATTGGTCACCTTGTTTCTCCCATGCCTCATATAGTAACTAGGTCGCTGTTTTTCAAATGTCACTCAGAGTATGACACTGTATGCAGGTCCTCCAGTGGCTTCCCACCTCTCACTCTTACTAAAATCCTGAGACCATACAGTAGACTAGGAGACTTCATCATCTAGCCCCCTGTAATCCTTCTGACTTCATCTGCTGATTTACTTTGTTGAATGAATGACGTTTGAGTAAGCTGAGGAATATCCAGGGTGCTCGGTCATATTGTTGAATACATAACGAAGGAGAGACTTACACTTTTAATGGGGACACAGGAGAAATGTAGGTTAGAAATGAAAGTCATAGGAACAATTTAGTGAGTTGATAAATGAGGATAAAATTAGTTTATCAGAAGGGCTGGATGATGACCTCGAGTTTTCATCATTTACTTTTTAATTCATTTAACAAGTATTTATTGAGAATCTACTATGTACCAGGCACTAATGTAAAGGTTAGATGTCCATCAGTGAACAAGAACGTGTGGCTGACATTCTGTTAAGAGACAATAACGTGGACACATAAAACTAGAATTTCAGGTAACAATACATTTTATGAAGAAAACTAGCACAGAATTAGGGGAAGATAGGTTTAACTGCAGATCCCATACCTTCCTGGTTTTAAACACTGAGTAATGTGGTTATCTGTCCCCCTCTCTCCTGTGCTGAAAATGGTACTGCTCTCACAGATGAATCCAGTTTAAACAGTCTTCTTTGAGTGAATATATTGTCTTGTCATCCTTAAGATTTTTCTGCTGGTAAAATAAGGCTTACTTTTAAGGTATTTAAAAAATAGAGTTTGATGAAATAAGGTCCCAAATTGATGGTCTGTGAATGTGCTCTGCATTTAATTTTAAAACTGTAGCAAATGTCTCACTGATACAATGGCAACTGTGGTATTCTTTTGATAAATAATTTAATAAAGAAGTCAAATTTAGAGAGCTCTTTCTTGCCAAACACATCAATACATTCAATGTTATGGTTAAAAGAGATAATTCTGAAAAATTTAATTTGAGGAGGTTCAGTTTCCATGTGATTTTTACATTACTTACTTAATTTTCTCAGTATCAATTTCAGCCCATTTGTTTTTTGGTTTGTGTTAATTTGTTATGGCAGGGATAGAAAATGGATACAGGCTCCAAATCAATATGATTGGCTTAGAAACATAAATGATTAATGACAATGTCACATCAACAAAGAAATAATGATTGCTATGGTTGAAGCGTTCAGACCCTTTCTGATAATATCTGCTGGGGTCGCTGGTGACCATGGGACCTGTATTAGTTTTCTATCACAGCCTTAACAAATTAACACAAACTTACTAGCTTATAACATGACAAATTTATTATGTCAGTTTTGGTAGGTGAGAAGTCTAGGCATGCATGCATGACTGATACTCTGTTCACCGACGCACAAGACCAAAAAAATCAAGGTGTTGGCCAGCCTGAGTTTTTAGCTGAAGTTCTGGGAAAGAATTTGCTTCCAGGCTCATTCATGTTGGCAGAATTCATTGGCAGAATTCATTTCCATTGGTTGTGGGACTGAGGTCCCCATTTCCTTGCCGGCTGTCAGCTGGGGATAATTTTCAACTTCTTAAGGCATTTCTTGGCTCATGGACCCTTCTGTCTTCAGAACCAGCAACAAAGACTTCAGCCCTCCTTTTGCTTCACATCTATGGCTTCTTTTCCTACATCTCATCTACCTCCAAGCAGAGGAAGTTCTCTGTTGATGGGCTCAGGTGATAAGATTGAGCTCACCCAGATAATCGAAGATAATCTTCCTATTATAAGGTAAACTGATTAGTAATCTTTTTTTTTTTTTTTAAGATTTCACTTATTTATTTATTTGAGAGAGAAAGAAAGAGAGAGAGAGAGAATGCAGGAGTGGGGGCAGGGGTGGAGGGAGAGGGACAAGCAGACTCACGGTGAGCTTGGAGCCAGGGGAGGGGCTCGATACAACAACCTCGATATCAGACCTGGGTCAGATGCTTAACCAACTGAGCCACCCAGACATCCCAAACTGGTTAGTAATCTTAATTACATCTGCCAAGGTCTTTTTTCAAACAGGGGAACGTATTTACCAGAATGACATCAGGGAGTAAAAGATATGGGGGCCAAAATTTCACCAACCCAGGGTCTATGAGATCTCCCTCTGGGAATGTACTTGTCAGCTGGGACAGAGTAGATGATCTGACTGAATTAATTGGAAACCTGTAACTTTTGGTGAAGGGGAAAGTGGTGTTATTTTTGTACATTCTGTAACAGAGCCACTACAGATTAAAAACACCCATAGCATTAAAGAAAACAAAACAAAAATTGATTATTTAATTTTGGAGGACATGGTCTCCAAAAAGCAAGCTTAAATAAACAAGAAAACTTCTGTTTCCCAGGGGAGAACATTCAGATGCCTTCAAGAGTCAGAAGTCAGAAAGGGAGGCAGCCAGGATGTGTAATAATAGTAGTGCGGACTAAGGATGTGAAAGAAGATAGCCCTAACTCAGCTCCAGGTACTTGTTTTGCTCTCCGGCAATTTCTTTCCTTCTTTCTTTTTTCTTCAAAGATCCTATTTTTAAGTGATCTCTACACCGGACATGG